>NC_090826.1:162835950-163460950 GCF_028021215.1 Eschrichtius robustus
TAGGTCTCGGATGTATCTCGTTGGGTGCCGAAATTCAACCTACTATAGTTACCCTTGTTTTGACTTAAGTGGGAGGGAGGATTTCTCAGGAGTATTGGACAAAATTTTAAAGTTCTTTTTTTGTTTGTGTTTTGTTTGGTAAAGAAGTAAAATGAATGGATCAATAATAAGATATTAAAACTATGGAATAGGACTGAGAAAAAACAGGGCAATTGAGAACCTGAAAGTTAATACAAACCTACGATAAAAGTTGACGTGTTTTTTCTGTTGTCTCGTTGGATTTTGTGTGTGATAATACAAATGATATGTAGCAGGCATAGAGCAAGGAAACGAATATGATACTGACATTTCCAGGAGTCCCTGTGCTGAGTGGTTTTCTAGTTATATATTTGACTCACATAAATGATTGTCTTATCTGTTCATTGATTTAACAAACTTTGAACCCTAAAGAAACACGTCAGGCCCTGTGAGAGGAACCAATAAGAATGTGACTGAACGGTGCCCTTAAAGAGTTCATGGTCTGATAGGAGAGAAGGACCTTCTCACAGGAAAGGAGCCCACAGCAGACAGTCATGGGGATTTGGAGAAGATAGTGCATCCGGGTGGAGGGATCAAAGAAGGGCTTCCTGGAGGAAGTGGCATTGAAGCTGGACATTGTAGGAGGGAGAACTGAATATATGGTGATAGGACGAAGGCCATTCTAGGCAAAGGCAAAAACAGATGCATGGGTGAGAGGTTGCACAGTGTGTGTGTGGGGGAAATAATGAGGGGCTCAGCCTGGTTGGACGTTAGAGTGTGTGGAAGAAAGTAGTTGAGATTAAGTGTGGAGAGGTTAGGTTGGGGCCAGCTCAGGGAGGGCCTTGAAGGTCACGCAAAGGAGTTTGTTGTGCAGATCCATCGTTCCCAGATTAGGAGGGAACACACAGCCCCAGGAGGGTGGTTTGAGAGTCTCCAGGAGTGGAGGTAGTTGGAAATAGCCCCTCCAAAAGGTGTCACATGTCCACTGAGCCATCCCTCCTACCCAAGGACTGATGCCCTAGAAAAAGGGGACCGTTAAACCTCTGAGCAGGGGGTGACTCGTCTGCATCTCCTTGTAAGACTTACTGGGGTGGGGCAAGACCAGAGGCAGAATCCTGTGGGGCCACCACCACCAACACCCTAGTTATGAGGAAATGAGTGCTGACCAAGGGGAATGGTCATGGGAAGAGAAAAGAGGAAAGCAACTGGCTCTGAGACCTTCTCTGTGAACAGGGACTGAACTGTCGGGCTCCAGGGCCGGATTCGGTGGGAAAGCTTTCCTTGCTGACGCTCACTCTTTATTTAGGTTGAGGTAATGTGTACAAGATTCTCTCAGCATCTTATCTTGTAGCATTTTAGTTGGTGAATTGCCGACTCTGAGGGTGTGTAGATTGGTGACTGAGATGCTCGTTTGTTCTCTGACGGTGTTCTTAGACTCTTGAGTTGTTTTCTGTTTCACTGACATTGGGGGAGGGCAGGATGAATGTCAAGACCCTCCTTGTTTCTTTCATCTGGATGATGGAAAGATTTAAATGTTTCACCAGTCCCTTGTTGACACACCAGCTGTAGTGAGGCCCGTGAGGTGCTGAGGGCAGGGGTGGGAGGGGTGAATGGGATGGGAGAACATGCTGCAAGGGAGACACTGCTGTGGGCTGACGTATTAGCTCAGCTTTCCACAAAGTAGTCCCTTCATCCAGCTCAGGTCAAAAAATCTAGGAATCGTTCTTGCCTCCTCTTGCTCTCTCTTCCTCATTCAGTCTGCCAAATCCTACCTTCAAAACATGGCAGCCAACAAGGAGAGCCTTGAGGACATTATGCTAAGTGAAAAAAGACAGTCACAAAAAGGCAAATACTGTGTGATTTCATGTGGATGAGGCATCTAGAGTAGTCAAATCATAGAGACAGAAGGTAGAATGGTGGTTGCCAGGAGCTGGGGGGAATAGGGAGTTAGGTGGGTACAGAGTTTCAGTTTGGGAAGACGAAAAAATTCTAGAGGTAGATGGTGGTGATGGTTTTCAACATTGTGAATGCACTTAGTGCCACTGAACCGCACACTTAAAAGTGGTTAAGATGGTAAATTTTATGTTATGTATATTTTACCACATTTTATGTTATGTATATTTTACTTTTTTAAGAAAGTGCACCTACACATAGATTCCAAGAAGATAGGAAACATGGTCAGCACTGACCACCTCCACGGCTACCAGCCTGGTCCAGGCTGCCTTTATCTCTCATCTGGGCTATGGCAACAACGTTCTGCCTGGTCTCCGCTTCTGCCTTGGCCCCCAACTCTCTATTCCCAACGTGGTAGTCAGAGCGATCTGAATGAAACATAAATCAGATTGTGTCACTCCTCTGTTTGAAGACCTCCAAATGGCTCCTCATCTCACTTGGAGATGCTGGGCTAGCTCCCTGTACCCCTCTGCGGTCACTTCTTACTGTTCTCCTTTGCTCTGATTTTGCAGCCGCAGTGAGGCTTGACTCTGCTATTCCCTGAATAGGCCAAGCACCTCAGGGCCTTTGTTCCTGCCATCTCCTCTGCCTGAAGTACTCTGCCCCAGATAGCTGCATTCCTGTTCCCTCATTTCCTTCAGGTCTCAGCTCAAATTTCACCTTAGCAAGGAGCCTTCCAGGGCTACCCTATAATAATGCCCCTTACCCCATCCCACACTGTCTGTCCTCCTTGCCCTGAACTTACCAACCCCTGCCATATTTGTTTGTTTACTCATTTATTTCCAGTATGTTGCCCCACAAAAATGTAAGTTCCAGGAGGGCAGGTCTTTTTTGGTTTGGTTTGCTGCTGTTTTCCTAACACCCGGAACAGTGCCTTGACTGTCTTAGGTACTCAATAAGTAACTGTTGAATGAATGAGTATGTTGAGACTTCTCACTCCTTAGGCAATGAACCAATCAGGAAAACAGAAACCACTCTAGGTATCTCAAGCAATAAGAGACTTAATACAAGGAATAGAGGGCTTGCAAAATCTCTGGAAGAGTGGAGGTATAAAGGTGAGGGAAAAACCATCATGAGTGCTCAGGCCCACCACTAGCTTATGGAAAATCAGGAAATTTCAGAGCCTGCAGGAACAATTGCCAGTGTCACATTTGCCTGCAGCACGGAGGTGGGCCTTTACTGGGGAAATGTGTGAAGGCAAAGCTCATGTTTGTGGGTCATGTTTGCCTGTTCCTGATGGGGGAGCAACGAGATTGCTTCCTTCTCCCAAATATCACACAAGCTAACCTGGAATCCTCCCGGTTGGTATGGTGGAAAATGTAGTCCCCAGGTTTCTAGCCCCTGCTAAGGGGGAATATACAAGAGTAGAGAATGCGGCTGAAATTCCATCAAAGGCAGAATATGTCCACCTTCTTTTCTCTTCCTGCTTTCCCCCCAATTATACTCTTTTAGTGGAAGAATTTCTCCAAGAAAGAGATCATTGAAGCAGACTGAGTGATTTCAAGGACTGAGGTCTGTCAGACTTTGTTGTCCCATGTGATAGGAATGTTCTGCCTCAAATTATCAAAAGGTAATGATTATAATCTAAAATTTATGCAGCTTGTAAATCCACTCTATGTCAATAAAAAATTAAAAAGAAATTTGTGGAGCTATCTGCATCAAGCACTGTACTAAGCCTCTCATAGACATCACTTAACTGAGCCCTCATGAGGTAAGCATTATTATTCATCCCCATTTTATAGATGAGGAAAGAGGCTAAGCAACTTGCCCCAGGTTGCGTAGCTAGAATTTGAGTCCAGGTCATTTGACTTTGGAGCCTGAGTTTTTAACCGTTCGATCACTCCTCCCCGCCCACCCCGTGCCCCGCCCTAAGGAGCGTGAACACTAGTTCTGAGGCTCTCAGCTGTATGAAGGTGCACGAGGAGGGAACAGTCTTATAAGTCTGGGTAGATTTGTCAGTAACATAAAAATAAAGGCTATTCGAATGTAACGGCTGGGAGTTTGAAACACGAGCTGGGAGCGGGTCTCAGGAAGCATGTCCTCTGGGTCAGGGAATCCTGGAACAGCATTGCTTGCTCACTGTAGCAAAGAGGGGGTAAGTAGAGAAGGATGGTTTGTGATTTGGAAGGCTAATCCCTTCTTTGCTACTTCAACTTCTTTTGCGATGTTGGGCATATCATTTAGCGTTCTTGTGGTTTTGGGCGTCTCACCAGTGTAAGTGAAATAACTATGCCAGCGTTCCTCGTAGAAGAGTAAGGGGTGAGGGGGATACTAATCACTTGGTCTAAATTATTCTGAAAACCCAGCTGCTAAAGAGTAATGTTCTGTGCTGGCATAGAACTGAATATTGGACTAGAGGGTCATCCAGGTGTCACTGAAAATTCAACAGTGAAGGGCTTGCCTCCAGTAGCTAAGGAAAATGATTACACAGTCTGCTGGATTTCTCAGTCATTATTTTTGCCTTGAAAGCCTGCACTTTCTTAGCTCTAATCTAAACCCATCACTCCTAAATCTTAATCTCCTAGAACGAGGTATATTCCTGTCCTTGTTCTCACCCCTGGAAATGGACTTACTGAAAACGGTCTTGTTTTACCATAGTTATTTTTATAATTACTTGTGATTGGTCACTACATTTGTCTTTTGGGCTATAAGACGTTCGGAACAGAATGCAGTGTTCAAGGTGAATTTCAAGTGACCTATTTCACATGAAAAGCGCAGCACTCGGAGTACACATTCATTTCCACCGTACACATGTATTAAGAGCCACACCCAGCACCGTGCTGAGTGTTAGGGACATAGGGATTAAGGATGTGTCCACTGGTCTTAAGAAGCTCATCATCTAACAGGCGTTGTGCACACAATTTTGAAATATTAAATGGATGCCCCACATCTTGAGTTGGAGCTCTGTAGTTAACAATCATGTTGCACCTTAGCACTGCACTGTGGCTTTAGAACTCTTCAGGAGTAATCCATTTAATAGAGAAAAGATGGCAACTGAAAACAGATACATGGATAGCTCATGCGTAGTTATATTGTTATACAGCTATCTGCTTAATGCTTAGTAATTAGGGGTATTGGGAGGATAAGACTGCAGTCTCAGAGAGGCTGTAGAGAATGTAAGTTGGGCTAATTGGGAGAAGCTTCCTGCAGGAGGTGGGTCTGCTTTAATATAGCAAAAGTTTATATTAATTCTGAGCCTATTATCTCTTGCTTGTTTTTTAGGGAAAACTTCTTTCTAATTGTCTACCATTCAGAATCTGGATTCAAAATCTATCTCCTTGATGGAGGAAGTTTGCCGTTCTGGGCTTGCCTTTGTGCTTTTTATTTTCTCACACTTTTGAGACTCTGCATTTTCACATGTTATTTCACTTTTTTCAGGACTGTTGGCAACACCTCTCAATTTAGCACAGCTCTGTATTTCCCTAGTCCTCGTTTACTCCTCCTTAAAGATCACTCATTAAGATGACAACTAAGGCCTCAGGCCTCCCTGCCTTAGGACTGTGGGCCACACGTCACATTTTGCAGCTCAGAACCCTGGGTTGTACTTTCAATCCATGCACCAGGGTGCGTCTGAGAGATGAGATTTGCTAGGATTTGCTTCAGTAAAAGCTTTATCAAGGTACATACCTGTCACCTCTTGTGGGGTCTCTTCATCTGTCAAACAAGTGGAACTCTCCAAAGGCAATCTTGTGTGCTAGGCTTGGCTTCTGTTCTGTAAGACCTAGGTGTTTATTGCCCCTCATTCTTCTGAACCACTGGAGGAATATTTTTCTTTCTTTAGTATACGTTCAGAGTTCTGGACAGGTAGTGAAGTTGGTCATATGAGAGACCCACTGAACCGAGGCTACACAGTATTTCTTCGTATCCCCTCCACTAGGAACACTGAGGCCTCTGGTTTTTCTTATTGCTTCTTTAGTTGCCTGTGGCTCTGTCCTCATTGTCAGGGGCCTGAAAAAGCGCACTAGCAAGACCCAGCGTGCAGGAGGCATGAACTGATGACTGGTCTCCCTCGTGTACTCCAGGCAGCCCTGGGACTGACCTTTCACCCTGCTGCCTGCTGTTCCGTGGACAGTCAGATTAGCCAGTTAGCCAGACGGCCACGGTTTCTCTGGGCACATTATTATTATTCTCCTGGGACTTGGTTTCCTCATCCTTAATGTGGGACTGAGAAGGCTGCCTCTTGCACAGGTGGCTGCAAGGAATTAGAAACCAATAAAGGGATTGCTTAGCATATGGCTGAATGTCAAGGGCAATAGAGATGCTTAATTTCGTTTATTTAATAGTAGTTGGATGGCCACGTGAACGTTGCTGTGGAAACCATAGTTCCTGAATTCTCTGACACTTATCTGTGTTTTGCTTTTAAGTGAGGCTTTACATTTAAATCCTGTGGTTTTTTTTTTTTATATTAGGAAAGTAGCAGGAAGGATCACAGCTTGATCTCAATCACAACCTTTTTATAAGAAACAGTGTGGGCTGCCACTGCTTCCCCACCAAGGAGCATCTGTTGTCCAGTTACTCTCACCTGATCACTCTTTTTTTTTCAAGGTCATGTCTCCATCCATCCATCTATCCATTCATCCATCTATCCATCCATCCATCCGTCACACTGCATTTCCAACTCATGAGTTGAATGGGGCAAATGCAAGTAGATCAGAACTACTGATTTTCTAGCAGGTATAGGACGGAGAGGGTGTCTTTGGTGATGCAGATGTGTGATGGCAGATCTCGTAGAAGGTGAGATCACCTGGTGAGATCAAGGGGGGTGGGGGGCAACAGAGGGCGTGGTTGCAGTGAAAGTGGAGGCTTCAGCAGTTCAGAGGACCAGAGGCTCCTCAGGCTGGTGCCCAGGGCTCAGGCAACACATAGCTGGGAGATGACCATCTAGGGTGTGGGCGACAACAGCACTGGTTAGAAAAATTGGTCTTGATTCTAAGCTCTCATTGGAGGAACTTGTGGAATCCCACATCTCCTGCAAGTGCCTCTCTCCCTCAAGCAGGAGCCTCGTGTGGCCACCTGTCCTCCACCATGGGCTGTGAAGCCCTCCCCTGGGCTGCGTGTGCCTCTCTGCCCATCACCTCCTGCGGCTGACTGTGGAGCTCGTTCCCAGCGCCTGCTCCCAGCCACTCCTGCCCCTGCCGACGCTCGCTCACTCCCTCCTCCCAGCCACAGTGACCCTCATCTGGCAGCTCCTTACAGAGATCCTAATATCACAACTGTTTTTCTTAAGCACATATTCTCAGTTTTTTTCATGGCCCTTCTATTCCCACCAGTGGTCAGCCAGGGTCTCTTGACGTTCTTCCCAGTGCTGGTCAATGTGAAGAGAGACCCTATGGGATTCCAGCTGGAGCTGCCGGAATTCCTGAAGTGGGCACACAGGTCAACCCTCCCTCTGGGTATTTTGCTTCAGAGGGAAAATGCAATTGGATTATTGTGGCTATATCTTTTCTAAATCAAACACATCATATTCCTCCCATTTTCCTTGTTGTCGAAAATGCTATTTCAGCTCACATGCCTGAAAATCACCCTTGACTCCTCAAGTTTCCTCCTTCCATTCGTTTGGTCTCTAAGCTTAGCTGACTGAGGGCTGATAGCCCTGAAACTAATCCCTCATTTCCATCCCATTTTACCTCTCCCATCACTTTTTTTTTTTTAACAGTTAATGCTTAATATTTATTTATTTGCCTGCATCAGGTCTTAGTTGTGGGCTCTCGAGCACACGGTAGCCCCGTGGCATGTGGGATCTTAGTTCCCCAACCAGGGATCAAACCGCGTTCTCTGCGTTGGAGGGCGGATTCTTAACCACTGGACCACCAAGGAAGTCCCTCCCATCACTTTTTAAAAACAGCTTTAGTGAGATATATTTTATATTTATATAATATATTATATTTATATGAATTTATTTAATAAAATTCACCTTACACAAGTGCACTTTTTTTTGATAAATTTACCGAGTAGTGCAGCCATCACCATAAATCAGTTTCAGAACATTTTCATCACTCCAGTAAGATCCCTCATGCCCACAGTTAATCCCTGTTCCTAACCCCAGGCCCAGGCAACCACTAATCTGCTTTGTGTCTCTATAGATATGCCTTTTCTGAAAATTTCATATAAATGGAATCATAAGATATATGATTTCTCATGTCTGGTTTCTTTCACTTAGCCTAATGCTTTTGAGGTCCGTCCACGTTGTAGCATGGATCAACACTTCCTTCCCTTTTATTGCTAAATAATATTCCATTGTATGGATATACTACATTTCGTCTATCCCTTCACCAATTGACGGACGTTTAGGTTGTCTCTACATTTCGGCTATTATGAATAATTCCACTATGAACTTCTGTATGCAAGTCTTTGTGTGGGTGTATGTTTTTATTTCTCTTGGGTAGATACTTAGGAGCGGAATTGGTGGGTAATACAGTAATTTTATACTTAACTTTTTGAGAAACTGCCAAACTCTTTTCCAAAGTGGCCACATCATTTTACATCCCACCAGCAATTGTATGAGGGTTCCCATTCCTCCATATCCTCAGCAAGAGTTGTTATGGTCTGCCTTTGTGATTATACTCATTCCAGTGAGTATGAAGTGGTATCTCACTGTGGTTTTTAATTTTCATTTCCATAATGACTAAGGATGTTAAGCATTGTTTCATGTGGCTTATTAGCCATTTATATAGCTTTGATGAAACACTGTCCATATCTTTTGTGTTTAGGTTGGTTGTTTCCTAATCATTGAATTCTAACACCTCCCATCACCTTTTACCTCCTAACTGGTATGCCTGCTTCCATGTAGTTTTTTTTACAAAGTGCTACCAGATTAATGTTATGTGTGGCCTAGGCACTGTTCCTCACTTACTCGAAACCCCAGTGTTCTCCATTGCCTGAAGTTCAAACTCCTAAACTTGACATTCAAACTATTACACGATGTGATTGCATCTCTCCATACTCCCACAGGCACTCTGAGTTCTGGAAAAATAGCTCACTTGTGACCTCCCTGCCCTTTCCTTCTGGGTGTTTGTCTCGTGTCTGATGTCTTTCCCACCCTCCCTAATCTCTGACCCACCCTGCAAGGCCTAGTCAAGTCACCTTCCCAAGGGTCCCCTCACTGACTCCTCCTGGGGGACTCTCCCACCTTTCTCTGACTACCCTGACTCCTTGTTTCCTTTGTCCTGCTGACCTGCTTACCTGGCCTGCCTCTAAACTGAGTGCTGTTTCAGAACTTTTAAATAAAAATGTTTCCCAGCACCCAACACATAATGATATTCTGCTCCAGCTCTGTTACAAGTTCATTGGAACAGTCATCAAATAGATAGGCAGTGGTTCTGTTTTACTTTATGTCCTGGACTTCATAGCCTTTTATTTATTTATTTTTGGCTGCACTGGGTCTTCATTGCTGCACATGGGCTTTCTCTAGTTGCAGCGAGCGGGGGCTACTCTTTGTTGTGGTGCACGAGCCTCTCATTGCGGTGGCTTCTCGTTGCAAAGCATGGGCTCTAGGCATGCGGGCTTCAGTAGTTGTGGCACATGGGCTCAGTAGTTGTGGCACGCGGGCTCTAGAGCACAGTCTCAGTAGTTGTGGCACACGGGCTTAGTTGCTCCACGGCATGTGGGATCTTCCCGGACCAGGGATCAAGCCTGTGTCCCTTGCATTGGCAGGTGGATTCTTAACCACTGCACCACCAGGGAAGTCCCTTCACAGCCTTTTAAAGTCTCACCTGTCACCAACATGTGCTGCACCTCTGATCCTGCGACTGTGTGTGGCTCCCGGTTGGGGACCAAAGAAGGGCCTGTGTTTCCTTCCTGGTGCTCCGCCAGATGGATCTCTGTCTTGGGCAAGTCACCTCACCTCTAAAGGGCTCTGGGGTCCCCCTCTTATATTCCTAACTCCAAATTTAGTAAGTTGTAAAAGATAAATGTTGTATGATTATTTTTTTCTTTTTTTTTGGTAAAGTGCTCTGAAGTCTTATTTTGTTGTAAAATATTTATTTTTTATTTTTTTAAATTTATTTATTTATTTATTTTTGGCTGCATTGGGTCTTCGTTACTGCCTGCGGGCTTTTCTCTAGTTGCGGTGAGCGGGGGCTACTCTTCGTTGCGGTGCGCGAGCTTCTCATTGCGGTGGCTTCTCTTGTTGCAGAGCATGGACTCTAGGCATGCAGGCTTCAGTAGTTGTGGCTCACGGGCTCTAGAGCAGAGCACAGGCTCAGTAGTTGTGGCGCACAGGCTTAGTTGCTCCGCGGCATGTGGGATCCTCCCGGACCAGGGCTCGAACCCGTGTCCCCTGCATTGGCAGCCGGATTCTTAACCACTGTGCCACCAGGGAAGTCCCAAAATATTTATTTTTAGTCATCAATATTCTCTACCCATCTCTCTCTCCATCTATGGTGGTTTTGTTGTTGTTGTTGTTTGTTTTTGTATCCTGGCATTGACTAGGGATGCAGGTACGTGTGTGTGTGTGTGTGTGTGTGTGTGTGTCTGAACAGTTATGGCCATGGATGTTCATGGGGCACCCACATCCTTTACCCTCTAGCTCCTTGTGATTACTTTTCAAAAAATTGAAACTTGCTTTAATTTCCTTTTTTTATTTTAGTAACTTTTCTTATAATAATAATAATAATAATAATGATGTTAAACTTCTCTCAGAAAACACAGAATTGGAAACTCCCAGAAAGAGCTGTTATACTCTTAATATTTTGATGCTAGATTCTAGTCTCTTTTTTTCTGTTGCATATATAATTTTCTTTTGGTTTCACTGAATTATCATTATACTGTACATACTTAACTTTTTAAAATACTTAGCACTATGATATCATCAACATCTTTCCATTTTTTCCAAAAAATTATTCTTTTATGAAAACATTTTTAATGGCTGCATGGTATTCCATGGTCTGACGACTGTAAGTTATTAAACCTATCCCCTACTGATACACACGTAAGTTGTTTCTCTTCCTTCACTGTTATAAACAGTGATGCATAGGATGCTGTGATCCCTTTCCAAAGCAGGCTACTTCTTGTGATAAGTGGCAGCACAGTCCATGGTCATCACATCTGGTGCCCAGTGTCAGTGGGCAAGCACTCATTGTCTGATCTTCCTCTCTGTTTTTAATAATTGGTCTTTTCTCCCCCCGCCCCCACACAAACCAAACCAAAAAAAAAAAACCTCTAGCCACACAAATTTGGTTCACACCCTTTCTCTTTCTATACCTTTATTTTCTGAACTGTCTGAACTTTGGACAGGAATCAAACTTGGAATTTAGCATGAAAGGAATTCATGAGCATAAAATGATTAATGATTGAAATGATCATCCAAGAGTGGAAAGCCTTCCTTAGCTCACAGGATAACAACCCTTCTCTTGCAGTGGCCAAGTACACAAATTAAAGTTATCAGCTTGCTGATGACTCTTTGGCAGCCCACACATGGTCATATGGTTCCCCAGAACACCAGTAGATCATATGCAAATATTGTTTGCATATTCATCAAGATACCACATGGACCGTGTAAGCTGCTTTGATTCTCTTTCAAGGAGAAATGCAGGCGCCTCTGGCACATGCACTCCACTGGCTCCGTTGGCATGTTGGTGCCTGAACCAACATGGAAATTATTCAAAAGAAAAATACTAAAGAGGAGCGAAATCTATCATAGTCTGCCCTCTGCTTAGCAATTAGAAGTTGCCAGCCTGATTTTGGTTTTTTATTTCTGACTTATACTTTTAGGCTTTCAAAAACATGGTGACATAATATATTTTAGCTATAAAATTTATTAGCTACTCACCCCCCCCCCGAGGTATAAATAATGAGAAAGCTAAATTGCATTTTCTGAAAATATAAAAGTCCCACGAAACACTGCCAAAGAAGTTACATCTGTTTAATAAGTAAGCAACAAGGAATATGGAATAAGAATTTCATTCTTAGCCAGGTAATGGACCTTAACTTTTTTTTTTTGCACTTTGTACTTATGAATATAGCAGGGAGATACTGTTTTTCACCCAGGGGTATCAATGGAGTAAATAAATTTGTGTTAATAGAAGCTCTGGGTTTTTGGAAGCCAGTATGTAATTTTTTCATTCATAAAATGAGTGGGTTTTTTTTTAACCTAAATCTTGAAGTAATTCCACTAACACCCTCAAATATACAAGCACACCTAATTTTACTGTGCTTCACATATAATGTTTTTTTTGTTTGTTTTTTGTTTTTTACAAGTTGAAGGTTTGTAACCCTGCATTGTCAGATGATACATTTTTAGCAGTATTTTTATAAATTAAGGTATGTACATTTTTTAAACATGCTATTGCACACTTAATAGTCCACAGTATAGTGTAAAGGTAACTTTTATATGTACTAAGAAACCAAAACATTCGTGTGACTCACTTTATTGCAATATTTGCTTTATTGCGGTGGTCTGGAACTGAACTGACGCATGCCTACATAGATCTAGAGGTTTCTATCTATCTATCAGTGAGGGCTTGGGTTGCATCATTAAAAAACTTCAGTTAGATAGAAAATAAAATTATAGCTAGTTTCTTTAAAGACTAACTCTTTAGGCTGCTAACTCACAAAATAAAAACTACAAGAATTCTGAAAACCTAAGGTCAACTTGAAAAAGCCACCATTAAGCTAAAATTAGGGAGTGCTTTATATACAATTGAATTTCCAAAAGAAAACAATTACAAGCTGGAAAACAACAACAACAAAAACCTATTTAAAGGCACTGGAGAGTGGCCAAAAGCAGGCAGAGACTGGAGGGGATTCAAGGATTCAATCCTTGAAAGAAGGGTTACATGGGTTTTTCCAGTCTGCTGGGCACAGTGGCTATAACTCAAGGTGAAAGCCAGTCTTATTGGTTAGAGGCATTACATGGTGGAGTTCAGGGCTGTAGCTGGAAAGGAAGGAGAAAAATCCCAGAAAGGAGAGAGTCAAAGTGAGGCAGCTCTAAAATCCACATTTCATTTCCCTCAAATCCTTGGCTGATATTTTTGAATTTTGCCTACGTGGAAGAGCTACAAGAAGTCCAGGGGAAAGAGCATCTAGAAGCTGAAAGAGTTGAGCAGAGATTTCAGCTGCTATCACTGCAGGGGAGCAGAGCTTGGAGTTTAAGTCCCTAGTTAGAGGGGCCTGGTAAGCACTTTAGACTTTCCACCAAAACCCCAGAAGGGCCATACTTTAGGGGTAAAGAACAAGTCCCAGGACTAAGGGCGAAAACTAAACAGAACTAACTGCTCTAACAAAGTATAAAGCCAAGCCTCTACAAGTTTAAGGTGACCCACCACTAACTTAACTGTCTACTAGAACAAAATCAGTACTTTTCAAAGGAAGATAATAGAATCTAACATCTCTATGATGTAATATCCACAATATTCAGCATGCAGTTAAAATTTAGTGGATATGAAAAGAAACAGAAAGCTGTGATTCAGAGTCAAGAGAAAAATCACTTAATAGAAAGGGACCCCCAAATGAGCCAGATGTTGGAATTAGCAGGCAAGAAATTTAAAGCTGTCATTATAACTATGTTCACAGATTCAAAGGAAAAAGAAGCAGAGAAAGGGAAACTATGTATGTATATATTGAAAAGTACAGTATCTGAAATGAAGAATTCATTGGATAGGCTTGACAGAGATTGGAGACAGCAGAAGTAAGGGTCAGTGAACTTAATAAAGGGTCAATTGAAAGTATCCAGTCTGAAGAATAAAGGGGTAAAGATTGAAATAATAGAGCCTCAGTAACTGGTGGGACAATTCAAATAGTGTCATAATATACATGTAATTGGAGTCATAGAAGGAAAGAAAAGAGAGAATGGGACAGAAAAATTCCATAAATAATGGCTGTAATTTCCCCAGACTTGGTGAAAAACGTACAGGTCAAGTTATAGGTCCTAGAAATTCAGCAAACCCTAAGCAGGATAAATAGAGAGAGAACCACATCCAGGAGCATCATAGCCAAACTGCTGAAAACCAGTGGTAAAGAGAAAATCTTCAAAGCATCCAGAGAAAAAGGACACATTACACATAGGGGAATTCCCATAAGAATTAATGCTGGCCTCTAATCAGAAGCAAGGAAGGCAATGCCTTCTCTAATCTGAAGGCAATGAATGACATCTTTAAAGGGTGGAAAGAAAAATAACTGTCAACCAAAAACTCTGCATCCAGTTAAACTATTCTTCAGGCTCAAAAGTGAAACAAAGACATTTTCAGATAAGCAGAAGCTGAGAAAATTTGTTGCCCAGAGACCCTCAGGATAAGAAATGCTAAAGGAAGTTCTTCAGTCTGACGGGAAATGACCCAGCTGGAAAAGTTGGCTCTATAGGAAAAAAATGGAGTTCCCCAAATGATAAAATTGGGTAAATATAAAAAACCACATATTTAAAATGTTCTAGTTTCACTAAAAGACAACAAATTGTTTAAAGTAAAATTGAGAAGATTGTATTATGGGTTTTACAATGTATGTAGATATAAAATACATCAAATAGTAGCACAAAGGAGGGAGGTAAAATGGAATTATACTGTTGCAAGTTTCTTACATTTTAGGTGAAGTGGCACAAAGTTAACTCTAAGTAGCCCAAGTTAAAGATGCATATTATAATCCTTACAGCTAAAAGGCCAATAGAGGGATGAAAGCAGAATATTTTAAAAAATCAATTAACAAAAAGAAGGCAGAAGAGACGAATGAAAAACAGAGTACACACAGAAAACAGATCGATATTAGCAACAACATGAAGCTCGAAAACCTCACGTTAAGCAACAAAAGCCAAACACGAAAGAATACACACTGCATGGACTTTATCGATAAACAGTTCAAGATCAGGTGAAACTAATTTATGGTGATAGAAATCAGAGCTGTGACTGTGTACGAGGGATGGGGATCACCTGGGAAGAGGAAGGTAAGAACTTTCTGGAGTGATGGAAATATATAACTTGATTGAGGTGGTGGCTTACCTGGGAGTGTACAGTTATCAAAATTCATAGAATTGTACACTTAAAAATTGTGCGTTTCACGGTATGTAAATTTCACATCCATTTTTTAAAAGCATCAAATCAAACTCTCTTGCGGGGCTTCTGGTTGTAAAGTTTGATCGACAGAGGGCGCTCCGAGCTCACCAAACACGCTTTGGAGCCCCAGCTACTTTGGGATGCAAATCAGACCACCTCGGGTCTCCTCTGTCTCCAAGGTGAATCTCCCAGCTCCCCAATACTCTTTGTCGACACCTCTCCTTCCCCACCCGCGGCTCACTGGCTCCTGCATTTCACCTGGCCACGCTGATTTTCGGCAGATGAGCAGTGCGTAGCTAATGGCTATGCTATTTTCGCAGCATCTCCGCGGAATTCAGATGTGGATGGAAGCTGGCTGGTGTTGCCCGGGGGTGTACCTGCCCCCTAAGGTCTTCTCTTGATATGATCACTTTTAAGTGGGAAGTAGGAACGTAATGGAAACTTCCACACTGTTTTCGACATCTACATTTTGACCTTCTTACCTCGCTTTAGTGCCTGTGAAACATTCCCACGCAAGGGCTGCGGCGGGAAGGGGTGGGTGGAGGGCAGTGCGAGGGATGCGCGGAAGGAATTTTCCCTGAGGAAAGCAGGTGTGGGGCGGCATTGCCACAGGGCTCCAGCACCCCAGGATATTGTCTTCCTGCCCCCGCCATATCTCAGAGGGAAGCTAGAGGCTGGAAAGCCCCAGGCGTCCTTTGTGCCCTCGCATGCCCCCAGACCCGGTCTCTCCCGGGCGCGGAGATGCCATTACACCTCACGTGATCCCCGCACGGGGCCGGTCCTTTCAAGAGGCGTCTCGCGGGGTGTTAATTAAAGGTCACAACAAAACAGACAGACCTGCGGGCTCACCAGAAGAAATGTCCTCCCGGGAGATGAAAAATGACACCCTGGAGCAGCTACGTGTGGAGCCCGGCAAATGCCGGCTTCCTGCGCTCCAGGCGCTGCGCCGGGGGCCGGAGGGGGACTGGAGAGGGCGATGACCGGGGACTCCCGGGACACGGCGGGCCCTGCGCGCTGGAAGAGCAGGAAGGGGGGTGCCGAGGGGACCCCCGGCCGAGGCGAGGCCAAGGCCAGCTTGCACACACCCCCTTCCAGGCCCGCGCCGTCTGCGCCGAGCGTGTGCCGCGCGGCGAGTCCCTCAGTTTCCCTGCCCGGCGGCGGCCCTTTGCTCCCCGGGCTCGCGCGTCCCAGCCCTGGGCGGCTAGGCACAGCGCACACTGGGTCGCGGGCGGGCGGGGGCGAAGGACCTGTTCTCCCGCTGCGCTTGGGAGGGTGGCCCCCAGTCCGGCCGGGCTTGGTAGAGCAATTCCAGAAAAGGTTTGCAGGGCAGGTCTAGGAGAACAAAGGCCGGGGGGAGGACCCGGCATATTTGTGGACTTGTTTGTGACTCAATCCCTCTTACACGGCGTTTCAAAGGCAGAACTGCAAGCCTTGCCAGGAAGAGAAAGAACTTGGGGGCGGGGAGGTTCGGGCGCATTTCTGTCCGGTCGCGCTCGCTCGGCGCTGCCCCCAGCTCCAGGCTCGCGCAGTGCTGTTTCATTAGAGCCCTGGATCCGGGCCACTCACCAGCAACTTCCCCGCAACAGGCGAGATTTACGACCCCCTCCCCCGGCTCTGGGCCTCGCAATGTCAGGCAGGAGCGCCGCAACATAAAATGGATCCCGGCAGGCGCGGCGGATGCAGCCAGGCGGCGGGCTCCCCGGCGCGGCCGCTGTTCGCGAGGCTCCGCGCTGCGCCCCGGCGCACACGCGCGCCCTGACCGCAGACGCCGGCCGGGGCACCCCGCCGGCCGGGCCACGCCGCCGCCCCTCTCTGCCCTCGCGCAACTGTCAGGCAAAGCGGGCCGGCGGATATTGGCTCCCCAACACGCCGAGGCTCCTCCCCGATCTGGATCTTTATATTTTGGGAGAATTTATTTGAACTCAGTTACCAAGCTCCGCGAAGGAGACAAGTTCTCAGAGCCGGCTCGCCGGCGGAGGCGAGGCGGGGGGCTCGCCCACCTCGTCTGCAGCTGCCGTGTGCCCCGATTGTACTCGTCTTTTCCCTCGTGGAGGAAAACGGCCTCCTAAGCTGAGGAGAAGGCCAATTATCTGGATGTGACCGTGAAAAGAGAACGGGTGGCTGGAGAAGGCAGAAGAGGAGGAAAAACATTATTTGAAGAGAAGAATAAACCAGGCATTCCAACCTTTCTGCAAATTAGTGCTGTTACTTCTGGGGTCCATCTGCTTTTATCCCCCCGCCCCCTTCAGTAAGAAACCTTGACTGGAGGGCCAAGAGACAGCCCCCTACAACTGGACACCCTTCTGGGTTGGAAGACCTTTTGGATGTAGCGTTGGTGGAACATTTAGACACTCTCTTCTGGAAAAGCCACCATGAATTCGGTAGCTGGGAATAAAGAGAGGCTTGCAGTCTCCACCAGGGGCAAGAAATACGGGGTAAGTTGTGATGGGTATAATGCGGAGACGCGTTACCGGACTCTTCCCGGCCAGGGTTCCCCTTTCCGGGTAACGTGCAGCCAGGGCAGGGTGGCCCCGAGCTCTCTTCCCGCTGCTGAGGCGCCTCGGCTGGGCCAGCCCGGCGTGCGCGCGCGGAGGCGGGTCCGCCAGCAACGACGCCAGCGCACTCGCCTTGCCCTCGGAATTTCTGCAGCCCTCTCGTTCCTTCTCTTCCCCGCATCCCTAACTTTTGCAGCATTCCTGCACTTCCAAGCAGAGTTAAGCCGAATGGGAGGGTTTCCCACGATTTCTCTGCTGTTCTTAAGGGACCGTTTTCCTGGAGCCAGGAGAACCTTTCATTTACCTTCAGGATCCGGAGGGCCTTGCCCTGAATGAATAAAAATCCGAAAGTCATAGACACCCCCCCGCCCCCCGTCGTCCAGGATCTTAAAAGTGAGGTCCTGCTGGGATGGGTACCGGGTTCAAAAGCGCGGGGAGCTGAATCCGTGGGTTCCTCTAAAGAAACCATCGAAATTCCCTGAGCGAGTGAGTCCCTCTCCTCCAGACCGGAGGAGTCCGCCGGCTCCCGGGAACCGGTGCAGGGGTCACCCGGGCGACGGGGATTCACTTAAACACAATTAACCAGACATATGGAGGCAGATTTGGCCGCAGGGCTCAGAGCGGTCCCTAACGTGCGCCCGTGGGCGCTCGGCCGGGCCCTCGGTGGCGCGCAGGTCCCCGGGCAGGCGGGAGGGCGGCCCTGGGCAGGGGCGCGGGAGCCAGCCGCCCTGCGGCCCCTGATACCGTTTGTCTCCCCCGCAGGTGAATGAAGTCTGCTCGCCCACCAAGCCCGCGGCGCCCTTCTCCCCCGAAAGCTGGTACCGGAAAGCATACGAAGAGTCGCGCGCCGGGAGCCGCCCCACTCCCGAGGGCGCGGGCTCGGCGCTCGGCTCGTCGGGGACGCCGTCCCCCGGCTCGGGCACCTCGTCCCCGAGCTCCTTCACGGGCTCCCCGGGCCCCGCCTCCCCGGGCATTGGCACCAGCTCGCCTGGCTCCCTGGGCGGCTCGCCAGGTTTCGGCACGGGCTCCCCGGGCTCGGGCAGCGGCGGCGGCTCCTCCCCCGGATCGGACCGCGGCGTCTGGTGCGAGAATTGCAACGCCCGCCTGGTGGAGCTGAAGAGGCAGGCTCTGAAGCTGCTCCTCCCGGGGCCCTTTCCCGGCAAGGTGAGCGCCGCCGGGGACAGGGCTGGGCGGGCAACGGCTGCGCGCCTCCCCGCGGCCGTGGATCGGGGGACCTGCGGCGCTGCGCGCTGCTCGGTTCCGGAGAAGGCGCTGGCCGAGCCGGGTCAGCTCCCGGCCTCGGGGCGACCCTGCGCGTCTCCCCCGCCAGACCTTCCCCGGGCGCAGTGATTGGATGGTGCGTACGCGGTTCCAGGCCTCGCCGCCCACCGGGGCTGCCCAGGTTATTCTTCCTGCTGCCCTCCACTCCTCAGAGTGCCCTTTCTGTGCCCCCAGCACTCGCCCATCCATCCCGTTGGTCCCGCGCGGTGCTGCTTTCGCCCGAGACCCTCTTCCCGCGCGTCCACAGGCCTTTGCCGCGTCGCAGGCCGGGGACAGGCTGACACCAGCTACTGGGATTCTTTCCTTTCCGCGCCCCCCTGCCGGGGCGACTCCTTAGATTTTTCTCCCCACCCCCAACCGTGATCATTTACAAAAACGTCGGAGGGAGTAGTAAAAGCGGGCTGATATTTAGGAGTTGGCATTTCCCATTGCCTATTTGTGGTCCTTCCTTCCCAGGGCTACCAAAACAGAAACACGTATTGGAAAGCCAGCATTTCCCCCTAACCTCTGTGTGTCTATCAGAGGAATACTAAGGGGTGAGTAGTTCTTTGAGCGGGGCTCCCTCCTACCTGCACCAGCACTGAGCACGTTGGTTCCTCCATGGCAACCCTGCCAGCGCTGTGTGTGTCCCCAGAGTGTAACACAATGCAATTGTATTTGCACTGTTCGGCCTAAGTACTATCAAATGATAATATTTACTCTTTCACTTCAAAGAGTTTTTATCAGTGCTTAGAGAGAAATATCAAGAAAACAGCGTGAATTGCTGTAGAGAATTCTGACACTGTTCAGTGGCACTGTCTGATTTATATTTCTGTGACTTTTGAAGTGAAATGTGATTTTGAGTAGTGGAGTTTAGGAATAGCTGCATCTGCTTGCCGTTTCTGCTTATTCAAATATACACACGTTGATCTTTTCATACGCAAGGGTTAAATTAAACAAATACCCGCAGGAGTTGTAAAATTTTAAATGTGGAAAATTGCCACCAAGAGAATTGGTTTTATGAATCCTGAATTTATCTCAAGAATAATTAACTTGTAGATTGTTGTCAGTATGCCATTTTCGTAGTTTCATAATAAATCTGTCAGGACACCCCTAAAAATAAATCTCAGGGACTCTAAAAGCTTATTTCACTCTTGCATGCCATATCCTCCGATTTAACACTCTCTCCACTCACAGATTTATTTATTCTTGTGATTGTTTATCAATATTATTTGATTATCTACTACACTCAAGGAACTGTGTTAGGCACAGCAATAAAATAACAGGTACATGCTGTCCTTGTCCACATGGAGCTTATATTCTAATGGAGGGTACAGACGTTAACCACAAAATGCACAATTCATAATTTGTTTCCATTTGCGGTGAGTGCTACAGAGGAAGAGTGTGGGATGCTGTAAGTCTTTATAACCAGACTAGGCCAGCTGATAAATTTTGAAGAACTTTGGTTCTTAAAGATATATTTTTGGCAATCCTAGTAAGTTGCAGCCCACCAATTTATTCTAGAACATTCTTGCAGGCCTGTTCTTACAATAGCTTCTTTGTGTTGTTGAATGCTCCGTGTGTGCAAAGGTAAAGTAAAATATACTCTTTTCATAAAAGTGGAGGGAGGAAAGGAAAGCTATAGGAAGAAGAAACAAATGTTGAAACTTAAATGCATCCATCATGTCTTGTGGAGTCATGTGACAAAGTAGATTTTTGGCTTTGTTGAAGCAGCCTGGAAAATTCATTCACAGTGCAATAGGAGGCAGCTTGATATATTTGACAATTTTATTTATGTGATGAAATAAAAGTGATGCTGGGAAACTGATTATATTATCAGAGTGATGGCTCCAGAGGAAACGCTGGATCTGGGGAACCTCAATGCTCTACACCAATTTAAAGTGATCCAGGCACATCTAGAGAAGAGCTGTCAGTCTTGGGGACAGTCACATGGGGTCACTTTAAGTGCACACATGAATTTGCCTGGAGTTTAAGATGTGACGTAGCACAGTGAAACATGACATTTGGTGCAGGGGAGAGCATAAGACTTAGCCAGAAACAAGGGTTGTTTGGATGACCTCACTGTTAGTAATGAGGTATGGGGCCAGAATTTTAACTACCAATCCTCTGCCTGTCTCTGGGAATAATAATTTTAGGGTTTTTTTCTTTTTTAAATATTGGTACCCTCAGGTAATATTTCCATTACACCTTTAAAGTTTGCAGCATTTTTTTCTTTTTAAAGTTTGCAGCATTTTAACCAAACAAATGTTGTGTTCTCTCAAGCACCATGGATGGAGGCCCATGTAACTCCAACACAAGGCCTTTCTTCTTCCCTGAGCCAGATTTATGAGCAAATTGGACTTCCATAGCCCTCAGGCACAGAAGGAGTTAAGTTTCATCAGAACAAGAGAGGTCATTGTGACTCCAACATGTAGTTTGCCCTGAAGAGTAAGGGTCTGGAAGATAAAGGCATGTTTTTGAGAGGTAATTAGCAAAAATCATCTTTGTAATTCACTTAAGATGCTTAGCTGTATCTGGGGACTCTTTTCTTACATAGAGTATTACATGCTGTGAGGTGGTATTAATAGTCTCCTCGGTAGGCATTTAAAAGTCAAAGGCAGAATAGTACATCCAGGAACCTTACAATTTTAGGGGGGATTTGGTTTTAGTTCTTTCTCTACCACTGATTTATTTTGTGACAGTGAGTAAATCAGTTTTCCTCTGTATTTTAACTTTCCCATTAATACACTAAGGAAAAAATGATTCAGACTCTAGAGGATCTTTTAAATGATTAGAATGTCAAAAAAATTATTTTAGACGAGGCTTGAAAAGTGCCTCCATTCTTTAGAGAAAGAGGTGAAGTTTTATCTTTTTTTTTTTTGGCTGCACCGCGGAACTTCCCTGACCAGGGATCGAACCCGCCCCCCCTGCAGTGGAAGCGCGGAGTCTTAACCACTGCACCACCAGGGAAGTCCAAGATGTGAAGGTTTATGATTATTAACTAGACAAGAGTCTATGGGATTTATGTTTTACAGAATTTAGGGCTTTTCTTGCAAAATATTATCCACTTTCAGTTTCTGATTTCATCAGTACATTTCCCAAATATCATTTTGCCATATGAATTCTCACATCATGCCCACTGGTAGGTAGCCAGCGCTGTTGAATTCCCCCAGTTTTGTCTCTGAAACAGTTGGTTAAGGAGGGGAGGTAAAGTGCTGGCGGGCCCACGCAGGGGTGTCGGGCTGGTCCCAGGAGTTAGACAGTGGCTCTAGTGGCCTGAGGTGTGACCAGCCCGTTCCGAGCCCGTTCCGAGCCCGTTCCGAGCCCGTTCTCTTCTTAGTACTAGTCATGTGTCCACTGGAGAATGAGACTTCATGGCAGAAGGCTACACGGCTCGGAGGTTTCTAGCTTAGGTAACTGGGTGGGTGGGGTAATGTTAACTGAGGCAGGAAATGGGAGGAGATACAGATTTGGGGGGAGCTCATAGAGAAAGATGATAATGGATTTGGAAGAGATAGAGAATAAAGGCAGATTTAGGAATGAAGCAGACTGAGGAATGTAGAAGGGACAACTGTGAGCTCACATAACTCTTAATGATGCTCTGGACCCAACCTTTCAAATAGCAACTCACCTGAGTGAGTCAAGATTTTTGCCTGGTGACAGACTGTAAACCATTTGGATTGACTTTTATTACTTCAGTCAGTAAAAAATGTACTTATTGGGTTTATATCATTTCTTTTCTAGGGCTAGTAAGTGGAAGTGGTCAGATAAAAGGAAAGAATGTGGTTTTGTAAAGTGTTGGGGTTTTAAGTGAAATCAGTCCTTTTACCCATTGTAGTGTCCCACTGTGTAAATATAAAACCATTTCATATCCATTGGCCAGAGCATCTTTCCTGTTTTATACACAGTCAAGGCACGAAGCCAGAAATGGGGGCCAAGGAACGAATCTCCCATTTTGGGGCTATCCTAGATCATTTCGAGATCTGTTAACAGAACTTTTGAATTGACAGTGTAAGCCCTATGAAACATCAGCCCCAAAGAACTCCCTGGGGTAAGTAGAAATGTTCCAGGTTGGCAAAAGGTTATCAGACCTCTATTCATTTCCATATCAAGAAAAGAAAATCTTTTATATAAAAAACAGTACAGAACTACATTCCTAGCTGAATTTTTCCCTGGTCACATATTCTGGGTCCATTTATGCCCCAGAAATATCAGGAAGATTAGCCAGACATACTGAGAAGAGTGGCCAGGAATCACAGAGATGAAAGAAAGGAATGTGTCAGGGGGTTTAAGAACACCAAACGTAGACTCTAAATAGCCAGGGCCCAAGTAAGTCTAGACTTGGGAATATATATATATATATACATATACATATATACATATATATATATATATATATATGTATATATGTATATGTATATATATATATTTTTTTCCATATTTTTTCAGTTCCAGAACAGGAGTATGAAAAAATAACTCCATTTAAAATATCCCCTAGAAGCCAATGTAAGACTCTTTATAAATAGATACTGAATTTTAGGTACTTATTAATTATGAGAAAATTCTATCGGAAATCTTTTTAAGAACACATGGCTGTTTTCAGAAAGCTTCATTTGAATCTTTTCCATTTCGGAAATATTTTAGATAAGGGATCAGCTAATAGATAATATTGGTAATGAAAAAGTCCGGTAGCATTTATCATTAAAACATTTCTGAAACATTTTAGGTATTATAAAAACATTCCCAGTAGAGACATATGAGCAGTAATATCTTCTTTAAGGCTTAGTAAGCTATGGCATAATCGCATTTCATTCTACCAGACTTTTAATTGTGAACCAACAGGGTCAGTTTTTTTTTTTTAATTAAAAAAAAAATTTTATTGTATATATATTTTTTATTTTTGGCTGCTTTGGGTCTTCGTTGCTGCGCTCGGGCTTTCTCTAGTTGTGGCGAGAGAGGGCTACTCTTCGTTGCAGTGCCTGCTTTTCTCGTTGCAGTGGCTTCTCTTGTTGCGGAGCATGGGCTCTAGGTGCGCGGGCTTCAGTAGTTATGGCACGTGGGCTCACTAGTTGTGGCACATGGGCTTAGTTGCTCTGGGCATGTGGGATTTTCCCAGACCAGGGCTCGAACCCATGTCCCCTGCACTGGCAGGAGGATTCTTAACCACTGTGCCAGCAGAGAAGTCCCATGGTCAGTTTTTATAGTGATTTAATTCACTTTGTAAAAATCCCTGGCCTGTAGTAATTTCTTCCACACTCATTGCAGATAGTATTATTGCATTAGAAATGTGATTTTTAAATGGCTGAGCCTGGTAATTTGTCAGCATTTAGAAGGATTAAGTCAATAAAATAGGCAACATCAGTTGCTCTTTGGCATTATATCACAGATCAAACTGAACCATTCGTCAGCTAATAATAATGGTGATGGTAATAACAATGATGATTATAAGTGGCTAACAATTATCATCCTTAGTATATGCTAGGCACTGTACTGATATATACACACATACATACATACATACATACATTCATAAAATCTCATGTAGCAAAATGAAGATGAACCCGATTTCTTTTCTTTACCCTGGAATTCCAGGTGATTGATGTGGTTCACGTTACGAAAGGAAGTATGAGTAAAGGTGCAAGGAACAGAGAAATCCAAGGATGCTTCTCCCCCTCCAAAGCCACTGAGGGTATTACACTATTAGACTAACTGCCTGAGTGGAGACCCTTGCTTGAGGGAGAAGGTTGTGGTTATTTTTCCTGGTAACTTCACTTTCAGGATGGGGGGAAAATATGTGACGTGGTCAGGACCCTGAGCTGAGTAATTTGCTTGGCTGGAATGTATTGGAGGGGGCAAAGGAACTTCCTTATATTTATATTCACTTGGCTGAGGCGGTTGTCAGCCCTTTCTGAAAAGCCCTGCCCGAGGGACCTGTGGGGACTGTCTGAGAGGACATGTTCTTTAGCTAGACCTTCTGTGCTGTATCAGCGGGGCTGCCAGACTCCACTCTGTTCCGTCCCCGCAGAGACTGGTGCAGAGACCACGTGCACGCCGGTGTCTGTGAGTGTTCCCAGTCTCTTTTCAGGAATACAAAACTAATTTCCTTTTTGCCAGTATCTTGAGTCACAGGCTGATCATAAAATTCTTTCCTTTTTTAAAAAAAATCTCCTGTGTGGTCTTATTGTGGCAAAGAAGCACTGTTTAGAAAGGGCTCCCAATGATCTTTCAGACTCAAATGCACCAGTCAGAAATATCTTAAACGTGTATTTGTGTAGGTGCAAAAGGACTGGCGATACACCTCCATTCCTAAATTGCTTTTGAAATATTAAATCAGAATAGCGAATCAGTTTGTACTCATCATCCTGCTTCCCATTGCCTTTGGGATGCTCTAGAGCCCATCTAAGAAAATTGGATTTTGAATTATGGTTAGAAAGGTTGTCTGTCCACCTTTTCCAGGTTTTAAAGGAATTCACCTATGTTTTCTTTGAATATTTGTAAGGTTTCCTTTCTAATAGTTAGATCTCTGATCCATTGGGAGATTATTTTGGTATATAACGAGAGGCGTAGATCAATTTTATCTTTTTCTAAATGTCTATCCAGTTGTCCCCAAACCCTTTATTAAAACATTCATCCTTCCCCCATTGATTTGAAATAACCATTATCATAAACCAGATTTTCAGTACTTGGGTCTACTTCTGGACCTTCTGTTATGTCCCGTTTATCTGTCTTTTCATGTACCAATGCCATACTATTTTAGTTACAGAAGCTTTGGAGCATGTTTTAGTATTTGGTAATGTTAGCTCTCTCTCTTTCCCAAACAATGCCTTTCCTTTCTAGTAGTTTCCTGGTTATTCTTCCAGACTATTTTCCCATATGAACTTTAGAATCAACTTGCCTAACTCCATAAAATTTTTTAAAATTGGGACCATGTTAAATTTATACATTAACCTGGGGGATATTTGGCATCTTTATGATGTTGACTCCTTCCCAAGAACATGGAATGTCTTTCCATTTGAACACATCTACTTTCAGCAATTTTAAAGGTTTTTCTCATAGAGGCTTTATTTCTTGTTAAGTTTATTTTTAGGTATTAAAAATACTTTTTGTTGCTATTATAAAGGAGCTCTTATCTTACATTATCTCTTCTAATTGATAATTGTTAATATATAAGAGGGATATTATATATATCTTATATATATCTTATATCCTATTATTAAATTCTATTACTGTATTCATTAGTTTTTAAATTGGTACTCTTGGATTTTCAAAAGGATTTATCTTCTACAAATAGAGATAGCATCTCTCCTCTCCTTTGCTAACTTTATTCCTCTAATAGTTTTCTCTTGTTTGTTACGTTGATTTATGCCTCCAACACAGTGTTTAATGGTAATGTATGGTGGGCATATGTACAGTTTTTCTCACTAAGTAAGATCTTGGCTTTTGGACTGAGGTCTCTATATATTTTTAAAAGTTGAGGAAGGTATCCATCAGTTCCTATTTTATTTACTGTTTTTCATCAGGAATGGGTGTTATATTTTGCCAATGTCTTTTCAGTATTTAGGAAGATGATCATATGATTTTTCTCCTTAGATCTATTAATATTGTGAATTATTATCATTGCTTTCCTAATAATGAACCATCCTTGCATTCCCATAATAAACCCTACTTGGTCACAATGTATTTTTAAAAATATGCTGCTGGATTCAGGGTGCTAATATTTTATTTATTGTTTTTGCTTTCATATTTGTATGCCATAAGCATTTTTGATTCCCACTCATGTACCAGCTACGGTACTATGCCACATTATAACCAAGATATGAAAAAGAATAAAAATTCCTGCCCCGGAGCAACTCCCAGTCTAGTATTAGAGACAGACAAAGAACCAAAGAGTTAGGGTGCAGCATATTAAATGCTGGACCATGGGCTGTGGCGGCTGATAGGAAGCAAAGAGAGGTGAGGCTCGAGCTGGCTTTGGAAGAGTGAGTAGGAGTTCAGCATGTGAGCGTGGTGAATCACCCGCATTCCAGGCAGAGGGAATGGTGAGAGCATTAGGCACAAAGAGGTTACGCACACTCAGTGTCCTGGGGGAACTGCAGTGGTGCGTTGCCGACATAGTGCAGTGTGTGCGTGGGTGAGTGACAGGCTGGGGAGGTGGCAGGGAGAGGACGAAGGGCCTCGTAGGCTAAAGAATCTGGATATTATCCTATAGGCTGGGTGGCCATTGAAGGGCTTTCAGGAAGGGAGTGAAGTGATCAGATATTCATTTAAGAAAGATTGCTCTGATAGGGAGAGAGAAACTGGATTCGAAGAATGGTATCATGGAGTTCAGTGGAGAGGCCTCTCGCCGTGGCCTCAGTGAAAGATGATGCAGACCTAACTAAGGCAGTAGCAGTGGGAATGAAGAGGCAGCCTGGCCCTGACAGATTTTGTACATAGAAAACCCATGGCGGATGGCAGCTGAGTAATGCGGCAGGAGCGAGAGGAGGAAGATTTCTGGCTAGGGCAAGTGTGAGGGTGCTGCAGCCGTTAATTGAGATGGAGAATACAGGCAGAGAGGGGTTTTTTGTTACGGTGGGTCTGATTTTCAAGGATGGGTGTGAATACTAAAATTGGTTTGAGTTCTCTGGAGCTTGAGGTGGAATGTTCCAGTGGGGTCCAGTGGGGCTCTAGAGTGGATTCAGAGCTGGAGCCATGGATCTGGGAAATGTCAGCATGAGGAAGGTGGTGGAATCCACAGATGAGGTGAGCTCTCCCCGGAGGATGTGTAGAGTGACAGACGGTGAAGTGTGGAGCTGTGGGACCCATTGACATTGAAGGGAGAGGCAGCCTGAGGAGCCAGGAAGACAATTCAAGGAGAGACCAGAAAAGGGGGAGGAAAATAAGAAAAAGTGGTATCATGGAAACGGAGGGAGGGGTGAGCTTGAGAAGGTAGGGGTGATGAAAGGTCAGATACCTTGGAGAGGTCAAGGAGGTAAGGACTGAGGTTTCCACTGAATCAGTAAATAGGAGGTCACTGGGGATCTTTGTTAGAAGTTTCTGGCACCCTGGAGAAAGGCAGGCAATGACAGTGTGTCCAGGAGTGATGGAGAGGTGAGGACATCTGAGGCAGCTCAAAGTTGTTGAAGACACTGAGAGGTTACGAGAGATTCATTCTCTGAGGCTCTTATGACCTGAAAACATGAAGATCTGGGGTCAACAACTTGGGTGCAAAACTAGGCTGCATCACCGAGTGTGTGACCTTGGGCAAGTCACTTAGCCTTTCTGAACCGGGTTATTCTCACCTTTACAATGGGGGTGGGCTTCCCTGGTGGCGAGTGGTTAAGAATCTGCCTGCCAATGAAGGGGACATGGGTTTGAGCCCTGGTCCGGGAAGATCCCACATGCCGCAGAGCAACTAAGCCCATGCGCCACAACTACTGAGCCTGCGAGCCACAACTACTGAGCCCATGTGCCACAACTACTGAAGCCCGCGCGCCTAGACCCCGTGCTCCGCAACAAGAGAAGCCACCGCAACGAGAAGCCCGTGCACTGCAACGAAGAGGAGCCCCGGCTCGCTGCAACTAGAGAAAGCCCGCGCACAGCAATGAAGACCCATCGCAGCCAGAAATAAATAAATAAAATAAATTTATACAATGGGGGTAATGTTGGGGCCCTGCCAGGGTTGTTGTGAGGAGGTGGTGAAATTGTGAGATGATATCCAACCATCACTTTCTGTTTTATTCCAATGATGCCCCACAGGAAGTTGAATTTTATGAAAATTCCTTCCTTTCCTTCTCTGTCTGTCTTCCCTTCCTTTCTTCTTTCTTCTTCTCTCTTCCTCTCTCCCTCTCTCTCTCTTTCTTTTTCCTTTTGCCAGTGATCTGACACCAAAACAGAAAAGCAGTTGTCAGAGAAGGTGGGACCATTAAGCTTGTCTCCTTTCCCATTTCCTCACCTCCAAGTGAATAAAGCATCTCCTACTTATTTATTCATTTGTAGGGTGGCTCCACAGAACCAGGAGAGCTCGGCTGATGAAAATAGCTACTCCTTTTAGTTGAGATGCCATGAATATGGATTGAGATTCTTTGTCACAGATGGAAATCCCCCCTTTAAGCCCTGCCCCTCTCAGAGGTCCCCCAGGGAGCACTGCAGACACCGAACTTTGCAGTTCCGCTCTGGTGAGTGTGGGAGAGCAGACGCCCCCCAGTGACTGCACGTGCAGTGTGCGGATCTGAGCGGCATTGGGAATTTGGGCTTATCTGCCTCCCGATCCAGTTTTATCTTTCTCAGACAGTTTTCTTTGCAGTCATACTTTGCTGATCCTATCGCATCGATTCCGCCCAGGCCCTGTGGAGAAGTCTGGAAATAAAGACACCTTCCCCCCACCAAGCAGTATTTCCTGCACATATCCCTGCTCTCGGAGCTGGAGCTGCCCTGGGTAGAGAGTGTTCTTGTAAACGCTTGTGTAGAACGAGTCGATATCCTCATGCTGCTCTATAGGTGAACATTTCAGAAGGCTCTGGGGTAGAGTAAGTTCTTTTGATAAGCAGAACTATATTGAAATATATCTTAAGTGTTATAGACTAACTTACAGCTGACGGGCTATTTTTATTCATCTTTTCTGCTGAATGGAGTTTAAGCTCGATGTCGTTGCTGGCCACAAAAAGTGCTTGTTAAAAGTTTTAGTTCTCCACACAGCATGTTTTTAAGATCTTTGCTAGTTCTTACACACGAAATGTTTTTATTTTTAAAGCATGAACTGCAAATAATCAGTTTAAATCTACTTTGCCACCACAGGGGTGAAACATGTAAACTTTGAATAATTCTTTATCTAATCTGAGTGATGTCTGGGATTTGCAGTTGCTAACTAAGGATTTCTTCTAAGATAACATAGGAATTTATAGGGCCTGAGATTTTTCTGTGAAGGAATTCCATCTTTCAATTAGCGGTGGTGAGCAGCTACACTTCCCCATGAAACGTGATCATCTTATTTATAGTGGTTGCTTTCTTTAGAGTTGTAATCACTGCTTCCCTACTCCCTGCTCCATCTACCTGGTGGTTTCATGCAACTGTAGGAGACTTACTTATTACCTGATTAGAAACCATCACCACCACCAACAACAGCCAAAAGCTATTGAGCTATCTAACCAAAGAATTATCCAGAAAATACACAGTTGAATTCAGGCAGACGACTAGTAACTGCCATTATTTAATGAAAAATAATCACTTGCCTGGTTCGGTTGTGTGTCCTTTCGTAGAGGGATGTCTTTTTTTTTTTTTTTTTTGAAAGCCCGGAATCCTAACCAATAAGGCCACCGAGGAGTTCCCTCACAAAGACTTTTTTTTTTTTTTTTTAATTATTTTATTTATTTATTTATGGCTGTGTTGGGTCTTCGTTTCTGTGCGAGGGCTTTCTCTAGTGCGGCAAGTGGGGACCACTCTTCATCGCGGTGCGCGGGCCTCTCATTATCGCGGCCTCTCTTGTTGCGGAGCACAGGCTCCAGACGCGCAGGCTCAGTAGTTGTGGCTCACGGGCCCAGTTGCTCCGCGGCATGTGGGATCTTCCCAGGCCAGGGCTCGAACCCGTGTCCCCTGCATTGGCAGGCGGGTTCTCAACCACTGCGCCACCAGGGAATCCCCTAGAGGGATGTCTTGATCCTGAGCACGGCAGCTGAAGAGGTGGCCTTGAGTGTCTTCCCTGTGGGCCCACAGCTGTGAACTGGACCATCGCTTGTTTCCATCGAACCAGGCGGTGTGGGGATAGAAGGGAGAGGAATAAGATAGATGGGAGTAGGAGGAGGAAGGACAAGAGAGAGGGTGAGAGAAACAGAAATAAAAGGGTGGGTGTCTGGTAGGCATTGGAGGCTGTCCCAGATGTTGAGGTGCAGTCCCGCCTCTGGCACTAACTAGAACCGTGGCTTTGGGCGAGTCACCTAGCCAGCTTGTGCTTTGTTCCTCTTTTGTAAACCGAGAGGAGGGAGTTGGTGGTCTCTAAACTCCTTCCAAGCCTGCAAGTCTTAAGGAGCCCAATCTTTGACCCCCCAATTCTAGAGGGATGTGTTGACAAAGCCTGAGATGGATTTCTGGCTGTAGCTGGAGGCTGAAGCTGTTCCTTGGGTTGGCACACCTGTGGGAATCCCACCCCCAGCCAGCCAAGGTGTGTCCCCCCTTGTTTGCCATCCAGGTGAAGGTACTCACTGGCATTGCCATGGCTGATATTTCTGCCTTTGGAATTTGGATCATAAATTGACTCACTAGATTCTTCCTATTTCTTAATGAAGCTGTTTACTGTCTTCTGTATTTGTAAGCAGAAATAAACTTGGGCAAACAAAAGGACAGTGGATTTTATAAGAGCAATTTGGTAAGGGATGTTTGAGAAAAAGTATTGCCTTAGATATAAAGACTGCTTAGAGTTAGTCTTCCATTAAAAAAATCTGCCATATTCATTAGGAATTAGAAATAATTTGTGGGGAGTTCTCCCTGGATAGCAATGTAGAAACACCAGAACTCCAAACATTTTATTCATCATTCTTTAAAAAATTCTACATCTTAATTTTTTTGAAACCCTTTTTGCCCCCTTTGCTTTCTCCTTCTCTTTTCTGCTGCTTCAAATATCTAGACGAGACCACAGTTACTTAGACCAATACTTACGCAGCCCACGCCCGTGACTTGGGTGTAATAATCCTCTCATTTGGATGCTGTGGTCTGCAAAGGAGATGGCAGGTAGCAGATGCTGAGTCAACGAGACCCATTCAGTTATTATCAATTTTATTTTTCATCTTTAGCACTAGCCTAGGTTGCCTCTTTTTAAAAAAATTTAATTAATTAATTAATTTATTTATTTTTGGCTGCTGTGGGTCTTCGTTGCTGCACGAGGGCTTTCTCTAGTTGCGGCGAGCAGGGGGGCTACTCTTCGTTGCGGTGCGCAGGCTTCTCATTGCGGTGGCTTCTCGTTGCAGAGCACGGGCTCTAGGCACGCGGGCTTCAGTAGTTGTGACACACGGGCTTCAGTAGTTGTGACACACAGGCTTCAGTAGTTGTGGCGCACGGGCTTAGTTGCTCCACGGCATGTGGGATCCTCCCAGACCAGGGCTCGAACCCGTGTCCCCTGCATTGACCGGTGGATTCTTAACCACTGCGCCACCAGGGAAGTCCCCTAGGTTGCCTGTTTAAATTGTCTGCTTCCTGTGAAATGTTTCCCTAACTCTTCTGTCAGCTACAATAATTTATATTTTTGTTGTAGTCTAAACGCAACTCAGGGAGCACAGGTACTGAAAGCAGGCTTTCATTTGGCCTTTCCCAGCCCAGAGCACATTAGGACTTGGGGGCAGACACAGTGAGAGCAGCCGGAGAGCAGAGGAGCTGCAGGCACGCCCCTTGTCTGCCTCGGATGCCTGCAGGCACGGCAGGGGAGCACTGACAGAGCGTCCTGCAGCCCAGCACACCCTCCACGTGTCTCCCTTGATTCTGTTCTCAGATACCGTATCCTTTATTTTTCCTCTTGCTCTTTCCGCCTAAGTTTGCTCATGTAATTATTTGTGAAATTTCTAGGGAGAAGTCTTTCTAACGGGCTGTGCGTGTGTGCGTGCATGTGCACACTTGGCAGGAGCCCTGCAGGAAGCCTACAAGTTGATGACACGGTAGACATCCTGTCTCAGGCTTCAGACGTTGTTAGGCCGAAGCTTTTATTGGAGGTCAAGGCAGCTAATAAAGTGGGGTGTGCAATTAAAAGGGCATTCAGCACAGAAGGACGGCTAACTGTCTCTCAGGCTGGGAGTGCAGGGAGGGTTGACAGCTGTGAGTCTGCTAATGATGGCTTTACAAGCATATTTTGCAGCCAGGGTGGTAAATGTAATACAAAGGCACGGTTTTCATGTGCCTAATCAGCTCTCTGCTTCCTGTGAGAGGCACCCACTTGGGGAAGGAAGTTGCCGGTTGTGGGCATTTTTGTGGTGGTAGTTTGTGCTAATTGACTTTTTTAAATAGAGTACTTGCCATTATTAGTGATTCTTCATGATGCCCCTTTATGGTGGTCAGGAAGGAGATTGCAGAATGATGGCAAAGGTTTAGGAGGCTGGCCCAGGGTCACCCAGAAAACCTCGGGCTCCTGACTCTCCATCAGGTTCTAATAGGATTTATTTATGCAGTTGTTTTGCCCATGTGGATCTCCTGGACTCTGAACCCTGGGAGTACAGTCATCCTATCTTATTAATTTTACCCAGTAGACAGTAATTATTTTCTTGAATACATGAATTCTCCAAAAATTTCTGGCCTTTTGGAAAAAAATCTTACCACCGCTGTGTAAGGACAGCATCACTGGGGAGGACGGAAGGTGACAGAGGAGGGGATGCAGGCAGTGTGTAGGGGGTGGGAGGTGATGCCTGGATTCGTCCCGGGAGGTGGCAGGATGCTGTCCCACTGCCATGGCCTCCTGTTCTCTAGGAGAGTGAAATCCACAGGGATCAGGGTGCGAGCAGCTTCTACATCTGAGTGGATCTTGGTCTGGGATTTATGGGTTGGCTAGCTTGGAGAGCCTTGAATTTCTTGTTAGTTAACAAGTCCTTATTTTTGCTCAGTTTAATGTGGTTGCATTCACGTCTCGTCTGGCAGAACAAGAGAAGGTGGGAACACTCCCTGGTCCCAGGTATTCAGGGAGGAAACTTATTAGTACCATCGGAACTAAACTGAGAGGGCCGCTCGAGACTACTTCCCCAGACGCTGGTCCCTCCGATTTAATCTCTTCCTTCATCTGATAATTGATACTGCTCAGTTGGTGCCGCACTGCCGCAGCTACTTGGTGAGATGGTGACACGTGATCACATCCAGGATGGAGGAGGGTCTGGAATGATAAAGGAATCTCTCCCTTTAAAGGCTTGGAACTGCCTCAGTTTGACGTGAGAGGAGAAATGCAGTAGGTTAAGAACCTGGTTTTCAGTCATTCAGTGCAGAGTAACAAGGAAGCAGGGTGGATTTTTGCATAGACATTAATGGTGTCCTGCTAATTCTAGAAAGAAATGGAGTAGTGTTCATCACTGCATTTAAGGCACCCATTTTAGTATCTTTTTTAGTAGGATCATGGGCTTTCCAAACCCTCTTTATAATTCTCACATAGGGCAAAAGTCAATATAATATGTCAGGTTAAATGGATGCCATTATTTTTAACATTGTACACCTCCTGGAGGCTTCAGAATATCCTTTTTAATCATTAGCATTTTATAATCATAGAACAAGAGCATAGAAGGAACCTTAGAGGTTATGCAGCATTACATTACTTTTGTAATTAAAAGCCCGGAGCCAGACCATCTGGGTTTGAATCTTTGCTCTGTCATTTATCAGCTCTTGAACTTGAAGGACTTACTGCTTTCTGCCTCAGTTTTCTCACTTATGTAATGGTGTTAATAGCTGCTTCATAGTGAAGTGAATAGACATTTTTCCAAAGAGGACATACAAATGGCCAACAGGCACATGAAAAGATGCTCAACATTGCTAATCATCAGGGAAATGCAAGTCAAAACCGCAATGAGATATCACCTCATCTGTCAGAATGGCTGTCATCAAAAAGAACATAAATAACAAATGTTGGTGAGGATGTGGAGAAAAGGGAACCCTCCTGCACTGTTGGTGGGAATGTAAATTGGTGCAGCCACTGTGGAAAACAGTATGGAGGTTTCTCAAAAAACTAAAAATAGAACTATCATATGATTGAGCAATTCTTCTCCTGGTACATTCCCAAAAAACCAAAATCACTAATTTGAAAAGATACATGCACCCCGGTGTTCATAGCAGCATTATTTACAAGAACCAAGATACGGAAGCAACCTAAGTGTCCATCAGCAGATGAATGGATAAAGAAGATGTGGTACATATATGTGTGTGTGTATATATGTATGTACACACACATATACAGACACACACACACAATGGACTACTACTCAGCCATAAAATAGAATAAAATTTTGCCATTTGCAGCAACATGGATGGATTTGGAGGGCATTAGGCTAAGTGAAATAAGTCAGACAGATAAAGACAAATACTGTATGATACCACTTATATGTGGAATCTAAAAAATACAACAAACTAGTGAATATAACGAAAAAGAACAGACTCACAGCTATAGAGAACAAACTAGTGGTTACCAGAAGGGAGAGGGATAGGAATAGTGGATTAAGGGGTACAGATTATTAGGTATAAAACAAACTACAAGGATATATTGTACAACAATATATAACCAATATTTTATAATAACTATAAATGGAGTATCACCTTTAAAAATTGTGAATCACTATATTGTACACCTGTAACATATAATATTGTACAGCAACTATACTTCAATAAAAGATGTATTTAAAAAAATAGAAAAATAAGATTAACCATCAAAAAAATTGCTTTGTAGGCATGTTTTGTTTGGTACATAGTAGGCATTCATTAAATGGAAGTATTCAAACTGCCATCTTAGAGAAGAGTAAAACTTACATATCTAGACGGTGACCTCCTTTTCCAGGATTGTTTCCACAAAATTAACATTCGGTTTATTCAGTTTTCATTCTCTCATCATCCATCTCTCTCTATCCATCTATCCGTTCATCTGCCTGTCCAACATTTCTTTGGCCTTTACCGTATAGGTATATGGTCCTGGACTCAGTGCTGAGGCTAGAAAGATGATTAAGACACAGTCCTGCCCTTGCGTCTCTCCCAGCCTGGTGGGTGGGGTGGGTATGGAAAGGACGTGCTGAGTGTGGAGTGAGGGGCAGACAGGGAGCAGCCTCCGCTGCTTCAGGCCACTGTGCGGGACTGTTGCCACTTCCTTTTCACAGCACCCCTTTAAGGTGTGTCATGGCAGGATGTGGCGTGGAATGAGATGGTTTCCTAGAAGAGGTGACAGCTGAGTTGAGGCTAATAAGATGAGTAGGAATTGGTGAGCGAAAGAAAGCTGAAGAAGGTGAGGCATTCCAGGGGATCTCGTGAAGAAAGAATAAGCCTCGAGGGTCTGCCTGACCCCTGAGAAGTGCAGTATTGCCAGACATAGTGTCCAAAAAGGGTAACCAACCACATTGCCTTCATAAGAGGTTAAATGACAACATTAGATTTATATACCAGTATTAACAGGTGATGACACCAGGTAATACATCAAGATAGCAGTATAATACCCATGTTCATTACAGCATTATTCACAATGGCAATCCAAGTGTCCATCAATGGATGAATAGACACACAAATGTGGTATAGACACACAGTGGAATATATATATATATTTTAAAATATTTATTTATTTATTTAATTTGGGCTGCATTGGGTCTTTGTTGCTGCGCGCAGGCTTTCTCTAGTTGTGGCGAGCAGGGGCTACTCTTTGTTGGGGTGTGCGGGCTTCTCATTGCAGTGGCTTCTCTTGTTGTGGAGCTCGGGCTCTAGGTGCACAGGCTTCAGTAGTTGTGGCGTGTGGGCTCAGTGGCTGTGGCTTGCGGGCTCTAGAGCACAGGTTCAGTAGTTGTGGCGCACGGGCTTAGTTGCTCCCAGGCATGTGGGATCTTCCCGGACCAGGGCTCGAACCTGTGTCCCCCGCACTGGCAGGGGATTCTTAACCACTGTGCCACCAGGGAAGTCCCCACACAGTGGAATATTATTCAGCCTTAAAAAGGAAGGAAATTCTGACACATGCTACAACAGGGATGAGCCTTGAAGACGTTATGCTAAGTGAAGTAAGCTGGTCACAAAAGGACAAATTCCACTTATATGAGATACCTAGGGTTGTCAAGTTCATAGAGACAGAAGACTGGTTGCCAGGGCCTGGTGGGGGGAGGGGGAGAATGGAAAGTTGTTGCTTAATGAATAAGGAGTTTCAGTTTGGGAAGATGAAAAAGTCCTGCAGGTGGATGGTGGTGATGATTGCACAACCGTGAAAATGTACTTGATGCCACTGAAAAATGCTTAAAATGATCAATTTATGCATTGTGTACCACACACACACACACACACAGATAGCAGTACGAAGTGTGTCACAAAATAGTGTTTTGAGGGATGAGATATCCCTGTGGCCTGACTGAGCAGGGAGATTTCATCCAGTAAGGGCTCCTGAAGGGTGAACATGATAACATTTGTCGATCTAACACTGGACGCTTCTAAGCACGTTATATGCAGTATCACATTGAGTCCTCACAGCCACCCCAGGACCGGGGTGCGGTTACGGTCCCCACTTTTACAGGTGAGAAAACTCAGCGAGGTTAGGTATCTGGGTCAGCGTCCTCACCCCCTCCTTACCCCCTTCACGGTGAGCCCTATTCGAGCCCCTCAGGGGGAGAGGGGAAGGTATTGCAGAGGCGGGCCCGGTGATTGGTCTGTGGAGGGATGCAGGAACACCCCTCACCCTTTCTCTCTTTTCTCTTACTCCCACTTACCTTCTGAGAAGGGGACTGGCCGTGGCCAGCCAGGAGCCTGACAGCTCCTTCGTCTGCATTTGATGTGGGAGGGCGTATGTCACGGGCAGGACCCCCATTACTCTCTTCTGCAGGAACCAGCGCAAAGCAGTTGTATTATTTGTGCCTGTAACTGTTTGAAAAGTTTTACGCGGGCAGTTGTCATCACTGGGTAAACACATTAAGCTGGTAAAGAAATCTTTGTGAGGGCAGCACATTGAATGGTTCCCTGAAAAATAGTTACTAATACGTTACTATAATTGCATTGTACATTTTGCAGTAAACTCCAAAAAACATGACTTATTAGCTCTTGGGTACTTGACAGCAATATGTTCAATGGCAGAATCACTTTCCCAAATTTGCTAACACATTTTGTGTGTATCGCTTTTTCGGAGTTAGACCAAATGGACCCTTTTAAAGATCAGATGAGTTAATAAAAGCTTATATTTATATAGTTGCTTTCTTCAGGTGACTGTACTGGGCCACTGCCACTTTTCCCCTTCTTTCTCACAGCTTCCCTTTAAGGAATGTCATAGCTGGATGTAGGGTAGTCTGTCTTAAATTCATTTAATAGGCAAAAGAGAGACCAAGAAGCTTTTTTTTCCCCATCGATTCAACAACAGTTTATACAGCAGCTGCTCTGTGCCAGTCACTGTTCTAGGCCTTGGACTCTTGATCAATGTCACCAGCGAGCTCAGGTCAGAGCCTAAGACTCCTGGCCATTTCTGGAGCAGTGATGCTAGGAGTTTATGGGATTTCAGGGGTTATTGAAATACCTGCCTTTTTACAGGTGTCTGTTGAGGAAAGGGAATTGTACCATAGCATAACATACCTGATGACTCTGGCCACAGATGAGGTTCTACAGCCATCAGACTGTAAAGCACCTAAGCTTTTCTTGCAAAGGGCCCTTCAAACCATTCTCATGGACTCTTGCTAATTGGGAGTTTCTTTTGGGGGCCCATTGCTCATTCCTTGCTGCCTTTCCTGATTGAGGCTTCCCACAAGAATGAAAAGCTAGAACAGTGGCTTTTGTCTTAAGCAAGGCCATAGATGGTACAGTAACTGCTTTCAGATGCTGCTGATGTGGCCCAGATTCAATATTGTGACCCAGAGGTGAAAGGCTACATATTCTATTACAGCTGGGAGCCAATCAGCCTCCAGACTCCAGTGCATTTCAGCAGAGAAAGGAAGCAGGATAGGGTGACATAACACACTAGACAGTGGCTAGAAATAGGTATGCGAAAATCAGGAATTGAGCTTCAATTTCTAGAAATGTTTGTGTAAAAGACACCACCTATGTTAATGTTAATACAAAAATGCCAGTGATGTAATTCTATATTCCTGGAATGTAGGCTGCATATGGCTACAATCTATATTACATGTGAATGTATAGAGTGAGCATATATATGAATTACAAAGTACTGAGGTTCAGATCCCCTTTTTTTTTTTTTCTTTCCCTCCTACAGTTTTGAGAAAGGATGAAATCTTAGTTAACATTGTTTAGCTCTGAGTACAGTTATGAAATAAGAGTCTTAGAAGGTTGAAACTCATTTCCTTTCCAAGTCTTAGGGTGCACCGTTCAGGCTCATTCACTATGGGTGGCTAGTAGGTCACCTGTGCTATGAGCATGATTATGTTGGATGACTCAGCCGAGGTGGTGACATGAACACAGAGGCCTAGAACAGGGAAGTTGGAAGAGGGGAAGTGAATAGGAGGCAGGGCTACCTTTTTATTTTGAGGTACTAGGTGATTCTCTTTACGAATGCCAGCCAAGGGCAAGTTTCCGTCGGCTGAGATCCTTTGAGATTCCATCAAGTAAAGATTTGGGAAAAAAAAAAGGTACAGGATGGGGCTTTCCTGGTGGCGCAGTGGTTAAGAATCCACCTGCCAATGCAGGGGACATGGGTTTGAGCCCTTGTCCGGGAAGATCCCACATGATGCAGAGCAACTAAACCTGCGTGCCACAACTACTGAGCCTGCGCTCTAGAGCCCATGTGCCTAGAGCCCGTGCTCCGCAACAAGAGAAGCCACTGCAGTGAGAAGCCTGCGCACCGCAACGAAGAGTAGCCCCCGCTCGCCACAATTAGAGAAAGCCTGCGCACAGCAACGAAGACCTAACACAGCCAAAAATAAAATAAATAAATTTATTTTTTAAAAAAAGTACAGGAATTAGAAAATATAATTTTGTGGCAAAGTGTAGAAAGTCCAGCCATGATTGGAAAATAACAAAAGAGGCCATGATCCAAGTTCGAAGATCTCTTTTATCGTATTAATGTTTCCTCAAAAGCCTCTTTTTGTTTGTTCCACTTCTGATTGTTTTCTCTTCCTGTCTAGAGTTAAAGGGAGAGCCGTAAGCATGGAAGCATGACTTTAAAGTGGTGAAATTTTATCCTGAGAAATTTTATCTCAGTGTTTATTCCCTGTGAGACATTGGCATTCTTTTTCAAAATATATTTGTTTGGGGGACTTCCCTGGTAGTCCAGTGGCTAAGACCCTGTGCTCCCAAGGCAGGGCGCCCGGGTTTGATCCCTGGTCAAGGAACTACACGCCGCAACTAAGAGTTCTCATGCCACAACTAAAGATCCTGTATGCTGCAATGAAGATCCCACACACCACAAGGAAGATCCCACGTGTCGCAAATAAGACCCGCTGCAACCAAATAAATAAATAAATAAATATTTTTTAAAAAGAAAAAAAAAATTTGTTTGAGAAGAAATAGTTTAAGATCTATGAAGGTCATACCAGAATTTGCTAGTAAGTAGAGTATCATATTCTATGGAAAGGGACCAGAGAGTTCAGGAAAGATGCATCCTTTGGGTCTATCATAAGATTTTGTCTCCTTCTCTTTCAGTGTCCCAGCTGGCATCCAGGATCCTCCTCCCCGCTTTCCGCACGTGTTTGCTGTAGTTGGGCCTGTCTCCAGGAGCCAAAAACTTTGGGCCTGGTGTAGTCTGCACCGACCCCTGTTAATTTCCTTGATTAAGCTGCGTGCTTTTTTTTTTTTAATTGCAGCACAGTTGATTTACAATGTTGTCTTAGTTTCTGGTGTACAGCAAACTGATTCAGATATATATATATATATATATATATATATATATATATATATATATATATATATATATATTCTTTTTCATATTCTTTTCCATTATGGTTTATTACAAGATATTGAATATAGTTCCCTGTGCTATAGTAGGACCTTGTTGTTTATCGATTTTATGTATAGTAGTTTGTATCTTAAGCTGCACACTCTTGATGTGAGCCTGGCAGTTGAAGGCATAGAAGGTGGGGAAAGTCCTGACAGGTGTTGTATAATAAGTCATATGTTAGCTACCGCCTCCAAAGACACCAGATAGGCATGGGGGTCCCGTTCAGCTCTTTCATGCTCGACATAAGGGCTTTAGGGACACCTCGTATGTCAACTCATCCTTTAACTGTACCTTCAGCTGCAGTGAAACGAATATGGCTGACAGGATGGGCCAACAGTCCTCTGGGCCCTCTGGATTTCAGATGATTCTTTCTGTGACTTTTGTAGGTAATGTTTACTTCTGAATAGAACGCAGTCTGAAGCATTTCACGCTCTCTGGGACTTTTGTGAATAGGTGGTTTGCAGAGAGCTCTGCTGTAACTTTTGCATGGACACACAGGGGTGTGGCCTCTCCCCCTATTTTTTAAAGAAAGATAACGCAGTCTTTATTGATCCCTAAGGTCCTCTAAGATAACACTATCTCAATAAAAGAGTAGTGCTAAGTTAAGTAACCCTATTTAGGGCTTTTTTCAGGGGAGAGGACTGTGGGGTGTCAAGCTTATGAAGAACCTGGGCTGTTAACATGACAGTGCACATGGCTGACACTGATGAATGTCCTGTGAGCAGCTGGGGCAGCCTGGCAGCCTCCCAGCCTCCTCCTGGGCCCTCTGTGTGAATGCTGTCTCACTCCCTGCGACACGAAGGGGTAGGATTCATGGCCCATTGGTTTTGATTTGCTTGCCTTGGCGCGAGTGTGTGTGTGTGTGTGTGTGTGTGTGTGTGTGCGCGCGCCCCTTGCCTTCTGGTGATGGATATGTAGGCAGTGGCTGGGCCTGTTTCTCATTAGCACAGCAACCCTTCAATGAGACAGAGAGACAAGAGCTCTCCAGAACCTCCGGAACCTGCAAGTTTAATGGCCTCAGGTCCTGTGCGCTTAGCTGAGAAAAGGTGAGACTTGCTGTGGGGAATCAGTTTTTTGTTTGGGGAGAGGGTAGAGGGGTTACAGTATGAGCCGGGCCAGGGGTGGGCTCGGAGTGGCTTCCACTCAGGGAGGAGACCCCCGAAGGTAAGGGCGCAGGCAGCAGGGAGAGCTGGCTCTGGCAGGGGCTGAAGGAGCGTCTACGATTTCGTCCCTGAGGGCAGTCCCACCCGGAGGTCAAATCTCACCACCTCTGCCCTGTCCCAGGAGAAAGGCTTAGTGCACCAGAACGATTGCTTGAGCCACTTATTCAAATGATTCCAAGAACATTCAGGAAATATTTAGAGCACCTACTGTGTGCTGGGCATTTCATTAGGAGCTTGGAACTTTCAGGTACAAATACTGACTTTGACCCTGGAGTTGTTACCATGATTACGGGGCCGCGTTTTAAAATAAGAGGAGCACCGTCCTTACAGCTTTGGTTTCAGTGCAAGTGCTTTTCTCTTAGTCCTTTCAGTGAGCGGATCTTGGGCTGTCCCTTTAGTCCGAAGTCTCCTGGCGCTCTTTATTCTAAGTTGTTTCTTTTCTTTTTCTTTGGCCGTGCCCTGCGCATGGGGGATCTTAGTTCCCCGACAAGGGATCAAACCCGTGCCCCCTGCATTGGGAGCATGGAGTCTTAACCACTGGACCACCAAGGAAGTCCCTAAGTTGTCTCTTTTTAAATTGTGGCAAAATGTACATGACATAAAATTTACCATCTCAACCACTTTTAAGTGTACAGTTCAGTGGCATTAAGTGTATTCACCTGTTGTGCAACCATCACCACCATCCTCTCCACATCTTTCTCATCTTTCCAGACTGAAACTCTGAACCCATCAAACAACTCCCCATCTCCCACTCCCTGCTCTACATTATTTTGAAGTAAAGTAGCATTTGGAACACTCCAGAGAATGCTCTAAGGAGAGAGACCCAAATGACTTCATTAAAACTCTTACTCACGTGTTCATTCCTCAAACATCTACTAAGCTCCTAATGTGTGCCTCTACAGCTTCAGAAACAAATGAGATTCAGACTTTGGTCTCAAGAGGTTTACCGACTGGTAGGGGAGAAAAGGGTGTAAATAAACAAGCCCTCAGCCGGTTATGATGGCTGCAGGGCAGGTGTGGAGGGTAGAGAGGAGCAGCTGAGGCGGTGTCAGGAGGACCAGGGTGGACCCTCATCGGAGCCTTGACAACAGAGGGGGAGGAGGGCATTCCGGAGAGCAGCCGCTGTGGGAGCAGAGGCGGGGGCGCATCACGTGTGCGGGCGTGGTGGCCAGGGCGAGATGGAGGTGAGCACAGGTGCAGGGCCTTGTGGGCCTGGCGGAGGACCGGACTGCATTTTTTTTGGAGGATTTTCTTTATTGTGGCATTTTATTTATTTAAAAAACTTTTAGTTTTATATTGGAGTATAGTTGATTTACAATGTTGTGTTAGTTTCAGGTATACGGCAAAATGATTCAGTTATATGTATAAATATATCCATTCTTTTTCAGATCCTTTTCCCATATAGGTTATTACAGAATATTGAGAAGAGTTCCCTGTGCTATACAGTAGGTCCTTGTTGGTTATCTAATTTATATATAGTAGTGTGTATATGTTAATCCCAAACTCCTAATTTATCCCTCCCCCCCCCACGTTTCCCCTTTGGTAACCATAAGTTTTCAAAGTCTGTGAATCTGTTTCTGTTTTGTAAATAAGCTCATTTGTATCATTGTTTTAGATGCCACATATAAGTGATATCATATGATATTTGTATTTCCTTCTGCGTTTTAAGCAGGGGACCAGATCTGTGCTCTAGCGTAATTGCTGGCAGCAATGAGGAAAAGAATTGGAGGGATGCAAGACCTCAGTGCACCCAGCAAGAGACTGTTGTGAGATTTTAAAGGAATATCTTGCCTTTGAAACATTTGGTTTCACTGGAACTTCTGTTTTCCTATGAAATATTTTGTGGATGTCAGGTCCTCGTCATTTCTAAGTGTGGGAGGGACTCGTGTCTCTCCTGGGGTTGGACATTCAGCTTCAGATGCTGGAGGCTGTAGAGATGAGTGGCGAAGAGAGGGGATTTGTAGTCACTTTTTAAAACGTACAGATCTGCTCATGCAGTGCTGAGGAGGTGTACAGTTCATGGGCCAGTGGTTACCAGGGAAACAGTAAGAGAAGGGAAGCAGAAAGAACCAAACCACAGAAATAGTCACACACTTGCTCACCACCAGAGCAGCGCTTGGGGTCCTCTGGAGTCAGTGCGTAGATCCTTTTCTCTATTGTGGGGAAATGGGGTGGGGGCCATGTGCCCTCCCCTCCCCTACCCCAGCCTGTCCGATGTTGAGAGGCCAGAGAATCCCAACAATTACTGTGCCAGCGAGGGATTTGCCAGAGCACTCAGCGTCTTTCCACAGTAAAGTTTCTTCTCTTTATCTCTTTCACACACAAATTCAAACCCTTTTTTTCCTTAAATCACTTCTGTGCTGTTTAACCTCTTTACCCTGATTCTTCCCCCTCCTGTCTTGCTCCTTTTATAGTAGTTTCCTGCTAATGGATCACCTGGATAAGATTGCCCCTGGCTTTGTGAGAGCGGCAGTTAGTGCTCGCCCTGAGAAGGCCGCGCTCAGCGGCCTTGGTGTGGAGATGGATTGGGCCTGACTCCTTTCATCTGAAAGTAGGTTATCGATTAGCACGGATGCCAATTTACTGCACAGGCTCTTGCCAACCCCTCTTGATCTCATTATGGTGTAAATTTTCAAGATTGTATCACATTAGCTCAGGAGAATTCAGGAGAATTCAGGAGAGAAACATGTAGTAGTAAAGTAAAAAAAAGAAAAAAGTCACAGGCTTCCCTGGTGACGCAGTGGTTAAGAATCCGCCTGCCAATGCAAGGGACACGGGTTCGAGCCCTGGTCTGGGAAGATCCCACGTGCCGCGGAGCAACTAAGCCCGTGCGCCACAACTACTGAGCCTGCGCTCTAGAGCCCACGTGCCACAACTACTGAAGCCCGCGCGCCTAGAGCCCATGCTCCGCAACAAGAGAAGCCACTGCAATGAGAAGCCCGTGCACCCCAACAAAGAGTAGCCCCTGCTCTCCGCAACTAGAGAAAGCCCGCGCACAGCAACGAAGACCCAACGCAGCCAAAAATAAATTAAAAAAAAAAAAAAAAAAAGGCAACAAGAAGATGACCATTTCTTTCGTTTTATTATAATCCAGATAAAAATAATCATGGCTTCACCTGGCGATTTTCTGAGACTGTGGTGTGTGTGTGTGTGTAGGTGGGTTGTTTATAAGGCATGGTGACACCCAGCGACAGGTTTTAAAGTACTTTACGTCTTTGGTCTCTTCTTTTGATTCTAGGATTGATTTTCTTGGGAAATTATGATTTTAGGGAGAAGATGAGACTGTCAGGTAGGTGTATTTGCTCTGGCAAGACTCTCCTAGTCTCAGCTTGAGACGCTGAGATGGCAGAGGAGGGTGTGCTGGCCACCGTGGGCTGGCTAATGCTGATTCTGTAGGCCAGACAGTTTGTGTGTAGGCCAGACTTTGGACAAGTAGGAATGTGAGATTGTTCTTTTCTGTTTTTAAATAGCTTTATTAAGATACCATTTACATGCCATACAACTCGCCTGTTTTAAATGTACCAATCAGTGGATTTTAGTATATTTCCAGAATTTTGGAGCCATCAAATTTTAGCATATTTCTGTCACTCCAAAAGGAAATGTGTCCATTATCAGTCACTCCCCATTCTCTTCATTCCCTCAGCCATAGCATACCGCTAGTCTACTTTCTGGACATTTCATATACGTGGAACCATACAACATGTGGTCTTTTGTGACTGACTTCTCTCACTTAGCACAATGTCGTCAAGGTTCACCAGGTTGTAGCATGGATCGGAACTTCATACCTTTATTGCCAGGTAACATTCCATTGTGTGGATACGCACATGTTATATGTCCATTCATCAATTGATGGATATCTGGGTCATTTCCAGTTTTTCACTATTAGGAAAAATGCTGTTATGAACATTTGTGTGTCAACCTTTGTGTGAACATAGGTTTTCTTTTCTCATGGGTGGATACCTAGGAGTGGCATTACTGGTTCTTATGGCAACTCTATGCTTAACATTTTGAGAAATTTTCAAACTGTTTTCCAAAGTGGCCGCACCATTTACATTCCCACCAGCAGTAGATAAGGATTCCTTTCTCCGCATCCTCTCCAATAGTTGTTATTGTCTGTCTTTTTTATTCTAGTGGATATGAAGAGGTATCGCACTGTGGTTTTGGTTTGCATTTCACTGATGACTAATGAGGTTGAGCGTCTTTTCATGTGTTTATTGACCATTCATATGTTTTCTTTGGAGGAATGTTTAATCAGATCTTTTGTCCATTTTTTAATTGGGCTTTTTGTTGTTGCTATTGTTACTGAGCTGTAAGAGTCCTTTATATACTCTGGATATAAGTCCCTTATCAGATATATAATTGGCCAGTATTTTCTCCCAATCTTTTCACTTTCTCGATGATGTCATTTGAGGCACGAAAGTTTTATTTTTGTTGAAGTCCAACTTACTAATTTTTCTTTTATTGCTGTGCGTTTAGTGTCATATCTAAAGAAATCATTGCCTAACTCAAGATCATGAAGATTTATTTTTATATGTTCTTCCAAGAGTTTTATAGTTTTAGCTCCAAGTTAGGTCTATGATCCTTTTTTAAAAAAAATTTATTTATTTTATTTTTGCCTGTGTTGGGTGTTCGTTGCTGCACACAGGCTTTCTCTAGTTGCGGTGAATGGGGGCTACTCTTCATTGCGGAGCACAGGCTTCTCATTGTGGTGGCTTCTCTTGTTGCGGAGCACGGGCTCTAGGCACGCGGGCTTCAGTAGTTGCAGCACGTGGGCTTAGTAGTTGTGGCTCGCGGACTCTAGAGCGCAGGCTCAGTAGTTGTGGCGCACGGGCTTAGTTGCTCCACGGCATGTGGGATCTTCCCAGACCAGGGCTCGAACCCGTGTCCCCTGCATGGGCAGGCGGATTCTTAACCACTTTGCCACCAGGGAAGCCCTATGATCCATTTTCAATTAAGACCATTCACTTTTCCTGCAATAAAAAATTTTCCCAGACTGATTGAAGTTTCAACAAGATAGATTTAGAATACCATTGTACATTTTCTTTTCCGTTCCTTATTTTTTAACAAAACATGCATGGTGGCCATCACATGCTGGGTAATCAGGACTGCAGAGACTGACGTGAGAGTTGGCACACGAGCAGGCAGGGGTGGAGATCCTGCCAAAGTCTCTAACACGTCTTTGGAGGGGTGGGAGAACTGTCACACAAGCAACTTGGAGGTGGGAGATGGACTTCAGGACCTTAGCACTCAGCACAAGAAAGCTTGACCTCTTGACCAGCCTCAGAGGTGACAAAGCAAATGAGCCATCAAAGAGAGGCCTGGTGGCATGGCACAATTAAGTCATCGTGGTACCAGGGCAGCCTGCCAAGTGAGCTGTCAGAAGGGCAGACAATGATCAGGTTTTTTGCTGGTGTGCTGTCATGTAGTTATTTGATAAAGCTGTCTCTCCATTCTTGCTTTCAGTGAGGTTTTTTTTTAACACCCTATCCCTCACCCTCCTGCAAAAGGTACAGGAGGTTTCTTAAGCACAGCTCTGGTTTTCTTCCCGAGTCCCCCAAGGATCAGATATGACTTTGGGGGGATGTGGGGGAAGGTGAGATGCTGGCCATATTTTTACCAAAAACCAAGACTAGTGACACAAGATGGAAGTCACTAGATGCAGTGACCTCATAGTATGTTCCCTCTTGCGGCATAAATCGAAAAGGCAAATTGAGTGGTAGCCTGTCAAGATGAATTTTAATACTCTGTAACTTGAGCTCCAGGCCAGGTCTCAAAACACTTCGGGCACATTGCCAGAAATAGCTTAGTCCTTCAGTGAACCCGAGTGATCATGGAGAGTGATTGTGGGTTGGCCTTAGGTACTGATCTCGTCCACACACTTGAATCATCTGCACACACACAGGTACACCCTGTGTGCATCTCCAGGGAAGCTGGTTCACGTTTAATGTTCTTCCAGCCACCATTTGATTTTAAAATCTTGGGGGAAAGTATTGAAGATCGAATGTATTCATCTCTCCTGCATAAAAATAAGAAAAGGCCACTATTTAAAATTCTGAGTTTATGCAACAAATTAAATATGGAACATCAGTTCTCATCACAAAATGATTTATCCATGGTTTACCTTTAGAGAGCAGTTTCTCCTTGGTGCAGTTGAGATGGACTTCTCAGGAACTCTTATATTAGGTATGGAAGTGCGCCTGCACCTGATCTCCCAGGGGGCAGAGGCTGTGTAAGTGCGTGGTGGACAGTTTTTAGCAAATATGGCTGTTTGAGGATTTAGGAGGCTCCTAAACCTGAGAGGATTGATGGATGTTTATTACTGCTGCAGCAGAGAGAGATGTATTATTGAACATGTCCCTTGTCTGCACTGAAAAAGCCTGTCCAGAGCAATAAAACGTTTCTCTGGGTATTTACATCCCAGTACAATGGGCAACCGTATGATTCTAGATTGGAATCCAAGACACTCGAGTCCACAGTTAATTTTCAGAGCCAGATTTTTTTATATTGCTTCTCTGGGATTAGGCAAATCATCCAATTCACATTCAAGTCAACCCACATTTTTGAGAGTCTGCTGTGTGCTAAGGCAGTGGAGATACTTAATAAGACCTGCGGTTCCAGCCTTCAAGAATAGTATAAAGAGGGGGAGAGTCTGGACACTATCCAGAGGCACAAGTTGTTTTGGGACTAAGTGACTCTAAACATCCTTTCTAGGTCTCCTCATTACTCTGAACATAAGCTTTGTTCTCAGTCAACAACACTCTGGTCTCTCTTTTCTCTCTGCAAAGCCAGAGGGGTAGCACATTCCTTATGTCACAGGAATAGGCAGTCATCTGGCAGTTTAATTACCAACATGAAGAATTCCATTTGCCACCAGTTTACTTGTATTTCTAGCATTTATATTTTCTCCTCCCCTCCCATGTGTGCTAGTTTTCTAAATAATAGCAACAACGACCAAATTCCCTCGTCAGTAAGGCACGGACTGAGATGGGTTCTGGAGATGCTGATCCCCTGGGAGCTGTGTGAAATCTCCTTTGGTAAAGCCTGGGCCCTGCTTCTCTCACCTCAGGGTAAGTGTCCTCCCACTAGCCCCCTGACTGAGTTTCTTCATTTTCTGCTTTATCCGGGTGCAAATGGAACCAGCTAAACAGCCTTGGTAAGTTATCCTCTGGGATGACCTCACTGTGTCTCTGAGGTAAGAGAAATTTCACTAACTTTATGGTTGACAGGAGTTGCTTTTAGAGTGTGACCCTGAAAGGCAGTAGGAGCTGAGAGAGGGAGGTCACAGGGTCAGGAGTCAGGACACCTGGGGAGGGGTTCTAGTCCCACTTTCGGCTCTGAGAGCCGTGTGGTAAGTGACTTACCTCCCATGTGGTCTTCTGTAAAGTGGGAGTCTAAATACATGTCCTGTTTACCTTTTCGGCAAAAATCAAATGTGGCAGTGGAAGTGTCTACTCAATAGAGTGACATCATTGTTAACCATCATCACCGAAAGAACTATGATAGTCCTGGACAAAAGGTCCAGCACTTTTCTAACAATTTATTTCTCCACAATAAAAGATGATAAGATCTGTGGATAACTGGTGCTTTGGCTAATGAAGTGGAGTGTTTCTGTGGTCGCTTGCTTTTGACCAGCCTGACAAACAGGAGAATTGATGATTCAGGTTCCTGTCTTGACCAAATACTGAACACATTCATTCGTACTTTAGGAGAATATGGATTGGAAGGCTCTTGGTATTTGAGTTTTGTGAGTGGCGATGGGATGTTGGGAGGTGATGAAATGGTGACTCAGCTTTCATGGCTTACTAGATAATATTGAACAATTATTGGAGCATTTATTAGTCACCTGATAGGGTAAGTGGGTTAAGGGCCATCTTTGCCAATAAGCAAACGACGTGGAATTAATTCATATTCTCGAGCTTAAGAGTGAGATAATGAAAATTGTGGTTGAGGATTACTTTTCAGATCTTGGAGAAATTCAAGTTTGAATGATGAACATCTGAATGAGGATAGCCAACCTTGCAACAGGAATCAAAGGGCAGATTTAAGACACTGTAGAACATAGATGTGGCTAGTGAGCTGGGCGAGTGGGTGGGAAGTGAGGCCACTGCAATAACCAGCAAAACCCACCTCCCTCTCTGAGAGCCTCTGTTTGTTCCAGGATCACATTTTCATACTGTCATGTTTGGGTTTGATTTAATAGCTCAATTTAGGAGAGACACTTTAACTTTCCCATTATGCTTTGCAAACTAGTGACAAGAAAGGTTTGTTTGTTTTTTTTTTAAATTTTTGGCTGCGTGGGTCTTTGTCGCTGCGCACGGGCTTTCTCTAGTTGCGGCGAGCGGGGGCTACTCTTCATTGTGGTGCGCGGGCTTCTCACTGCGGTGGCTTCTCTTGTTGCGGAGCACGGGCTCTAGGTGCGCGAGCTTCAGTAGTTGTGGTGCACGGGCTCAGTAGTTGTGGCTCGCGGGCTCTAGAGTGCTGGCTCGGTAGTTGTGGCGCACGGGCTTTGTTGCTCCGCGGCATGTGGGATCTTCCCGGACCAGGGCTCGAACCCGTGTCCCCTGCATTGGCAGGAGGATTCTTAACCACTGCACCACCAGGGAAATCCTGACAAGATAGGTTTTGAGAAACTAGCTGCCAAGTAAATTCCACCAACAAAAATCTTTAAACTTTAAAATCGTGAACTCTTGTGCCTTGCGGGTGGGAATGTCATACGGTGCAGCTGCTATGGAAAATGGTATGGTGGTTCCTTAAGAATTAATCATGGAGTTACCGTGTGATCCAGCGATTCCACTTCTGGGTATGTGTCCCAAAGAATGGAAAGCAGGGAGTCAAGCATATATTCACACAGCCACAATCATAGCAGCTTTATTCACAATAGTCAAAAAATGGAAGCAACCCAAGCATCCACTGATGGGTGAATCGATTATATATCACAATAATATACCTTGTTGTGATGGTAGCACAACAATGTGAATATACTTAATGCCACTGAACTGTACACTTAAAATGGTTAATATGGTAAATCTTATGTATATTTTACCACCGTAAAAAAATAGTGAACTGTTATCTTGCACTGGTGATTTTTTTTCTTGGAAAAAAAATCTCCTGGAAAATACAGATTATAAAAGTCTCTTCTTATGTTATTCCAGCTCTGGAAAGTTAACTCTGGTTGTTCTTTTCTTTTTAATGTCATTTGCTCTAAGAAAACAAAAGATAATGATGTTTCCTGGGCCAAGCACACCTTAACACTTTCATAACAAAGCAGCTAAGTGTAATTTAAAGTTTATCTCACTCTATTATATTGTTAAGCTGCAAGGAAGCAATGTTTACCTCAGGTTTGATACTAACAATTGGACTGTCTTTAAAAGTGTGTTTGCTGTGCCCTCGGGGCTTTGTGGGCCTAAGGCTGTGGCAGTGTTTGGGTTCTAGATGTCTGCTGAGGGTTTTCTTTCTGAAGGAGCCCCTAAATTAAAGGTAATAAACCTTATCCCTCCTGTGTGATGCTCGAGAAGTTAGAACTTTGGGGGCCAGGAAGAGCATCGTCTTCTCTAGACTTGCAAGAGTGTTGAGGGAAAGTGAAAGGCAGGGTAAGGACCACTCCGCAGAAGGGGCTCGTGGGCAGCTGCTCGGATCCTAGGGCTCACTTGCCACGAACCCCTCCTCCTTTTAGGTATCATCAGAATCAAGCCATTTGGTTGCTAACTTTCCATGTAAGACTGTCTACTGGATCTTTAGCCCAGAATTACTGTGTGGTCTGGATTCTGTAGATGGGAGGGTGCGGGGCAGTAGCCTTACAGCTGCCATTAGTACACCCTGTAATCAGTCACAGGAACCCTGGCTCCATTGAAAACAGGCTCTCGTTTCCCCAGGAGCAACTCTGCTGATTTTGAAAACACCGGTTCCTAATTCCTGTGCCAGTACCCATTTTCCTCTTGTATATAGGATGTCTTTTCCTGTAAGTTTCCCAAAATACTTCTCTTACTTTTCTTGTCACTACAACTTCAGCACCTTTGTAAAGTGTTCTTTGATTTGAAGGAAGTGGCCATTTTCCCTTAGTCTCATGATGCCTTAGTCTTGCTATAAAAAATAAGTACCAAACATGTATAAATATAAACACTTGTTTATTTGTGATCCTGGTTTTTCCTGTGATAAGATGCCATCAAAATTTGGGAAGAAAGTTGAGAAGAAGTTACCTCCCAACATGGAAAGTAGTAAAGTCAACACCTAATAGATGATGTTATCCATGTGTAGAAAACCTTCAAACAAACCCATCTAAAGAAATGATTGATCAGGGATGAGCTCGTACGGCCAGGATGTGCTCTCTGGAAGATATGACTGTATCATTTTTTAAATAATTAATTAATTAATTAATTTTTGGCTGTGTTGGGTCTTCATTGCTGCATGATGGTGCATGGGCTTCTTGTTGCGGTGGTTTCTCTTATTGAGGAGCACAGGTTCTAGGCCCGTGGGCTTCAGTAGTTGCAGCGCACGGGCTCAGTAGTTGTGACTCGAGGGCTCTAGATCGCAGGCTCAGTAGTTGTGGCGCATGGGCTTAGTTGCTCCGCGGCATGTGGGATCTTCCCGGACCAGGGATCGAACCCGTGTCTCCTGCATTGGCAGGCGGATTCTTAACCACTGTGGCACCAAGGAAGCCCCTGTATCATTATTATGAAGAGGAATTTATAATCAACTCAATTGTATTGTAATATCTGGCCATTAACTGATGGTGCCATTGCTGACCAAAGAAAAGGAGAATTGGGTGGTATTTGTTAGTGTGCCTTATAAACTTCCAAGGGTGAGTGTACTTGACAATTGGTTATAATTATCCCTGGAAGTAGGGCAGATGCTCAGCTGCTACCTACCAGTAAGGCTTACCTGGTTGTTTATGGCCATTGTCCTTGATCTGTTGGGTATCTTTTTTTATGGGTTGAACATGCCTTCTAATTATGATCAGTCAGGGACTAGGTAGCACCAGGTGTTAAGTATTTTGACTATCACTCCTGCTAGAGGTACAATTCACTAACCAGAACTTCTGCCTCTTTAAACAATGATTAAATAAAACGCTGTTGATTAATTTTTAGTGTGGTAAATGTATATAACATAAAACTTATTATCTTAAGTGTATAATTCAGTACTGGTCATGGCCTGTTAGGAGCCAGGCCGCACAGCAGGAGGTGAGCGAGCAAAGCTTCTTCTGTACTTAACAGCTGCTCCCCATCGCTCACATTACCACCTGAGCTCCGCCTCCTGTCAGATCAGCAGCGGCGTTAGATTCTCATAGGAGCGCGAACCCTACTGTGAACTGTGCATGTGAGGGATCTAGGTTGCGAGCTCCTTATGAGAATCTAATGCCTGATGATCTGAGGTGGAGCTGAGGCGGTCCCATCACCCCCAGATGGAACCATCTAGTTTCAGGAAAACAAGCTCAGGGCTCCCACTGATTCTGCATTATGGTGAGTTGTAAAATTATTTCATTATATATTACAATGTAATAATAATAGAAATAAAGTGCACGATAAATGTAATGTGCTTGAATCATCCTGAGACCATCTCCTGCCCCACGCCCCACCCCCAGCCGATCCGTGGAAAAATTGTCTTCCACGAAACTGGTCCCCAGTGCCAAAAAGGTTGGGGACCGCTGGCATTAAGTACATTCACGGTGTTGTGCAACCATGGCCACCATCCACCTGCAGAACTCTCTCATCTTCCCAAACTGAAACCCTGTACCCATTAAACAGTAACTCGTCACTACCTCTTTCCCCCAGCTGCTGATAACTTTCTGTCTCTGTGAATTTGCCTATTCTATGTACCTCATACAGTATTTGTTCTTTTGAAAACACTGTTAATTTTACAAAAAACTGTTAACTTAATCACCTTAATAATTATCTTAACATTCCATTAAATTGCTGTTACTATTGTCCTCAAGACATAATTAAAATACTATATACTAAAATAAATAGTAAATAGATAAGAGAATTAAATGTAAGAAAAAATAAAAAAATAGGAAAAAGTATAGATGATTAATCAATGGATGGAGAAATTTCTAAGCTTAAGAGAATGATAGGCTACACCTTAAACATATACAATGTTATGTGTCAAATATGTTTCAATTAAAAAAAGAAAGACAAAAAAAAGAATGGGAGGTATGGCAAGAGAAAATAGGGACAGGTTTGACTACATAAAAATTAAACTCTGTATAGCAGGAAACAGCTGGACATTTGATCAATAAAATCAATCTGCAGAGGAAGTAAAAAATTACAACAAAGTGTTACTATACTTAATATATAATTTTTTATACAAATTGTTAATGTAAGCAGTAAGAGCCCAATAAATAAAGGGACAAAGTTAATGAACAGACTTGGCAAAAGGGGAAACACAAGTGGCTAACAAATATAACAAAAATTGTTCAACCTCATTAGTAATAGAATAAATGCAAATTAAAACAACATTGAGGAACCAAAAATTGACTTGGCTTAGTGAAAGTTTTAAAAATGTGATGTTCTTTCACATAGCAAAGGGTAAATTAATACAACTATTCTAGAAAGCAGTTTGATGCATCTTAAAATTATTCTTTGCCTATGACCTAGTACTTTCACCTCTAAGAATCTATCTTAAGGGAATAATCATAACTACAAAGATTAACGCATAGATATTTCCTCAAACATTATTTATGATTATAAAAAATTGAAAAGAAGTTGCACATTCAGCATTATGGGAATGATTAAATAAATTATGATCAATCTGATCAAATACTATGTGGTCATTCAAAATGACATTTAAAAAAAATTTCCAGTGTTTCAGGGAAAATGCTCATGATATAATTATGCTAAGTGAACATTAGGATGTGCCATGGCGTATGGAGTATGTCCTGGTCTAGACAATTAAAAACTTCTCAGGGGAAAAAAAAGTGATTGCTTGGTAAAATCTTAACAGAGAGCAATATGGATGGCTGCTAATCTCCTGTAAACTGTATTCTAAATTTTTTACAAAGGGCATATATTACTTTAAAAAATATTTAGGGACTTCCCTGGTGGTCCAGTAGCTGGGACTCCGCAATCCCAATGCAGGGGGCCGGGTTCGATCCCTGGTCAGGGAACTAGATCCCGCATACATGCCGCAGCTAGGAGTTTGCATGCCGCAACTGAAGATCCCACATGCTGCAGCTAAGACCTGGCGCAGCCTAAATAAATAAATAAATAAATATTTTAAAAAAAATATTTAAAATTTGGTTCATTTTGTAAAAATTTGATTCTCACATATCGTTTTCTGGGAATTTCTCTATTGTATAAACCATCCTATGAGAAAGTTACATAGTTTTCAAACTGTATCCTGCAGAGTGAGCACCTATACTGATGACTTTTGAAAATAGTGTAATCTTCCAGAAGAGAGGGAAGGATTGTGTTTATTTTAGGGGCCTGCACTGCCCACGGTAACTCTTTCCTTCAGGGAAAAGGAAGCCAAAGATAAGACACCAGGCATGAGTTTGTGAACTGTCATCTCTGATGTACTTGAATTCTTAATGCCACTATATTCACTGCACTCATAATCAGATATGATGCAGTCTATTTCAATTGGTTTTGTAAAAAGAAAGCTTATGCTTTACTTTTAAATAGTTTTTTCCCCTAAATTCTGTATTTCTTCCCTCATTTTAGGGAAGCAATAAATAGAGCTTATTAAGAGTTTATTAAGAGCCAGGTCCTGTTCTGAGCACTTCATGTGTGTTGTATCACTTACTGTTCACAGCAATCCTGTGAAGATGGTACTGTTATTATTCCTGTTGTGCAGATGAGGAAACTGAGGCACAGGGCAGTCAAGTAAGTGGAGAAGCCCGTGTTCAAACCCAGGTGATCTGACTCCAGAGTCTTTCCACCGCTGTGCCGAGTCTGTTGATGATTTACATGTACTTTATGAAGGAATCAACTCCGGCATAGAGCGGCCAAGGCTGGCATTTGATGAAGCATCTAGCAAATTGATGGCAGAGAGAGATTTGGAGCAGAGATATGGCTGTGTCCATTTATCATTCGAGGAGCTGAGTCGCGTGACGCTAGAGAATTACATCTGCACTTGAAAGTTTCTTTTTGCTTTAAAATGAGCGTTTATGAGTTTTCCATGTACTTTTGAGAATACCCAAATAATACTAACGTAACTGTTACAGCAGTCCTTTCAGGATACTGGGTAATTTGATTGTTGTAGGAAGAGAAATAAGGTAGTTTCTTCTATGTAAAGTTTTGATCTCCTCTTTTAGCCTCATATCTGCCCCAGTTTAGCTTTGGAGAAGACCGAATTCCTCATCTTCATGCTAAATGCATTTTGAAAATTCCCCCCTTGTTTTGGAATTGATTTGGAGTTTCACTTTGCATAGATGGCTTGATGCAGGAGTCCGTTATGGAAAGGGAGGCCATCCCTGGGCATGTTGCATGGGGTTAGAGTTGTGTAGACTCTGGTAAAATTGTGACACTGCAAACTCGGTGTATGGATGTAACAGAATATTTCATTTTTCATTGGTGAAATTGACATTTTAGCCTGAGAGTTTTAACAAGGCTTCACTGATTCAGATGAAAAATGTTGGCCTGGGTGCCTGTATACCCAGGAAAGTAAAGATGTTTGTAATCAAGTATTGCTGTTTTCTTTTTTTTTTTTGAATTTTATTTTATTTATCTTTTTATACAGCAGGTTCTTATTAGCTATCCATTTTATACATATGTGTATACATGTCAATATCAATTCCTCACACCACCACAACCACCACCCCTGCCCCCTGCCGCTTTCCCCCCTTGGTGTTCATACTTTTGTTCTCTACATCTGTGTCTCAATTTCTGCCCTGCAAACCGGTTCATCTGTACAATTTTTCTAGGCTCCACATATATGCATTAATATACGATATTTGTTTTTCTCTTTCAGACTTACTTCACTGTGTATGACAGTCTCTAGATACATCTACATCTCTACAAATGACCCAATTTCATTCCTTTTTATGGCTGAGTAATATTCCATTGTATATATGTACCACGATTTCTTTATCCATTCCTCTGTCGATGGGCATTTAGGTGGCTTCCATGACCTGGCTATTGTCAATAGTGCTGCAATGAACATTGGGGCGCGTGTGCCTTTTTGAATTATGCTTTTCTCTGGGTATATGCCCAGTAGTGGGATTGCTGGATCATATGGTAATTCTATTTTTAGTTTTTTAAGGACCCTCCATACTGTTCTCCATAGTGGCTGTATCAATTTACATTCCCACTAACAGTGCAAGAGGGTTCCCTTTTCTCCACACCCTCTCCAGCATTTGTTGTTTGTAGATTTTCCGATGATGCCCATTCTGGTGTGAGGTGATACCTCATTGTAGTTTTGATTTGCATTTCTCTAATAATTAGTGATGTTGAGCAGCTTTTCATGGGCTTCTTGGCCATCTGTATGTCTTCTTTGGAGAAATGTCCATTTAGGTCTTCTGCCCAGTTTTGGATTGGGTTGTTTTGTTTTTTTAATATTGAGCTGCATGAGCTGTTTATATATTTTGGAGATTAATCCTTTGTCCGTTGATTCATTTGCAAATATTTTCTCCCATTCTGAGGGTTGTCTTTTCATCTTGTTTATGATTTCCTTTGCTGTGCAAAAGCTTTGAAGTTTCATTAGGTCCCATTTGTTTATTCTTTCTTTTATTTCCATTACTCTAGGAGGTGGATCAAAAAAGATCTTGCTGTGATTTATGTCAAAGAGTGTTCTTCCTATGTTTTCCTCTAAGAGTTTTATAGTGTCCGGTCTTACATTTAGGTCTCTAATCCATTTTGAGTTTATCTTTGTGTATGGTGTTAGGGAGTGTTCTAATTTCATTCTTTTACATGTAGCTGTCCAGTTTTCCCAGCACCACTTACTGAAGAGACTGTCTTTTCTCCATTGTATATCTTTGCCTCCTTTGTCATAGATTAATTGACCATAGGTGCGTGGGTTTATCTCTGGGCTTTCTATCTTGTTCCATTGATCTATGTTTCTGTTTTTGTGCCAGTACCATATTGTCTTGATTACTGTAGCTTTGTAGTATAGTCTGAAGTCAGGGAGTCTGATTCCTCCAGCTCCGTTTTTTTCCCTGAAGACTGCTTTGGCTATTCGGGGTCTTCTGTGTCTCCATACAAATTTTAAGATTTTTTGTTCTAGTTTTGTAAAAAATGCCATTGGTAATTTGATAGGGATTGCATTGAATCTGTAGTAGTATGGTCATTTTCACAATGTTGATTCTTCCATTCCAAGAACATGGTATATCTCTCCATCTGTTGGTATCATCTTTAATTTCTTTCATCAGTGTCTTATAGTTTTCTGCATACAGGTCTTTTGTCCCCTTAGGTAGGTTTATTCCTAGGTATTTTATTCTTTTTGTTGCAATGGTAAATGGGAGTGTTTTCTTAATTTTTCTTTCAGGTTTTTCATCATTAGTGTATAGGAATGCAAGAGATTTCTGTGCGTTAATTTTGTATCCTGTAACTTTACCAAATTCATTGATTGGCTCTAGTAGTTTTCTGGTGGCATTTTTAGGATTGTCTATGTATAGTGTCATGTCATCTTCAAACAGTGACAGTTTTACTTCTTCTTTTCCAATTTGTATTCCTTTTATTTCTTTTTCTTCTCTGATTGCCATGGCTAGGACTTCCAAAACTATGTTGAATAATAGTGGTGAGAGTGGACATCCTTGTCTTGTTCCTGATCTTAGAGGAAATGCTTTCAATTTTTCACCATTGAGAATGATGTTGGCTGTGGGCTTGTCGTATATGGCCTGTAGTATATTGAGGTAGGTTCCCCCTATGCCCACTTTCTGGAGAGTTTTTATCATAAATGGGTGTTAAATTTTGTCAAAAGCTTTTTCGGCATCTATTGAGATGATCATATGGTTTTTTCTTCTTCAGTTTGTTAATATGGTATATCACATTGATTGATTTGCGTATATTGAAGAATCCTTGCATCCCGGGGATAAACCCCACTTGATCATGGTGTGTGATCCTTTTAATGTGTTGCTGGATTCTGTTTGCTAGTATTTTGTTGAGGATTTTTGCATCTATATTTATGAGTGATAACGGTCTGTAATTTTCTTTTTTTGTAGTATCTTTGTCTGGTTTTGGTACCAGGGTGATGGTGGCCTCATAGAATGAGTTTGGGAGTATTCCTTCCTCTGCAATTTTTTGGAAGAGTTTGAGAAGGATGGGTGTTAGTTCTTCTCTAAATGTTTGATAGAATTCACCTGTGAAGCCATCTGGTCCTGGGCTTTTGTTTGTTGGAAGATTTTTAATCACAGTTTCAATTTCATTTCTTGTGATTGGTCTGTTCATATTTTCTGTTTCTTCCTGTTTCAGTCTTGGAAGGTTATACCTTTCTAAGAATTTGTCCATTTCTTCCAGGTTGTCCATTTTATTGGCATAGAGTTGCTTGTAGTAGTCTCTTAGGATGCTTTGTATTTCTGTGGTGTCTGTTGTAATTTCTCCTTTTTCATTTCTAATTTTATTAATTTGAGTCCTCTCCCTCTTTTTCTTGATGAGTCTGGCAAATGGTTTATCAATTTTGTTTATTTTCTCAAAGAACCAGTTTTAGTTTTATTGATCTTTGCTATTGCTTTCTTTGTTTCTATTTCATTGATTTCTGCTCTGATCTTTATGATTTCTTTCCTTCTGCTAACTTTGGGTTTTGTTTGTTCTTCTTTCTGTAGTTCCTTTAGATGTAAGGTTAGATTGTTTATTTGAGATTTTCCTTGTTTCTTGAGGTAGGCTTGTATGGCTATAAACTTCCTTCTTAGAACTGCTTTTGCTGCATCCCATAGGTTTTGGATCATCGTGTTTTCATTGTCATTTGTCTCTAGGTATTTTTTGATTTCCTCTTTGTTTTCTTCAGTGATTTCTTGGTTTTTTAGTAATATATTGTTTAGCCTCCATGCGTTTGTGTTTTTTACGTTTTTTTCCCTGTAATTGATTTCTAATCTTATAGCGCTGTGGTCAGAAAAGATGCTTGATATTATTTCAATTTTCTTAAATTTACCAAGGCTTGATTTCTGACCCAAGATGTGATCTATCCTGGAGGGTGTTCCATGCGCACTTGAGAAGGAAGTGTTTTTGAATGGAATGTCCTATAAATATCAATTAAATCTATCTGGTCTATTGCGTCATTTACAACTTGTGTTCCCTTATTAATTTTCTGTTTGGATGATCTGTCCATTGGTGTAAGTGAGGTGTTAAAGTCCCCCACTATTATTGTGTTACCGTCGATTTCCTCTTTTATAGCTGTTAGCAGTTGCCTTATGTATTGAGGTGCTCCTACGTTGGGTGCCTATATATTTATAATTGTTATAGCTTCTTGGTTTGATCTATTGATCATTATGTAGTGTCCTTCCTTGTCTCTTGTAACATTCTTTATTTTAAAGTCTATTTTATCTGATATGAATATTGCTACTCCAGCTTTCTTTTGATTTCCATTTGCATGGAATATCTTTTTCCATCCCCTCACTTTCAGTGTGTATGTGTCCCTAGGTCTGAAGTGGGTCTCTTGTAGACAGCATATATATGGGTCTTGTTTTTGTATCCATTCAGCAAGCCTGTGTCTTTTGGTTGGAGCATTTAATCCATTCACGTTTAAGGTAATTATTGATACGTATGTTCCTATTACCATTTTCTTAATTGTTTTGGCTTTGTTTTTGTAGGTCCTTTTCTTCTCTTGTGTTTCCCACTTAGAGAAGTTCCTTTAGCATTTGTTGTAGAGCTGGTTTGATGGTGCTGAAATCATTCAGATTTCTCCGTCGAATCTGAATGAGATCCTTGCAGGGTAGAGTAATCTTGGCTGTAGGTTCTTCCCTTTCATCACTTTAAATATGGCATGCCACTCCCTTCTGGCTTGTAGAGTTTCTGCTCAGAAATCAGCTGTTAACCTTATGGGAGTTCCCTTGTATGTTATTTGTCGTTTTTCCCTTGCTGCTTTCAATAATTTTTCTTTGTCTTTAATTTTTGCCAATTTGATTACCATGTGTCTCAGCGTGTTTCTCCTTGTGTTTATCCTGTATGGGACTCTCTGCGCTTCCTGGACTTGGGTGGCTATTTCCTTTCCCATGTTAGGGAATTTTCGACTCTAATCTCTTCAGATATTTTCTCGGGTCCTTTCTCTCTCTCTTCTCCTTCTGGGACCCCTATAATGCGAATGTTGTTGCATTTAATATTGTCCCAGAGGTCTCTTAGGCTGTCTTCATTTCTTATCATTCTTTTTTCTTTATTCTGTTCCGCAACAGTGAATTCCACTATTCTGTCTTCCAGGTCACTTATCCGTTCTTCTGCCTCAGTAATTCTGCTATTGATTCCTTCTAGTGTAGTTTTCATTTCAGTTATTGTATTGTTCATCTCTGTTTGTTTGTTCTTTAATTCTTCTAGGTATGTGTTAAACATTTCTTGCATCTTCTCAATCTTTGCCTCCATTCTTTTTCCGAGGTCCTGGGTCATCTTCATCTTCACTCTCATTATTCTGAATTCTTTCTCTGGAAGGTTGCCTATCTCCACTTCATTTGTTGTTTCTCTGGGGTTTTATCTTGTTCCTTCATCTGGTACCTAGCCCTCTGCCTTTTATCTTGTCTATTTTTCTGTGAATGTGGTTTTCATTCCACAGGCTGCAAGATTGTAGTTTTTCTTGCTTCTGCTGTCTGCCGTCTTGTGGATTAGGCTATCTAAGAGGCTTGTGTAAGTTTCCTGATGGGAGGGACTGGTCAAGTATTGGTGTTTTCTTGAAGAGCGAAAATCTGCCCACAATAGAAATATCAGTAATTTCCTCACTGTGTGGGGTGTGTGTGTGTGTGTGTGTGTGTGTGTGTGTGTGTGTGTTGGGAGAGGGTTGTAGCTTTTAACAATTGACCATAGTTAGTATCTAGTCCAAACGTAATACATAAGGCTCTAAAGCACTTAGCATGTGGGGAAAAGTGAAAAAGAGACTCTGGTATTAAAGGCAGCTGCTGAGGAGGTCTCAGTGATTGTTGCCCTTTGTGGGCTCCTCGAGGATTTTATGTAGGAACCAATGTGATATGGGTGGGGGTGGGATTTCTTAGCAGACCACCTTGAAAAGCCACCATTGTGTTCCTGTGTAGTTGCTGTTGACGTGTATACCCCATACGTCTCCTTTCTCCACCTACAACCTAGGCAGAAGTCTGCTACGGCATGTTGCTTTTCCTCAAGTGAACAAAAGTTGTGTCAGCAGCATCTTCAGATTATGCCTGTATTTTCCTACTGTTTACTTGGCACCCAGTTAGGGGAGTCTTCCTCTTTCTGAGGTGGGAATAACATCATTCTTTTGCCCTCCCTTCATTCACCATCATTTAATAGGGGGTGTGCAGCAGTGGTGGGGAGCAACCTTGTTCCCACCTGAGGTTGTGAGATGTGCTGGGGGGCTTACAGTCTTTGAGCTGCACGTTTCTTGAATTCCTTAGGAAGAATTAGTCACATAAACATGAACCTGTGATATTTTTTTTAAGGATTGGGTATCTGCATTTCTACTTCTTAAATCCTTGCCTGTGATCTTCCCAGATGGATCTTATTTGCCCCCTGGGCTCCTCCTCATGGCTGAGGGAAGGAAGCCTGTGTAGGGTGTCTTGAGGAAGAGCCATTGGCTTGTCACTCTCCCTTATGGGAAACGGAGCGACTGGAGCCCTTGCTTGGAGCCTGAGCTTGTCTTCCACAGCCTTTCAGGAGGTCTTTCTGTGGAAAGAGGATCCTGGAAGTATATGCTTCCAGTCTTCTGTTGTCAGGTTTTAGGACCTTATATATTATGTTTAGAGATAGGACACAGTGATTAGATGCTGTCCCCATGGCAAGACCATGGTATTTAAACCAATAGTGATTTACCAAAACCACTATTCTCCCAGTCAGTGAGATTTAAAATATAATATTTGTGTGTGTGTTTTTTTGTCTCCTTCCCGGCAGCTACTCTGTGGCCAAATCAGAATTCTGTTGATTTCCACTTTGCAATGATTAGCATATCAGTACCTGTCTCTTAACTTAGTACTGGGGTACCTCCTACCTGGTCTCCCTAAGCCCATTTTCTTTCTGTTCCTAATGGCTTTAAGTACAACTTTCACCATGTTTTTAAAGTATATTTTCAAGCATAGCTCTTAAAATATCACTGATTTTCTCAAAAACCTTCTTTGGCTCTCCACTGAATGGTGAGCTTGGTGTAAATTCCTTAGACCTCCAAATTTCCTACCCACCTGTCTAAGGTTTATTCCCTTCGAGTGTACTGTACTCTAGGCCAGTCGTTTTTCAACTTTAGCTTGTTCCAGAATCACTTGGAAGACTGGTTAAAACAGAGATTGCTGGGCCCCAGCCCCAGAGTAGGTCTAGGATGGGCCTGAGAACTTGCATTTCTAACAGGTTGCCAGGTGATGCTCTGAGAACCTCCGCTGTAGCCACACAAGACAGTTGTAGTTTAACAGACCTCAAAATTCTCCCTTGAATTTCTTTTTAGTGCTCTTCCTTCACTTTGAATACTGTCCTTGGCACATTCTACCTGTCAAAATCCTACACGTCCAACAGAACTTTTCCTAACGTCACCCTCTTACGGAAGTGATTGCCAATCCCTCTGAATGACCCAGAGCACACCCTCCTTTGACTGAGCATGAGCCTATTACCTCTTTCATCTGAGCCTATCAAGTGCCATAGTTACCTATATTCCACCTTATTTTCCCCTCTTGGATGGTAAACTCTTTGAGAGGAACAAAATATAACTCCTTCAGTGTTTGGTGGAAAAACAATTTTTAAGATAAGAAACCTTACTTTTAGTTGATTCTGTTCTGCATTTAAAGATTCTGGCAAGTGCTTTGAGACTCCTAAGGGCAGAGATTATATCTTATTCGTATTTGAATCCTCTGCAGCACCTAATTCCTTGCCCAAAGTAGGCCCATAACAAATATTAGTTGAATGAATAGCAAGCTTAAATACTCAAGATGTTGCAGGCCTGAGAAATCAGGAGGAAGTTCTACATAGCCTTCTTGCTTTTATGCCTGTAATCCTCTTAGGAACTGTGGGTCTTCTAGGAGAACACTTATTATTTTTAATGAACTGGTGTGTGGCATAGTTTAAACCTATTTATTACCCTTTATCCCTTAGCCTTGAATAGTATCCATCAGGCAGGAAGATCTGAGGAGGGGTGGGGCACGCTTTATCCCCAGGTTATTACTTTTCCAGAGGAGAGCACTTTGAAGAGGGCAGTGAAGACTGATCTTTTATTTTAGCTCAGTATAATTATAATAACTTTGTTCTTCAAAACACACACACACACACACACTTCAGCAGTTGCTTATGGCCAGTGATGGTGGCTGTGTGCTTACCCATTGAGAAGAAGAGTTGGAGAATCAGGGACAAGCAAGGGAGAAGAGGTACGTGTTTTTTAAGATTTATTTTTTAGTACTTGATTTAAAAAATTTATAAAAGTAATTCATGTTCATTACAAACAATGAAAACAGTACAAAAATAGGTAGAGCCAAAAGTTAAAGTACCGCTGGGGAAGTATAGTTTTGTAATTTAAAGTGACATATAGAGAGATTTTGACATTTTAGTGCCTCCAAAGTAAAATAAATGACGTTCACAATATAGACAACAAACAGCTACAGTTTTGTTCCCCAGGATAATCACTGTATGATTTTTCTGATGTTTCCAAAATTATTAGCACTCCTGTACATAGCTGAATTTCACAAGTATGTTTCAGTTTCTCATTTGATTATTTCCCAGTGGTTTCCAGCCTCAGCCAGCATTCTCTCAAGCAGATGCCCTTAATCAAATTGTGGGAAAGAAAAAGCTAAGGAATGAGATCCTCTTTTGTGATTTCCCCCCTTTCTTTCTTTCTTCCTGCAGATTATCACTGAGTACTTACTCCATGCTGCCTCACTCAGGCACTTTGCCAGGCATCAGGGGTACAGTGGTGAGCAAAAGACCCAGTGCCTGCTTTTTTTGGAGGTTCAGATCACGATAGCAGTGTCAGTGCAGTCTCTGGAGCCAGATGGCCTGAGTTCAAGTCTCACATCAGGCACTTACTAAGCTGTGTGTACTCAGACAGGTTACCTGTGTCTCTGGGCCTCAATTTCCCCATCTGTAAAATGGGAATGATAAAAATACCTACCTCAAATGTTATTGTAGGGATTAAAATAAATAATACTTGTAAAATAATTAGAGCAGAGCCTAATTTTTGGTAAAAGTTCAATAAATGTAAGTTATTATTTATAATCAAGGTGGAGGCAGACATTAAACAAATAATAAATAAATATGAAGTAATAAACTGAGATAAGCTCTGTAAAGGAAAGGTGAAGGATGAGAGAGAGAATAGCAGGGGGTTCCAGTTTAGACTGGGAGGTCAAGGGAACATAATGAGCAGCTGGGGGTGGGAAGGAGGCCTGGGCGGCAGGGGAGGAGGGGGTAGGGAGGGCGTGTGAACTGAGGCTGGAGTCCCAGGCAGGGACAGACCGTGCGGGGGCCCAAGGGCATCTAGTTCACTTCATTCATGTTAGAGATGAGGAAACTAAGGCCCAGAAAGATTATTGCTTTTCCCGGGTCACAAGACCAGTGACAGAGCTAAGGTAAGACACAGGTCTCCTTCCTCTTAGAAAACCCTTTACCCTCAAACTTTTATCACTTTCAGTTCTCACCATATGCAAATCTAAATGTCCTTAGACTTGTGCCTGGTAGGGTGGCAGGTCCTCATACAAAAGAGGGCAAAATATTAGTGAATTTAATATACCTTCCCCTCCCAACATGCATGCATGTATATACTTCCCTCCCTCCTTCCTTCCTTGGATGGTAGGGCTCAGAAGTGTACATTGGATGGTAGTGGGTAGCTGAGTAGGGGAGAATTCAGGCTGCTCCCTTGTTTCCAGATTTAAATCATCTGATTCGTATGTCTCTACATGCATCTCTCATTCTACTCATCCATCCATCCATCTACTTGTTCATTCATTTATTCATGCAATCCACAAATATTTATTGAAAGGCAGCTATGAGTCATGCATTTGTGCAAGGTGTATTTGATAGTCAACCAAACAAACCTGGTTTCTGCCCTCGTATAGTTCATGGTCCATCAGTAATACACTTGATATGTGTTATCAATGGCTATGGGATTCAAAAAGTATGTGAGATGGTCCTGACCCCCACAAGTAATGAACAGTCTTGTTGATCCCACTGGGCTGTTTTTTTACTGGCTTATTTATTTTTAATTTCCAGGATAGGGGCAATGATAGTCCCAAATCTCATTTCTCTCCTAAATCTCATTTTCACAAATGCTCAGTGAAGGATTGGGAGACTATGGTAGCAGCACATGGCAATCAACGAGGAACAGAATTTCATGAACCGTTTTTTATTTCCCTTCTGGTCTCTTGAGCCTGGTTGATCTTGTCTAGAGCCCTGGTAATCTCTGAGACAAAATATTTAAATCTTCTGCAGCTCTAGGGACTTTGAGGAAGGAATATTGTGGCTGAAATCCTAAATTTTTGGAATATAATTAATGCAAGTGTTAGCAGGTGCTGTTCAGCACAATCTCCATCCCAAGAGAATGTGTCAGTATCTTTGTATATGGAAATGTACATGTATACTCATAAATTTCTCCAGCCTCCCAAATATGTCTTCCTTTCCCCTTTGGGCCTACCCCTTATGTTCCTCCTTCAGTCCCTGGTTACCTTAATATACATTTTTGTCTTTGTTTTCAGAAAAGGATGAAAAATTGTCGCTGTAAATGACTGACAGAGGCTTTAATTATTATTGTATTTCTTCCAGGGGAACTTGCTTTTTCATAGAAATCAAATCTTTAATCCAAAGGAATGACTCTCTAATTGTTGAATTTCAGATGTGGGCAGGACTGATTTTGGAGTAGTAGGACTTCCCAAGCATTCTTGAAATCACAATGCATATGCATAGGCATAACACTGGTTGCATTGGTGAGGCTATAGTGCTGGGCATTTTTCAAATAGGGTGAAGACCACTGTGCTATTGCCTCTTTATTAAAGAGACATATTTATATGAGGCATTGTATCGATGCTTCTTTATTCTTATTTTGTGGAAAAGGTAACAGGGTTAAAAGGTAACCTTTTTTAGAAAAAGGTTTATTAATCCCATACCATGTGCCCAGTATCATCCCTACAAGAACCTGAGAAGGAGGCTTGTTATCTTCATTTTTACAGGTGAGGCAGCTAAAGACTACAGCAATTAAGGGACTTGCTCAAGGCCACATGGCTAAGAATTGGAGTTGGGCTTGAGACCGGGGCTCTTGGGTCTGGATCACCTACCTGAGTGAAATAAAATCTCAGTATCACCACTGCCTCACCTCCTGATTTTCAAGTTATTACAAGTTAAACATACAAATAGGCCAGGTCAGTTCCATTTTGAAATAACATAGCTGTTAGAATATAGATAATACTACGCTCGAAATGAAACAGTTCTGTCAACAGAGCAAACACAGTTACCTGCCTTAAGATTTATTAGTAGAGAGGATGCAGAGATCTTTGGGTGCCAGCCAGGGTTGTTATGTTACTGGGTTCTGAATTCTTGGCGTTTTCAGATTTATCCCATTTGCCTTCTGATGTTCAGCTCTGCTTGTGGTTTCTTCCATGACCACTGGAATTCTGAATTCAGAAAGGTTATTAGCCACCTGGATAATTGCACCTTTATAACTTTTAAGACAACCACCTAGAGGCAGAGGATAACTACAATAAATGACTTGTAATTCTAGGTCTTAGATCTTTGCTTTAACATAAAACCAGCTTTCCACTTCCTTAGATTCACAGCCTGAAGAAATCAAAGCTAAACATTACCAGAAGCCATTATCTACTATTTAAAGTATGTTCTAAAATGGAAACAAGCCTCCTTTTCAGGGGGGAGCGGGGTAAGGGGATCCATTTCTAATTTTGCCATGCTTCTGTAGGGACTTTTTTAATAGGGAGAATTCTTACCCTCAGCTATTTTTCACCACAGGGGTATGATTGTATCTGAGAAGGCAGCTTGACTTTCTGCTTCAGGGAGAAACATTTTATTTCCTGTCAGGTTTTAAAGTTGCTCTTGTTTAGGTGGTTGCTGTTTTATAAGTCTGCCTGAATATTGAAAGGCAGGAGGCTTGTTGGTCTATGTTATGTTGGCCTTGGGGCATTAGAATTACAGAGCAGCTTTATTTAGGATTGCTAGGCAGGCCATATGTACTCAGTTATCCCATTTTGAACGACTTGGTCCTTTGTACCACATCTCCCCCAAGCTCTTCCGCACAGGCTGCCACTCGCTGTCATTATGCATCTTCAGTAAGACCTGGGAACTGTTGTCGGCAGGGAGAGCTCAAATTTATGTCACTGGTCCCTCTCAACACTCCCCGGCGTCCTCACTGCAGAAGGCAAGCTCTTGTGCCCCTCTACCTGTACTAAATTTACTCCAAGAAAATGATTGAAAAGTTCCCTTACACTGGAGGACACGGACTCATAGGGTTTGGTGGAAAGAGCGTGGGCTTCGAAGTCTGGCAGATTGAGGTCCAAATCCCGATCTAGTTGTCTGAGCTTGGAAAAATTACTTAACTTTTCTGAACCTCAGTTTCTCCATTTGAAAGTGGGTTGAAGTTACAAGGAAGCTGATTTTGGTGCCCATAAGAAAAATGGGCATAATGATAGTTGCTTCTTGCATGGGTTGTCATGACGATGGTTTCTGACACAGTGGACGTTTAATACATATACATTATTTCCCCTCCGCCTACTTCTTTCATAGATTTTTACTCAGCAAATATTTATTGATCATCCTATGGTGTTTCGAGATGGGTACCTTTGAATTTTCACCGGGAAAATGCCGTAACAGCAAGGATTTCAATCTGTCACAAGAGACCGTGGGGCAGATATTTATGGTTGTGTGTGGAATGCATTATGGGACCCCCAGTTACCACACAACTAGCATTTGTCCACGTTTAAAGATTTGAAAGATTTTCTTGCCTTTGTTTTATCTTGGGTCGGGAGGTGGACTTCTTCTGTCCAGCGCTGTTTCCACGAGGCACTTCCTCCTGCCTCTCCTGGGGGTGCAGCAGGAGGGCATCTTTACCCGAGGCCCTAGCCTCCCTCTCCAACCCTGACTGTCGGCAGCCAGTGTCTTGGCATCTCTGTTGTGTCATGTATTCCAGCAAATCTGAAAATGTTCTGAATGCTTTGTGGCCACGTGCATATTCCAGTGGCCAGAGCCCAAAAGAAGCAGAGGAGGGTTGGTGCTGCTACGTGAACTTAAGTAGTTAGAACTTATGGGTAAAGTTTTCATGGGAACTGATGTCAATGAGAGCTTCTTGGATGTAGTTGGGAACTGGGTCCAGTTCCCGAGAGGAGTGTAAATCCCCATGCTGTTCATGCCAGGGCACAAATAGCTTGCAGGGAGTCAGCAATTAGCTTACATCTTTACACAGAGATATTTTAGGTTCATTTCGTATATCCTTCTGCAGTCATTGTCAAGCCAGGCCTGGGTGCCAGTGAAATGGAAATGATGGGGCCTGTCTGTCCCTGGAAGGAGGGACAAACAAAAACCACAGTGGAGCTTCACGGATGATAATAATTCATATATGAAATATTCCAACTAAAGCCCTAAGTATAAATACTACTTGGAACATCACCCTAGAAACTATTAATTTCAAGCTGTAGTGAAATGCATCTTATGTGTTATAAGGATCTCTTAAATTCCTCTTGTGGCTCTGTTTCAACCTCAAAGCAAATAGTTGCCCTTAAAATTTCAAGTTTTTATCTTTTTCTTGTACGGGACTTTGTTTGGTGAGGTATTTCATAATTGTTCATTAACAGCCTTAATTGGGGTAATAAAAGGAGTCAATGTGTTTGTTCAGCATCCGCTGTAAATTCAGGCCACTAGTGTACCTACTAGCTCACAGCCTCCCTAACACACTGGATTGGGTGCACGCCAGGGTACTAAATTCTGTTAAAAAGACCATTACTATAGGTAATTTTTTTTAATAATGCAGTTTACTGTTAGAGTATGCCAGAATTATTTCTATAATTCATAGTGATTATCATTGTGAAGGTGTGTGGAAAGCATACTAATTCCTGTTTATCCTATAGGATAAAACAACTAAAGCACAGAACTCATACTGCTTTATTGAATCTTCTCATAAGAATCTATGGGAAATAGTGCTTGAAGTACACAATAATAATAACAATAATATGCTCAACCAGCAACACTAATTACCATAAGAATGATGTGGTCCCAAACTACATTTCCTCAATAATCAGACAACGGCTGCATTCCGTTGGGAAAGCAAAACAGCCCTGTGACGTTGCTGGTATACTAGCAAGCAAATCTTCCCATGTAAAACTACTTCCAAGATGGTCCCAGCACCGTTATCTCATTCTGGGCTAACGGAACAGAGCAGCCTTCCCAAGGAAACTTTTCTGAATTCAGACTTTGCTGTGTTCAGAGAATCAGGCGAGGCAGCCAGAGTTCGTCTCTGTTGGGCGCTCTACCATGGGTGCTCTCGTGTTTATTCAAACTCAGTGTCCTGAAGTATCAGGAGCCCCTGCTCACTCTCCAGCTCCCTGGACAGGCTGAAGGCATAACTGTGAAAATCTTTTGCTCAGGTGGGGAGAAATGGGGTTACTGGGTACAGAAATGGGGTGTGAAGCCTGGGACCTTCCTCGTACCTGCACCCAGTGTGGTCCCCACTTCTTCCACTGTTGGCATCTGTCCCTGGCAATCCACCACCCCCACCCCTTCTTCACACAAAGGATAACGCATTTCATGTGATATGTCTTAAATCGACTTTCCTGGTGAGCGGGGAAGGGGCGTGGGAATAGAATACAGTTGTTAAATCAAATAATGTGTTTTCTTCACGCGATAATATGTTCTTGACATTAGAAGAGCAACTTCAGGCTGGGGAGTAGCCTAAGGCGCCATTGCACAGAGTGATGTAGGCAGTTACTGATCTGGAGACTTAACCTCAATGGCTGCTTCAAGGAATAAGACGCATCTCTGTTGAAGGAGGCCGGGAGAATCCTGCAGAGTGTCTGGACACATCGCCTCTAACCCTGGGTTGCGATGCTGCTATCGACTGCAGCTGTGCGGGTCCGTTGTGCCTCAGGTGAGACTGTCACGAGGCAGGACTGGCAAATTCCCACGAACCCTCTGACTGCAGGCCACTTCTGCTCCCTTGTGCTTTGCTCTTTAAAAAGTAAATATTATATTTCTTTTTTTTTAATTTAAACAATTTAATAGTAAGATGTAACAATTTTAACGGTAATCATAATACCAAGGATAAATAAGTATATAGTAAATCCTTTTTTTTTTTTATACAGCAGGTTCTTATTAGTGATCAATTTTATACACATCAGTGTATACCTGTCAATCCCAATCGCCCAATTCAGCACACCACCATCCCCACCCCCCCACCGCAGTTTTCCCCCCCTTGGTGTCCATACGTTTGTTCTCTACATCTGTGTCTCAACTTCTGCCCTGCAAACCGGTTCATCTGTACCATTTTTCTAGGTTGCACATACATGCATTAATATACGATATTTGTTTTTCCCTTTCTGACTTACTTCACTCTGTATGACAGTCTCTAGATCCACCCACGTCTCAACAAATAACTCAACTTCATTCCTTTTTATGGCTGAGTAATATTCCATTGTATATATGTACCACAACTTCTTTATCCATTCCTCTGTCGATGGGCATTTAGGTTGCTTCCATGACCTGGCTATTGTCAATAGTGCTGCAATGAACATTGGGGCGCGTGTGTCTTTTTGAATTATGCTTTTCTCTGGGTATATGCCCAGTAGTGGGATTGCTGGATCATATGGTAATTCTATTTTTAGTTTTTTAAGGACCCTCCATACTGTTCTCCATAGTGGCTGAATCAATTTACATTCCCACCAACAGTGCAAGAGGGTTCCCTTTTCTCCACACCCTATCCAGCATTTGCTGTTTGTAGATTTTCTGATGATGCCCATTCTAACTGGTGTGAGGAGATACCTCATTGTGGTTTTGATTTGCATTTCTTTAATAATTAGTGATGTTGAGCAGCTTTTCATGTGCTTCTTGGCCATCTGTATGTCTTCTTTGGAGAAATGTCCATTTAGGTCTTCTGCCCAGTTTTGGATTGGGTTGTTTGTTTTTTTTAATATTGAGCTGCATGAGCTGTTTATATATTTTGGAGATTAATCCTTTGTCCGTTGATTCATTTGCAAATATTTTCTCCCATTCTGAGGGTTGTCTTTTCGTCTTGTTTATGGTTTCCTTTGCTGTGCAAAAGCTTTGCAGTTTCATTAGGTCCCATTTGTTTAGTTTTGTTTTTATTTCCATTACTCTAGGAGATGGATCAAAAAAGATCTTGCTGTGATTTGTGTCAGAGTGGTCTTCTTATGTTTTCCTCTAAGAGTTTTATAGTGTCCAGTCTTACATTTAGGTCTCTAGTCCATTTTGAGTTTATTTTTGTGTATGGTGTTAGGGAGTGTTCTAATTTCATTCTTTTACATCTAGCTGTCCAGTTTTCCCAGCACCACTTATTGAAGAGACTGTCTTTTCTCCATTGTATATCTTTGCCTCCTTTGTCATAGATTAGTTGACCATAGGTGCGTGGGTTTATCTCTGGGCTTTCTATCTTGTTCCATTGATCTATGTTTCTGTTTTTGTGCCAGTACCATATTGTCTTGATTACTGTAGATTTGTAGTATAGTCTGAAGTCAGGAAGTCTGATTCCTCCAGCTCCGTTTTTTTCCCTCAAGACTGATTAGGCTATTCGGGGTCTTTTGTGTCTCCATACAAATTTTAAGATTTTTTGTTCTAGTTCCGTAAAAAATGCCATTGGTAATTTGATAGGGATTGCATTGAATCTGTAGACTGCTTTGGGTAGTATAGTCATTTTCACAATATTGATTCTTCCGATCCAAGAACATGGTATATCTCTCCATCTGTTGGTATGATCTTTAATTTCTTTCATCAGTGACTTATAGTTTTCTGCATACAGGTCTTTTGTCTCCCTAGGTAGGTTTATTCCTAGGTATTTTATTCTTTTTGTTGCAATGGTAAATGGGAGTGTTTCCTCAATTTCTCTTTCAGATTTTTCATCATTAGTGTATAGGAATGCAAGAGACTTCTGTGCATTAATTTTGTATCCTGTACTTTACCAAATTCATTGATTAGCTCTAGTAGTTTTCTGGTGGCATTTTTAGGATTGTCTATGTATAGTGTCATGTCATCTTCAAACAGTGACAGTTTTACTTCTTCTTTTCCAATTTGTATTCCTTTTATTTCTTTTTCTTCTCTGATTGCCATGGCTAGGACTTCCAAAACTGTGTTGAATAATAGTGGTGAGAGTGGACATCCTTGTCTCGTTCCTGATCTTAGAGGAAATGCTTTCAGTTTTTCACCATTGAGAATGATGTTTGCTGTGGGTTTGTCATATATGGCCTTTATTAGGTTGAGGTACGTTGCCTCTATGCCCACTTTCTGGAGAGTTTTTATCATAAACGGATGTGAATTTTGTCAAAAGCTTTTTCTGCATCTATTGAGATGATCAAATGGTTTTTCTTCTTCAATTTGGTAATATGGTGTATCACATTGATTGATTTGTGTATATTGAAGAATCCTTGCATCCCTGGGATAAATCCCACTTGATCGTGGTGTATGATCCTTTTAAAGTGTTGCTGGATTCTGTCTGCTAGTATTTTGTTGAGGATTTTTGCATCTATATTCATCAGTGATATTGGTCCGTAATTTTCTTTTTTTGTAGTATTTTTGTCTGGTTTTGGTATCAGGGTGATGGTGGCCTCATAGAATGAGTTTGGGAGTGTTCCTTCCTCTGCAATTTTCTGGAAGAGTTTGAGAAGGATGGGTGTTAGTTCTTCTCTAAATGTTTGATAGAATTCACCTGTGAAGCCATCTGGTCCTGGACTTTTGTTTCTTGGAAGATTTTTAATCACAGTTTCAATTTCATTACTTGTGATTGGTCTGTTCATATTTTCTATTTCTTCCTGGTTCAGTCTTGGAAGGTTATACCTTTCTAAAAATTTGTCCATTTCTTCCAGGTTGTCCATTTTATTGGCATAGAGTTGCTTGTAGTAGTCTCTTAGGATGCTTTGTATTTCTGCGGTGTCTGTTATAACTTCTCCTTTTTCATTTCTAATTTATTGATTTGAGTCCTCTTCCTCTTTTTCTTGATGAGTCTGGCTAATGGTTTATCAATTTTGTTTATTTTCTCAAAGAACCAGTTTTAGTTTTATTGATCTTTGCTATTGTTTTCTTTGTTTCTATTTCATTGATTTCTGCTCTGATCTTAATGATTTCTTTCCTTCTGGTAACTTTAGGTTTTGTTTCTTCTTCTTTCTCTAGTTCCATTAGGTGTAAGGTTAGATTGTTTATCTGAGATTTTTCTTGTTTCTTGAGGTAGGCTTGTATAGCTATAAACTTCCCTCTTAGAACTGCTTTTGCCGCATCCCATAGGTTTTGGATCGTCATGTTTTCATTGTCCTTTTTCTCTAGGTATTTTTTGATTTCCTCTTTGATTTCTTCAGTGATCTCTTGGTTATTTAGTAACGTATTTTTTAGCCTCCATGTGTTTGTGTTTTTTATGTGTTTTTCCCTGTAATTCATTTCTAATCTCATAGCGTTGTGGTCAGAAAAGATGCTTGATATGATTTCAATTTTCTTAAATTTACTGAGGCTTGATTTGTGACCCAAGATGTGATCTATCCTGGAGAATGTTCCGTGTGCACTTGAGAAGAAAGTGTAATCTGCTGTTTTTGGATGGAATGTCCTATAAATATCAATTAAATCTATCTGGTCTATTGTGTCATTTAAAGCTTCTGTTTCCTTATTTATTTTCATTTTGGATGATTTGTCCATTGGTGTAAGTGAGGTGTTAAAGTCCCCCACTATTATTGTGTTACTGTCGATTTCCTCTTTTATAGCTGTTAGCAGTTACCTTATGTATTGAGGTGCTCCTACGTTGGGTGCATATATATTCATAAGTGTTATATCTTCTTTTTGGTTTGATCCCTTGATCATTATGTAGTGTCCTTCCTTGTCTCTTGTAACATTCTTTATTTTATTTTATTTTATTTTTTTTAAATTTTATTTATTTATTTTATTTATGGCTGTGTTGGGTCTTTGTTTCTGTGCCAGGGCTTTCTCCAGCTGTGGCAAGCGGGGGCCACTCTTCATCGCGGTGCACGGGCCTCTCACTATCGCGGCCTCTCTCGTTGCGGAGCACAGGCTCCAGACGCGCAGGCTCAGTAATTGTGGCTCACGGGCCCAGTTGCTCCGCGGCATGTGGGATCTTCCCAGACCAGGGCTCGAACCCGTGTCCCCCGCATTGGCAGGCAGATTCTCAACCACTGCGCCACCAGGGAAGCCCCACATTCTTTATTTTAAAGTCTATTTTATCTGTTATGAATATTGCTACTCCAGCTTTCTTTTTGATTTCCATTTGCATGGAATATCTTCTTCCATCCCCTCACTTTCAGTCTGTATGTGTCCCTAGTTCTGAAGTGCGTCTCTTGTAGACAGCATATATATGGGTCTTGTTTTTGTATCCATTCAGCAAGCCTGTGTCTTTTGGTTGGAGCATTTACTCCATCCACGTTTAAGGTAATTATCGATATGTATGTTCCTATGACCATTTTCTTAATTGTTTTGGGTTTGTTTTTGTAGGTCCTTTTCTTCTCTTGTGTTTCCCACTTAGAGAAGTTCCTTTAACATTTACTGTAGAGCTTGTTTGGTGGTGCTGAATTCTCTTAGCTTTTGCTTGTCTGTAAAGCTTTTGATTTCTCCATCGAATCTGAATGAGATCCTTGCTGGGTAGAGTAATCTTGGTTGTAGGTTCTTCCCTTTCATCACTTTAAGTATATCATGCCACTCCCCTTCTGGCTTGTAGAGTTTCTTCTGAGAAATCAGCTGTTAACCTTATGGGAGTTCCCTTGTATGTTATTTGTCATTTTTCCCTTGCTGCTTTCAATAATGTTTCTTTGTCTTTGATTTTTGCCAATTTGATTACTATGTGTCTCGGCGTGTTTCTTCTTGGGTTTATCCTATATGGGACTCGCTGCGCTTCCTGGACTTGGGTGGCTATTTCCTTTCCCATGTTAGGGAAGTTTTCGACTCTAATCTCTTCAAATATTTTCTTGGGCGCTTTCTCTCTCTCTTCTCCTTCTGGGACCCCTATAATGTGAATGTTGTTGCATTTAATGTTGTCCCAGAGGTCTCTTAGGCTGTCTTCATTTCTTTTCATTCTTTTTTCTTTATTCTGTTCTGCAGCAGTGAATTCCACCATTCTGTCTTCCAGGTCACTTATCCATTCTTCTGCCTCAGTTATTCTGCTATTGATTCCTTCTGGTGTATTTTTCATGTCAGTTATTGTATTGTTCATCTCTGTTTGTTTGTTCTTTAATTCTTTTAGGTCTTTTTTAAACATTTATTGCATCTTCTCGATCTTTGCCTCCATTCTTTTTCCGAGGTCCTGGATCATCTTCACTCTCATTATTCTGAATTCTTTTTCTGGAAGGTTGCCTATCTCCACTTCATTTAGTTGCTTTTCTGGGGTTTTATCTTGTTCCTTCATCTGGTACATAGCCCTCTGCCTTTTCATCTTGTCTATCTTTCTGTGAATGTCTAAAAAGTAAATATTATATTTAAGTAGGAAATTAAAAGCTCTCTGTTTATAAAAGTGATATCTACCTATTATAGAGAATGTGGAAAATATAGAAAGAAACCAAGTACATAAAATCATCTATAATAACACCAGACAGAGACCACAGAATTAAGAGTCCAGGTGATTTTGACTGGCTGGAATGATCAAGTCTGAATCAGCATGATGACATTTTTTTAAAAATTTATTTTATTTTATTTTATTTTATTTTAATTCTTATTGGAGTATAGTTGCTTTACAGTATTGTGTTTGTGTCTACTGTACAGCAAAGTGAATCAGCCATGTGTATACATATATCCCCTCTTTTTTGGATTTCCTTCCCATTTAGGTCACCACAGAGCACTTAGTAGAGTTCTTGTGCTATACAGTAGGTTCTCATTAGTTATCTATTTTACGAATAGTATCAATAGTGATATATATGTCAATCCCAATCTCTCAATTCATCCCACTCCCCCTTCCCCCTTGGTATCCATACGTTTGTTCTCTATGTCTTTGTCTCTATTTCTTCTTTGTAAATAAGATTGTCTATACCAATTTTTTCAGATTCCACATATATACATTAATATACGATATTTGTTTTTCTCTTTCTGACTTACTTCACTCTGTATGACAGCATGATGACATTTAATTGGCATCTCAGCCCAGCTCCTCAACGGGAGGCGCCTGTGGCCCTGAAGGCTAGTGCGGTGCTGGCACGGAGAAGGGGAGAGTAGAGTGGGCTGAGCAAATGAATGAAGCAAATGAATAGAATGCATGGAATTAAGGCAGGACTCACCATAGGAAACATGATAGAATTTCTGGGGCATTCACATGGAATGAGACCATAGAATGGTCTACATTCTAACGGGTTTGGGAGCTTTTCCCTCCTCCATGCTGAGTTACTAGTTTCCACTTCCCACAGCCCACCTTCCCACAACTCCTCCAAAACACGCACACAAACACACACACACACACACACACACCCATTTTTCACACATCACATTTTTACCATCCTTTTTGGTAAAGAAAAGCATACATATCTGTCCTGCATTGGTCAGTTTCTCACCGGGTGCAAACACCGTCAGGTCTGCTAGAAGATGTAAAGCAAAAAGGAGCTGCAGCAGGAGGGAGCAGCAGAGGAGGGCGTAGCCCTTTTGCTTTCTGGCTGCAAAACCATCTGGGAAGCTGATGCAGAAATCATGCGAGGTGGGCTTTGCAGCTGGAGCACTGCCTTGGCGAGATCCTCTCTGGTTTCCTTTTTCAGCTGTTTTCTTTTCTCTACAGATAATTCTCTGTTAGCTAATCAAGGGCTCCTCGGATGGAGCTCCCTCTTCTATTCTCACCTCTGTGCCAGGGACATTTTCTTGGCAATGGAAACCAAAGCGATAGATTGGCAGTGGGACTCTACTTGGCTAGGGGTAAAATAACCAATGATTGCACATAATTGCAGAAAACAATTTTGAATTTTATTAATGAGGTGCTTTAAACAACATCTTTTAGCCCATTGTCCCACTTAACAGCCAATTCACTGGAGTTCAGTGAGCTGTAATTTACATTTATCTTCCCCCATTGACAGCACCAGGCCCTTGTATTCTGTAATTGACACAAGTTGGTCATTTTCAGTGGTGGTTCTCTCTCTAAGGATATAAAATAAACAGACTTGTTGGAGAGCTGCATTGATTTAGCCTTCTCCAGAGGGCCAGTTGGCTGCTTCTGCTGGAGCTTATTTTCTTTCCTGGGGAGAGGTGAGATAGGCACAGAAAGTCCTTGGGGTTAGCGTAATTGAGGAAGAGGCTGGGAGAGGTAAGGGAATATCTCTATTTACAAAATGATACTTCTTTCCTTTCATTTGCTTCCTTCCACCCAGGGTCCAGCATCTCCAGGTTGATTTTTAGGGTACAACAGCGAGGTTTCTGGGGTAGGGATAAAGGTAATGTGGGGGGACGGTTTGCTGGAATGGCCATAGGCCACTGTTTCCCTCAGTGTCACGTCGAAAAATATGACACATGTGGGTCACCACCATAGGTCACTATAAGCTTGGCTAGCCCAACTCCTTCCTTTCGATATGCTTGCAACCGAAACCTGTGACTACGTTCAAGTGCTTCATTGTGGCCATCTCCTGCATTCTGGGCACTCAGGGAATATGAAGACGAGACCAGTTGTTGCTGTTTATTTCCCAACCAGATTGTAAACCCCTTGAGGTCAAGGACCTTGTCTTCCCTGTCCTGTCTTTGGATTTTCTACAGAACCTAGAACACAGTAGACACTTAGAGGACGTTAGCAAATGGATTAATCTAACGGTGGAGAGAAGACAAGTATAGACATAGATGCAAAACTGGAAAAGAAAAAACACATACTGAGGCCTCCAGAAGGGTACAGAAGGGGCGTTAGGACTCACACAATGAAGGTGCCCCTTTTGTCTGGGGCGAGCCAGGAAGGCTTCCTGGAGAGGCTGCCTGGAGGATGGGTGAGATGTTGACAGGAGAGTGGAACCTGGGCATTGCAGCAGTAGATTCAGAGAATGTGTGTACATGGAGGAAACAATGCGAGGCGCCCCTGGCTTTGACTGAGAGTTAGATATGTGCCGAGAAATAGCCGTAGGTCACAGGGGAAATGCAGGTTGGAGGCAAGTCACGGGGGTCTTGAACGTCCGCCTAAAGATGGACTTGATTCATTGACCATGAGGTTTTTAAAAGGGTTTTGAATGTCAGGTCATGTGATCATTCATATGGCGTGGTAGAGCCTAGGGGCCTTTGTGGAAGATGGAAGGAGGGTAGCGATCTACCCTCTGGACTGTTTTCAGGCTACGCCAGGAGCCACAGGAAGGAGGATGCTTCTTAGGCAAGGCGGAGGACAGGGACCCTTAGAGAAATATCTGGAATGAAGAGCCAATATTCTCTTGTTTGGGGCATTCTGTTTTCTTTCTCAGCAGAGTTCAGCCTGTCCTCATGTCAGTTCTGAGGACCAGGGTCAGGTCAGAATTGAAGCTGGAGGATGAAAGCATTTGCAGAGAAGGTTATCACGAGGGAGGAGGAGCTGGACTCAGGGAGCCTGGGAGCCTCTGAGGTTCACAACGGCTCCTTTCGCCTCCGTCCTGGTGAACCCGGCAGGTTGCAGAGCAGGGCCCCGGGGCAATTACCAAGGCCCTTCTCAGATGCTTCTGTGCATTGCAGGAGCTAGGCTCTTCCCGAAGAGGTGCTCAGAGCAGCCAGGTCTGGAGCTTTTTTCTTCCCCGGAGAAACCTCCCAGATCTAGGAAATCCTTTCAGAAGACACATCTGCCTTCTTCAGTTTCACCCCCTATTCTTCGCCGCTGGTGACGTTCATGATCCCCAGGTAGCTGTCTGAGCCCCCGTGTGGCCCGAGGCTCTCCCATCAGCAATGCAGTGGAAAGTGTCTCCCTGCTGAGACCCCCCATCCAAAGGCGTGGAGCAATCTCCCTTCCCACCACAGCCGTCTAGCTTTCTGCCTCTTGAGGGGACCCAAACTGATCTGGCTTAAAACCCAAGGCAGCTGAAAGGCGTGGTAACCTGTAGAATCCCACTTCTGGTCTGAGCCGGGGCTCTTCCCTGCGTACCTGCCTGGGGCCTGCCCAAGGACGCGCCCCTGGCGAGGGCCTTCTGATGTGGATACGTGTCGTTCATTGTATTTTACTTTATGCTCCTTTGTATTTCTGGCAGAGTTCATGATAACTTTTCATAAAGAAAAAAATATCCTCTTTGCGTTCTCTCCTCCTCCTCTGCCCTTACTTTACCCACAAACAACGAAAGCACTCTCTGTCAGGAACTGTTTAGTTCTGTCTTGGGAGCAGTCTTTTCTTCTCTGTTTTTTAGAAAATGCAGTCTGACTTCTCGTTGGCACCAGACCACATCACTTGTGCATTTAGCACGCAGCCCTGGAGGTGGGGTGCTCAGGAGAGGGCCTGAGGCCTGGGGACCAGCGGGAGGGGAGCACACCTCAGTCATGCCCCAAGGTCACTGACCCCACGCGCACACACACACACGCGCACACACACACACGCACGCACACACACACACACACACACACGATAGTCTATCTGGGAACTTCGAGTGGAAATGGGAGATGGCTCGGCCTCTAGGGCAGTGCCTGGTAATAGTGCATGTGGGGCGTTCCATGGTGGAAGCACTCTCCCAACATCCTGTTTGGGAGAGAGGTGTGCTGTTTGTCTCCATTTTTAAAGGGTGGGAATTGGGACCCAGAGAGAGTAAGTGGCTCGCTCATGATAACAGGAGGTGGTGGAGCTGGGACTGGAAAAGCTGTGTTCTTGCAGGACACCCCGCCTCCCCTCCAGCCCTGCTCTCCTCTTGTGATGGATACACATCCTTTAGGCTCCTTTCTATCTTCTGCTCCATTCCCCACAAGTCTAGGGCCCTCTCCCATTCTTCCCCGTGTTGGCTAATAGGTTGTCATGCCTGGAGTGAGTTTAGAGGGAAAAACAGATGCAGGTTTTCTCTCCCTTCCTCCCCGCGGGACACAGCGTTGCCCCAGATCCTCCTGGGTGACCTGGCTTTGTCCTTCTCCTCCGAGGCATTGAAAGGCAGCAGGCCAGTCGGCTGCATTCAGCGGTCCTGCTGGCGTGAATTCAGAATTTGCCGTAGTTTTGGAGCCAAAGTCTGCACACTTGATGTAACTTTGCATGAAGTCACCAGAGAGGTGTCGCTGGGGCAGGACTGAGCTGCGGGCTTGCACCGTCCTACTTTACTCCGTCACTATTCGCCTGGACCGCAGGGTTTCCTGATTGGGGATGGAGCCTGGGGCCACCTTGAGGTAACTGTGGCATAGTCATTATACCGGAATGCAAATCTTTGTAAAATTTGAAATCTACAATGCAGTTTCTTTCTGTCCATACAGTAAGACTCCCACAGCACTTCTGTACCCCTTCCTATGACATTGTTTTTTCTTCAGAGGGACCAGAAGCTGAAATTTTGTTAGCAGGGAAATCTGTTTCAGAGGAATGAAGGACCTGGAGATGGTACCTACACACCTGAGTTTATAATTTGGTGGATACCTGAGAGATGGGAGGGCCCTTTGAGACAGAGTCTCAGTGGCTGAGAGTCCCGGGGCCACCTGTGTTTAACACTGCCCGCTGCACACCCCAGTCTCCCCACTACTTAGACAAATCCTCGTGTTCTTGTGTGTGCAGTATCCGGACCACAGGCATCACAGAAATGCCCACACCCGGAAAACTGTTCTCTCTGTAATTGATTAGAAGTCTCCCCGCTACTTAGACAAATCCTCGTGTTCTTGTGTGTGCAGTATCCGGACCACAGGCATCACAGAAATGCCCACACCTGGAAAACTGTTCTCTCTGTAATTGATTAGTAGTCTCCCCAAGGTCTGGGCATGTTCCTTCTGGAGATTGGTACCTCCTCTGCCTACATGCCTGACAGGTTTGCACAGCTCAGGCCTAAGTTGGAAGCACAGTTTGTTTTAGGAGCGCAGTTTCTGTTTCCTAGTCTCTGTCTCCAGGGGGTTGGCCTAGCATTGTCCATGCCTCATATGGCAGCTAATGTCCTGTATTAAGGAAAGAGAACACCCAGCAAAGGCGACTCTTTAGCCTTCTCTGTAAGGTGAAGGAGCTCAAAGAATATGGTCACAAACCCATTTTGCATTCACACCAGTATATCTCTGTTATTTCATTCTGAGCAAAGTATAATATGTTTTTCCTGCCTGGTAGAACTCTAAAAACAAGTTATATTTGAACAGAATTGACTAGCAACTTGACAGAAATTTTAAGAGAAAAGCCTTTTCCCACCATGAATGTATGTTGCTCTTATGTGACCAAAATGACCCTATTTTTACTGAATTGACTGATACTGCTCTGTCAGGTGTTATTTTAGCTCCGCCTTCTCTAGCCTCTGAGGTCATGTGGAATAGCAGTCTCTGATATTGGTGTATATGGGTTGCTGTAATATTCTGACATGAAAATTAAGAGGAAAATTAACATTTTTATTTCTTTCACTTTCTGGTTTGATCATGTTTTATTGTTTTTCTTCTTTTGGTGCCTCTTACCTTGATGTTTTGTTTTTGTTGTTCCATCTTCCTTTTATTCTTTTCTTAAATGATTGACATATAGCTTTAGTCCTATTTTTCCTAGAATTTTCCAGACTCTCTTATAGTTTCCAATTTGTTTCTGTCCTTCTTTCATTCTCAATTTCAACTTAATTTAAATCAGTAAATATTTTCTAAGTGCCAATCGTGTTCCCGCATGACCTAAAAAAATAGGAAGATGAGTAAGATGTAGTCCTGTCCCCGTGAAGCCTGTGGTTTATCGAGGTTTTGGAAGAAGAAAGCAAGTGCATAAAAAACTGTAAGACAGACTATGGTAGGTGCTAAAAAGAGAAATGCTGAACAACAGAACTCAGCTCAGAAGAGGGAGGCATTCTTTCTGCTGAGCTGAATTCGGAAAGGCTTCATCAAGAGGGTGACTTTAAGTCGGACCACGCTGAGGCTGCCGGGATTGCCTATTTTCTTCCGCTTAAATCTTTTTCCTCCGTCCCTCCCTTTCGTTTCTCCTCCTTTTCCCAGACCAAAACTCTCCACCTGCTGTGGATACTCTACTAGTCTCAGGTTGTGATGGAAGATGTCCTCAGGTTCGGTTTATGCTGGTGCTGGATGGTGGCACCAGTGGAAGGTTCCTCGGTGACGTGCCAGGTGCCCTAACCGTGACATGGTCCGAGGAACCTCGCTTCACTGGAATGTTGTGTGGACGTTTGCAAGAATTCCTGTGAAGAGGATTCAGTTCCTGAGGAGAACTGATCTCCCTGAGTAGTGAACAGGCCTCTTTGAGACTAGGGTGGCGATGGTGCTGGTCACAGAGAAGGTGCCTCTTCAGGTTGTGCAGAGACAGAACTTTGTTCCAGAAGCCAGTGGAGGCGTTTCCTTCTCTGCGGATTCATTTCATTTGTTAGTTCACTCACTCACTCACTCACTCACTCACTTGTTCATTCCTTCAAAACATATTCATTCAGTGTCTGCCCTCTCCCAGGCATTAAGCTCCAGGATACAAAAGGGAATCGGGCCTGGTTTCTACCTGAGAGCCTTACAGTCCTTTGAGGATGTACTTTGGACCTGGGAAGCTGGGATAGCAGAAATTGGTTCTCTGTGTAGCATCTTTGTATTTTTGTGTTTCTTTAGAGACTTACATAATCAGTGTCTTTTTGGACGAATCAGGTTAATTCCTTAGATAATTTGATAATGTACTCTATACCTTCATCATTTAGAATGGCATAATTTTGGCATGCCCTAAGCTTCCTTTCAAGATATCATAATATTTATAAAAGGAGTCAGACCACAACATGATAGTTATACTACTCATTATGTTTTAAAAGAGAAATCCCGTCTCCTTGAGTTCCATTTTCATTGGCATTACTTGCTTAAAAAAATGAAGTAATACGTCAAAGCCCCCAACATTGCCCTGATCGCTTAGGAAGATAAACCACAGTTTCTTTTAATGAAGCTCCTTGCAAGAGCAGATGTATCTGTGACAAAGACAGGAGCAGGAGAAAGATCTCGTGCCTATGCTCACCAGTGGGGTGAACTCAGAGAGTGACAGCCCTTTACCCCACCCTGCCCCCAACCTGTCCTCGAGAGCTCCTGAAGAACAAAAGGCAATTCACATCGCAGAACATTACTTCTGTCACCATAGCACCAAACCATTAAAAATAAAACTGTCCCTCAAGGCAAAACATTTCATTTATTTTCCTTTGAATGAGTAACTTGTTTATTAAGATGAACTAAGTGGCTAAATCTAGATTGTACACAGGCGAGAAAAATTGATTTATTGTAGCCTTTCAAAGAGTGTGCTTTATGTTCTCAGGAATTATCTTTGGATTTTAAATGAAGAAAACTCGTCTAATCGGCTGGGGAGCCGGTCCCCTGGAAACACCCATAAACCAGCTCTGCAATGGGTAATGCAGTGGCTGACCTTTGTTCTTTGGCAGATTGGTTCTTTTGGAGCAAGTCAGGGTATTGAAAGATTTAGCGAGGCTTAGCGATCTTCAGGGGAGGCTATATTCCTGCCTCAACTGTGACTACAGTTTTTTTAGCTGTTTAATATGAAAATGTTTCACTTTTGCCTTTTCTTCGTGTCTGAGACCATTATATCACTATATCCACGGCGCTTCTGAGAGGGCTGTGGCTTTGTAGTTCCTGATTCAGCCCAGAGGCATTCCCGCCACGGGGAAGCATGTTTGTCTCTGCAGGGAGGTCCCCCACTGCTGTCTGCTCATCTGGGGACAGAGATGTGATGGCCAGTTCCCCTCTGACTGAGGCCCCATTTGCTCTAAACTGTTGGAACTCAAAAGGAGACAAAGGTGTAAATGGTTAAAAAAACAAGAAAAGCCCGCACACCCAATTTAGCAATGAAACAGGACATTTTGTGTTGAGTAGAGAAGTTTCTAATTCTGAAAAATTTCTTATCTTCTGTTTAGTTGTAATTTTTCCTTTTAACATTGCAGCACGCATGTTATTTATTTCTATATGTAATCTCATGGCACCCCCCGGCCCCCCAAGAATCCTGAGTTGTTGCCTGGTAAAGATTATTACCTCCATTTTCAGATGAGGAAACTGAAGCTCAGAGCAGCTTCGTGACTTGCTCAAGACACATGCTTAGTGGTAATGATGGTGATAGCTACCCGTCATTGCACACCTGCACACACACTTCCCCACGCCTCCTTATGAATAGTTACGGCGATTGTCATTGCCCTTTTTCTGACCTCATTTGGTTATCACTACCTTGCCAATTAGGTTTCAATATCGCCCCAGTTTTACAAATGAAGACCAGAGGCATCGGAAGAATACGTGAACTGCTTGAGATTAATTAACTGGTGGCAGAACTCAGACTTAGCCCAGTGTTCTTCCCCAAATCCCAATTTGGTGACACAATATTTGGGCACTCTGATTTGTCGCTTTTACACGGTACCTCTGAAGAGAGCTGACCACATAGATCCGGTGCAGGGGACAGAGGGCTGAGGCCATGGCTGGGACCCCCAGGACCCTGAGGCTCTTAAGTCCAGGGCAGTCCAGCTTTCTGCCTGTGTGTTCGTGTCTCCTGAGCAGTGAAATCAGGTCCCGGGGGCAGACCGAGCCTGTGGCTTCTCAGTGGGGTGCATGACTGCCACTTCAGGCCCCTTGGTCTGGTTTGTGTAAGGTGAGCAGGCACAGGATTGGCAGCTGCTCCCCAGGGGAGCTCAGGTGAAAAGAGAAGAAACCCCAGGGCACTTTTTATCCTCCCTGCTTACCTTTCTGCGCATCTGAAAGACGGAGAACAGAAGAGGGCCAGTGAGAAAAAGCAGGGGGGTGTTGGTTATGGGGCCTGGTTATGGTTTTCACGCAGCCAGTGGGAGATCTGAGTATTGACTATCTAAGGGGGAACAGGAACGAGGTTTCCCCCTTGGCCCCGTTTCCAGCCTGGGTGAGCCCAGCGGAGCTGGGTGTGCTCTGTGGTGTGCTGTGTGGGACTCCTGAAGACGGGGCTGCCTAGGAAGGGACAGTTTCATTGTGTATTTCACATGTGGGCTCTAGATAAGAATGTAATAAGCAGATAGGCATTGTACCTTGCTGTAGGGGGGCTTTAGATTTCCAAACTGATGAATTAATAAATAGGCTGAGCCTTTTTAAAAAGAAAGCTTGGGGCAGAATGAACCACCAAAAAGTGATTGGCTCTTAACTCCTGCTTTTTGTACATCTGACAAGCTTCTCTCGGCCAGACCTGGCACCCTTTTCCCAGCTCCCGCTGGCGTTTCTGCCTTTGCCATCACGATTTGCAGGAATCCTCCCAAGACCACGTGTGCCAGGAGGGAGCATTCTGCATCCAAACTGTTTTCTGGGAAGGTGCCCCTTCCTGAGGGTGGCGAACGTCTGACCTTGGGTTTCTTTATGTCTGTCTGAGAGGTGAAAGCGCCGTCACCACAGGAGATATCAAACACCTACTTGTATTGGAAACCAGAGCACCAGCTGTGTCTTCTCAGTTTTCACCCTGATCGCTGCTTTTCCTGTCACTCCCCTCTTGCCAAGCAGAGCTGGTTGTGGTGGGAGAGGGCAGCGACCTCCACCCAGGATGCTGGGACGGCCCCATCTAGGTCTCAGGAGGCGTTTGGGGTTGGAGAACATTCCACTTTATTTCACTCTTCTGAACAGCTTGATCAGCCCAGACTCTGGCGTGCTCCCTCATCTGCTTTTGCAGGAGGCCTGGTGAGGCTGGCCTTCCAGAGGCCAGGTTCTTCCCATGGAGCTTCTGGCATCTCTCCCAGCAGCACGTTGTCCATTTTGCACTGAAGGCCAGTGAACAATTTGGGGGCGTGGGACCAGAAAATAAGAATAGGGCAGTGTTTTCGTCCTTAAGAATTCTTTGTCTTCCCCTTGACAGTTTAGACAAACAGTAGTAATAACCACCACTATTAACTTGTACTGATCAGTTTAAGTCTTTCATATAAGCTCACCTTTCTCACAGTAACCCTTGGGGGGGTGGGGTTAAAGTAAGAATTATTATTACTGGCTCCATTTTTCACAGATGCAGGAACTGAGGCTCAGAGAGGTTAAGTGACCAAAGGATTAGAATGCAGGTACCACTGACTTCACATCCTCTGCCCTTTTCAGCCCTCCTCTAGCTTTGGGTGTGAGAGCCTTGTCTCCCAAGCTTGACAGGTAGTCCCGTTGCTTTGGAGTGAAGAGTGGTGGGTGGGAAGGAAGCGGGTGTACACTGTCACTGCAGGTGGTCATCCGCGTCGGCTGCGGGAGGACGAGGGTGCCTCACTGAACAGCAGGCCGAGATGCAGCGCGTCCCTCTCCAGTGAGGCGTCTAGAAGGGGTAAGATGTGTGACCGCGTGCCGTTCCAGTGAAGTGTGTGTGTGTGGCCGGAGGTGGGTGGCTGTGTGTGGGGGTTGAGATACCTCCTTTGGGGCATAATTGCTGTCTCTTGCAAAAAAAAAAAAAAAGGTGGCGATTTTACAGCTGGTTTTCTTTAACTACCAGCAACACCAGCATTGTTTCGGAGAGCCGCAGAATTTCCAAACACAATGGAAATTCCAGGAGTGTAGGGTGTGGGTTTTGGGGCCTGGGGTGGGTGTGGACAAGCTTGGGGAGGGAAGACCACAGCCTGAGCCGTTTTGTCCTTTCCTCGGTAATGAATTTCACAGGGCTCCACCATCCTCGATTTTGTCTGCGGGATGTTCAAATTGAAGCCTGGGAAAGAAGGGGATCAGGAAGGAACAGGCCCCAGGGATTAGCAGAGGCCATAAAAACCAAACGTCAGCCAGGACAGCCCCATTTGGCGGGACCTCTAATGACTGCTTTCCTATCAGCTGGGAAAGGCACAGGCCTGAGGGGGCACACGCTGCCAGTGAAGGTCCAAAGAGACCCTGGTATATGTAAGTTTGTTAATGGGAAATGAATTTTTCCTCTCCAGTCTTAAAAAATATGCAGTCTGCATCCAAATATTTTCAAAATAGCACCAATATTCACAGTAAACAGGGGAGCTAATGTCACCAACAGGTCTTGTGAGGTCAAACCCCAGAAAGAAAAGGAATAAAGGAGCAGGACCCACAGCACCATCTTCGGAAACCGTTTCCACATTCCTGGAAGCACCGGGCAACATGTATAACAAGGCTTCCGGGGTCAGAGGTGGCCCGACTTCCTCTGAAGTTTGAAGGGAAGGGAGAAAACCTTTTCTCGATCTGCTCCTGCTGTTACTATTCCTGCTTTGCCCTCTGCATTTACGTTCAGCTTTTCAGCTGACAAACTCAGGCGGCCTTACCGAATAGCTCAGTAGCTGTGAGAGTCAGGGTTGGGTTCTCAAGGACAATCTTAAAAATGCCTTTGTTATCCTTTGAAGCACAAGGAAGTCAGGAGCCCTGGGTTCTAGGTCTGGCTGTTCTATGAGTTAATTGGAATTTATGGCCTATCAGTCAGCGTAGCCAGACATAGGTACACGAAGAGCACATACAAGGCAGGATGTGGTGAAGGCTGTGAGGACACGGAGAAGGTGAATAGTAATCCTTCCAAGCTGTGGAGAGTGTAATTCGGGAGCGTCTTCTCAGTTCTCTTGTTTGTAGGGAGAGGTGTGTTGGAATGGTTAAGAACTATTACGTGCCAACTTAGGGAGGGGAGATAGAATCTCTTCACAAGTGGTTCTGGAATGAATAATGCTGAATACCAACATATACTCCAGAGGAATTGAATGGTTGGTTGTAGAAAATGAAACTCTGAAAGGGCAAGGAGAAAATATAGGTGAATTTCTATCTGATCTCAGAGTGGGGAAGCCCTATCTAAATATGACAGCAAAGGAAGGAAAATCAATGAGTTAGCAAGACTGATAGATTGAGTTACAAATTACATACACAGGCATATTCATAGGAGCACAGCAGCAGGACCTTGAAACAACCCACGTGCCTATTGAGAGGGTGATGGATAAGCTATAGAATTTTTCACACAGTGGAATTTTTATAAACAGCCAAAATTAATGACTACCATGACATACAATAATATGTGTACATTTTAACAGTGTAATATTAAGTGCAAAAAAGATTGCTCACAACACAATAGCATTTAAAAAATTATTTATTTTTAAATTGAGGTATAATTGACATATAACGTTATATTAGTTTCAGGCAGACAACAAAATGATAGCATTTTTACTCCAAATTTTAATATGAAACATCTCAAACACTAAAGTTGAAAGAATTTCACTCACAGTGAACACCTGTACACTCACCATCGAGTTTCTACCATTAACGTTTTACTATATTTGCTTTATCATATACAGTATCCATCCATCGTTCCCTTTCATGCAGCGGTTCCCGATGGCGGTGGGAGGGGGAGCCTGACTTTGCCCTCAGGGAACATTTGGCCATTCTGGAGGAGGAGTGCTATTTGCATCCAGAGGGTAGAGACCAAATGCTGCTCAACATCTTACATTGCACAGGACAGGCCCACCACAAAGAATTATCCAGCTCCGAAGTTCATGAGTGCTGAGGTTGAGAAGCCCTGCCTTAATCTATCTTATTTCTTGATGCATTTCATAGAACGTTGGAGACACCATAGGGAACATTTTCATTGCCTCAGAAAAGTCCTCTCACGGTTCCTCCCAAGCCAAGCCCCTCAGACTGCCCCGTCAAGGCAACCACTGTTCTGATTGTTTACACCATAGATTACTTTTGTCTGCCTTAGAATTGCATATAAATGGAATCATAAAATATATATCCTTCTGTGTGAGACTTCTTTCAAGTACGTAACACAGCAGTCCTTAAAGCGTTTTGTGGATCTCTGGGAGTATCTAAAGCCCTTTCAAGGGGTCTGGATGCCACAGTAATTTCATAATAGTACTGAGACTCTTTTCACCCTTTCCACCGTGGTTGACTTTTACACTGATGATGCAAAGGGGATGGGAGGAAAGCTGCTGGTGCCCGAGTTTGAATCAAGGCAGCGACACCAAACTGTACATAGTTATTGTTCTTCACCTGCACCTGTAGAAAAAGAAGCCAGTATGATCTAAGAATGCCTCCGCTGAAGCTGTAGAAATGATAAATCTTGGCCCCTGAGTACATGCCCTCTCAGCATTCAGTGACAAAATGGGAAGCACGCTTGCCGCGCCGCTGCTGCATGCCACGATTGTTGCCAGGAACAGCATGTGTACCGTTATTTGAGTTGTGAGCTGAACTAGTTTTTTTTTTTTTATGAGTATCATTTTCACCTGGAAGAACAAATGGCAGGCAAACTTTGGTTTAGACTTGAGTATGTGGCAGAGTGAACCTGTCACTTGAAATAACTAAACAGTCTTTGTTACTATTGATAGAACTTGAGCCTTCAGATAAAAATGAAAATTTTGGAAACTTGTGTCACCATGAGCTTGATAGCTTCCCAACACCTCAAGGCTTTTCTGATGAGATTGGTGGTGATTTTAATAAATGTGATTTTTGAAATATTGTGTCATGACATGCATCAGCATTTGGGAATTCTGCATAACTCAGTGAATCCTTATTTTCCAAATGTCCTGTGTATGATGTTACATCAGATATGGGTAAAAGGTCCATTCCAAGTGTCAATAGACCAATGAATTTTCATGTAACAGAGAACGAAAAGCTTATTGATGTGGTTTCGGTTTCCACATTACAACTAATCTTTAAGAAGCAACCACTTGTGAGGTTTTGGTTTGTATCAAAGATGAATAGCCATAATTATCTGAAAAGACTATTAAAATATGCCTCCATTTTTCAACTACATATCTGTGTGAGGCTGAATTTTCTTTATGTACTTTAACCACAAAAACTTATCACAACAGCTTGAATACAGAAGCTGATATGAGAGCTGACCTATATTCTATTAAGTCAAACATTAAAGACATTTGCAAAAATGTAAAAAAAAAAAAAAAAAAAAGGATGGGGCCGTTCTCATTTTTGTTTTTTGCTTGGGAAAATATAATCATTTTTCTCAAAAATATGTTAATTTATAATAGGCTTATTTATTATATTTAAATAAATTAATACATATACTGGAATTTTCTTATTTTAATTTCCATTGCTATAAAATATAACCCACATAAACAAAGGCTTTGGAAGGTCCTCAGTACTTTAGAGTGTTAAGTGGTCCCGAGACCAAAAACTTTGAGCACGGCTGACTTTGCATTTACGATGTACCATGTTACTGTATCGGTCTCTTATTCCTTTTTATAGTGAGTTGTATCGCATCGTGTGAGTATACCACAGGTTGTTTATTCTCCTATTGATAGACATCTGGCTCCTTCCAGATTTTGGCTATTATGAATAAAGCTGTTTGTACTCTCTTGTACAAATCGTAACCGAGCAAGTGGGCTTGTTGCCCTCTGCACAACGGAAAGGCCAAGTACCAAGACAACTGTCTTTTTCAGAGAGAAAAGTCTCTATTGCAGGGCAGCCAAGCAAGGGGACAGGAGGCAATGTTCAGATCTGTCTCCCCATCAGCTTTTGGGGGGGGTATTTATCGTGGAAGTAGGGAGTAAGAGGGGGAGGGGGCTTGGAAATGATTGGTGGGAAGGAAGTAAGGGTAAGTTTCAAGAGTTCTTTGTGTGGGCACGACTGTCCTTCACGCCTCTTCATGGGTCACACGTGCAATTTCGGGGCGGGGGGAGGTTCTGTATGTTACATGCGGTGGATTTTCAGCCTGTGATGTCCAGAGTTCACTATAAGTCATTGCACCCTCAATGCACCTGTGTGATGCTCAAGCAAAGGGGCTGTCAGCAGGTTGTCTCCACATCTGCAATTTCCCTGGTCCTCTGCAGAACAAGCTTCAGGCTCTCAGTTAATCATTTTGTTTCTACGTAATGGGCCTTGAGTGTGTGAGTTATAGGGTATGGTTTCCAGATCTTTTTGTGAACATGTTTTTATTTCTCTGGGGTAAATACCTAGGCATTGAATTGGACTAGTCATAGCATAGGTGTATATGTTTAGTGTGTAAGAAACTTCCACATGGTTTGCCAAAGTAGTTTACTATTTAAATCCCCACCACAATGTATGAGAGTCCAATAGCCTTTTTATAAGGTTAAAACAGCAAATCTCTCTCTCTCACACACACACACACACACACACACGATTTCAGAATTCACGTAGATGAAATAATACTATATGAACAGGAAAGCAAGGGAGTGATGAGCACAGGATCGCAGATGACAGCGATCCTGGTGGGGGAGGCAGGGAAATGGAATGGGGAGGACTGCACAGCCAGATGTAAGGCGTTGTCAAGCTCTGTTAAAGCACCGTTTTATAAAACAAGGAGAGGGATACCAGGTAGGGGGCTCTTTCTAATAGAAAAACACTTCCCAGAATATCAGTATCTGTGGCAGCAACGTGGCCACGGGCTTTATTTTACTGTCCACTCTCTGTGCATCTAAGCCTTCTGAGCCTCCAGATTTCTATGAAGAGCATCTCTGACCTTCTGCAGGAGGGCTAATGGAGAAGACAGGCTTCTGCTGCTTACATTGGCTGCATCAGGCGAGAGGAATGGGCCTGTTGTTCCCGCCATTTAATAATTCCTATTGGGAATCAACAACTACTTTTCTGTTGGGCTTCCCTCACTCATCTAAGTCCTGGAGTTCCTTGCTGTGGATTTTCCCCCTGGCTTTGAAGTCCTGTGCAGGTGGCTTGAGGCCAGAGAGAGTTCTCGCTTAGCTATGATCAGAGGCACCTCCCCACCTCTAGTGCATAGGGGACAGAAGGGTTTAAGCCGGAGTTTATCTACCCTTAGCAAAACAGAACTAGCTTTTATGATGATGATGATGATTATTTTAGGACTTGGGATAAAAAGGCTCATAAAAATGAGAGCATAAAACAGCTTTTACTGAACAAACATTATGTTGATTTATTTGTGAGTGAAATCTGAAGCATATGGGGGTTCAGGATTAAGGGAACAGGCACCTGGCAAATTTGTTTTGTGTTTCACTGAACATGATGCGTTAAAAAAAAATAGAACAAGGGTGCTTGTTGGTGCTCTATTAGTGGTCTCACAATCATTGAGTGCTCACTGGGTGCAGGAAATAGTGCCTGGTGATTTACATCCATTATCTCACTTAATCTTCACCATCATCCAGGCACTTGGGGTGGGGGGAGGGTGTGGGCATTCCCTACTGAGCCCAGGGTCCTTATTACCTGCAGGAATTTTGGACAAAATGGGGAAGATCTGGAATCCAGGCCTTGTCCAACGGTGACAACTTTTCCTCCTAAAGTCCCCCGACAGGGAAAGAGGTGAAACGGAAACTGAGGACATGAACTTGAGGCCTGCAGATTAGCTGGGCTTCTCAGATTCTGGAGCCAACTGCACATTCTCTTTTAGTTAACAAGCTCTTCCCAGCTGAGACTGAAAGCAAGATCTTCCCGAACCATCAGGGAGCGCGTTTTCTGTCTTGGTCACTCTTGCCCGGGAATCTCAGCCCCGAGTTTGTATTCCTGGGGAGCGTGCATCTCTTGGAATTTTGGAAAGAAAAGGGCGTTGCAGAGTCACATGCTGCTGCGTAGTTATCATGATGATGTCATGGGTTTAAGCTTCTAATTTGCCATAAGAAAGCCCAGAGACCTGCCCTCTGCCCATAAAGGTGGCCTAAGGAAACCAGTTTGTTTCTGTTCTCCATTAGGCCCCCCACAGACATCCGGTTCCACGTCACTGGTTTGTCAGGTGGCATTTTTCAGATTCTTGAAATACAAGCAGTTTGCTCTGAATGAACTGTAGAGAATGGTAGGCTGTGAACTCAATCCCCCCTAGAGTGAGCCAGTCCTATGTCACTTTTTAACATATTCTAGGGAAACTGCTTGTTTAGTACCAGGCAACATTATTATCAAGATCCAGTTGCTGAGGGGCTTGCATTCCTGGTTGAGCTGAGCCATGGACAGGTCTGAAAGGAAGGATAGATGTCCCTGTGATGGGATGAGTCACTATTTACCTACCTGTATGGTAAAGAAAAGAAAAAACCCTTTTGTTCCACAGCCAGAGAATTTCAAGCCTGCTGAAATCAACAGCATAACACAGGCTTGCATATGACGTGGTACATAGCAGCAGGTACACCAACATGATAGGGAAGCCCAGCTGTGTCTCTGTACCCAGGCCTGAGGCTGTGGCCTCCATTCTCGTCCCTCATCGCTCTCTCTTCTTTCCTTCTTACCCTGCTCATGTGGCACTTTGATGATGGTTGTGCATCTTGGATTCCTTGTGTACAAAGCCAATGCCATCTCAGCCTGCTCTCTGCTTTGCTCCAGTGTGTGGAATTTAAAATCAATAATGACAGGAGAATAGGAAGAACACCATTAAGGTTTTAGACACATTGTTTCCTGAGTCACTAAATGTAGTAGGTTTTGTTAATTTGGGTTGTTTTCTAAAAATCCTTTTGTAGTTTATTCTTTTTAAACTCACTCTGACTGTATTTATCCATGACATAAAATTCTTAGACCTGCCTTCAGAAGCCATATGTACTAGCAGGGTCATGTAAAGAGCACCTATCACTTTATAACATAGATTCTATAGCAAATTGGGTGACTGGGAAGGCATTTCTCTTCACTCTCCCTTGCTCCTTCTACCATCCTAGCAGCTCCTTCTACCATCCTAGCAGCTCCTTAGTGGGCCCTCTTTATTTTCTTGTATATTTTGTATATTGTATATTTGTATATATTGTATATTCTCTTGTATATTCACTTGTATATTTCCATAACTGAAATCACCTTTGTAGCTAAATGTTCGTAAGAGCTATCCTAGGTCCATATCTTCCCATGTGTTCTGAATTAAGAAACCAAGGTCAATTTCTCCTTTTTAATTATAAAGTTTCCTTTACTTATAATTAGGACTAGAGGAAAGAGTAATGGTAATGTTAATAATGGAAACAAAACACTGGCAGTTGTTGAGTGCTTACTCTGTGCAGGAAATAATACTTGGTGATTTACATCTGTTATCTCTCTTAATCTTCACAGTAATCCTAGGAGATAATGTCACCCTCGTTTTACAACTGGGACTTCGCAAAGTTTCTTTTTTCATTTTTCCCACTCAGAATCTCTCTTTTATTTATTTATTTTTAACGTCTTTATTGGAGTATAGTTGCTTTACAATGCTGTTAGTTTCTGCTGTATAACAAAGTGAATCAGCTATACAAATACATATAGCCCCATATCTCCTCCCTCTTGCGTCTCCCTCCCACCCTCTCTATCCCACCCCTCTAGGTGGTCACAAAGCACCGAGCTGATCTCCCTGTGCTATGCAGCTGCTTCCCACTAGCTATCTATTTTACATCTGGTAGTGTATATATATATCAATGCTACTCTCTCACTTTGTCCCAGTTTACCCTTCCCCTCCCCGTGTCCTCAAGTCCATTCTTTACGTCTGCCTCTTTATTCCTGTCCTGCCCCTAGGTTCATCAGTACCTTTTATTTTTAGATTCCATATATATGTGTTAGCTTACGGTATTTGTTTTTCTCTTTCTGAATTACTTCACTCTGTATGACAGACTCTAGGTCCATCCACCTCACTACAAATAACTCAATTTTGTTTCTTTTTATGGCTGAGTAATATTCCATTGTATATATGTGCCACATCTTCTTTATCCATTCATCTGGTGATGGACGCTTAGGTTGCTACCATGTCTTGGCTATTGTAAATAGTGCTGCAGTGAACTTTCTGGTACATGACTCTTTTTGAATTATGGTTTTCTCAGGGTATATGCCCAGTAGTGGGATTGCTGGGTCATATGGTAGTTCTATTTTTAGTTTTTTAAGGAACCTCCATACTGTTCTCCATAGTAGCTGTATCAATTTACATTCCAACCAGCAGTGCAAGAAGTTTCCCTTTCCTCCACACCCTCTCCAGCATTTATTGTTTCTAGATTTTTTGATGATGGCCATTCTGACTGGTGTGAGGTCAGAACTACTCACTGTAGTTTTGATTTGCATTTCACTAATGATTAGTGATGTTGAGCATCCTTTCATGTGTCTGTTGGATCTGTATATCTTCTTTAGAGAAATGTCTATTTAGGTCTTCTGCCCATTTTTGGACTGGGTTGTTTGTTTTTTTGATATTGAGCTGCATGAGCTGCTTGTAAATTTTGGAGATTAATCCTTTGTCAGTTGCTTCATTTGCAAATATTTTCTCCCATTCTGAGGGTTGTCTTTTCTTCTTGTTTATGGTTTCCTTTGCTGTGCAAAAGCTTTTAAGTTTCATTAGGTCCCATTTGTTTATCTTTGTTTTTTATTTCCATTTCTCTAGGAGGTGGGTCAAAAAGGATCTTGCTGTGATTTATGTCATAGAGTGTTCTGCCTATGTTTTCCTCTAAGAGTTTTATAGTGTCCGGTCTTACGTTTAGGTCTCTAATCTAGGCTTTAAGTCCCGGCCCGGGACTTGGGTGGGGAGCTCTGCCTTGCAGTCTGTGGAGGTCTCCCAGGTCCCACTGCTACCTGGCCGCACCCACTTGTTTCTGGGAGCTAGAGGACCAGGCAGGGGAGTTTTCTCAGCACAGTGGGTGAGCATTGCTGGTAAGAAGCAGTGTTTTCTGGGCCTCCTGTGAGCAGGCCTGGGTGGGGAAACAACCCAGAGCTTTGGTGCTTCCTGGGGGTTTGCAATGAAAAGAGGGAAAGGGGGAAAGGGCCCTGAGTAAAAACCTGCTGTGTTAGAACTCTGTGCCCTCTACCAGCCTGGTGGCCCTCAGGCCCACTTGGCAGGGGGTGGCCATGGCCTCCCTGCCTTTCAGAAGGCAGAGCGGTCCTGAGGAGATAAGTGGGCTTTGCCACACTCCCATCTGGTGAAATAGCTGTGAAGTGTCATGTGACTTTTTGGTCTCCCTTCTCTGCTCCCCACACTGCGTTTAGCTGTCTGTGGAGGGGCAACCTCTGTACGTTTCTTTGCAGAGCTGATGTATTCAAGGAAAATATTTGTATATGCTGGAATTTAGTAAATTAGATCGTTACTCTCTTACTTTAAGGTTGTGCTTTAAAGGCCACGGTTAATTAGAGGTCGATGTCCTTTGCCATTCAAAGTGAAAATTTATATCAGTTAAATGAGATTTGGGTCCACAGAGTTTTGTTTTTGTTTTCTTTTATTTATTTTTTGCACAGCAGGTTCTTGTTAGTTATCTATTTTATACATATTAGTGTAAACATGTCCATCCCAATCTCCCGATTCATCCCACCGCCTCTCCCCCCCGCCACTTTCCCCCCTTGGTCTCCATACGTTTGTTCTCTACATCTGTGGGTCCACAGAGTTTTGAATGACTCGGTATTGTGATGTTGGAGTACCGTATAAAGATCCTGCAGTAGTCACTGTGGTAACTGGGAACCGTGTGTGCAATTTTAAGGCGTGTAAGTGAAAAACGAGGTTTATCATTTGGGTAGGTTTTTGAGTCGTTAAGAAAATGCCAATTGCCTTCCCCAAACATCACCACCACCACTACAAGATGCTCGCACACATTATATAATTTACGTTTTGATGGGCAAGGTATGTACAGGTAAGAAACTTAAGCGTGTAAACGCTAACTTCTTATCTTGGTCCCATCATTTATTTACCAGCTGTGGGTCTTTGGGCATCTTAGTCTTAAGCTCATTCAGCCTCAACTTTTTCCAGCTATAAAACGGGAATGAGATGTTACCTGCATCACAGGCTTGTTGTTGAAATTAAAGGATATTGTATATGAAATAGCTTGGCACGATGCCTGGGACATAACTGATGCTCGATAAATGTAATTGCTAGTAAGTGAACTACAGGATTTATCATTTGAATGAACCTTGAAATGAATTCCTTTATAAATTTATAATGTTAACAATCAGCTCTGAATTATATTTGTTTTATAAGTTAGAGTTCTGGCGTAGTGAGTTTTCTTAAAGAATATCTGGTTTGCTTTGTATAATGCATGATACTTGGTTTTTCCTTGTACTTTCTTATTTTTGGTAAAAAAAAAAAAAAAAAAAAATCTAAACCTAAAAGCACTAGAGGGTAGAAATACAAGTACACAACACGGAGTCCTCGAATGCTAGAGCTAGGGCGAGGGAAGAGCGAGTCTCCCTGGCTGTGAGCCCACCACGAGGGCAGGGACCCTGCCAGTTTTACTCAGAGCACATGGTAGATACCTAATAACTGTGTTGCCTGATTAACCTCACGAGATCACATCGCTCAAAACTCTCATTTTGCAGATGGAAAAATGGGGTACAGAGGCGTGAAGTGACTGCTCAGTGTTACTTAAGGCAGAGATGGGGCGGTCAGTGCTGACGATCACAAATGCTTCTGTGGCTACAGAGCAGCTGAATTCCTCGGAAATGAAGCTTGTGACGCCCTAAGCGACACCATGGCTGGCTGGATGCTTAGCTCCCTCCCTTCCGCCCTCCCTCATTCCCTACTTCCTTCTTCCTTCCTCCCATGCCATTGCCCCTGGTGGTGTGTCCTTTGCCAACACCAGGACTCGGACAAAGACAGATGTGACCTACAGGTCGGTCTCCTACCATGCGCCTCTGAAGACCATCCTTGGACTAAGCCTGTAGCAGATGTGGGCATTTAACCTCCCTTCTTTATGGACAGATGGCACATTCATATTTCTCTGATAGCAAGTCTGCTCTCCTGCCACCAATTTCAAGGTGCCATTGGTTCCTGGAGGCCAGCTGGATGGAGTTTTCATGATGGGGAAAGTGCTTCTCCAGCACCCAGGAAACCTTGGGTGGGTAATGGTGCGAGCGATCACTCGACTGTGGTGAAGCCTGTTTCCCTGGCTTTGGGAAACTGTGCCCTGGTGAGTTGTGACGCTGAAGCTGGGGCCCAGGGGCCCATGAACATCAGGGACTTCCCAGTTTGCTGCTTTCAGCTTTTTGGAAACAAACACATTTCCCCCCATTCTTTGCTGGCAGAATCTTTTGCGGGCTATCTTTTGAACAGAGTGCTTTACTTTGGATTATTCCAGGGAATCTGCAAATTTCTGTGCAAATAGGAAAATCATTATTTGAAAGTTGCAAAATACCAGTCTTTTTAAATGTTCAAGAGTCACAGAGGGCAGCACTTCCTAAACTCTCTGTGGTGAAGGACCAATTTTAATAATTTCTAATATGTTGCATATTCATACATTTAGAAAATACAATAAAAATACTAGAAAAACGAAATAAGAAACCTAAAGACATATAAGCCCCCATTAAAAAAATTTTATTTATTTATTTATTTATTTGGCTGCACTGGGTCTTAGTTGCAGCACGTAGGATCTTAGCTGCAGCACGTGGGCTCTTAGTTGAGGCATGCGGGATCTAGTTCCCTGACCAGGGTTCGAACCCGGTCCCCCTGCATTGGGAGTGTGGAGTCTTAGCCACTGGACCACCAGGGAAGTCCCAAGCCCCCAGTTTTTTTATGATTGGAAACAACAGATATATTTTATATTCAAATTGCTACAAAAGATTCTAAATGCTTCCCTTTAATGTCTATACTTATCTCTGGACGTCAATAAACTGTCTGCAGACATGACTTGGAGTAGCCCTTAATGTGGAGATATGGCTTCTTATCTCAAAATTTGTTTTCCACCATTTGCTAAAAGCATTTTATTTTCTGCCTCACTTCCCCCTTCCCCTCCCAATCCATTGATTTTACTTCCCTGATCTTAGAATGGCCCTTGTGACCAGGAAGCCCATGACACTTAGTGGAAGACGGAGGTGGGATGGGAGGAAATGCCGCTGCTTCCTGCTGCAGTTGGCTTGTTCCCCCTGAGAATGAGTTCCTGTCCTTCTTTCATCTATGCAGATATTTAGCTGAAATCCCACGGAAAATAATGATACTGCACATAGCAAAAAAGGAGCTATCCACATGAGATCAAGAGAAAAGATCATCTGATTCACTTTCCAGAAGAGCTACATTTTAGTGATTTACTAGAAAATGAATTCTTTCTTTGCATTGACTTCTATCAAAAACTTAGAGGAAATGCCATAATAGGTGACTGGAACCAATTTTGGATCCATTGATTAGGATTATGGTCAGTACGATGATCTGAATGTTTTCGTGTTTTTCCATCCAAAAGTTATCTTTCCTGACGGTGTACTTTTCTTTGCCACATAAAGAGTTCCTTCCTGTGAAAGTCACACCACTCTCCTTGATACGCAGGAATTATTCTGATGCCTAGTGTCTTCCTGAGTCCACTTTGCAGTTTCCATTACCACATTTTCTTTATTTTTCTTTCCTTGGGGGGAGGGTGAAGGCAGTGTGTCATCATGGTAACTAGGAGAGTAGAGTTGCAACATCACCTTATTAGCACGTGTCTTAATGTCGAAATTCCTGAAAATTGTCATTTCAGGTTGGTAGAATTAGTTTTCTGTTTCATAAACCCTGGAATTTGAAATCTGCATTATTTTGAGCGTGTTCAGAACAATGTGCATATATGCACATATGCACACATGCGTGCGTGTGCATAAGATTACTGTGGAGAAATACCATTCTCCTCAGACTCTTGTGTTTCTATGTAGTCTTTTCCCTTCTAGGGGAAGCTTTCAAAAGGCAAAAGGGGGCTCACAGTATATTAACTCTTCTACCAAGAACTCCATTAGGGCTAGAGGCGAGTGGGCAGCCAGCAGGGAAGAAGAGCAGCGGGGCAGTTTGGGTGAGATGGTCCTATCAGCAAGGCATGTCGGTGGAAGCAGGAACGTGTTCAGAGAAGCCAGGAGCAGAAGACGCCATCGGGGAGGAAGCTAAAAAGCTCCTGGGAGCTGCCAGGGGGAGGATGGAGGCTGCAGCTTGGTGGCACAGGGAGGGTGGAGGCAGGTCAAAGCTGTCTGGGAGAGAGCCCCAGGGGACTCAGGAGAGAACCTGCTTCCTCTGTGCCCTGATGGAGCTGGAGGACTCTGGCCCGGCCCCAGGGACCTGCCCCAAGCTCACCTCCTGTGGACCCTGGATCTTCACTGTTTCCTGTTCTTGGGTCCTACAGGGCATCCAGAATATCGCTGAATTTTACTAAGCAGCTCTTCCTGGTCTCGGAATTTTTCTGTCAGAGGAATGATAATCAATCAGTAGTGAGGATTGTCTTCCCTTGACACCAATTAGTGTCAGTATTTCCTGAGTGGCTCCGGAGGATTTGGGGGTGTCATTGCCACCGAGAGAAGCAAGGGACAGGACGTGGAATGACCGTGGGGGCCAGAGCCTGGAAGGGGCAGCTGGGAACGATGACAAAGCCTGAGGACTCCCAGGTGGAGGGGCGGCCGTCGGCAGGTTTTCTATGCTCATTTGACCAAAGGGAGCCAGCAGACCAGCTGTCGTGCACAGACGCAGAATCCCAGGGCCCTTGGGGGTGGAGCAGGGCTCCCAGGTCGCTAGAGGCCACAGTCCACGGCCTTGATCGGTGCTGGCCCCAGCCTCGTTTACCTTGCAGGGTGAGGGCCTCAAGAGACGGTGACCCACCAGTGTCCTCTGTTTGGACCTGGGGACTGCCGCAGGGCTGTGGGGACAGTGGCCACGGCAGACTCTGGGGCCCAGGGCAGGTGCTCACGGCAGCAGTGGCAACAGGAGCTGTGTCTGATCAGTACTTGCTTTGGGACTTGGCCCCAGAGGCCCCCCTTTGCCCGTGGCACGAGCTCCAGCCACATCCCTCAGGTGGCCTCCAGGGCTCATGTGTGACCTGGCAGCCTCAACTGCAGCCACTGGAGATGCAGGGGCTTACTTGCTGTTCCTTGAATTTCCCAGGTATTCTAGAACCTCTGTGCTTTTCAACATGCCTTTCCCTCTGCCTGCCATGTCTTTCCTTGCTGAGGAATCAAAAGAGAAAAATGCCTGTGAGATTTAAAATAGCATCATGAAGTCCATGGTTATTTTTAAATAGTGCAAACATATAGATAAGAATAGAGAATCACATGTTGAATGTCCATCACCAGTTTTATCGGATCTCAGCACGGTGCCACATTTGCTTCAGGCCCCACTTTATTTTAGAGAATTAAGGTGGTAAAGATGGATCTGAGGCTGTCTGCGCTCTTTCCTGCTCCTGGTCTCCTTCTTTAGAAGTGGTAGCTTTGCAAGTCATTTGTGGTTACCCTTCCCACATAGGGTGTTCATGTTCTAGCTGACACATATTAGCATACATAATTATAAGTATTAAACAGTTGTATATAAAACGGTGTTAGTTTGTGTGTGGCATTCTTCAGTTTGCTTTTTCACTCAATATTGTATTTTTTAAATAATTAATTAATTAATTAATTTTATTTTTGGCTGTGTTGGGTCTTCATTTCTGTGCGAGGGCCCTCTCCAGCTGCAGCGAGCGGGGGCCACTCTTCTTCATCGCGGTGCGCGGGCCTCTCACTATCGCGGCCTCTCTCGTTGCGGAGCACAGGCTCCAGACGCGCAGGCTCAGTAGTTGTGGCTCACGGGCCCAGTTGCTCCGCGGCACGTGAGATCCTCCCAGACCAGGGCTCGAACCCGTGTCCCCTGCATTAGCAGGCAGATTCTCAACCACTGCGCCACCAGGGAAGACCCTCGATATTGTATTTTTGAGATTTATTCAACTTGATAGGTACACAGTATTAGCTGCTGTATAGTTTTCCATTGTGTAAATATCTGCCTTATTTAGTCATCTCTGATTTAGGGGTTTCCCCCTCTGTTACCTACATCGCTGCTGTGTGCATTCTTGTATATGTCTTCTTTTGCACCTATGTGGAAGTTTCTATTGGTATATTGAGAGAGAGAGAGATACAGAGAGACAGAGAGAGAGAGAGGGAGGGAGAGAGAGAGAGAGAAAGAGAAGAAGAGAAAGGAGGGAGGAATTGTCAGGTCATAGATTGTACATGTCTTCAGTTTTACTAGTTATTACCAAATTGCTCTCCAAAGTGATTGTTCCAACGACACTCCCATCCTGTCTCTCCCCTGCCAACACTTGTTGTTGTTTCTTTTTCATCAAACTCTAAATTCTTGCCAATCATATGAGTGAGAAGTGACGTGTCATTGTTGTTTTAATTAGCATTTTCCTGATTCCTGGTGAGATCATCATCATGGCACATGTTTATTAGCTATTTGGAGTTTCCCCCTCTATAAACTGCCTGTTTATCTCCTTTGCCTACTTTTCCATTAGATGCTTGTTTTGTCCTTATTGATTTAGGAGTTGTTAATATATTCTAAGTAATAATCTTTTGTGGGTTATGTGTGGCATGTTTTTTCTCCCAGTCTGTGGTCTTTTCATCATGCTTAGTCTTTTGTTGAACTTCAATGTAGTCACATTTACCCATATTCTTCTGTATTGTTTTTGCTTTTTGAGGGTCTTATCTAAGAAAATTCTTCCTTAAAAATCTTTCTATATTTTCTCCTGAAAGCTCATTTGTTTCATTCGTCTGAGGAAGACAATCCGAGATATTTCAGAGTCTCTTCTTGAGAAATGCAGAATAGTATCTTGAATATTGTCATGGTCTGGAGTTGACTATGGCAGAAGCAGTAAAATTCATGAAAGCTCTGTGACTGTGGGAAGGGCTCCATGGGCTGAACAGCCACAGTTGGGAAGGACTTTAGCTGTGGGCTGCTGGCCGAGTCCAGACCCATCCTGTGGTGCTCGGCTGAGTCAGTGAGGAAGGCAGATGCAGAGTGGGGGGACGTTTATGTCACAGTCACAAGGGAGGGTCATGGGCACGTCCAGAGGCCCACGTCTCTCCTGACCTCTCTTCTCATATTGCTGTCTTAGGTGTTCATTATGGCCAGATTCCAATCTGCATAAAAGTGTGAGAGGAGACACACACACACGTGCGCACACGCATGCACCACGCTGGGATTTGCTTTGGACTTGGATGCTTCTAGTTCTTCTGTGATTACTGTTAGTGATCCCTTCTGGTCTCCCCGGTCCCTTCCACAACTTGGCAGAGAGGGGCTCAGAGTGAGGGTCGCTTCATCCATATCATGAGTCAGAGGGTAAAATCAGGATGAAATTTTCAGCTTTCAGTCACCTCAAGACTGAGCTCTGTTGTTCCTTTCTACGTATGTGAGGTGTAGAACTTCACACCGGGGCACATGAACCTCAGAATGATTAGAAGCAAGGAACGGTGGCTGATGAAAGACTAAGAATAGAAATTAACTCGTGATGGAGACACTTGTCTATTTAGCAGGTGGGTCTGGATGACACGACTGAAAGTCTGCGGAAGCCGGGGCTGCCCATGGCTTCATCCGGGGTCTCTCTGAGCTGTCTGGCTTTTGTTCCTAACTGCCTATCTGTCTGTGCATCACGGTTTGTGTCCCTGAGATACCACGCAGGTGGCCTGCTGAGGAGCACAGCCCTTGACTGTGGTCCTGCTGTCATCCCACAGTTGCGTCCCGAGACGGGGAGTTTCAGGAATGCTGGGCCTGGCTGTCACGCTTGCAGGATGGGGTGACGCTAGGACCGAGTCCCATTTCCCAGCACATGTATTTACGGTTCTCAGCAGAAGGTAAGCCTTTGGAAGACTCTAAATTCACACCCCTCATCCCAGCCCTCAGATTGCAGACCTCTGGGAGGTTTGGAGTAACTTTGTGTAGTTTTCTGGATCCATCACAGGTGGATTTAAGATTTACAGTTGAATAAAAGACTTAAAGGTGCAGCCTTGGAATTTTTTTTTTTCAGATGTCACTCTTGAAAAATCCCTCTCAGCAAAGTTCCACATTTTATTTATTTATTTTCAGTTTTGTGACTTTGCCTTTTTATTGTAATAAAACATAAATAGTACAGATTTTACCTTGTTAACCATTTTTAGGTATAGAGTTCAATGTCATGAAGTACATTCCCATTGTTGCACAACCGTTACCACCATACGTCTTTATTTTTTTTTTATATCTTTATTGGAGTATAATTGCTTTACAATGTAGTGTTAGTTTCTGCTGTACAACAAAGTGAATCAGCTATATGTATACATATATCCCCATATCCCCTCCCTCTTGTGTCTCCCTCCCACCCTCCCTATCCCACCCCTCTAGATGGTCACAAAGCACCGAGCTGATCTCCCTGTGCTATGCGGCTGCTTCCCACTAGCCATCAATTTTACATTTGGTAGTGTATATATGTCAGTGCTACTCTCTCACTTCGTCCCAGCTTCCCCTTCACCCGCTGCGTCCTCAAATCCGTTCTCTACGTCTGCGTCTTTATTCCTGCCCTGCCACTAGGTTCATCAGTACCGTTTTTTTAGATTCCATATACCACATTTTATTTTTATTATTTTATTTTAATTGAGGTGTAGTTGATTTACAGTATTAGGTAAGTTTTAGTTGTACAACATAGTGATTCAGAATTTTTAAAGGTTATACTCTGTTTATAGTTATTATAAAATAGTGGCTATGTTCCCTGTGCTGTACAATATATCCCTGTAACTTATTTAGTTTATACATAGTAGTTTGTATCTCTTAATCCCCTACTCTTATCTTGCCCCTTCCCCCTTCCCTCTCCCCACTGGTAACCACCACTTTCTTCTCTATATCTGTGAGTCTGTTTCTTTTTTGTGTATTCACTGGTTTGTTGAATTTTTTAGGTTCCACATATAAGTGATATCATACAGTATTTGTCCTTCTCTGTCTGACTTATTTCACTAAGCATATCCAAGTCCACCCATGTTTTTGAAAATGGCAAAATTTCCTTCTTTTTTATGGCTGAGTAGTATTCCAGTGTGTGTGTGTGTGTGTGTGTGTGTGTGATATATCCTGGAGTGGAGTTGCTCGGTCTTATGGTAGTTCTGTTTTTAGTTTTTTGAGAAACCTCCATACTGTTTTCCACAGTGGCTGCACCAATTTACATTCCCACCAACAGCATACATACAAGGGTTCCCTTTTCTCCACATCCTCGTCATCACATTTGTTATTTGTGTTCTTTTTGACGATAGCCATTCTGACAGGTGTGAGGTGATATCTCATTGCGGTTTTGATATGTATTTCTCTGATGCTTAACGATGTTGAGCATCTTTTCACGTGCCTGTCAGCCATCTGTATGTCTTCTTTGGAAATATATCTATTCAGCTCTTCTGTACGTTTTAAAATCAGGTTGTTTGTAAGTCCCACCTTTTAAACATTAGCCCAGGCCACTTAGATGCTACCTGACTCAAGACTCTGCTCTTTTGAATCATCAGTTCTTCCAGGGGTGGGTGATATCATTTTCTTCATCACCCTTATCTTCAATAGCATCAACAGCAGGACTGCTGTTTAGCTGGTATACATATGTATGGCCACACTGGTTGTTAAAATACTGAAATACCATCACACACGTTGGTTAATAGCTGCTGTCCTGAGTCCACGTCCGCCCCACCACCCAAGCCACTCCTGTAGGATTTCTAGGACCTCCCTACAATCAGCAACTAAAGGGTTAACACCTGATACAGCAGGAGGTCTCCAGGGCCCTGCTGATACTCAAGACTCTGGCTGGTTCATATTCTAGTAGGGAGACAGACAGCCTTACCTCCCCACACACCCTCACACATGGTCGCTGAGAAATCTATTTTGATTGATAGGTGCCCATGCCACAATAGTTATTAAACATTGTGAATATCAAAATATCATAAAACAAAATGTGGGCCCTTTTCTGTGGTTAGAGGACAAGAGGAATTTTGTTGTAAGCAGAGCTATGTGCTGCCTTCTTTAGAGACACTATAATAATAGATGGTGCATGAAAAGCTTGCTTGTCAGGGCGGAACACACACATACACACACACACACAAACTTAAAGAAGCAGTGCATCACCATGTTGACACTGATGTAGAACACAGGTGCTGAGGGGTCGGAGAGTAAGGACACAGCCAGACTGCTCTGAACGATTTTCTTTGTGTGATCTTTATAGTGCCTGCCTCTGTGGCTGCATAGGATTTTTAGTAAATATTTAAAAATGTAATTGATTGGAGAAATATCAAGTAAGTGAATTTTTAAGGCAGGGCAGGTTGGTGGGGAGAGAAGAGAGGCGAACACTGTGGATGAGGAGAAGGGCCTGGGCAGGGGGTGCGGCTGTGGGCCATCACAGTGGTGAGGTTGGCCGGGAGGCGGGTTGTTTGTGGGAGTCATGGTCAGTGGGCCCGAGGGATGCAGAGGGCGCTGGCAGGACCCTGAAGACTGGACACTGGGTTTTGGATTTAATATGAATATCGGTAAGAATTCCATGGTGAGGAAATAACCAGCCACCCCTTAAGTTAGCGGGCGGGCTTCTTGCCCCAGAACAGTTAAAACTCACCTCTTTGGAGGAGCGAGGATGCAGAAGGAGGGGCCCTTGCCTCAGCCACATGTATCCACATCCTGCAGAAAGCTTTGCCCTCTTTTCTTTGGCTCCATGTACCTTTCTGAACTCCTTTGCACAGAGATGTCGCGGCAGGTGTCTGCAGCTCGCCAGCGCCCACATTAGCCCTGGTTCGAATGCTCAGTCTCGCTGCGGGGCCGGGCCGGAAGATAAGGGAAAGCATCTTCTATTAGTCACACCACCAGCGGTGCAAACGCTGCCATGAACGTTCAAATGGCTTCATTATCCTCTTAACATCCTGGGTGAGTCTGAGGCTTATAGCTAAGATACATTGCTTTTTTTCTCCCTGTGATAAAAATGCTGACAGTAGACTTTTTATACCCCAAATAACTGAGTCTTGACAAAGATGCTGAGACCTACTTGGGACCGTCAGCAGTATTACTTGGAGCGCTGGCTGGCTCCGTAGCGGAAGGAGCCTCTGCAGGGGCTGTCCTCAGAGGTCTGAGAGAGCCAGTGTTCACTCAGTCACCTGCCGGCCTGCAAGAGGGAAGAAGGATCTCTTAGGTTACTCAGATTCCTCTAGATTCTCACTGTGTTTCCATGACTGTCTTAGAACTGCTTTTCACATATGCAGGTGCCTATGTTTGGCCAAAGACTGGACTTAGGCTTCTTCCTGAACTTGGGAATAATACCCAAATCACTCATTTTAATGATTATCAAAGAAGTGTGCTTGCTTTTGCATGCTCCACCATCATGAAAGTTGTAAGTGCCAAGAACTAAGTGGTAATGAGCTTAAAATGCTCATGTGTGCTTCACAGCAGGGATCTAGGCTTAGATAACACTTTGTTGTTTTTATGGTTAAGCTCTCTCAGAAAATCTTTCTTTAAGCTAACACGTGATTATCCCCCAATGTAGTTTAAACTGAACTTGATTTGTGGATTTCCTTATTTTCTCTTTTCTGTTTGAGATATTTGTCAATATCTCTGACATAGCTTCTCCCGTGAAAATGAACACTAAATGACATGTCAGAGAAATCAAGTGTAAACCGGTCTGTACCCTAAGTGGAAATAAGTTGTTGGGATGTGAATAAATTTAATCTTCTATTCTCTCTCTCTCTTTATTTTTTTCATTGAAGAAGGCTTTGTGGAGATTTATTATCTCTGGAAAAACTTTAGACTACTGTGGAGAGAGATGCTTGAATTTAGGACAAAGGAAGTGATTTTGCTTTAGCTTAGTAAGCTAGGAGGGCAAGAGGAACAGTGAAGGAAGAAGCAAGGAGGCAACTATAACACAGATGGAGCAGGAAGAGTTTCAATGGCCAAACGGAAGTCCTGTCTTATAACAATGACGTGTCAGCTTCCTGCTTTGTGGATATAGGTTAACACAATTTAATTTAGATACTGAATCCACAGAACTGATCTGGGAAGCATCACTTTGTTTTAGGGTTTATACAGGACAGGTTAGAATAACAGTAACATTTGGTCTGACAGCAATCTTAACTAGTATATCTATAAATTGATATACTGAGAAACTGAAGAAATCCTATTTTCCCAACTAGTAGAAGGTCCAGTAACTATCTGTGTTGACTATTAACCTCCAAATGTCTACCATTTTCTAAAAATTGAGAAATATTTCAAATATTTAAATCTACAGGAAATGAAATTATATGATCCATGTAGCTTTCATCCATACTTGGCATTGCCATATTTGCTTCAGATGCATTTTTAATGTAATAAAACATTATTGTGGAAGGCTTCCCCTTCCATTGCCCTCTCTTCTTCCCTAGAGATAATGGAAATTAGCCTCATCTGTGCTTTCATGGATAACTACATAGCTTTGTATGTAGGAGTATCATATAGTAGCAATGTTTAATGCTGTATGTTTTGTGTATTTTAAAGTCATTCATAATGGTAGCATACCCTACATACCCTTTGAGAACTTGCTATTTCACTCGATGAAAGCTTCAGGATTTATCTGCTGATTTAGTTTCTTTATTTTAACTGTATAACTGAATGACTATACCATAGTTCACTTAGCCATTCTTCTTTTGATGGACATGAGGTTGTTTCACTCTTACAAAAGGTGCTGTAGTAAACATCCTTGTGCATTAATACTTCACACATATCTCGCTCATGTAACATGCAGGCTCACAGGGTACGCACCACTTTAGCTTCACCAGATACTGCCAGACTGCTCTCCAGAGTGGTTTGTCTACAATCTCACCCTCACTCTATGTTTTCATACTCTAAAATTTTGCCTGTCGGATGGGAATGAAGGGTGTTTCATTGTTTTAATTTGCATTTCCCTGATCACTAGTGAGATTGCTCATCTTTTCATAGTTTTATTAGCCGTGGGATTTTTCTCTTCTAAAAATAGTCTGTTCATAGCCTTTCCTCATTTTTCTCATTGTATTACTTGTCCTTTTCATATCCATTGGCACAATTGAATTTTAGGAGGTTTGAATATACATCTTTGTTGGTTATTGTGTCCGGGGTCCCCTGTGACCAGGAGCTCAGAGGACTCAGAACAAAGTCTTATAGCAAAGATTTATTACAGCCAAAGGTTACAAAGAAAAATTAGCAAAGGGAAAAGGAGCATGAGGTGAAGTTCAGAGGAAGCCAGGCACAAGCTTTGAGGACTTCCATTTCTGTGGAGTCACATGGGATGTGCTTAATTCCTCCAGCACCGAATTGTGACAATAAGTGTGAAGTGTGAAGGCTCCCAGAGGGAAAGCGGATGTTCAGCATAAACCACAATGCTTGAACAAACAGGTTAGGCACAGTGAGCCGCTCTTAATAGTTCTGGGAATGGTGGAACCCTCCTGAAATCCAGGTTCCCAGATGCCAGCCAAGGGCCAACCTTGCAAGGAGTCCTTTTGAAGGACAGTAGCCTCAGGTCTGCTATGTTAATTGTAATTTCAAATATCTTCCCCTAATCTGTGTTTATATTGTTTTTTGTCATAAAGTAGTAATATCTATTTTTTCTTCAATGGTTTGTAATTTTAATGTTGTACCTAAAAATATCCTTGCTTAACTTATTCATAAAGGTAGTTCCTTATATATTTCTCTAATAGATTTTACATATTAATGAGATGTAGCAAACTGGCTGAACTCTTTTATTAAGCCTAATACTTTGTGGATTCTCTTGAATTTTCTGTGTAGATAATCATATTATCTGCAGTGATGACCATTTGTCTCCTTCTTTTCTTTTTTCCTCTTGTTGATTTTTCTTGTCATACTCTTCTAGCCAGTTTCTCTAGTACCATGTTGAATGGGAGTAGTGATAGTAGGCATCCTTGTTCTAAAGTTTTTAAGGAAATGCATCTAGCATTCAACCATTAAATGTGATGTTTGCTGTGTGATGTGGGTAGATATCCTTTACCAAGGTAAGGAAACTTTTGTCCCAGTTTGCTAATATTTTTAAAATTTTGTGAATGAGAATTGAATTTTATAAAGTGGCTTTCTACATCTATTGAGGTGGTTATACTTTTTATCCTTATTATTTAATGGGGAAGCAACTTTAAGATATTTTCTAATGTTAAGCTCTTCTTATAGTATTTGCACTAAAGATGCTTTGGTTATCATCATTATTTTTTAAAATATATTGCTGGGTTTGACTTGCTAAAATTTGTTTAGGAGTTTCACATCTGTGTACATGAGTAAATGTGGTCTATAATTTTCTTTTCTTGTACTGTTCTTACCTGGTTTGGTTTCAAAGTTATAGTAGCTTTGGTGAATGAGTTGGGGAATGTTTCCTTTTTTTCTATGATCTGGAAGAGTTTGCTTAAGATTGGATTGATAAAATTTTGTAGAATTTGCCTATAAAACTATTTTGACATGGGGATTGTTGTTGTGTCAGTTTTTAACCACTCATTTAATTTTTAAAAATGATTATAGGACTGTTCAGTTTTTCTACTTATTCTTTAATTGTACACAGATTTAGAAAATTTTTTTGATTATATTGTGTATGGAATTTTAAGTCCTACTTTTTTCCTTTAATATTATGGGCATTTCCTATGTCATTAAAATTCATCAAGAAGGTGGCTTTTAAAGCATTTACTTTAGCAATGGTTTTTTTATGAATAACTTTATTTCTAGAATTTCATAAGATTACATATGTAACATACATAAGGTAGCATAGCTAGTAGTGCTAGGCACATAGTGGACACAATAATTTCTGCTAGACATTGCACCCAGAACTAACCAGGTATTGGAACTTTCCAGAGCAAAATGCTGGAATTTCCTCATGCTTTACAGAGTGAGGGTAAAGGCAATTCTACGAAAATTAACAAAGGGGGGGGGTTTCCTTTTTGCAAAAGGAAAAATAACACATTCTTTTTGAATGATGACTTATCTTTGAAACACATCCTGCCTGAACTGATGAGCTCAGATTCCTAGGCATGGGCAATTTCTGTTGAAAGACATTTATAGAAATTTCCAAAGTACATATAAAGGTGGCAGATTCTTAGTTCTGGGGGAAGAGTAACCTGGGGAGGAAATTTTTCCCCTTTTAGTGATTGCAGTTTATATGGCATAGCACATAACTTTTCATGGAGCTGTTCTTGATGCCACACATGGGGCCAGCACCTTTGCTGCAAGTGCATTCTCAGAGAAGCTGCACATGGAACTACAAAGACAGCTGCCCTTCGCTGGGTTTATGCAATGCCCATGTCAAGTTTGGAACTTTTGGACCCTTTCAGTGCTTGGCTTAGGACATAGCAATTATATTTCTTAACAAAACAAAACACTCTTGCCATTTTGAAAGCTCTAAAAGCTTTTCTTCCATACCTTCCCCCGCACCCATCAAAATTAGTTAAGTGTTCAGAGTCACTGCAGCCAGTGTCCTTCGGAGAAGTAGTCTCTGAAAACTAATGTCGAGTTTCCTGATTGGAGCTGTGTGTAACCCATTTAGGTTGAAACATGGTCAGGCTTGTGAGTTCTCCTTTTTTTTTTTTTTTTAATTAATTAATTTATTTATGGCTGTGTTGGGTCTTCATTTCTGTGCGAGGGCTTTCTCTAGTTGTGGCAAGCGGGGGCCACTCTTCATCGCGGTGTGCGGGCCTCTCACTATCGCGGCCTCTCTTGTTGCGGAGCACAGGCTCCAGACGCGCAGGCTCAGTAGTTGTGGCTCACGGGCCCAGTTGCTCCGCAGCATGTGGGATCTTCCCAGACCAGGGCTCGAACCCGTGTCCCCTGCATTGGCAGGCGGATTCTTAACCACTGCGCCACCAGGGAAGCCCGAGTTCTCCTTTTAAAGAGCCCTCAGATACATACTCTTTCTCAAAAGCGCTTTCTACGGCCATGTTTTGTGTATGTTTTCTGCTCAATGCACTTACTTAGCCTTTTACAACCCACTGCCCACAGGTGAGCTGAGCCGGTGGCTTTGTGCTGTACCAGGAGCACAGAAGACGGTGCTGCCACACTTTCTTATGAAAAGCAATTTGGCTTCTTTTGAGACATTCCTGTCTTGATTAGTTTAAAAAATAATTCTTTAAGACGTATGCAGAATGATCTGCATATGTAAAAATCTAACCTTTTAATTAAAAAAATTTTTTAAGATATGGGCACATGGAAAAATTCCTTTTTTCTTTTTAACAAGATGTTACCTCTAATGTTTTCTTCTCTCTCTCTCTCTCTTTTTCCTCCAGAGTAGCAGTTTCTAAATTGTTAGACATGGTGCTTCTTTGGTTTCACATAACCCATGTCTTTATGGTACTCAAAGTTAGTGAATGGTTGAAATATTTCTTTGCGAAGTAGAAATGGGGAAGCATAAAGGATTAAATGAGTCACTTAAAGTCATCCTAAGTCTGTTTTTCTTTTTGTGTTTTTTTGGTTTTCTTTTGCTTTTTTTTTTTTTTATTTTCTCGATCTCCTGTTGCTTAAACCCTTTCCTTCTCCCCCTCCCTGTGCTAGAAAGGCCATTGAACCTGGGTGAGCCCCTTCCCAGTTGTATGACCTTGAACAAGCTGTTTGACCTCTCAAAATCTCAGCTTTCTCATCTATAAAATCTAAGATCCCATCCCTTCTAAGGGCCAGTGAATTTTTGAAAAAATTTGAGCCCTTAGGTCACCAATGCTACAGGCCAGGAATATTACCAACATTTGGGGATTTGACATGAAATCCTGATTTGCCTTGCTGTAACCTGGGTCCACGCACATACCGCATGACATCTGTTAACTGCAAACATGAAACTGACATACGTGTTTTCATGACACTTCGAGGCAGGTGTCGGCGTTAAATCAGGAAGGCACTGTCACCTTCACCCTGTCCAATGGTCTCATTGTCCCGGTGAGGAAGCTGAGGCCCAGGCCATCCCTGGAGGCTGCAGCACTGAGGGGAGTGGCGGTCGCTCCCCGCCAGCGCTTCTCAGCCTCCCCCATCTTAGGAGTGTTTGGTGACGTTGCTTGTTTACAGGTCACGTGTGGATGCACGGGTTAGATCGCCCACATCTGGCCAGTACGTGGTGAGTCTCAAATGCTATCTCCACTCACCTCTCAGCTAGTTGGCAGAGATGAACTTTCTTTTCTTTGCCCTGAAATTCTTGTCCTGGTCGAGTGAAAGGCCTTGCCACACAGTGGCCTGGCCCAGGGCTGGAAGCGTTGCCGTGGCGGGGTCTCAGGTGACACAGGACCCAAGTCCGGGTTTGTTATCAAGGCCGTTGGTCAGAGGGTTGTCCTACTTCACACACTCTCTGGAGGCGAGTTGGCAGCTGCCCAGGCCTGGGGCCCTGGGGCCCTTGGTAGGGCTGCTGTTTTGTGCTGTGCTGTTTTCCTTGTCATTTCCTCACCACTGTCATCACCCCATCTTCTCGGAGGCTGCTGTCCTAGAAGGCAGGACCAACGCATAAAGATAAAAACCACACTAGGCCACGTGGGCCAAGTGAAACGCAAACTTTCGGGGCCGAAGTGCACGGGGAGGAGTCTCGGGGTCCCCTGGGAATGAAGGGGGCCTCACTCCCGACCTGCCTTGCTCGCCACGCTTCCTTTGCTCACCGCCGTGGGCAAACGGTGCTGTTGGGCTTGGAGCGGGATCAAAGCTCATTCCTCGCTAACCTGCAGACGTGAGCAGGTAAACAGACGGGAGCCATAAAGTAGAGAGAGACTAAAATGAAAGTTTGTCTCACTGTGATTAGCAGCTGGACCTTTTCCAAATTCCACCTGCTCTGTGTGGAGCTGCGAGGTCTCATTCCAAGTGTCTTCTCACAGCGCCTGACCCGGGGCCTTGGGTAACAATACACTGGTGTTTGCCAAGGATAACAGTGGCAGAGCTGTTATCCAGGAGCGAGGCATCGGGGGGCAGCGTGAGACCAGAGCCGGGGGGGGGGGGGGCCGAGGGCGGGGGTGAGGACAGCGGCTGAGGCAGAGGCTGCCCCGGCGGTTGCTGACTCACCACGTGTCTGGGAGGTTCCCCAGCCCTCTCTGCTCCGCTCTCCCCGTGTGTGAACCCACTTTAGCGCTTGGCATGTTGACACGCCCGCTGGCATAAAAGGTAAAAGCAAAGCTGCTTTGCAATCACAGATGCCCCTCATTTTATGCCACAGATTTGTGTCAGTCAAACTTTTGCAACAGTCCTCCAGTTGCCACCTAAGCAGCCCCCTCTGCGGGGGGTGGAGGGCAGGTTATCAGGTGATAGAAATAGTATTGGCTCAGGAGAGATTAGACTTTAAGCTCTGCCACTGGCCAGGGGAATTTGGGGACGTCACACCTCTGTCCTGGGCCTCACTCTCCTTACCACTAAAAGAAGAGATGTTGTTGGATTGGATGATTTCTTAAGATCTTTCCCAGCTTAGGTCTGTTCATGTGTCCAACTTGGAGCATAGCCCTGATCGCTGCTACCCAGTGATGGGACTCGAGGCGTAGAAAAGACCACACATGCCCTCCCCTGTCTTCTCTCCCTGGCCCCGCTGGGCTCCACTGCGTCTCTCCCTGTTGGACAAGGACTGGGGCCCAGCCACTGGAATGTATAGGTGTTGCTGGGCAGGGGGCATTAGGGTCAGTTCCCATGAACTTAAATACCCTCATCAGATTAGGTTTCTGAATTCTGGAGAATAAGGCCTAGGAAGTAAGCTCATGGAGACTACAAAACGGGGTAGAAATGCCCTGGGCTTTGGTTGTACCTGGCCACTAAATGCAAACGTCACTTCCGGGGAACCTGGAAACAAACCTCTCATAATGTGAAGAAGCCTTTTGTGATATTGATAATAACTGAAAAAAGTTCTTTTTTAGATGAGTCGTCTCTGCTGGGTTTATCGAAGTGCAGTGCAGCTGGGGTCCAGCACGGCAGGATGGGATGCTGTTCGTTTGCTCTCTGAGGGGTTTGCTTTTTCAGGGGGGTTGGGGTAGGGAGGCAGGAAGGTGGAATAAAGCACTGATGGAGTTGGACTCTCCTGGTGGGCTATTTGCCTGCCCCTTGCTGAGTTTCCCATGGAGTCCAGGAGAAGCTCGGCCTCCAGAATCAGGAAACCGCGTCTGATGCTCTGTAAGTGTGCAGCACCCTCGGTCCTTTCTGTCACTGAAGAAATGTCATTCAGGTCTGTGCAGTGAAGCGACGTGGGTGTGGGTAGGGGCCACCAGGTGCTTGGAAGTTACCTCAGCTTTTCTCCCAACTTCCTGTGTAACCCAAAGCAGTCGCTTAACTTCACTGGGGTTTGGGTACCTATAAGAAAGGAAATGAGAATGTTTGACTCTCCCTAGAGAGCTGGAAAGAATATCGAATGAGAATGCTTTGACGCTTCATAAACTTATTTTTAATATAAGACTTCAGTGAGGCCTATAGGAGTAACAGCGTTTGAAGCTTGTGTACTGGTTGCCTGTCACACTACCTGGTGGAATGTCCTTCCCTTGAATGGCAGGAAGAGGGAAGCTCTCTCACCCATCTATTACCTCCGGCCAAGTATGAATGTCACGCTGGTATCTGTGCTGCGCCTGGGCGGGATAGGTGCTCGCCTCAACAAACACAGACCCAGGCTCCTGACTAGGGGTGTACATCACTTAGTCTGTGGACTTCAGATGCAGCATTTTTGCTATTAGATTATTGGCTCAACAGCCATCTTGTCTCCTACGTTCCTGTCTTCTATTCTCCATGGCACCTAGCCCAGGGCTGTGAACGTCCACAGATGCTTAGTGATGGCTGGTTGACGAACTGTGCAGTCTGCGCAGTTAACCCTTGAATTTCCTGATGGTTCTTTATGTGCAGAATCTGAAATCTGGGAGCTATCAATCATCTGTGGATCTAACATTAAGATCATCTCTCTCCACAGCAGCTTGCCTTATGTTCTTTTGGTCCCTGAGAAGTGTGGCCAACATTTTTCAAATATCCTGTCTGAACTGGGGCATGAAATACTTGAGGTGGAGTACAGTATTGCCGCTGCTTCCCATGCTGGCAGACAGCTTGGTCCCGTCTGTATGTTTGTTCTTGGAGAGCCCTTCTTTTCCTCCTTGTAATATATACATTTAAATGCACAGGGCTCAAAATTATAAGAAGTATAGGAGATAGCCACCTATCAAAGTAAATGACTGAAGAAAAGACCAGGGGCGGCTAAGTTTGATTACTTGTAATTTTGCTTTGTATACAATTTATTTCCTTGGTCAGACCTCCTTCTTTACCTCCTTGTTGACTCTTAAGAGACATCTGCCTGTGCTTCACTTCTTAATTTCTTTTCCAGGTAGTGTCCAGTGAGAGGATGATTTCCTAGTGGGGCCTCTCAGGAGTCTCACTCTGGAAGTAGAATGGACTTTTTAGAAGGATGGAAGACAGATGTTCATTTCATGCACCCACCCACCTGTCCGCAACTGATATCTCAACCAGTGTTTAGGGTTTAGTCAGAAAGAGAACTTCATCCTCATTAGTTCATGTGTATGTATGTGAAAGCCCTCAGAACCGTACCTGGCACAAAACAAAAACTGCAAGTATTCGTTGTTCTTGTTATTATTGTTATTATCATATTTTACTTCTGGTCAGGGTTCCATGTCAGGCCGCAAACAGGAGAGTCATGATAAGGGAACTTCAGAAGCCTCCTTCTGACTAACCAGCCCCTGCTTTTGTAGCCCCGGTACAGGAGGAGAGTCATGACGGCAGGGGGGGGGAGCCCTCCTTAGTAGTGATGAGTGGCTGCGCTACTTCTTCTGACCCGTTCATTCTCCTGACCCCTTGTGCCTCTTTACCCATGGGTTCACATCTGCAGTTGCTTGCTCCGATCTGGAGAGAAGGTGGAGGGGCTTGCATCTGAAGTTATGCCTCTGTCACACACGCTGCATCAAGCTCTAGGTTGGGTTCTGGTGTTTTAATGCTCCCTCCATACTCTCCAGGCACAACAGTGGCATGTGTGGTGAACTGACATGCTCTAGTGAGCAGTTCTCAGAGTATAAATCGAGGCCTTCGTAGAGAGATTTGCAGATACATCTCACAAACGCTGATTGAGTACTTAGTATGTGCGGGGCACTGGGACAGGCACTGGGGACAGAAAGCTGAGAGGCAGACTCTGTTGTTGCAGATTTCATCTGCATCCTGCCCTCAGGAGCTTGGGCTCATTGGTCCAGGAGCCAACAGACTTCGCAGACCCGTTGGGAGATATGTGACTTGTAAGATCCATTTCCTTAAAAAGCGTAATTATTGTGGAGGACTCTCTTCCTAGAGTCGAGCATCAGTCATTTAGTGTCTGGGTGATACCAAAAAATTCATTTGGAAAAAAGAGAAGCACAATTAGTTAACAGATGTCGCAGTACTAAATAACTGGTTTGGCCGACTTCAATGAGCTGACTAGTTCCTTTGTCATCTTGCAGCCACAGTCTGTGTGCGTCTGCCCAGCTTTCTTATGCTGAGGCTTTTCCCTCAGGATCATTGTCAGTTTTTTCCAGTATTTAGATGATTAAATTCACAGATGGCAGCTTCTAAGTTATGATGCCACTAATTAAAGAATTGTTAAGGCAGATTTATTTTTCTAAATACAAACACATGCAAAACTGAGATTTTGGCCAAAACTTTGCTAGACACAATAGTGCATTGTTTCTCTCTTCAAGATGTATTTCGTTATATCCCTGTGTTATAAAACAGCAGTGCCTGGCATTTACATTATGGTGTCTATCTCCAAAGAGCTCTAAGCTCTTGACCACAGCTTTAAACAGATACTCAGTTCCAGCTTTTTCTTCTCCTTTCTTCCATGGTCACCAACATTCTTAGATGTGTGAATGTAGGTGAAGCGCTGCATTGCGTATAGTGGATGCTCACTAATTCTGATTATTGTCTTCATCAATAATCTGACAAATGTATTAGTGTTAAACATGCATGCTCCTTGCCCCACATTACTGCATCTTTTTTTTCTTTGGGGGCAAGTAGAGAAACTGGAGTTCATTGCAGGCTCTTCCCTGTGTCCTGTTAAAGTGTTATTCAAAGAAAATGGAAATTACTGGTCTTGGTCTCATGGCATCTAGTTTCGAATTATTGTTCTTAAAAAAATAAAAGCACTGTCATTATTTTGTATGAAAAATCACCTCTCCAATTTATAAATAAATTATTAATTTAATAAAAGAGTTTATCAAGATTTCTGGGTTCAAAACCAATTTATAAAATTAAATCGTATTTATTTATATCGCCAATAGTTTGCTAATGAAAAGTACCCAGGAGTAAATCTAACAAATGATACATAAAATCTCTATGGAGAAAATAATAAATTAGTTTCAAAAGACATTAAGAATTCTAAAAAACGGAGAGTTAATACCATATTCATGATAGGATGACTCAATATTGCAAAATGTCAGTTCTCCACAAAATGAGCTACAGATTCAGTGCAATTCCAATCAGAATTACAACAGGCTTTTGGGAGAGGAGGATGTGATACATTGATTCTCCTATTTATATGAAAGAATTGAGAGACAAAGGGAGACTCATTATAAAGCTATATAAATAATTAAGGTAGCATGGTATCAGCATAGGGAGAAACAGACCAATGAACAGAATAGAGAGCTAGAAACAGACCTGTACATGGGGAAACTTAGCTTAGGATAGACAACATTGTGGAAAAGTGGGAGAAGGAAGGATCATTCAATAAATAGTGCTGAGACAACTTGAAAATAGTTGTAGGAGCAGGAGGGTAGCAGTGAAATCAGATCCCTACCTTCACCATATACAAAAAAGTAATTCCAAGTGGATTAAGGACTGAAATGTGAAAAGCAAACTCTAAACAGCTTAGGAAAGAATATTGGAAGATATTTTATGACCTTGGGAGTAAGGAATGACCTTTTGAAGAAGACATAAAAAGCATAAACCATGAACTTAAAGAATGATAAATTTGACTCTATTTGACTAAAAACATCAGTTCATCAAAAGACACTATAGAGAAAGTTAAAAAAAACCTACAGACTTACAGAAATTATTTGCAATATATATAACTGAAAAAGATTAATATCCAGAATATGTAAATGCTACAAATAAATAAGAAAATGATGGATAATTCAAAAGAAAATGGGAAAAGAACTTGAACAGGCATTACAGAGAATGAAAAAGAGGAATAGCTAATAAACATAGGGAAAGGTGCCTAACCATCAGAATTTAGAAACTCCTAATTAAAACCGTAATGCGGGCTTCCCTGGTGGCACAGTGGTTGAGAGTCTGCCTGCCAATGCAGGGGACACGGGTTCGAGTCCTGGTCTGGGAAGATCCCACATGCCGCGGAGCAACTGGGCCCGTGAGCCACAGCTACTGAGCCTGCGTGTCTGGAGCCTGTGCTCCGCAACAAGAGAGGCCGTGATAATGAGAGGCCTGCGCACCGTGATGAAGAGTGGCCCCCACTTGCCACAACTGGAGAAAGCCCTCGCGCAGAAACGAAGACCCAACACAGCCATAAATAAATAAATAAATAAAAATTAAAAACAAAACAAAACAAAAAAACCGTAATGCGATACCATTTTAGATCGGCCAGACTGGAAAAAATATGTCTGACGTTATTACGTGTTGGTGAGGGATGTGGGCCAGTAGGGATCTCATACATCACTAGGAGGGCTGTAACTTGGGCCAGTGGGGATCTCATACGTCACTAGGAGGGCTGTAACTTGGGCCAGTGGGGATCTCATACATTGCTAGGAGGGCTGTAACTTGGCACAACAACTTCAGAAAGCAATTTGTTGTTACCCCTATTATCCAAGTAATGGGCTCACAGTCCTACCATTCGACTCCCTGGCATAGACCCTGATGGGAAGAGAATGAGCTTTGGAGTCAGACAGGCCAGGACTGGGACCCCCGTTGTATCATCTCCTAGTTGTATGACCTTGGGCATATGACTTTCTGAATTTCTTTATCTGTACGATGAGAGTAACTAGAATGTTAGGTATAATGACAGAAAAATCCTGGCACAGAGTAAACCTCACTAAATGGCAGCTATTTTTATTAATATCTAACTGAAGGGCATTCCTGTACTGCCCATTGTGGGCAGTAAAGGCAGGTTTGATTTGGGTTTGCAGGGTCTCCACGGAATGCCTAACTCTTACTCTCTGCATTTAATTCTACGCAGACCTCCTTGCCCCCTGCCACCTCCACGCCACATGCAAGAGGCAGCCATGGCATCAACCCTTAGCCAGTAGTGTATACATTCAGACCACAAAAGGTTCTTAATGCTGGGAGGATGTTGCTTCTTTATTACCGGATGCCTTTAATGCATCTTGAAAGTTACAACCCCGGCACTGCGAAGAACAGAGGGCTGGTGTGTGGATGGAGTCGAGGCATGCCCCAGTGACCCTCTCTCAATGCAGCAGTCTCCGAGATAAATTTACTTCTTTCTGAAATCTCCTTTCTTATATTGGCGTGTGCAGGGAAGCTCAACTGTAGTCACCCGTAAACTCGGGCAGGTGTGATTGCTGTGCTCAGCCGTATAGTATTACAATCAGCTAAGAATGGATACTGCTGGTGGCATCTAAGTATCATACAAATAGAAAAAAAAAAGATAAAGAGGCAATGATTCGAAGTGAGTTTCAAATTCCAAGGACTTGACAAATTCTGAGGAATTCTTAAATTGAGGCTTTCAGGTAAGAATAAATATTTTGACCACTTAAATGTTTTGGAGTGACAGGTATTTGTGAGTTATAAGAGAGATTTTTAGGGAACTTAAAGAATGAATTCAGGAGACCTGGGACCTGATGCTGGTTGTCTCTCCATTGTTGGGGGGGGGGCTTTCTTATATTTATATCCAAGCTTTTTGTTGCACCACAAAGGTTTGAAAGCTCATCCTCATTGCCGTGAAGATACTTAAAGAGTGACAGTAAAGACAGAACTTTAGACCACTGAGAGGGAATAAGAGCATGGCCCTTTGTGTGCCTTTCCTGTCTCACAAGTTGGGCCATCCATGAAGCCATGTTTCCAGTGCCATGCTGGGACTACTGTTTGAGTTGAGATGTATAAGTCAGCACACAGAAATCAGAGCCCAGGAGGCTTAGATCTGACCTCTGAATTGGTCTGGGCCTTCTGCCCAGGTATCTCCTTTTCCTCCAGCCTCTGAATTTTAATTTCTCTTTTGTAAACACCATGTTAAAAATCCACGTGTTTCTGAGCCAACACTAGGATGACCAGGCATCTGGTTTGCCTGGGACTGAGGGTTATCCTGGACGCAGGACTTTCCGTGCTAACATCGGGAGAGCTCTGAGCAAACCAGGACTGTTGGTTGCCCAGCCAACACCTGCCTTGCACACCTGGTGCAGGTGAGCCATAGCCGTGTGTCCGTGCGTAGTGGGTTGAACAGTGGCCTGCCAAAAAAAGATCTGTCCACTGGAGCCACAGAATGTGGCCTTATTTGGAAGAAGGGTCTTTACAGATGTAATTAAGGTAAGAATCTTGAGATGAGATCATCCTGTATCAGGGTGGGCCCTAAATCCTTTATAAGAGACAGAAAAGGAAGAGACACAGGGGAGAAGGCCATGTGAAGATGGGGACAGAGAATGGAGCGATGTGTCTGGAAGTCAAGGAACGCCAGGGATTGTCAGCAACCACCAGCAGCTAGGAGAGAGGCACGGACAGATTCTCCCTCAGAGCCCTCAGAAGGAGCCAGTACCTTGCTTTCAGACTTCTGGACCCCAGAACTGTGAAAGAATGCATTCCTGTTGTTTTAAGCCAGCAAGTTTGTGGTAATTTGTTACGGTAGCCCTAGAAAACTAATACAACGTGGGAAGTGAGTTTGGAACTTTTACTGCGGGAAGCCTGGGAGGGGGATTTCTGATGTCAGCAGCCCAGCCTCCTTGCTCCAAGTGAGGCAGGCTCAGTCTGCGGCTGTCATCTACACGGCTGCTTGGTGGGGGGCTTCTGTTCGGTAGTGCCCGACTGCACTCCTCAGTGCCCGGGGATCCCAGGGGGTGCCCTAGGGGCTGCGTTGTAGGGAGTGTGCCAGCAAAGGCTGAGCCCATGGGCTCCAGATCCTGGACCTCCTAAGCCAAAGCAACTCTGTCTTAGGTGAGCTATTTCTGCCACTTAAGAAAGAAAATAAAAGAAAAAGAAACCTCATGAAATCCCTACAGGTTGCATTCTCTCTCTCCTTTCTCTTCACATGCCATTCTCGGCCCCTTTCCAGGCAATACCCTTTAGGGGCTCAACAGCTCCTACCGTCCAAGGACTTGATGATTCGGAAATGGAGGGGGGCTTAGAGCAGAATTTCCGGGAGGACGGGGGTCTGAAGAATCCCCTGAGCTTCAGATAAAATCCCAAGGAGCAGCTGCCCTCCCCCCTTTCCCTCTCATGACCAGTATCCTGCAAGTATTCCCATGCAAGGCTGATGTCTCAGGTTTACTGATGGCCTCTGGCAAAGCGCGGAGGGTGGGAAGGGGGTGGGGTGAAATCATTAAATACAGCAGGGTGGGGAAAAGTGGGCAGGCAGGAAAATGGTTTTAAAAGGGTTAGGGGGAAAGGGAGGCGCGGTAATAGCAAAAGGAAAAACCATACTTACATTAGAGTGCTATAATTTTCCCCCAGTACTGCCATAGAAATCGCACTTCAGACTCTCCTCCACGCATAAATTTGAGAACAATTTACCTGTATTGTTCACGCTGTCTCATCAGCATCCTCTTCCTCGTGGATCAGTCAGCAGGACTCATTTCGTACATTATCATCTGATACTGTTGAGTGTTCATTTCTTTGCACTGATTTTGCTGCCAAAATGTCCTCTTTTCAAGTCATGGACATCATTAAGTATACTTTTTATTTTACATCACTTCTCATTTTCAGAGCTCCTTTATTTCATTACTTTGTATTCAGCATTTCAGGCTTCCATCAATAGCCTTGACATAAAGGCAGGTCCCTGCCTTCTCTGTTTGGCATTAGCAATTCCTTTCCTGAATCAGAAATTTCTTTTTCTCTCCAGAAGTCTGCTGTGGAAAATAGCATACTTAATATGTCTTGATTTATTAGCAGGAAGGATGGGGATAAGAATGGGTGATGAGAATTCCCTATAAGAGGACTCCATCTACTTCTACCCACAGCTATTCTTCAGTGCCTTCTTGCACTCTGTTCCTTCCTGCAAAGAACAGAGGCCTGTGCATGGGACCCGTGTACCTGGGCTGTGAGGTCCAGCCCCAACTCTGCCACACGTCTGAGCTCTTAGTTAACTCGTCTTTCCATATTTTCTCCTATGGAATGGAGACTCACTGAATCTTTGGGTAATAGTGTGATTGAGGAACTACCACGTGACTGTCATGAGACGCACCGCCAGGCGGGCATGATGACGAGTCTCAGACCAGTTGCCCACGAAGCCTTCAGTTCAGGCCCTCCTCTGATTCCTTCTGTTTGGAACCTAGCTTCCTCTCAGCACGTCCGACTGCCGGTTCATGTGAGGCCTCTCCTGTGCTCATGGAGCAGGGGGCCCTCTTGAAGTCACCGGAGAAGGGCAGTGGGATGTTACCTCTGATCCCATGAATGGCACTGTGCTGGGAAATAAGAGGTCCCAGGTAGTCTCTGAGCTGTATGTGTCTGAAAAGAACTCACAGGTAGCTGGTCTTCTTACGTTTTCTCCATTGTCTCAGGCACTTATGCTCATCCGTGGACTTCCTTGGTTACCCATGAGGCTGAGGAGGCATGGCGGGGTTAGTGCCGGTGCTTCTATTCTGTCTGTGTGAAGTAGTGGCAATGTGGACCTTCATCAAAACTGACTGTTCTGGGCTTCCCTGGTGGCGCAGTGGTTGAGAATCTGCCTGCCAACGCAGGGGACACGGGTTCGAGCCCTGGTCTGGGAAGATCCCACATGGCGCGGAGCAACTAGGCCCGTGAGCCACAACTACTGAGCCTGCGCATCTGGAGCCTGTGCTCCGCAACAAGAGAGGCCGCGATAGTGAGAGGCCCGCGCACCGCGATGAAGAGTGGCCCCTGCTTGCCGCAACTGGAGAAGGCCCTCACACAGAAACGAAGACCCAACACAGCCAAAAATAAATATAAATAAATAAAAATTTTAAAAAAATTATAAACAAAGGTTACTCTATATTTAAAAAAAAAAACAAAAAACAACCGACTCTTCTCATTTCTCCCCAACTAAGCAGTTCTCAACCTCCCACGTGCTTTCGTGTTAGTGTTGCTCCCCAAACCGATGATGGTGAGGCCTTAGACCATCTGCTTTCTCTTTTCACCCACTTGGAAAAGAGAAATGCCTGGCCATTGAGAAACTTGCTGGCCATGCTGAGTCGAGAGTACCCAGGCTGGGCTATAGGCAGTCAGGGCCTGGGCAACCTGTCTCTCTCTTTAGTTTTTATCGTAGAATATGTGTGTAAAACAGTGTGTATGGTAGAAATGGAGAGTTTAAAGAAGAGTAGTGAAAGAAACACTCATGGGACTTCCCCGGTGGTCCAGTGGTTAAGACTCCGTGCTTCCACCGCAGGGGGCATGGGTTTGATCCCTCTTCAGGGAAGTTCTGCAGCCTAAAAAACAAAACAGAACAAAAAGAAAAGAACAGTCATGTCCTTTCCAGCAAGCATAATAAATAGGATATTATAGTACTCTCGAAGCCCATATATGAAGCTCCCTCATTGTACTTTCCCCTCTCTACCCCCTGAATTTAGTGCTATCAACCCCTTGAGAGTAATATACCTTTTACCATACATTATACATTTAAATAACGCATTGTCTAGTTTTTCCTCCTTTTGAACTTTATATAAATGGAATCGTACCGTTTGCCTTTTTCTGCAACTTGCTAGTTTAAAGATTTTTTTAAAAATTGTGTTGATTTAGTTACAGTAATTTTCTGAGAGGGAGTCATGTTCCTTATAATTTCATCTCTGGGGAATTTTTGAGTCTTGGGTTTAAACAACTTTCTTCCAGAAGGTATTTGGGTTTTATTTTTCCAGGTACTTGGATATGGCATGTCAACTAAATTTGTTTTTTTTTTTTAAGGAACACACAGGTAGTGTGAATTCTGATTCAAACCCCAAATTTAGGTGAGACGTTCTGCATTTCATACATTCCACCTGGAGTCAAGTCTGAGAGAGGTGTGTATGTCTGTAGTTTTCTTCTGTGGGGCAGGTTTTTGTTCTAGCTCACCCACTGAGGGTGTCATCCTTCGGGGAGCCCTGTTTTCTATGGAGTTCTCTCATTTGGATTCCTACACTTCTAGAAGTATTAGGCCTGGTATACAGCAATAAAACAGTAAAACGGATATTGGTTATCTGTTGTCACAGTGGTGCCACATGACAAGCTACCACAAAACTCAGTGGCTTAAAATAATGCTCATTTGTTCGTTTCTTTTTTTTTATTTTGAGAAAGAAGGCTTTTTTATTATCACTGACAATAAATACAGTAATTATGATTTTTCTTGAGTGTTTTATTCTGAATTCTTTTCCACCAATGCTGTACATACGTAGTTGTCTATATCATCTTTTTTTTTTAACTGATTTTTAAAAAAAATTTATTTATTTTATTTATTTATTTTTGGCTCTGTTGGGTCTTTGTTGCTGTGCGTGGGCTTTCTCTAGTTGCGGCTAGCGGGGGCTACTCTTCGTTGTGGTGCGCAGACTTCTCATTGTGGTGGCTTCCCTTGTTGTGGAGCACGGGATCTAGGCACGTGGGCTTCAGTAGTTGTGGCACGCGGGCTCAGTAGTTGTGGCTCACGGGCTCTAGAGCGCAGGCTCAGTAGTTGTGTCGCACAGGCTTAGTTGCTCCGCCGCATGTGGCATTGTTCTTGCTCCTGTGCCTGGGAAGTCGGCTAGGGTCTGCTGATCCAGCTGGGCTCAGCTCAGCCTGCTGCCCAGGGGAGCCCTGGGTGCAGTCTGCTCTGCGTGGCTCTCATCCTCCATGGAGCAGGAGAGCATTTTCTTCTCATGGCTGGGGCAGAAGTAGAAGACTGCTGGGCGAAAGATGCCATGCCTCTTAAGGTCTAGGCCTTGCGTGCTTCGTGTCTGCCCATATTCCATTGGCCAGAGCAACTCACATGGCCCCCAGTGGGGTAGGAAATCTATTCTGCCTTCAGTGGAAGGAACTGCAAAATCACATGGCAGATACAGGTAAAGAATTTGGAATAACAGTTCAATTTACCAGGGATATCACTCTCCTTCATGTTTGTCAGTGTGCGTGGATCTGTCCTCATTGAGTTTTATGCTCAAAAGTTTAAATCTCTTGAGGGTTGAATTTATCACTCAAGTGTGTTCATTTTTACCCCTGAGGTGTCTCAGGTGGGATATTCCAGATAGGATGTTTCTTAAAATTAAAAAAAAGAAAAAAGAAAATCAGAGGAACACTAACTCAAATGGACCACTGCTTCCTCTTGCTTTACTGCTTCCGGAGGGTAGGGCACCTGAGAACAGAATTCATGTGACAGCTTCAGCCCTTAAAACTTACTCCTGGGCTTCCCTGGTGGTGCAGTGGTTGAGAATCTGCCTGCCGATGCAGGGGACACGGGTTCGAGCCCTGGTCTGGGAGGATCCCACATGCCGTGGAGCAATTGGGCCCGTGAGCCACAACTACTGAGCCTGCGCGTCTGGAGCCTGTGCTCCTCAACAAGAGAGGCCGCGATAGTGAGAGGCCCGCGCACCGCGATGAAGAGTGGCCCCCACTCGCCGAAACTAGAGAAAGCCCTCGCACAGAAACGAAGACCCAACACAGCCAAAAATAAATAAATAAAAAATAAAAATAAAGGAATTCCTTTAAAAAAAAAAAAACTTACTCCTCACAGGCCAAGGGTGTCACCTGGTCTGAGGAGTACCTGAGCATTACCTGGGGCTTCTTAGGCTGGAATGGGTAGGAGAAAGTGAAACAAAACCCAAACTCACATATTTTGGGCATTGCTCTTTAAGCCACTGGTGAACCATATCATAATTCTGCAGAAAATTACTGGGATATGAATTTGTCCCATTTTTAAGATATCTAGATATTTGGCATATTTATAAAAAAGATAAATGGTGGTGGCTATTCATACATGAAAGATTCTTCACTGTATAAAAGGAGTCGGTACAAGTAAATTAAGTAGCACATTTTTTCAAAACATTTAAAATTTTTTGTTTTAATTATTGATTTTCTTACAGCTTTTCAGAATTTTCTTTTTAATCACATATAACAGGAAAATCTTTGCAAATCTGGAACTATTTTTCCTCTATGGTGTTCACTATATATTTTTAACTATTCCATTTAATTTTTATTTTTAAAAAACGTTTAAGGATTCATATATGGGTCATTTTACACACTTGTTCATTTCTATTACTTTAAGTCATTAGATTTTCATGTTAAGCAGGATATAGTAAATGTCTTAAAATTGGACTGTGTTTGCATATTACTTTATCTCCAGTTTTTCAAAATCTGTATAAATGTGGTTTTTTCCCCCCCAAATCATTGGGATTTGGCTCTATTTTCAGTCTAAGAGATTATTGCAACCTGCCTTTTGGTGGGCTGGCACTTTTAGCACATTAAAGAGATCACATGATTAGTCGGAGCCTGTGATCTGAGGATCTCTGAGTGCCATGTCTCTTTACTGAGACACGCCCAAGAAAGAGGAAGGAATTCCTAATTTCAATGGTAATTTAGGATTTTGTTGAAAAGTAGCTGTTCCTTTTCCTCTCCCCATCTTTATTTTTCCCACCAGCTTCTGGATTTTGATAATTAACTGTTGAGTGTCCCAATCATACTATTATAGGTTTTTTAAAAGATAAAAAGAATGATAAGAGAAGGAAACAGAAAATCCACCGACAAAGTCAATTTCTGTGTCCCAAATTATTTCCTTTCACTGCGCCATCCCTTCCTCCCACGCTTTTTTAGTACTGAGCATTATTCCTGGGAAGAACTTTTGTATTTTCTAGGGTCCATCTGCTCTTACTACTTATCTCCCACCTGAAGCTATAATGTTCCATTCCAAGCATCGTAATCATTTTCACAGCAACTAAATGTGATTTCACACACAGCAGGTTATGACCTCTGTGGAGAGTGAGCAGTGTAAAATTATTAACCCCTTAGGACAGGGACCCCATTTCTCACTAATCTCCTTAGCAACCAACATAAGACAGAAAAATGGACAGCATAAATGGATTGAGGATAATACAGCATCCAATTTAATAATCTGTTCTAAATGCTTCCAGAACATAATCTCAATGAGAAATTATAGCTGACATGAAACAGTACTGAGCAAATTTCCCCGGAAAAGGTGGCACTCATGTGGTGAAAGGACATAGGAATGTGTACCATAAAAATGAGGATTGGGTCCATCAAAGATGAAGTCTTGCCTGACGGTGGTGGACCAGTTGGCCAGTAGGATTCCTAGAGAGACAGCACCACAAGATGGATGACAGGGTTCTCAGTCAGTTAAGTCTGAATGAGTTGATTCTAATTTATGTCTAGTTTCCTTGTGTTTTGAGCAGGAAGAGCTATACAACACATAGAACTAGATCTGTGAGTTAACACTTACAGCCTCCCTGTAATTAACAGCAATAAGAGTAACCCAAAGGTCTTTATTTCTTGCCCAAAGACCTGTAACATCCATGACAGTTGAATACCGTGTTTTTAGTTCACTGTTGCTACTTCAAGGAAGGGGGTTTTATCAACAAGAGGAAAGTCAGTCCAGATAGGACAACTATTTTTTTATACCTGCCGTGTATAAGACGCAGACAGCTACTGTAACGGGCTCCATCGTATTTGATTGTGTCTGAGATTTGTGCTACTTTTTTATATATGACTTACATAGAAAAGAAAGCTGTTGGAATTGGTGGCTAAAAGTTGCTCAGAAATAAAATATTTCCCTCTGAAGCGACAGTAATTTTGGAATCCTCTCTGTAAATGGTTGACCAAGTCAGACAACCTTCTTCATAAAATGCAGTGAAATTGAATTTTGGTTTAATCATAGATATGGTTATAGGGTGGGGTTTGAAAGCATCCTCTGCACCTTGAATAGAAGACTATCATTGAAAAAATTACTAACAATTTATAGGAATCCAGACATCGTAGAACCCTTCTATTACCCCATTCAATTATTATTATTGTGATTTTCTACTCAGCAAGTGGATGGACTTGAAAAAATCATCTAATAAACATTTAGTAGTAGCCGCTGGATGCCTGATAGCAGAAAATTAGAAGGAACCAGATGCACTCACTTTAATTAATTGGTGTAATCAGGAGTGGTATGCAACCTCAAGGGTGAAAATTGCTAACTTAAATTGTGGCTTTGTGGCTCAAATGAGTTTTTGCAGTCTCGAAGTTTTTTTTTTTTCCTCCTTGAATATTTAGAGTATCTATGTTTTCCTTTCCCATCTAGCTGAAAATTTTTCCTTCTTTTTGGAGGGTGGGAGGGTGTTCAATTAAAACTCTTTTTATGGAGTAACAGGTTCTAAATTGCCAGTTATTCTGCAGGAGAGTTGGGAGTTTAATCCCTGAGTTTTCTCAGTTCATTCAAAAGACCAATAAAGAGAGGAATAGCATCAGGAGATGTAATGGAAATAACACAATACATGTTATTCTCCTTTTGACAATAAGTAGTACAGATTGGAAATGTAAGTATCAACCCTCTGCCTCGAAGAATCTTCTGTTTTTCCTGGCTAAATTTGCTCATTCCTCAGGGCTCCGCTTAGACATCATTTCCTCTGGAAAACCTCCCCAAACTGCCCCCCTCTACCCACAATCCTACTTCCAACTCTGTTAGGTTTCCTTACCCCTGTCTTAGTACTTAATACACTCTATTTTGGAATTGTCTGTTTATTGTCTCTATTCTCTATTACTGTGTCTTGTCACCTTTATATCTCCAGCTTTAATACAGAGCCTGGCATTCATTTAGGTGCTCAATAAAACCTGTATCGAATGAGTGAATGAGTGAATGGAAATAGTGTCTGTCTCACCGAGGTGGTGGGCTCTTCCGTACGGCATTCATTTCTGCATCCCCAGTGCTCCTTGGTGTATCAGTTATCTATTGCTGCACAACAAACTGCTCCAAAACTTAGCGACTTAAAATGACAGTCATTTATTCCGCCGTGATTCTGGGCTCAGCTGGGTAGTTCTGCTTTTAGCTGAGCTCCCTCCGGTGTCTGTGTTCAGCTTCCAGGTCAGCTGGGGGCTTGTGCTCTTTTATCTTCCAAAAGGCCAACCTGGGCTCGTTCAAGAGGCAACTGGGCAGGGTTCCAAGAGAGTGAGCAGAAGTGTGCGTGGTCTCTAGAGGCCTGAACTGGCATGGTGCCACTTCTGCTGTGTTTTATTGGCTAAAGAAACCACAAGTCCAGCCTAGATTTAAGGGGAGGGGAAATAGATTTCACATTTTAATGGTGGTGGCGGGGAGAGCTGCAAAGTCTCACTATAGTGGGTCAGGGATACAGGGGAGAGAATAATTGAAGACAAAAATGTCTTCAAATATTTTTGCAAGCAACCTACCACACTTGGCAGAAAGTAAGTGTTCCAAAAAAAAAAAAAATGCTTGAATTGAATTAAATCTGAAGAATATTAGATTTAACCAAATCGGGAAAATCTTTCAAAGAAGAAAACGTTTCTCTTTGGTTCCGTTCCACATCGCTTTTGTCATCCTTCTCCCACTCCCAATGGCGCTACTCCACTGTTTTTTTTCTTTTAATAAATTTATTTATTTATTTATCTATTTTTGGCTGTGTTGGGTCTTCGTTTCTGTGCGAGGGCTTTCTCTAGTTGCGGCAAGCGGGGGCCACTCTTCATCACGGTGCACGGGCCTCTCACTGTCGCGGCCTCTCTCGTTGCGGAGCACAGGCTCCAGACGCGCAGGCTCAGTAGCTGTGGCTCACGGGTTTAGTTGCTCCGCGGCATATGGGATCCTCCCGGATCAGGGCTCGAACCCGTGTCCCCCGCATTGGCAGGCAGATTCTCAACCACTGCGCCACCAGGGAAGCCCCTCTACTCCACTGTTACAAGTACTCAGGCCTTTGTGTTGCCCATCAGTGCCCAAGTCCTCCTAGTCAATTGACAGGTTATTTGTTGGGCCCCTATGGTTCTCTTGAGCACCTAGTATAAGCCAGACTCTATACTAGGAATACAGCAGTGAGCAAGTGAAACATAATTTGTCCTGTAGTGGTGAAGATATCTGAGTAGAAATTACAAGTGCGATTAGTTACAGAGACATGTAGGATTGAAGAGAACAGATAACAACTGACCTGTTGGAGACAAGATGTTTAAGGTGAGCCTGAAGGGGTCAGTTGGAGATGGCTGACCTGGGAGCATTTACAGACAGAGAAGGGGATGTGGAGAGCGGAGGGGGGGGGCGGGGAAGGGGAGGAGGACAGAAAGGCTGGAGCCCTGGGGCGAGGGCGGGAGGGTGTGGAGAGCCCAGTCTCCCAGGCTCGCAGGCCCTAAAGGCTCTTTCCCAAGAGATAGGAGAAGCTGTTGAAGGGTTTTAAACAGGGGGGGAGATAGGACCCAATTCACTTAAAAAAAAACTCTTCCTGGGCTTCCTAGAGAATAGATTAGAGGAATGCAAGACTGGATACAAAACCTACTCCCTTCTCCACCATCCAAACGCCATACCCAGCATGCCCTTGGGAAGAAAGCAGAAGGACTAAACCGAATCCTCACTAGTTATGATAATCTTGTCTGTAGTGTTTGTTCAAATACATCTTTTTTTTTTTTTTTTTTAATATTTATTTACTTATTTGGCTGCACTGGGTCTTAGTTGCGGCGTGCGGGATCTTTAGTTGTGGCATGCGGGATCTAGTTCCCTGACCAGGGATCGAACCCAGGCCCCCTGCACTGGGAGTCTTAACCACTGGACCACCAGGGAAGTCCCTCGAATACATCTTTGATGTGCACTTTTAGAGTCATCCTGAACCCAGGGCTCCACAGTGACTTCTCAGCCTGTGGGTATTGGAAGTGAGGGGACAGGGAGGGGCTGGGTGGATTACTGTGGCTGCATAAGTCCTCAAACAGGTTGAAGAGGCTGATCCGCCCCCCTTTTTTTTTAACCCTTTTATTGGGGGTCATTTTTAAAACTTTGCAATGTGTCAGAACCTCTTGCTACCTTAGGGCACCTGGTTTGCAGGGTGAAACAGACGTTGCTTGTCGTGGGCGTGTCTCTAAGCCCCGCTTCACCAGCTTTGCTGTGTTCTGGGAGTAGCTGACAGACCTTTGTCGATGCAGTGAACCAAGTATGTCTTGCAAGCAGATTTCCCTTTCCAGCTCCATTCAGTCCTCAGTGGGTCACAGAAGCAGTGTGTTAACCAGCCAGCTTCTGCCTGATGAGACGTTGACTGCCTCTCTCTGGCCAACAGTTCATTCACCAGGTGGCCTGAGTGCCACTCCTGTCTTGTCCCCCGCTCCTGAATGTCAACATTTGGAGTTTTCTTTAAAGCCCATGATTGCTGCTTATCAATCACATTCAGTATCGGGTTACTTAGAGAATGGAGTTATTATCTTTAATGTTTAATAACTGTGCCACAAATATAATATAATAAAATCCAAGAAATGTAATTTACAGAGGCTTTCAACTCAGACCTTACGTGTGTGTGTGTGTGTGTGTGTGTGTGGGTGTGTGTGTTTAATCTTTCTTAATCCTATCCTCAGGGCTAAGCAAAACCTTGTTTTCTCTGTCTTCTGCTTGTGCTGCCCCTTTTATTTTGTTCTTGTTTTTGCTTGACGAGGTCCTGATGGTCTGGGTCGTGCTTCCTGAGTGTGGGCAGCTGGAGTGGGAGTTGGTGGCAGAAGCGGAGTGTTGCGGCGCTGGGGTCTTTGCTCTGGTTGCAAATGAACTGTGTGCACAAGTCTCCTGGGTGATTTTACTGATTCTTCCGAGCCTGAGCGGCTTCGGGGGCTTTCCAGACAGAACTTAGCTTCACAGCAGATGGATGGCTCTTAGCAGTGAAAAGATTCTTGGGGTAAAAGCGTGGCAGTGAATAAGGAAGATTTCTTTCTTTTTATTTTTCTGTTTAGGAACATGCTTAAAATTGAATTTAATCATTCGGATCTGTCTTCTCGGAAGAAGCATCACTATGAATGATAGTCTTTGAATTTGCAAGTTAAAACTCTGATTTCCCACAGGCAGAGTCCCCTTGAGAAAGAAGGCAGTTAGACTGCTTTGGGTTCTTCCTTTAAGGAATATAGACCATAATGGTGGCCCTGTTTTGTATCCTGAGGGGCTGCGGACAGGAAGCCTATGACAAGGTTCACAGAACATTTAGAGCTTTCTCAGAGAAAGGAGCCATAGAAATGTAAGGCGGTACAGCTGTGTTGGAAACCTCCCACCGTCTCCAGGCTCTCGTTTCACTCTCAGTCATAAAGAGAGAGGATCTGTAACAAACTCCCCCCGCCCCTTACTCTGTTCTCAAGGAAAGAACCAAAGGATCAGAGTCTAACTATACACGAGGATCCTTCCAACAATTAATCCGCATGGCCTACCTCTTACATACTTGAAGGAGTAAGGTCGCTCCCCTCTCAAATTTTCCTTTTTCTGAATTGCTTCATATATCATGAGCTGGCTTGTCTTCTTAAGGAGTCGGAGTTAACAAGGCTACCCTTGAACAGCATAAAACTGAATCAGGTACATAGCAGGCATTTGCTTTTTCATCTAAATGATTGAATTTCTCTTTCAGGTCTATTTATGTTGGGAATAGGGAGAGAGGATGAGGAAAAGGGTTGAAACTAGTTCTTAAAGGAAATGTTCGTGAGAAAGCCAGGTTTGAGTTCTGTGGATACTCCAGTTTTTGACTGCTCTGATGTTTTCTTAAATGTATCCTGGTCTCCTTCAACTCGTGGGGAAAGATGGCAGAGAGAGCCCAAAGTAGAATGTCACACCCATCGAGACATAGATAATGAAGCATAGATGTATTAAAAACCTTTATTGGGAATGCAGGGAAATTATTCCTTTTCAAACATTAGATATGACTCCATATATTCCAGGGAGATGTTTATACACACCATTGGTTTAACATTTTAACTGAATTAATTAGACACTTCAACAAATGGTCAATTTAGTTAGCTTCCTAATTGATTCCTAACAAAGCCGAGCCAGTCAGCTGCTTGAACCAACTGGTCATTTGTGTGATATAGACACAGGCCTAGAGTAACAAGGTAAGTGGTAAGTCTTTACTGGAAAAGAAAATCAAACTTAAGGAAGAGTCAGAGAACTTGAACCATGGAACCAGACCAACATCTCCTGAAATAATAAAATGAAATCATAATCCCCACTCCTCCAGGTCTCATCTGACTTCACATTAAGTGGTGTTTTCAATCCATGTTGAAAAGCACATGAAAAGATGTCGACACATTTGGATGAGTGACAGGCCATAAAGGAAGTAATGAGAGTGAACTTGCCGGAGGCAATTTGGACATTAGAGATGATGATGCTATTTAGTATTTTCCTAAGTCCTTTTTGGAAACATTACTTTTCAGGGACTTGAAGTAATTGAAAGAGAGATGCCCATTAAGTATGTTTAGAAAAAATTTTCTGTCTAGTTTTGAGTATATGGATCTGCCTGAGAGACGTTTTTTTTGGACTTTATTCAGAGACTGGCTTGGGTGGATTTGCTTTGACTTGATGGCTTTGGGATATAAGGAGACCTGAATGAGTGTGAAGATGTTTGGGGAATTTACGTTTGCCTAAGACAGCTCTGGTTCAGACTCAAACTTGTGGAGACTTCTCTGCCTTTCCATTACTCATCTTTGTACCCCTAGTATCTAGCCTAATGTCGCTCATAAGGTATCCAATAAATCTTCAGGTTTGGTTGTTTGCCAGTCTATAGCCCTTGAGTTGAATGAATAAACTGAATTGGGCTCAATTTGCTGTTAAGACCTGTGGCTTTGGGGAAGGAAGCTTTAGGGTCCTAGAAGTTTTGATGTGTTGTCATTTTTTTTTTTTTTCTTTATGGGCTGAAAATTTTACCCTAAGCTCAGAGAACAAGGAGGGTAGGTGTTGTACATGGTGCCTCCCCTTTAGGAGCAAGTGAGGAGTGTCCATGCTGCTGGCTGAAGTCTCTTCCCTCAGTTCTGTGCTGAAGAACCATCTTTGCAGTTGACATCCTGAGTCTCCATATTACAGGCTAGTGCCATTTAATCCCAGAGGCAAGCAGAACAGTCAGAGGTGTGGGTAATAATCCAAGTGGGGATGATAAGGGCCCAAAAGGCGATGCAGTCAGGAAGTGGGTCTGGATCTGTCCGATGTGCACCAGGGTTAGCCCTGTGGACTTCTGATTGAAGGACCTTCCCGTAGCCTCTAGACTCGGGCGCCTCTGCTGGCACAAGTCTCGATGGGATGCCTATAATGTTAGGTCAGGAACAGAGCCCTTGGTTAGCAAAGTCCACCTTATGTTTCCCTGTCCAGCTGCTGGTTTTCACCTCCCCAACTTTGTTATCTCTATGTCACTTGCCCAGAATTCCATCCCCTCTTCTCCTGGAAATTCACCCCTATCGCTTTCCTCAAGGGCCCAGTCAAAACTCAGCTCTTCCAGCATTCTTTTTACGGCCTCGCCTCGGTACCGTGTAATTTTGTACTTATTCTGCATGTACCTTGTAAGTGTTCTTTAGTCACTTCATTTATGTTTTGACTTCTTAGCACACTTAAGAGTGTTTGTACGCCCAAGCAAGTAGAACTGACCTATGCACACTGAATTGTATGAACCACCTTACATTAACATTCAGTTTGGGGGGGGGACAGTTATTATTATTTCCATTTCCAGATGATGAAACTGAAGCTCAGAGAGGTCCGGTGACTTAACCAAGGTCACACAGTCAGCGGCAGAGTGGGATTTCAATCCTTGTCTTCTGACTCCATGGGCAGTATCCTTGCCACAGCTGCTCACTGCCTCTTAGCTTGATGGAGCAAATAAATTCTGCCTTCAAAAAAGTAGAGTCACAAGTTTTTAAAAAACGGAAGCCTTCCTTAGTAGAAATATCCTTCTGAACAGTATGTCTTTTTCTAAAAGAATAATTTGACTTAGAGTAAAAGGGTAGGCTCAGCCTTCAGAAAAAAGTGTTCTCCAGGTTTGCTTGTTCCTTTGTGAGGTATTTGTCAAGGGCCTGTCCTGTTCTAGGCATCATACTGGCTGATGGGAATAGGAACAGTGTCAGATGAGACATGGTTCCTGCCCCTCCCAGTCTCACAGCCTAGTGGCTGGGAGGTGGGACACCAAGGTGGCTAATCTCCTGTGTGCTTGTGAACCTGGAACATTGATGCCTAATGTTGCAACTGATCGGCAGATTTGACCTTCATTCACTACACGTGAGCTTATATGATACAAAAAGTCGTTTCCAGAGTGCTTTGCTGGCTGAATGGACAAACTAATACCTACAATGGAATATTATTCAGTGTTAAAAATCATGAAAATTTGATACATGCTACAGCATATAGCATGAACCTTGAAGACGTTATGCTAAATGAAATGTCAGACACAAAAGGACAAATATTATATGGTTCCACTTATATGATAGGCAAATTCATAGAGAGAGAAAGTAGAATAGAGGTTGCCAGGGGCCAGGAAGAGGGCAATGGGTGCAGAGGTTCAATTTGGGATGATGAAAATGTTCTGAAGATGGATAGTGTTGATGGTTGCAAAACAATATGGATGTACAATCAATGCCATTGATCTGTATACCTAAAAATGGTTAAATTCGTGAAGTTCATGTTAATTATATTTTACCACACACAAAAGTTAATTTTCCAGAATATTGTCATATTATACTTATATACTTATAACTTATAAACATGTTTAAGACAAGAGGAAAATGGAACTGGCTATGGCACAGTCTTGGGAACGCAGAGGAGACTCTACGTCACCAACTGGTTTTCAGAGTGCAGAAAGCATCGGATGGACAGCCTTCTTGTGATACAGGAGCTGCTTCGCTAGTATTCAGAGCAGCTCTGGCGAGGGCAGCAGCTCTGGACCAGGATCTGGGTGATTCTTTCACAGTTGATTGGGTAATGAGAAGAGCTGGTCTCAGAGAAACGAGAACATGTGTATTGGAAGGCTGCCTTTGCTTAATGTTCCACATGATCTAGGAGGCCAGATGGCATTTTATGTGGTTTTCACAACTGTGATTTTGGATTGATTACCAAACCTGTTTGTGTTCCTAACCCAGCTCCCTGCCTCCTGCCTGGCTTTTAGCTTAACCCGCACTCTCAGAGCTGAGTTTGAACCGTTGCATTATGTTTTTCTTTTCCTTATTACTGTTGCATCGGTGCCAGCCTCTACTACCCAGAGTCTAGCATGGTAAATAAAATCCTTTTTCCAACAGGTCTGATCGAATGAATGGCTTTCACTTTGCATTTATGTTCAATTCTGGATTTATTTTTTTCTAGTTTGGATCATCTGCTTGATGTGTTATGAGAGGACAAGTTCTGATCCCATGTTGACTTTTCCTTACCCGGCTGGCTTTCCATCATCAGACGGTGTTTTCATAGGAAAGGCAAATTTATTTTATGTTTAATGTAAGAAAAACATAATACAATCATGAAAGTAATAAAAGTTAATATTTGAATTTTCAGAACACTTTTCCCATAAATAATCTCTTTCAATCCTGACAACAGTTCCGAGGAGTTGAGCAGGTATTCTCCACTTCATATGAGGAAACTGAGGCACAGAGACGTTAAGTAGTATGCCTAAGATTGCCCAGCTGATATTGGTTAGAGCTGGATCTGGAGATTATAGCTCCTGGGTCTACTTCCAGAACTCTTTCCACCATCCCACTCTACCTACTGGAAAAGAAAATCCAATTTATTGTACATAATTTCGGCATTAGCCACCATTTCGAGCTACTTACCAGGTCATTGTTGTCCTTTATTAAATAAGTCATAGTGACCTTTTAAGCTTTGCAAAATCCTCTCTCATGCTCCTCGTTCTCTAGTAACTCTTGTGACAACGGTCTGCACTTGACGCACTTTAACAGACTGGCAAAGTGAGTCAGAAAATAAGCAGCGTGGGAGGAGAGAGCCTGAGATAGGGAACTGGGCTCCGGATAGAGGACCTGCTTTGCCTCTTAAACTGGGTTCCCACCTCCCTGTCAAGGAAACTGAGGGTATCAGACATTGCAAAATCTACTTCTGTGAAGCCTTCTGGAGATTTCTAGTGGTTTTGGGGAAAACACTGTGTCCTGCTGCCCAGCTGAAATTCTGGTGTGGCTTGAGGAGGGGGTGTATCTTCTTCAGTCTTCTGCTTCTGGCACTCTGCCAATGCTTGGTGCAACAGGAACTCAGTTAACTGTGTGTTGAGTAGAGCCTCAGAAGTTACCAGTTTCCTCCTGTGAGGCGTTACAATACATGGATTTGCTCAGTGAAAATTCATTTGGTTAAGATTTCAGACATAGCTCATTCATAACTTCTTCTCCCCCTACTTTTAAAGGAGGTTTCTCATGTCTTTAGTTCAAGTGCCTCCTAAAACACCACCATCATCCTTGCATTGGTAGAGGCACAGATGAATTAAAATCTCGTTGAAATGACAGTGAACTGTGATGGCTCTACTGTGAGCCCCCTCCCCTGGTTTCTCTGGGCCCTCCTTCCTCCCCGCTCCTGAACTGTGCAGGAGGTGAGGCCGGGGCTCCAGGCCACAGTGCTCTCGGTTATTACAGTGATATATCTTAGAACTGAGCTTGAGCAGGGATCTTCCTGTTTCCTGCTGGAATTGATTTTCTGTCCAACTTTCATTTCCTATTGTGCATTCCTTTGGGGTCAGAGCAGCTTTGTCAGATAAAAGCAGGGCTTTCTCCTCTGGAGATGTTCCTGGATTCTCTTCAGCTGTGTGTTTATATAAATGGACAGGCAGGCAGTGCAATAAAGTGGCTGCCCAGCCAAATTCTGGCTGTACTGCCTGGTTGGATTCCGGGGGTTGGAACTCAATAGGGTTCTAGGACTTGGCCTGGAGTCCCAGGTTGTCCTGTCCTTGCCCTGTGTCTTAACGTTGTAGGCTTTTATTCTCTGAAGCCTGCATCAGAGAGCTCTTCAGAAGAGAGGAAATGTTATATTGCTGTTATCATTTCAAATGTTTACTGGTTAAATGAATCTGGTTCAAAGCTTAACAGCCTGTTGGCTGTTAAGCTGAATCGGATCTCAAAGAAACCCCTGACGAAGGTTTTTACCTTCCACTGCCTGATTACTTACTAATCAGTGTTAAGATGGCAACCTCCAGAGTATTCAACAGTTGTCAAGATGTGTGAAAACGGAATCCGTAGCACCATAAGATGCTAAGTAGAATCAACCCAGTCGTTTCACTTTCTGTGTCTTTAGTTTCCACTTCTTTGTTGCTCTATCCCACCCCCCATGGTCTCTGCAAGTGTTCTAGGGTGTTTTAATCAGCTGGAATAGCAATGTCGTTAAAGTACCATTTTATTAACTTTACCAAAGATGAAGACTTTTGTTTGATCTGTGATTGTGCCTTCCATCGGTACATCTTCAAGCAATCATTTTCCATCATATGTTTGGATTTATGCTTAGTATACTACATCAGTCCATTTGCTACTTCACCATCAAGGCCCCGTTTGTTAGTGTGTAATCATAGCAACAGGATTATATCTGTCAGCATGTTATTATCAGTAGTAGTCAGAAAAAAATCTAATATAAATGTACTGTAATGCCATAAAGGGTGCCAGCCTTTTGGGCCTAAATAATCTCTTGTTGGGAGAGCAAGCTGGTGATGTGGTAAAGGATTTGAAGGACTTGTTTTGGAATTATTTCTAAAACACGATGGTTGATAGTACACAAACATGTCCAAATGAATTGAGTCATGTGAAAGCATCCAGTTTTATTCAGCCGTAAATTGGATGTTGTATTCTCTGGATATAGGATTGAAGGAAGGTGGCTCCATAAATTCAGCAGCAAGGGAGGTAATAGCGAGCTTATGGCTCTAATCCCCACCCTTTTTATGTGTCACACAAGCAGCAAGAAACACTGAGGATTTTCCCAGTATATCAGGGAATTGTGGTTATTTTTCTTCCAGAACATGAAGAACTATGTGGTTATAGAGATGGGGAATGGCCATCTGCACGGTGATTAAGAAAACTAGAATAAACCAAGAGATTTGAGTTCTGTTCTCAGTTCTGCTTCTAACACATTCAGGGACCTTGAGCAAGTCTCTTCACCTTGCCAGACCTAGACTTCCTTATCTGTGAAAAGATATTGTCAGACTAAATATCCCTGAAGATCCTTTTCAGCTCTGACTTTGAACTCAGTACATCAACTCCCTTCATTTATTTAGTCAGTCTTAGCAGAATTAATTGGGGTTTGTTACTTGTTTGCATGTGGGTAATTACTGCTTGCACACCTGAAGAATAGAGTAGTGGTGGTTTCCAGTGTTAATTTAAGGTGCAGAGAAGGAAACGTGAACCACCACCCCCGCCCCAAACTAAAACTAGAAACAACTTCTCTTTCAGAGCAAGTGCTGATGGAATATACATAAAGGCACTGTAGCCAGGCTGGGCCCTTCTGCCCTCTTCGAGTTCTGAGGCTTCAGAGTGGTTCCTGGCTCTTGTACCATGAAATGACATCCTGTCCGGCTTTGTGACAAGATGTGAAGGGGGAGGAAGTGTGAGGCTGTGACGACACTCCTACAGGTGCCGGCTTCACCACAGAGCAAATGTGATGCTTCTCAAGTTAATGACTTGGTTGAAAAGCTGTTCAGCTCCGTAGACTACCCCTTTCAAATGAGGGTCCCTGGGGAAGTTCACAGAGGAGCAGGTCACCTTACACCAAAGAAAAATTAAAAATTTTCCAGTTCCAGCAGTATAAACCAGCCACATACGCAGGGAGCAAAATTGGCCCTGGCTTTTGGAGAAAGGAAAAGCACTAATAACAAGTAGGTTTGATGGGGTTTTGGAAGGCTTTCAGTCTCATTCTTTTGTGATGCCAGAGAGCTAAGTTTTGATCTATTCCCTCTGGGCGTGATGGAGGCTGATAGCACAGTATCCCTGCCTCCTCCCTGATCAATCCAGGTACTAAACAAGACCAGAGAAAGGCTCAAGAATTGATGGCAAAACTGATGAGGAGTCAGGAGGGTGTTTTATTCAGGAAGGTATATCTGACTACTGGTACAAAATGGAGTTGGTATCGTTTTATTTTATTTTTTATTTTTACTTTTTAAAAACATCTTTATTGGAGTATAATTGCTTTACAATATTGTGTTAGTTTCTGCTGTATAACAAAGTGAATCAGCTATATGTATACATATATCCCCATATCCCCTCCCTCTTGCGTCTCCCTCCCACCCTCCCTATCCCACTCCTCTAGGCGGGCATAAAGCACTGAGCTGACCTCCCTGTGTTATGCGGCTGCTTCCCACCAGCTATCTATTTTACATCCGGGAGTGTATATATGTCCATGCCTCTCTCTCACTTCATCCCAGCTTACCCTTCCCCCTCCCCGTGTCCTCAAGTCCCTTCTGTATGTCTGCGTCTTTATTCCTGTCCTGCCCCTAGGTTCATCAGAACCATTTTTTTTTTTTTTTTAGATTCCATATATGTGTGTTAGCATACGGTATTTGTTTTTCTTTCTGACTTACTTCACTCTGTATGACAGTCTCTAGGTCCATCCACCTCACCGCAAATAACTCCATTTCCTTTCTTTTTATGGCTGAGTAATGTTCCATCGTATATATGTCCCACATCTTCTTTATGCATTCATCTGTCGATGGACACTTGGGTTGCTTCCATGTCCTGGCTATTGTAGATAGAGCTGCCATGAGCATTGTGGTACATGACTCTTTTTGAATTATGGTTTTCTCAGGGTGTATGCCCAGTAGTGGGATTGGAGTTGGTACCATTTTAGATTCTTCTCTTGAATCCTCAGAAATATCAATATTTGCCTTCACTGACTCTGAGGAAGAAGTATCCCTCCACTTCTTCACTCTTCTCCTCTTTGGTTTTGGATGTCCTTTTCTATTTTCTCTGGGAATCTGCTCCGAGTCTTTGCTTGTTTATAGACAAGCCCAAGTTGAAGTGAAAGTCAAGTGTCCCCTCAGCCTGCAAGCCCCTCTTACTGTTGTCCTAATTCTCCACCCACTGTCCAACTTTTTGAAATGCAAAATATCCATTTTGGATATGGCAGGTATGGTGCATTTAAAAGTTGGTACTTGCCACATCTGCTGCCTCACAGCTAACTCGCTCCTAGTCTTTTGCAGTTGGTTGTAAATTCCTTACACTGTCCTGAAACCGCTCTATCAAACATGGCCAACAACTTACTGGTTACCAAAGCTAATCACCAATTCCGGAGCCACTTTGTGGGCCTTCAATGTTTTTGACTTTCTTTTTTTTTTTCTAACAGCATCTGACACTGTTGACTCTGTTTCCATTCTGGAAAAGTTTTTCCTTCTCTGGCTTTCTATCATAGGGCTATGATAAGTCTTGCAAGTGATGTCTAGAAAGCACTTAGAAACTGCTCACATAGACTCAATAAATACTAACTGCCGTTGTCATTATCCTGGACCACTGTGCTTTTATGCTGCCTGTTTTTTTATTTTATTTTATTTATTTATTTATTGGCTGTGTTGGGTCTTCCGTTGCTGTGCACTGGCTTTCTCTAGTTGCAGCGAGCGGGGGCTACTCTTCGCACCTGCAGTGCGCAGGCTTCTCATTGCGGTGGCTTCTCTTGCTGTGGAGCACGGGCTCTAGGCACGCAGGCTTCAATAGTTGTGGCGCACGGGCTTAGTTGCTCTGCGGCATGTGGGATCTTCCCGGACCAGGGCTTGAACCCGTGTCCCCTGCATTGGCAGGCGGATTCTTAACCACTGCACCACCAGGGAAGCCCCTGCCTGTTTCTTTTTGTTGATTTTATTTATTCTTTCTGCTCGTTAAATAGAGACATCTCCCTGTGCTTTGGTCCTTAACCGTCTTCTCTCTTAAAACGCACACAGAGGTAATTGCAATCATTGTTGCTTTTGTTGTGGTCATCCATGTACAATGCTTGGTGTCAGTCTATTTATCTCTTGTAAAAATAAAATACAGTGTGTGTGTGTGAAAAAAAAAAAAAAACGCACACAGAGTGGACTTACTATTAAATTGATGAAGTTTAAACTTCAGGGCCTCCCACTAACATGGGCCACTTCCAAGGTGTGTAGGATCCTTGCCGTAAGTTTTTTTCAGATTTTCAGTTGAGCTATTTAACTACCGTTGTTTAAGATCACTCCTCTTTACACCCAACTTTGCCCTTCCTCACACTTCTCCTGTCAGGTGGTGGTGGAGTAGCTGTGGGCATTTTGACTCGAATGAAAAAAACAGACAATATGAAATGTTGGCAAGGATGTGGAGAAACTGAATCTTCAAACACTGCTGATGGGAATGTAAAATGGTGCAGTCACTATGAAAAATAGCTTGAGAGATCCTCAAAAAGTTAAATGTAGAGTTACCATATGCCCCTAAAATTCCACACCTTGGTATATATATATACCCAAGAGAAAATATGAAAAAAGGTCCTCACAAAAACTTGTGCACAAATGTTTATGGCAGCATTAATCATAATAGCCAAAAAGTGGCACCAACCCAAATGTCCATCGTCTAATGAATGGCTAATCAAAATGTGGTATATCCATAGAATGGAACATTATTTGGCAGTAAAAAAAGAATGAAGTAATGATACATTCCACAACATGGATGGACTCTGAAAGCATCATGCTAAGTGAAAGAAGCCAGACACCAAAGACCACATATTGTATGATTCCACATTTATGAAGCGTCCAGAATAGGCAAATCTGTAGAGAAAATAAGTAGATCAGAGGTTACCAGGGGCTGAGGTGGGGAGTGACAACTAATGGATATGGAGTTTCTTGTAGGGGGTTGAAAGTGTTCTAAAATTGGTAATGTTTGCATAACCCTGTAAACATATTAAAAACCCAGAATTGTACTCTTTAAACAGGTGAATTGCACAGTATTTAAATTGTATCTCATTAAAGCTATTTGAAAAGTGTAGGAAAAAATTATTACCGATGTGTGTCTGTACTCTAAAATGTATCCATTGCCTTCTAAATAAAGTCCAAACTCCATGGCTTGGCTTTCGAAGGCTTTTATTTATATGGAACATTTTTCTCCCTTCATCTATACATTTGTAAACCTTACACATTATTCAAATGCCGTAGTTCGTCAAATTGGATGTGTCTTCTCCTTCTAGATAGACATTCCCTTCATCCCTCTCCTGTAGCCCTTAGCACAGTCTGCCTAGTTGTATTTATTTCTGTATTTGTTATATTATCTCCTTCTGATGGAGAGCTCTTTAAGGCCGGAGAGGGTGCCTGTTCATGTTAGCAACGGGCCCCTAATCTCGTCTGGCTGGTACATAATAAATGTTTATCACTTGATAGAATGAATGGATTATGAAATTATTAGAAGTGACCCTGGATATGACACTCTCTTTACCTACCTCTTTCACAAGGGTCTTTCAAGAACAATGAGAGATCAAACATATAACGACATTTTTGGAAACGCTTAAAACTCTGACTGTGCAGGGTATTATTATTATCTGTAATCCTGGTAACTATTCAAATTAGTGTCAATTAACTTTTGGCGGCACTCTGAAGATTCTTCATCGTCTGCGTTAGTCTGTCAGATGAGGTAATGCACTTTTTCTGGGTACAGTTGTCACTGAAGAGATTGGCAGCATTTCATAGTTGTAAACAAAACTGTCTCATGTGCGCGATCATGACAAAGAGGAAATAGGATGCCAGAAGCTCTGTGAAAACACTTCAGTCCATTTCAGCAAGAAGGAATTGTGATCTGGTAAGTAAATTAGTGTTCTGCTCTGTCCTTAGCTCCTGCTAATGAGCGGGCCCCAGAGACTCCTGGTCCTGGGGGATAAGCCCCTGGTACCCATTCAGGTTTGGTTGAAAGCTCCTTTTCTCTAGGGATCTTTGTTTAAAAGCAGAATTCTTTAAGCAAATGTATTTATCAGATTAGAAATATTTCAAATATACAGAAATGCACAGAGAGTGTTATAACAAACCCACCACTCATGTTTAACAAATGCTAGCTTTTTGCTGTATTGGCTTTGCATTTTTTCTTTTTAATGAAAGACATTTCAAAGACAGTTCGTTGCATCTTTTCTTCCCCTCCCCAATCCCACTTTCCTTCTCCCTCTTCAGGAGTAACTATTCTCTTCTTCCAGGGATCTTTAACTGGTTAATCTTTCAGTCCAACTTTGATGTCAACTGTTAACTTTTGAGGCCAGAACTGTCGTTTCCAATATTGAGTCCACCTTCGAGCCCATTAAATGAGAGTTTTCCCTGAGTCGGTTTAAATCAGCCCCTGGGTAAGGGGAGGACAGTTATAGAGTGACACTTATCACCACATTCCTAGAATTCTGGGAAGAGTAAAGAAAAGCCAGTGTGGTCTTGTCTTTGAAATGTGAAAGTTAGGTAGCAGCTAGGACATTTTGGGTATGGCAGTTATGGTACATTTAACAGACTACCAAAATGCAGAGCAGTCTAATTCAGTAGCAGTTTTGGGGAAAGTGACAAGGCACTAGGTCCTGGAGAGAGGAAAATGAAATAACCTATATGGGGCTGTGTGTGTGTTTACACATACACAAATGGCTTATTTATGTGTATACCTGCCTCATTCAAGAATAAACTTGAGATGTCCTTTTAAAATACATGCAGTGGAACAAAAACAGGGATGAGGTCAGGAAATGAAGATGAAGGGAAGATGAGGATGGGAATATTAAGTTCAACTCTAAGATAAGACGAGCACACGGAATACAGGCTATTAGGGGTGAAGTTTTCTCTAGAAGCGGCCCACAAATCTGGTCATGAGCCTTCTCGGTAGACAGTGAAAGAAGTTAAAGGGATCAGTGACACAATTAAGGGCCCTGAAGATAAAAGCAAACCAGTTGCCCAAAGAAGAATAGCTGTTTCTAGCACAGAAGCCTGAGAGCCATCTCCCTGAGGATGTGGTCCTCACCTTTGATGGAGTGGAAAGGTGGACCAACCAGAACATTGTAGAAAAGTATGCAATGCTCTGGAGTGGTGTGTACCACGTGCGGGGATCTCAGCTGAGGGACATAGTGGTCAGTGTGTATCAGGAGTGCCTGGAAACCAAGGGTTGTTAGTGCTGATCATGTTGCCATTGGCATTGTGATGGTTCATTTCGTATGTCAACTTGTTGGGCCGCAGGTGCCCAGATATTTGGTCAAACATTATTCTGGTGTGTCTGTGAGAGTGGTTTTGGATGAGATTAGCATTTGAATCCATAGACTGAGTAAAGCAGATTGCTCTCCCCAGTGTGGGTGGGCCTCGTCCAATCAGTTGAAAGCCTGAACAGAACGAAAGGGCTGACCTTCATGTGAGTAAGAAGGAACTCCCACCGCTCAACTGCCTTTGATCTGGGACATAATTTTTGTTTTTCCTGCCTTCAGACTAGAAGTGAAACATTGGGTCTTCCTGGGTCTTGAGCCTACCTACTGACCTTCAGACTAGCTTCTCCCTGTATAGGAGTCGTTCTCACTGCCTGATTTTTCCTTTTTGATTATCCACTTTCCGTGATCCTACCTCAGCTCAGAAGCAGTGGTGCTCCGTGCAGGGCCAGAGAACCCCAGCACGGTGGCAGCATGGCTGGGTCTGGAGCCAACCACATACAGGTCTCCATAAGCTCCATAAAGCTGCTGCTGACGCCTAGGCTGGTCACCCTTTTGTCATTGTCTCCTCCTCTGAAACGGTTTTCAGTCTGCTTTCTGGGGGAGTTGGCCTTACCTGCTCCATCTGAATCACCCCCTGGCAGGATCAGCCAAGCGGGACTGGGGTGAGGCTATAGGTGTAGCATATTGAGAGCCTCTTGGGGTGGTGGGCCGGGTGGGAGGGGACACAACGTGTTCACGCTGTGAAGAGCCCAGCCTCCGTCTGCACAGCCAGGTCTGCCTCTAGGGTGGAGGTGGCCGTCTGGGGACAGTGGGCACTGGGATCGGAGGACCCTGCCGATTAACCACTTCCTGGCTTGTCCTTTCTGCCACCTCCCTCCCCGCCAGGTAAATACTGCTTAGACACCCAGGTTCTGATTAAAGCTACATGATGAAACTGGTACCAAGGATACAACTGATGGTCTGTGTCAGCTTGTTGGAGTTAAAAAATATATTTTAATTTGTTTAGCTCTCTGGGGAAATTATCTGAGGCTGCATGTGATTATATCAGCTTTCACATGAGCTTTCAAAAACCTGAAATTATTCAAGCCACAAAATGAGATTTTTTTAATCTACGTGAATACAGAAGTCTTTTGCCCCCCACCCACTTTTTTTTGAGGAGGGGAGATTAAAAAATGTCTAATTCATTCCTCCCCTTCTCCCCCAGGACACTATCATTAGCAGTTGTAAGAAAATGATCACACCAGTAGTACCTTGGATGGCATTTTCACATACATTTTCCCTTTTTATTTTAAACTTTATACCAACTCTTCGAGTTGTAGCAAGTATTGCTCCCCCTTTTATAGGAGAAAGTGGTCTCTGAGAGCTTACGGGATTTGCCCAAGTTCATATGGCTAATGGGTTGCAGAGTCAGGATTAGAACCCAGTTCTTTCGGCAACAAGCTCAATGCCCTTTCATCCCACCAGGCTGCCTTGAATAGTAACTGTGATAAAGTATTTATAACAGAATGGAGTTTGGGATTAAGATGGATTTATATTGTACTCCACCTGCATTAGTCAGGATAAGTTAGGCTAAGTTGTGGTAAGACAAAATTCCAGTGGTTTAACTTCTTTATACAAAGTCCTCTGTGGGTCCAGGTGACTCTCCAGGGCAGTTGTCCCCCACTTCTCCAAACTGCTTTGATCTCATGACCCCCATGTCAGCATGAAGCTTCAAGGGTGCTCCGAGGCAGGGAAAAGGGTATGGAAGAGTTGCATGTTGGCTTTTAGATGCTTCAGCCCAGAGGTAACAAAATTTAATGCCGGTTTCATGGCCCTGCCCGACTGCACAGAGGGTGAGAAACCTTGTCTTCTGTGCGTCCTGGAAGGGGAGGAAAGCCAGCAATACTGGTGACCACCAGCAATGACCGTCGCTCCATCCACAGGCCAAAAGGTCTGTCCTGTGGAGTAGGACCCCTTTGGACGAACATCCATGTCACAGATCCCGAGGAAAGCGTTCATACTACTGGAAATTACTTTGGAAGGACATCCAAGTATTTGACAGATATTTAACAGATATAAACCATGTAACCTCTCCTAAACATCTGTGCTTATGGTTCAAGGAGGGTGATTCCTGTTTTATAAACACCATTTTCCTGATTAAACCTTCAATGATTCCCCATTGTCCTGAGGAAACAGTTAAAACTCCTTAACACGACTAAGGCCCATCCTGATTTGGCCCCTGTCACCTTCACCGCTCCTCATACCGTATCCAGGGTAATGGACCTCCCTTTATCTCTGCCAAGCGTGCTCACTCTCTTTACCTCCTGGCCTGTTCCGTCTGCCTTGCAGTACTTCCTTCCCCACTCACTTCCTTCTGGCTACTCCTACTCTGTATCCTTTTTTTTAGGCCAGGCCTCTCCTGCCTGTGTTAAACCCCTTCCTTTTTGCTCTGTCAGCCCTTCTGTTTAGCTAGTGGATCTTTGTAATGTAGTACCTGCTCACTTATCTGAATCCCCAACTAGATGGCAAACTCCTTGGGGTCAGGAAGTGGGTGGCAGCACTTGCCCTTAAGAGTTTATCCTCAGCAGTGGGCTTAGCCAGTACACGGAAGCAATTGACTACATATTTAATAAATAAACAAAGGAATGGACATATGAATGGATGAACGAGGCCTCACGAAAGTCTCTGGGTCTCACGTTCTTCTCCATTGTCTGTGTGGTAAGCCATGGTCAAGATGGTCACTTTTGAGCTTTGACCACTATTTCCCATGCTCTTGGGGTCAGTGCACATTGGTTTGTCTCACTTTGCCTTGTATTCCCACCGTTCTTCCTTAAAAGTGGGAGAAATATCTTATATTTCTAATATTAAATCATCTTCTGTTTTTCCTGCAGGGTTTAAATTTATGGAATAATCCACAGTGGTTGGTAAAGTGTCATTAGGTACCTGAATTACTTGACTCTAACCTCCACTAGAGTTATTGTTTAAAGGACAGGTATTGTATGATTCCACTTATATGAGGTCCCTAGAGTAGTCCAGTACATAGAGACAGTAAGCAGCCCTAGTGATGGCCAGGGACAGGGAGGAGGGGGAGAGTGAGGGGAGTTATTGTTGAATGGGTTTAGAGTTTCATTTTGGGATGATGAAAAAGTTCTGGAGATGGATGGGGGTGATGGTTGCACAACAACATGAATGCACTTAATCCACTGAACTGTGTGGATTTTCAACACTTAAAAAGAGTTGAAATGGTAAATTTTTTAAAAAATTTTTTTAATTTTTGAATTTTATTTTATTTTTTTATACAGCAGGTTCTTATTAGTCATCAATTTTATACACATCAGTGTATACATGTCAATCCCAATCTCCCAATTCATCACACCACCACCCCCACCCCCCAGCCGCTTTCCCCCCTTGGTGTCCATACGTTTGTTCTCTACAGCTGTGTCTCAATTTCTTCCCTGCAAACCGGTTCATCTGTACCATTTTTCTAGGTTCCACATATATGCGTTAATATACGATATTTGTTTTCCTCTTTCTGACTTACATCACTCTGTATGACAGTCTCTAGATCCATCCACGTCTCCACGAATGACCCAATTTCATGCCTTTTTATGGCTGAGTAATATTCCATTGTGTATGTGTACCACATCTTCTTTATCCATTCATCTGTCGATGGGCATTTAGGTTGCTTCCATGACCTGGCTATTGTAAATAGTGCTGCAGTGAACACTGAGGTGAATGTCTTTTTGAATTATGGTTTTCTCTGGGTATATGCCCAGTAGTGGGATTGCTGGATCATATGGTAATTCTATTTTTAGTTTTTTAAGGAACCTCCATACTGTTCTCCATAGTGGCTGTATCAATTTACATTCCCACCAACAGTGCAAGAGGGTTCCCTTTTCCCCACACCCTCTCCAGCATTTGTTGTTTGTAGATTTTCTGATGATGCCCATTCTGACTGGTGTGAGGTGATGCCTCATTGTAGTTTTGATTTGCATTTCTCTAATAATTAGTGATGTTGAGCAGCTTTTCATGTGCTTCTTGGCCATCTGTATGTCTTCTTTAGAGAAATGTCTATTTAGGTCTTCTGCACATTTTTGGATTGGGTTGTTTGTTTTTTTACTATTGAGCTGCATGAGCTGTTTATATATTTTGGAGATTAATCCTTTATCCGTTGATTGGTCTGCAAATATTTTCTCCCATTTTGAGGGTTGTCTTTTCATCCTGTTTATGGTTTCCTTTGCTGTGCAAAAGCTTTTATGTTTCATTAGGTTCCATTTGTTTATTTTTGTTTTTATTTCCATTACTCTAGGAGATGGATCAAAAAAGATCTTGCTGTGATTTGTGTCAGAGTGTTCTTCCCATGTTTTCCTCTAAGAGTTTTATAGTGTCCGGTCTTACATCTCGGTTTCTAATCCATTTTGAATTTATTTTTGTGTATGGTGTTAGGGAGTGTTCTAATTTCATTCTTTTACATCTAGCTGTCCAGTTTTCCCAGCACCGCTTATTGAAGAGATTGTCTTTTCTCCATTGTATATCCTCGCCTCCTTTGTCATAGATTAGTTGACCATAGGTGCGTGGGTTTATCTCTGGGCTTTCTATCCTGTTCCATTGATCTATGTTTCTGTTTTTGTGCCAGTACCATATTCTCTTGATTACTGTAGCTTTATAGTATAGTCTGAAGTCAGGGGGTCTGATTCCTCCAGCTCTGTTTTTTTCCCTCAAGACTGCTTTGGCTATTCGGGGTCTTTTGTGTCTCCATACAAATTTTAAGATTTTTTGTTCTAGTTCCGTAAAAAATGCCATTGGTAATTTGATAGGGATTGCATTGAATCTGTAGACTGCTTTGGGTAGTATAGTCATTTTCGCAATATTGATTCTTCCGATCCAGGAACATGGTATATATATCTCTCCATCTGTTGGTATCATCTTTAATTTCTTTCATCAGTGTCTTATAGTTTTCTGCATACAGGTCTTTTGTCTCCTTAGGTAGGTTTATTCCTAGGTATTTTATTCTTTTTCTTGCAATGGTAAATGGGAATGTTTCCTTAATTTCTCTTTCAGATTTTTCATCATTAGTGTATAGGAATGCAAGAGATTTCTGTGCATTAATTTTGTATCCTGCAACTTTACCACATTCATTGATTAACTCTAGTAGTTTTCTGGTGGCATCTTTAGGATTCTCTATGTATAGTATCATGTCATCTGCAAACAGTGACAGTTTTACTTCTTTTCCAATTTGTATTCCTTTTATTTCTTTTTCTTCTCTGATTGCCATGGCTAGGACTTCCAAAACTGTGTTGAATAATAGTAGTGAGAGTGGACATCCTTGTCTTGTTCCTGATCTTAGAGGAAATGCTTTCAGTTTTTCACCATTGAGAATGATGTTTGCTGTGGGCTTGTCATATATGGCCTTTATTATGTTGAGGTAGGTTCCCTCTATGCCCACTTTCTGGAGAGTTTTTATTATTAATGGGTGTTGAATTTTGTCAAAAGCTTTTTCTGCATCTATTGAGATGATCATATGGTTTTCATTCTTCAATTTTTTAATATGGTGTATCACATTGATTGATTTGCGTATATTGAAGAATCCTTGCATCCCTGGGGTAAATCCCACTTGATCATGGTGTATGATCCTTTTAATGTGTTGTTGGATTCTGCTTGCTAGTATTTTGTTGAGGATTTTTGCATCTATATTCATCAGTGATATTGGCCTGTAGTTTCCTTTTTTTGTAATATCTTTGTCTGGTTTTGGTATCAGGGTGATGGTGGCCTCATAGAATGAGTTTGGGAGTGTTCCTTCCCCCGCAGTTTTTTGGAAGAGTTTGAGAAGGATGGGTGTTAGCTCTTCTCTAAATGTTTGATAGAATTCACCTGTGAAGCCATCTGGTCCTGGACTTTTGCTTGTTGGAAGATTTATTTTTTTATAAATTTATTTATTTGTTTTTTTAAAAAAAATTTTTGGCTGTGTTGGGTCGTCATTGCTGTGGGCAGGCTTTCTCTAGTTGCGGTGAGCGGGGGCTACTCTTCGTTGCAGTGCGTGGGCTTCTCATTGCAGTGGCTTCTCTTGTTGTGGAGCTCTAGGCAAGCAGGCTTCAGTAGTTGGGGCACATGGGCTCAGTCGTTGTGGCTTGCGGGCTCCTGAGCGCAGGCTCAGTAGTTGTGGTGCACGGGCTTAGTTGCTCCACGGCATGTGGGATCTTCCCGGGCCAGGTTTCGAACCTGTGTCCCTTGCATTGGCAGGCAGATTCTTAACCACTGCACCACCAGGGAAGCCCCGCTTGTTGGAAGATTTTTAACCACGGTTTCAATTTCATTACTTGTGATTGGTCTGTTCATATTTTCTATTTCTTCCTGGTTCAGTCTTGGAAGGTTATCCCTTTCTAAGAATTTGTCCATTTCTTCCAGGTTGTCCATTTTATTGGCATAGACTTGCTTGTAGTAGTCTCTTAGGATGCTCTGTATTTCTGCGGTGTCTGTTGTAACTTCTCCTTTTTCATTTCCAATTTTATTGAGTTGAATCCTCTCCCTCTTTTTCTTGATGAGTCTGGCTAATGGTTTATCAATTTTGTTTATCTTCTCAAAGAACAAGCTTTTAGTTTTGTTGATCTTTGCTATTGTTTTCTTTGTTTCTATTTCATTTATTTCTGCTCTGATCTTTATGATTTCTTTCCTTCTGCTAACTTTGGGTTTTGTTTGTTCTTTCTCTAGTTCCTTTAGGTGTAAGGTTAGATTGTTTATTTGAGATTTTTCTTGTTTCTTGAGGTAGGCTTGTATAGCTATAAACTTCCCTCTTAGAACGGTTTTTGCTGCATCCCATAGGTTTTGGATCATCGTGTTTTCATTGTCATTTGTCTCTAGGTATTTTTTGATTTCCTCTTTGATTTCCTCAGTGATGTCTTGGTTATTTAGTAACGTATTGTTTAGCCTCCATGTGTTTGTGTTTTTTATGTTTTTTCCCCTGTAATTCATTTCTAATCTCATAGCGTTGTGGTCAGAAAAGATGCTTGATATGATTTCAATTTTTTTAAATTTACGGAGGCTTGATTTGTGACCCAAGATGTGATCTATCCTGGAGAATGTTCCGTGCGCACTTGAGAAGAAAGTGTAATCTGCTGTTTTGGTATGGAATGTCCTATAAATATCAATTAAATCTATCTGGTCTATTGTGTCATTTAAAGCTTCTGTTTCCTTATTCATTTTCATTTTGGATGATCTGTCCATTGGTGTAAGTGAGGTGTTAAAGTCCCCCACTATTATTGTGTTACTGTCCATTTCCTCTTTTATAGCTGTTAGCAGTTGCCTTATGTATTGAGGTGCTCCTATGTTGGGTGCATATATATTTATAATTGTTATATCTTCTTCTTGGATTGATCCCTTGATCATTATGTAGTGTCCTTCCTTGTCTCTTGTAACATTCTTTATTTTAAAGTCTATTTTTTCTGATATGAGTATCGCTACTCCAGCTTTCTTTTGATTTCCATTTGCATGGAATATCTTTTTCTGTCCCCTCACTTTCAGTCTGAATGTGTCCCTAGGTCTGAAGTGGGTCTCTTGTAGACAGCATATATATGGGTCTTGTTTTTGTATCCATTCAGCAAGCCTGTGTCTTTTGGTTGGAGCATTTAATCCATTCACGTTTAAGGTAATTATCGATAAGTATGTTCCTATTACCATTTTCTTAATTGTTTTGCATTTTTTTTTGTAGGTCCTTTTCTCCTCTTGTGTTTCCCACTTAGAGAAGTTCCTTTAGCATTTGTTGCAGAGCTGGTTTGGTGGTGCTGAATTCTCTTAGCTTTTGCTTGTCTGTAAAGCTTTTGATTTCTCCATTGAATCTGAATGAGATCCTTGCAGGGTAGAGTAATCTTGGTTGTAGGTTCTTCCCTTTCATCACTTTAAGTATGTCATGCCACTCCCTTCTGGCTTGTAGAGTTTCTGCTCAGAAGTCAGCTGTTAACCTTATGGGAGTTCCCTTGTATATTATTTGTCATTTTTCCCTTGCTGCTTTCAATAATTTTTCTTTGTCTTTAATTTTTGCCAATTTGATTACTATGTGTCTCAGCGTGTTTCTCCTTGTGTTTATCCTGTATGGGACTCTCTGCACTTCCTGGACTTGGGTGGCTATTTCCTTTCCCATGTTAGGGAATTTTCGACTCTAATCTCTTCAGATATTTTCTCGGGTCCTTTCTCTCTCTCTTCTCCTTCTGGGACCCCTATAATGCGAATGTTGTTGCGTTTAATGTTTTCCCAGAGGTCTCTTAGGCTTTCTTCATTTCTTTTCATTCTTTTTTCTTTATTCTGTTCTGCAGCAGTGAATTCCACCATTCTGTCTTCTAGGTCACTTATCCGTTCTTCTGCCTCAGTTATTCTGCTATTGATTCCTTCTAGTGTAGTTTTCATTTCAGTTATTGTATTGTTCATCTCTGTTTGTTTGTTCTTTAATTCTTCTCGGTCTTGTTAAACATTTCTTGCATCTTCTGATCTTTGCCTCCGTTCTTTTTTCGAGGTCCTGGATCATCTTCACTATCGTTATTCTGAATTCTTTTTCTGGAAGGTTACCTATCTCCACTTCATTTAGTTGTCTTTCCTGGGTTTTATCTTGTTCCTTCATCTGGTACATAGCCCTCTGCCTTTTCATCTTGTCTATCTCTCTGTGAATGTGGTTTTTGTTCCACAGGCTGCAGGATTGTAGTTCTTCTTGCTTCTGCTGTCTGCCCTCTGGTGGATGAGGCTATCTAAGAGGCTTTTGCAAGTTTCCTGATGGGAGGGAGTGGTGGTGGGTAGAGCTGACTGTTGCTCTGCTGGGGAGAGCTCAGTAAAACTTTTATCCACTTGACTGCTGGTGGGTGCGGCTGGGTTCCCTCCCTGTTGGTTGTTTGGCCTGAGGCAACCCAACACTGGAGCCTACCTGGGCTCTTTGGTGGGACTAATGGCGGACTCTGGGAGGGCTCACACCAAAGAGTACTTCCCAAAACTTCTGCTGCCAGTGTCCTTGTCCCCATGGTGAACCACAGCCACCCCCTGCCTCTGCAGGAGACCCTCCAACACTAGCAGGTAGGTCTGTTTCAGTATCCTATGGGGTCACTGCTCCTTCCCCTGGGTCCTGATGCACACACACTACTTTGTGTGTGCCCTCCAAGAGTGGAGTTTCTGTTTCCCCCAGTCCTGTCAAAGTCCTGCAGTCAAATCCCTCTAGCTTTCAAAGTCTGATTCTCTAGGAATTCCTCCTCCCGTTGCCAGACCCCCAGGTTCGGAAGCCTGACGTGGGGCTCAGAACCTTCACTCCAGTGGGTGGACTTCTGTGGTATAAGTGTTCGCCAGTCTGTGAGTCACCCACCCAGCAGTTATGGGATTTGATTTTACTGTGATTGCGCCCCTCCTACCGTCTCATTGCGGCTTCTCCTTTGTCTTTGGATGTGGGGTATCTTTTTTGGTGAGTTCCAGTGTCTTCCTGTCGATGATTGTCCAGCAGTTAGTTGTGATTCTGGTGTTCTCACAAGAGGGAGTGAGAGCACATCCTTCTACTCTGCCATCTTGATTCCAATCGAAATGGTAAATTTTTATTTTTTATTTCTATTATTTTATCACAATAAAAATTAGATTCCCATTATAACATATGTCATTAATTCCACAAATTCAAACAGAATACCAGTCTAAATAAGTGCTCCAAACATGACTATAGACTGTGCAGTATAATGTTACCTAATGAGACCATAGTCCGTTGCATGTCACCAGGCTAGTGCGTGATTGCACTGCAAGGACGTTTCCCGAGGCTGAGTACATTGTGGTTCCCTGGCTGCTTCTTATTTAGGAAAATTATTCCCAAAGTGAGACTCATTTTGGCTCAATAGAATAATTCTCCACCTTTTCTCCCAAGATGAAAACCCAGCTCGGTGATTTCCAAATCTTTTTTGAACCATCTTTTGTTATTGTTTTCTCTGATACAATTTGCTTTAAAAAAGTTTTAAACTATTTCCTATCCCTGCATTTATTAAGGAAGAATTTATTTGTCTCCCCTCATGCCCTTGAAAATATCTAGACACATATAACCACCCAGCAGTGTTTGTATTGGCCTGGATGACCAGTTTCTCCACATTGATTTGATATAATTGCTGCATTTGATATAATTGCTGCATTTGATATAATGCTTAAGTATGAATAAAAGTGTGATTTCCATGGGGCTTTTGACATACACAAACTAGCTCAAGGACCCCTATTATCACCTTCAAGGAAACCAGGTAATCTGGATTTCACTTGTTTCCAGCACGTTTCCTTTAAGATTGCTGGTGCCCAGATTGTCCAGCCATGGTGGAGGGGCTCCCAGAGGCCTGGTGATGGATGCCCTAGTCAGGAGTGCATATTGGATCTGTTACGTGGTAGTGATATATGATTTCAACATTTCAGGGGTGATCTGGATTTTCTGCACTCCTTGACTGGAATTTTGCTGCCATGTTGTTTTGTGTTTTACTGTTCAACAAGAGGAAAATTAATCTAGAAACCTGCTTAAAAATGGGCATACTGTATTCAATTTTATATAATTAAAAGATCTTAAATGCTAGGCCTTAATTTTATTATCTGCAGAAGGAAGAAATTGAACTAAGGTCCCTTCTAGCTCTAGAAATTCTAAAATTCCAGCTAACAAATAGCAATATTAAGGGATCCTAATAGCCCTTACATTTTTCTCATCTGGCAGGCCCAGAGGGCTCATTGTGTGTGGGTTTTCAGGGGTTGCTGCTTTCCCTCAGGGTTGATTGATCTGTTTATTCTAAGCTAGGGGCTGGAGCTAGAAGGGAGGCCGTTTGTTTGGGGCACTGCTGAGAAAAACAGCCTAATCACCTAAACATCACCTTGGGGAATGAAGTGACTCTGAAAGAGATGGAACGGGGCCTGTGATTTGATTCTGAGTGAGGACCGTGAAGGGGTGGAGGAGGCCAGGGGAGACCTGGAGAGCTATATCCTGTCGCGCTGTCATGACGGCCAGCAGAAAGGGATTTGGTTTCCTTAAACGTCCAGGGGTGGGACCCCCATCCAGAGCTGACTCCTCTGCACGTGTCTGGTCACTTCCCTTGAGCTCCCCCAGACCCTGGTGCTGGCTCAAGGGGCTGCCCCCGGGCAGGTGTGCTGGGCAGAGCACGGCTCCGACACTGGGAATGTTAGCCTTTCTTGCCAGCAACTGGAAGGTTTTCAGATGAAAAGGAAAAAACCCCAAACAAGGAAACTTTGCTAAAGTAGAATGGCCACTGGGTTTTATCTTTCTATCTTCAATGGCCCTGAACGATATGGGGACAGATGGGAATTTAACACTTTTAAGCAAGTTAGTGTCTCTAAGATAAAGCTTCCACTCCATCTGATTTCTGGGTTAGAGCAGCGCCAGACCTTTCTCCAGAGGCAGACTGACTGAGAAGTACAGATGAGGCAAATCTATTGTTTTTCTTCTTCGTTTATATTGCCTCTATCCCAAGGTCTAAGAATTCTGAGAAGAGAGCTAGGAGATCCTTCAGCATAGTAAGATTTAACTCTGGGTCAGGTTAGCAAATATTTATTAAGCTCACACAAAAGGCAGGGCACTGAAAGGCAAAACAAATCAATTAAACAATATCAACACTTGTCACTGGTCAGGCGAAAAAGGCAGTTCAACGAATGGCTGGCAAATACAGGTGTGAATTCCACTTAGTTTCAGCAAGATGAAGGAAGAGGAAGCTTCTGGAAAGGGAGAATTCTGCCAGCACCAATCTGAGTATCTCTCCGGGGCTTGACTATTCACCCCCATTGCTTCTCCAAGGGGCCCTCTTTACCCTGGGAGGTGTACAGTCTGATAGATGGGCTTGCCTGCTAGTGTCTGCTTGATTCCTGAGTTGTGGGTAACAGACCAGTGCTGGAATTGTCCCAGAGCTGAGCAGTGTCATTTCTGGATGCTGACCTTTCCCAGCAGGGACCTTGCCGTGACTTCTTAAGATCATAGGGCTAAGTCAGAAAGCAACAAGCATAAATTTGGGGTCCTGGCATACACATTAGAGTCCCAGGGTGAAAGGTGGTTCTGAAAACTCCACAAACTGTGTATAACTTAATTCCCCCGCCTGCTGGTGTGTCTGTCATCCCTGAGATTCAACATGGCCAGATTAGGTCCACAGGGGCTAGTGAGGCAAGATCAACAAAACAAAGTGAAGAGAAAAGGGTTCCTTAATAACAAGGACAACTTTTACTATTTGAGGTCAGCCTAAACCAAGATTGACCAAGAAAAAAAAAACACTATTCCATTTTATTCCTAGAAAGAAAGACACTTTTCGTAAGTAGGAAGAATATAGGAATATGTAGATCTCGGTTCCTTTGAGGATTTATATCAACTCATATATCTTTATCCTCCGGTTAAGAAGCATCTTCAGCTTAGAGGAAAAATCTAAGGTTCACGAGGTATCATACACCAGAAGAAAAAGCTCGGGGGTTTTGGCAGTGGTGGAGAGAGACGGTATAAAACTGAGTCTGCAGTCATTCTTTTATAGGAAAAATGCATTCTGAGGTGTCAGAAGATTCAAGGAGAGGATGAATCTCTCCTTCGGAAGTTAGAAGATCCGGCAGAACTATGCTCTTCTCTGCAAGAGATAAGAGCTCTGTGAAGGTCTACAAATAGGCATTGAGAGAGGGGGGTGGATGGGAGGGCAGGCAACTGAGAGGAGCTAAAGCTGGTGGAAAAGGTCTGTAGGCCATAAGGGCCCTTAGTTAGAATGGGGCAAACCGACCAGATTTTCTGATGCCTATGGTTTTGACTTTGATGTAATCACTCTACTACTAAGGATGTAGACCCAAGAAGATAAATTCCGTAGAGCCATGGGTATTTTTTCCTTTAAGTTATAACCGCCAGGGTGTAAACAATAGAAAGCAAAACACAAGCTGAGCGGATGTCACAGGGCTGTATGATAACATGTCCAGGTCCAGATCACTTACGCACTCAGACTTCTGGGACCTCTGTCCTCAGGCTGGACTTTCTGACTTCTGAGGCTTTTCTCAGCTGTCACCATTTAGTATAAATAACAGCCTGCTGAAGAGCCGGTGACAATGTGGCATCTTGTGGGACCACTTCTTGCTCAGCATTCCTCGTGAAGTCTCCTGTTGCTGGCCGTGTGCCAGGCCTGACAAACAGCCGTGAAAACGACTTGGCATAAAGTGATTTTTAAAAATTATTGTTGAGGCTACTTCATTATTACATCTTCTGTGCTTGGCAAAATAATTACTATGCTTTTTTTTAATCAAAAGTTAACACTGATAGAATGTTTTCCTGTATCTGGATTACGGAACGTTCCACGATTTCTGAGCTTTGTCTTCTTGTGTGCATCTCACACAATCTCTGTCCTTCCTAAAAAAACAACAACAACAACAAAAACGTGTCCACAAATTCCTGGGGATGAAGCCTGGTTAGAGTTGCTGGTCACTTCCCAGGATTTTTGTGAATAACTTCATTACTGTAATTCACTACTGATGGGGTCTCTGGCCCATTGCTGAAGACGGGTTGGAGAAGAAGAGACTGTACATGAAAATGCAGCCTGTGACTTTGAGAAACATGTGAGTGGAAGCATTTTGAGGCTTAGACTCATGAGTTCATGATATTTTTCTGTTGTACCTTAGGCGTGGATCCCTCAAGTGGGAATGATTTAGGAGCATGAAAAGACAATCTCAGTGTTATCATTTGGTCTATTAACACTATAGAAAATATATTTGTTCCTACCAATCTATAAGAACTTTTCATAATAATGAAACCACATTGTATTTTTAGAAATAACTGTAGCTTAAATTTATTCAGGATGTTACTCTTCACAAAGTGCTTTTATGTATATGACTTTGACTATTATATCATGATGGTCAGCTCTGTGAGGTAAATCAGCTATTGTTATTCTTATTTGTTCCAGATGAGGAAACTGGAGACTCAGAGCAGTAATGTGACCTGTACACTGCCACTGCCATGTACTTAGTGCTTAGGGCCAGAGGCAGGCAGGCTGGAACCCAAAATCCCTCTACTACCTTTTTTTTTTAAAATTAATAGATTTTTTTTAAAAGCAGTTTTGGGTTTATAGAAAAAAGTGAGCAAAAAGTACAAAGGGTTCCCATATGCCGCTTCCCCAACCCCTGGCTTCCCTTATTATTAACTTCTTGCATTAGTGTGGTACACTTGTTATAACTGATGACCCAATACTGATACATTATTATTACCTGAAGTCCACAGATTACATTAGGGATCACGCTTTTTGTCGTACATTCTATGAGTTTTGACAAATGTGTAACAACATGTATCCACCATTCCGGTACCATCCAGAATAATGGTTCCACTGCCCTAAAAATTCCCTGTGCTCTGCCTGTTCAGACCTGCATCCTCCCTCACTCACTCCCAGCAACCACTGATCTTTCTACCGTCTCCGTAGTTTGTCTTTTCTAGAATGTCACATAGTTGGAATCATATGGTATCCTTCTACTGCCTTTTAAAACTCTAATGTTTTCCCTTCATTGTTTATATCAACAAGAATAACAAAAATTTACTGTTTCTTTCTATTTGAGTTGAATTATTTTCATGAAGATGTGTACATAAAGAAGCCTCCTTTTTTCTACCACCATCTCCTATCCGTGGTCTTACCACTGGTTGGAATATAGCCAGTAGATTTATCGCTTGGTTAAGATGTCCTTGCCTTATATAACAAACCTAACTGCACATATCAAGAATTTTGCTCCTCTGGGGAAAATCAGCAAAAATCTAGTATAGCGTACCTGTGATCTACTCTCCTGTAAACCTGTTTTACAAGAGAATGTTACTGTAGCAATCGAGAAAACTGGGGTGTGGAAAGAGGAAAAGCCTTGCCCAAGTGAAGATATTAAGAGAAGAGAAAATGAAAGCCAAGTCTTCCTTATTTCCATTTGAGATGCTGCTGAATTTAGCTGTGATTGGCCAGTGCCCCCAAAGAGACACATGGACAGGAGAGACCGTGTCAGTTAGCTCAGCCATTTAGCACAGAAGCTCTGACTATTGTGGATTTGATCCTCATAGAAGTTAATGAGTTACCTTGGAACTCACCTTTAATTCCTGGAAGCTGTGGGGACCAAGGTGGAACTACTGGGTTGTGAGAGGAACCAAGACAGTAAGTTTAGATCTCATTTCCCTCTCACCCCAAACCCAGGAATAAAACAGGCCAAACACATGTTCTACCAGAGAAAGATCAAACACATGTTTTTGTGTTTGTTGGTTAGTTTTGCCTGAAGGGATTGAGTACTAGTATTGGTTGATGGAAGAGACTACATTCTGAAGTCATTTTATAGTGGAGAGAGGAACAAGAATGCACTCAGTAACTGATGCATTTGCTTGGCATTCTTAATTATTGTGGGTTCTCTGTTGCTTGGGTGGTCATTGTTTACAGTATTTAGAGTGACAAAAAGATGAAGGTTCCTAAACATTTAAAAATCCTTCATGCTGTTTAACAAGGACAGAGTACCTTATTAAAAAGATAACCAAGGATAAGATAACTAAGGATCAGATAACCATGGATGCATCAACAGCTAGTGCACTCTTCTAAGTGCTGGTGTAATAAATATGGGTGTTTTTAACCTTGTCAGTTAGGTGGCAGCATAGTCTAATAGAAAACAGCTCTAGCTTGTGGGTCAAAATTTCTCCAATTTGCTCCTAAGTCGCTTATTGATATCATATTTGGGTGACCCTGGGCCAGTCACTTGACTTCTTTTGATCTCCCTTGCCAGGTCTGTAAAATGAGAACAATCATAGTGATACTTGGCCCTGACTTAGGACAAATGAGGTAATAATACTGAGAGTTTTGTGCTGTCAGTATACAACTTTAAGCTATTATGCAGGTGTCCATATTAAAAGCATCTTACCATTAATATTTTATATGGCATATGTATATATTATCTTGTATAAGGCACATGTATATATTAATATGTATTACATATATCCTAGTAGTGTTCAACACATATATGTGTGTATATCCACATATACATATGTGTGTGTATGTATCTTATGTATGTGTCCTGTGGTTTATAGTTTTTCAAAGTTCTTTTGCAGGCATTACCCTCATTTGATCCTCCCAATAATCTCTCAGAAGGGGGATGTTTTTGCATTCATGTTATACACGTTGTGGAGAGAAGTTATGCTTCCTTAAACTTGATACAGTTGCCATGATTTTGAAATAAAGGAAAAAGACCTTCGGTGTAGACAGAAGTCACAATTTTAAGTGCTTTTGTAACCAAGTTGTGAACAGGTGTAGAAAAATTTAAAGAAATTCATTAACCGAAATCAAGAAGATCAGCCTTTTGTTTCTGTTTGTTTGTTTTATAAATTTATTTATTTATTTGTTTGTTTTTGGCTGCGTTGGGTCTTCATTACTGTGCGCGGGCTTTCTCTAGTTGTGGCGAGCGGGGGCTACTCTTCGTTGCAGTGTGCGGGCTTCTCATTGCGGTGGCTTCTCTTGTTGCAGAGCACAGGCTCTAGGTGCGCGGGCTTCAGTAGTTGTGGCACGTGGGCTCAGTAGTTGTGGCTCGCGGGCTCTAGAGCGCAGGCTCAGTAGTTGTGGCTCACGGGCTTAGTTGCTCCACAGCATGTGGGCTCTTCCGGGACCAGGGCTCGAACCCGTGTCCCCTGCATTGGCAGGTGGATTCTTAACCACTGTGCCACCAAGGAAGTCCCAGCCTCTTGAAAAAGGTCCTTCTTGGTGCAGAGACCCAACAGTGTCTTTCACTGAACCATAAATTTGCATGTTGGATGAGATTTCCCAGGAAGGTTCTCTTCGGGATGGTGTCTTTCACTCAACCTGAAAATGCTGCTTAAATTTGTCACTTAAGAAAGGCTCTACACCATTATTTGTGTTTTGGCCATGTAGATATCCTTTTATGTAAAGTACCTGTTCAGTTCTTTATTTTAATTGAGTTATTTGCTTTTATTGATTAGTAGGAGTTATGTCTATATTATCAATACAGGTCATTTGCCAGATGTATGTATTGCTAATGTTTTTGCAGTCTGTGACTTGACTATTTCTAGTGTCTTTTGATGAACTAAGTTCTGAAATTTAATAAAGCTCAGTATCAATGTCAAAAAAAGAAAAAGAAAGGCTCTAAAAGGCCCGCACTCTCTAAGGTACCACTTGTTCATGTAGTTGTGAATTTATTAGTCAATCCATCTAATCATTTATTCATTCATTCACTCAAAAAGCATTTACTAAGCTCCTACTGTGTGCCCTCAAGGACCAAGCTGAAGTGGGAAGCAGACAGTGTAGATGGAGTTGGTCTGGATGTTGCACAGTCGGGCTGAGAGGAAGCACATTTTCAGACCTGGGATAGGTCCCATATGGTGGACAGAGTTGCTGGAAAAAAGTAAAATCAAGATATATCGTTTAGGACATCTGATCTTCAAGACATACACTCTTGTTCTTATAGAACGTTGAGGTGTCCTAGCTGGGTGGAAAAAGAAGTCTTTCAGTGGAAGCAATAAACAGTGATGGTGTTTCACACAAAGTTCACAAGGGTCGTAGGAAAACCCCTCTGCAAGGGGCTGGGGAGACCTGCAGAGAGACGTTCCCCACATGGTGAAACTGCAGAGGCTGCATGAGGTAGGATGGAGCTGGGTGCTCTTGGCGGGGGTTTATTCATTTCTGTCTTACCATTTCTCCTTAGCTTAGTGCCCAGCTCACTTGTCTGTCATCTCCCTTGACTTGAGACGTCTCCTGTTGGCAGCCCTGCAGTTTTTGGAGTGTGCAGTATCCTGAGATACCTACCGTGGGGCCAGCCATGCCTCAAGCACACCACTGCTGTGATCTTGCAGGCTTGTTAACACAAGAAGAGGATCCAAAATACCGTGTTCCTAAAGAAAAGTGATATCTATTGCCCACCTCCTCACACACGTACCTGAGGTTGAATTCATCATTTCCTCATAGCAATTTTTACATATATTAAGTTGTATAGGAGGTATACAACTTATAGGAGGTAGATGGGCCCCTGGGCTGAGCAGCTGGAGTTTTTCAACCAGAGTGAAATTGGAGCTTTGTCTTGCCTAGACACTCCAAGGACAAAGTTAGTGGCAGGAACTGAGCTCTGCTGAGTAAAGAGATAAGATGACCACATCTGTCACTCCCGAGGTCAGGGAGACCTCCCCAACTGCACACGTGCAGAAAGGCTCCTTGGGGGTCAAAAGGGAGGGGGTGCCACCCCATAATAAGTGTTGTGAAACCTCCCAGAGGCCTCTGCGCCGGAATCCATCTTGGCAAAAAGATCACACGTATATTGGGGAGGGTCCTAGGGCAGGTCACGTGTGGGAAAGAAATGAGATAATTGGCTAACGGTAAACAAAGAGCTGGAGGACCTGCCCTGTACAAATGATTTAACCACCTCTTTACTGCGTTCCTCCTCATTAGGGAGGACGCCCACACCCTTGCTCTCCAGGTGTGCACCTCTGCCTTGCTTCTGTCTTAAACAAACAAACTGTTTCTCTGTGTGCTCTACCACGTGTTATGCTGTGTCTCTGATAATAAACCTTGTACCTGTTTTTGCAGTTTTTGCCTTCTTGAGAAATTCATTTTTCAAACGGGGCAAGAGCCAGGGCAACTTTCTCTCTAGCCTCTAGACGCTGGTGTACTAGCAGCTGGGATTCCTGATTTTCACCCAGGCTACCCAGGTTCAATTTCTGGGAAGGGAACTAAGATTTCACTTCCAGCCACTGCTCACTGCCGTGTCTCCGAGAACAGAACCATATGATATTGCCATTGTTCACCATTTTGACCCCAAAAATGGCAGTTTCATATAGTTCAACCTACTATCTGTGTTATTTAGATTGTTTATGTATATTTTTGTAGATAATGGGATGGGATCACTTCATTGTTTATCCTTGAATCCGTATCACTTAGCAAAGTACCTGGCACATAATAGATGTTTAATAAGAAATATATTAAAAGCTGGAAAGAGGCTGAAAGTTCTCCTATACATTCTGTTGACTAAATGACAAACTCTTTGGTTGGGTTTATTATCCAGCAAAGGAAAAGGACATTTAAGAAAATCAGAATTACTTAAGTTAATCATACTCATCTGCAGATTTATACAACTCTGCACTTTATAGGTATAACCATGATATGTATAGATTTCTAAAGCATTTATGTTTTTAAAATACTAGGTAGAGGTCCTTCCTTACGACAAAATCACGAGTCTTATTGGAAGTCATTCCAATCTGGGGGGAAGAACCTGCAGTCCAGTGGAGGGAAAAAGTATCATGTTAACTATGAGCAGCCTCATTTGTTGACATGACCTTCAAACCAAGGCTTTTCCACTGAATACCACTTTGCCCTCGGCCCAGGAAATCATATAGACGAGCCTAAGAGTCCATTTCGTCCCAGGCTTTGGATTCTAAGAATATGAGCTTCAGTTCAGCCCAATGAATAGTTGAACAGCTTTCCTTGTGTCAGGCCCAGGGCTAGCTGTAGGGTGTAAGTTGTGATGGAGATTTTCCAACCAGAGCTGCCATTGCAGGCTTGATGGTGACTTCCCACTCCTCTGAGGGCTACTTGGAAACCATTGTCTCTGTTGCTGCTCCCTTGCTTATTGTCAAATGGAGAGAAAAGTGAGGGAGATGGTGAAAATGAAATCAAAGTGTATGGTAAACTGGATCTGATTCAGAGATGGGCAGGAACACAGAGCACTTCACCCCCGCTCCACCTCTCCCACCCCTGCCCCAAAGAGTATTTTTGTCTCCATAAAGATGAGAGATACCTAATGAGATCTTTGTGAATATGAATTAAAGTGAGGTGGGTTCTTTGCAGGGTGCACATTTAGAGCAGTTGCAGTAAATCTAACTGATGTGTTTCAGATGTAAATAAAAGTCATCAGGCAGCAACAGTTTATCTCCTGACTTCACTTTTGTCGTCACAAAGGTGTTCTGTTTAGAAAGAAAATAAGCTGTTAGAATATTCCAACAGAAATATCAGGAACATGATTTAGTAGGTGAGTTATTTCGGGTTACTTGGCAAATAGCGTTTCTGGACAGTGGTAAATTTGTTTACCTCCTCATACATTCAATGAAATGGCCTTTTCTTCTTCCCACCAAGGTAGTTATGCTGTCCTCAGCCCAGAGACTCAATTTCCAACGGCTGTTGGGTTTATTCCAGGGCAGCCAAGCACAGGTTCTGAACCATTTTCTTTCTCAATTCCTGTGGCCTCATAATGGTCAGAACTGTTGTCTTTCACAAAGAGGCCACGGAAAGCTCTGCACATGTGCCAAGGCTCTGGCTGTGGGCTTCGGCACCGGAGAGGAAGCCGATGAGGAATGAGAGCAGCGGGCCTTCCGCGGCGCACGTCTCTCACAGAAACTAGTTCAGGGCAATCTTGTGGGTTACATAGGTCTAGCAGGCATTGCCCTGTCGCTAAGAATTATATTCATAGTTGGAAAAATCCATCCATTTATTAATAAGTGGGAAACACCGTAGATATGGAAGGTGACTTGAAAAGCTCTTTGGGCCGGATTCCAGCCCAGTTGCCCCCTTTGCAGGTGAAGGATCGGGCCCCGAGGGGCCAAGTGATTAGTGGGAATCCTTCTCATCTTCACGCGCATCTCTCAGCTTTTTTCTCTCGTACAGTTTTCCTTAATTCCTCTGCTTTCTCTTCCCATGCTTTACGGTCTGAAGAAGTTAAAATTGTGATGGTCGCAGCAATGTTGGGACCAGGGGCAGAACCAAGTTTTGTGAGACCTTAAGCGTTACACAATGTGGGGGACCTTCTTTAAGAATAAGAATGCAGTTAACTAACCTAATTGTGGAAAATATTTTGCAGTATATACATGTATCAAATCATCACATTGTTATACCTTCAATTTACATAATGGTATATATCACTTACATTTCAATGAAGCTGGAAAAAATAAAGAGAAAGAATGCAGATGACCCTGGGCATACATTGCCGGGCCCCCCATCCCCAGGGCCTGGAAAGGACCCCTGCAACTGAGGGCCCCGAAGCTGAAGCTTCCTTTAGCTTTATGGTGATTCCATTTCTGGTTAAGGTTTCTTATTTTATTCCCCCCCTCCCCCATGCTTTATGTCAATGGAACAAGTTTGAATCTCTCCATTTGACAATAAGCAAGGGAGCAGCAATAGAGACAATGGTTTCCAAGTAGCCCTCAGAGGAGTGGGAGGTCACCATCAAGCCTGCAATGGCAGTTCTGGTTGGAAAATCTCCATCACAACTTACACCCTACAGCTAGCCCTGGGCCTGACACAAGGAAAGCTGCTCAACTATTCATTGGGCTGAACTGAAGCTCATATTCTTAGAATCCAAAGCCTGGGACGAAATGGACTCTTAGGCTCGTCTATATGATTTCCTGGGCTGAGGGCAAAGTGGTATTCAGTGGAAAAGCCTTGGTTTGAAGGTCATGTCAACAAATGAGGCTGATCATAGTTAACATGATACTTTTCCCTCCACTGGACTGCAGGTTCTTCCCCTCAGATTGGAATGACTTCCAGTAGGACTCGTGATTTTGTCATAAGGAAGGACCTCTACCTAGTATTTTAAAAACATAAATGCTTTAGAAATCTATACATATCATGGTTATACCTGTAAAGTGCAGAGTTCCTTTATAGAGTGGTACCATTTCAGACGATCAGGGCGTGTGGAATAAATGTAAGCAAGCCCGAACTACTCTGATTGGTTATTGCACAGGTTGTTTTAGTTGCTTTTCTTTTCTTGTTTTCCTCCTTTGTGTTCTGGATTCTCCCTCCTCCAAACATTTAGCTACAGCCTGTCTCTAGAGGTCCACATTTGCCGGAAGGTACAGCAGGGGCTCTTGACCTGGATCTCAGAGGGTTCTGAGACCCTGGAAGAGTCGAGAACCACTGTTGCACAGCATTTACCTACCCTGGAGGCGTCTAGCCTCTTATATCTTTTCTTATAAGATGACTGCAAAACATCAACATGTTTGTAGCCATGTTTTCCATTAAATGCACATTCCAGTGCCTTAAGACACTATACCAGTGGGGAAAAGTGAGCATTTTATATTTTTATGAAGGTAGTTTTTTCGGTGGTAAATGGAGTTTATCAGACCTCAAGAACTTGTGACTTCCAGAAAATGATAGTGGGCTAATCTGGCTTTGGGGGAATGTCTTTATCCCAGCTACAACAATAAACCCTTAGCCAGGTTGGAGGGAAGAGTGGCAGTGAACAGGACTATCTGGTCCTGTCACATTTGTCGGGGGAGTGACAGATGAGGAAGGACAGGGAGGCCCCGAGTGAGCAGCTCTGCCAATAGGGCTCTCCTTAGCCGGGGAGGGTGTGCAGGGGAGCTGCCTGCACCTGCGGCAGGAGACCTGGCTTTACTCACTCCTGTGCCACTTGGAGCATGTCAAGATAGGGAGTCGTTCATTCCTTTTTTGGGGTCTTAGTCCTAACATTTGCAAAAGTAAGGGATTCTGCTAGGACTAAGGGTCCCTTGTAGTCCTCTGTTTTGTTATCCTTCGATCTGTTTATTCTTATTCATAAATATATCTGTAAAGTTGGCCAAGATAATGAGTTAGTAGTTGTAATTTTACTTTGTTAGACTTTCTCTTTTGGGTATCTTAGGTTCATTTTGTCTCTTAATTACCTGGATATGTTAAGCATACAGCGAAACTGAATGCCTTTGTGTATAAGCTGTAAGCATCCGGCCTTAATTCATGCTGTGTCTGTGATGGAGTTCATACAGCTCCCAGAGTGGCCAGCTGCACTGTGCCCACCACCCGACACTAAGCTCTAGCAAAGGTCTTCTAGCAAAGACCAGGGGATGTGGTGATACACTTAGTTGATTTATAAAGGCCCAGCTTCCACGAGAGGGGACGAGCCTGGCACTCATTGCGGTGCCGTGACCAGCCTGCACCCGGTCCCCACACTGGCAGGGCCTTTCTCATCACAAGGTTGGGTGCCAGGGTATCATCAGGGAGTTGTCTCCCATGGGGAGCTTGTGAAGACAGGCGGGCGAGCAGCAGCTGGGAATTAGCCAGGAGATTTCATTCGTTCTGCAGTGAAAGCTGCGTCCCTATTGCAGCCTTTTCTGTCCACGCACCTTCTGTGATGCGTTGTGTGTTATTATTAATATATTATAATCTATTAGAGGGTAATTTTCTCTAATTTTCCATCATTTTGCAGTTCTGTTCAAAAGGCATTGAAATGTGGGCATCTGGATATCATTGGGAAAAAAAAACAGCTGAATTCACAGGCCCTCAAAGTGGCAGTATGTTTGAAAAGCTTTAACCATGTCTGTGATTTTCCTTTTTGTGAAGGTGGGCGTAGGAGAGGAGGCGGCCACTAGTCCCTAGAGAATATTGCAGCAGCGCGTTACTCCGTGGAGACGGTTTTCATCGACTTAGTCTCAGGGTTGGGCTTCCTTCTAACTCCAGCATGGCCGGGTCCCAGAGAAGCATCTGAATTTCAGGGCTGTCAGCCCACCACCTGTCACTAACTAACACAAGTCAGAGAGGGAAACAGTCATCGACAGTGCAATGAATTACAAAGGCAGAGACAATTTACATAAATACCCCGTTATCCTTGACTGTGGTTGTAAAGCTCCACACACTCACCCACACTGGTTCTCTTGGGATTTGGACCACAGACAGATGAGGTACCCAGGATGAGCTGTGGGCTGCCGGGAGCAGTACCTGGGAAGAGTCTGGGGGTCCAGAACATCAGCCTAGGGTGTGACACCGTTCCATCCCTTCCGTGCCTCCTTTCCAGGGGCTGGATGGCTGGAGGCCATGATGACGTCCCTCATACACGGTCATTCACTCACCATTCATTGCATTTCTCCATCACCCCGTTCCCCCCAACTCTCTCTCTCATGTATGACCTAGGGGTTCATCAAATGATATCACAGTAGATACTAATTAAATATTTGTCCAATAAACAATGGAGTGATATGTATATGATCAATAAAACCAAAGAATTTTGATATTAAGAGCCTGCATTTTTCTCTGGCTGCCAGGCTCTGTGTGGTGAGCGGTCCACTCTCAGAGCACAGAGCCCCTCTGGGCGGGCCTGAGGAGGGGAGTCGGGAGTAGGGATGCTGTGCTCTCCTAGCGGACAGGTGTGGGCTGGGACCCCTCAGGTAGGGCCCGTGATGAGCAATAGCTCTCCATGGGAAGTTCCCCACAAAGGATCCCAGGCAGACGGCTTCGGAGAGGCAAGCTGGCAGGCCACCGGTGGCAGGCTGCCACACGACACGTGTGAAGATGAGCAGTGGGGACAACGGCATGGGGGGAGGGGAAGCAAGGGTGTCGGATGAAGTCTGATCTGTTCACTCATTCTCTTAGTGATTTCAAATTAAGTGATAAAACAGACATGCTCATAAACGAAGTGGGGGAAACCTCAACAAAGACAGAACGCCACGTAAGGAACAGGAGGGATTCGAGATTCTGGAGAAGCAGGCTGGAAAAATGCAGCCTGAGGTGACAGGAAACCACAGTCCTGAAATGCTGACATCCAGGAGGGAGAAGCCTCAGAGCAGGAATGCCGAAGCGCTTCAGGACAGGTGGAAATTTGCCATAGGATGTGGCAGTGGAAAGGGCCTGGGCACTTTGGGGTGACAGAAACATAGCTTCTCATTCTGCCGTGAGTGACAGAGAGCCCGGAATCCCGTCCTTGCCGGAGAAGTCCAGGCCCTGGAGGGATGTGCACAAATGCCAAAGGTTCCTGAGAAGCACTGAGCCAAGTTGTTGGGGTCATGAAAGGTGAATTTTAGAAGAATTTTAGAAGCCAGCTTTGAGGAGTGACAGGCCCAAGTTGAGAAAAATTATAACCCTTAACATTCTTTATGTTTAAAAGAACCAATAACTCGAGGGGCTCTTAAAGAAAGCCCCCTTTCATCCAAGACTTCGACTGAAAATACAGATCTGGAAACTGATGAAGGAAATTTGAGGTAACCAAATTTGCCCAAACATTGGGTCCATCCCAAAATAAGGTGCTGTCTGTGAGACAGAGTTTCTGGGGAGCCCGAGCCTGGGCTTAGGGACTGTCCCTTGATTGATGGCTGCAGAGGAAGGACTTGATTTTTCCACAGAGGCCTGGTTGGCTGTGAGATTTTAGATCATTAACTGGATATTGGCGAGAGATGGATAGATTATCTACACTGTAATATTCACCATATACTATTAGCTAATGTATAGTAATACAATAATGCCCAAAATGTGATACTGTATACTTCTTACATAGGGAGGAAATGCAGGGATTTTTAAACTCAGATTTTGTGTTTAGACTTAATGCATGTTAGGAAATACGGTAAAGTGTATGATTATGAGCTGGATTAAGCTGCTGGGGAATCTTCTTCTGAGGATACTCGTGTATGGGTGGTTGGAAGAGTGTATATGTATACCATTCTCTGAACAGTTGTAAATTCATTCAGGCAGATGACTGAAAATGACAGAAGCCCTACAGTCTCCCAAGGGCCAGGTGAAAGGTGGGTATAACATTTCAGGACAGAACAGGGGTTCTCACTATTAATGAGCATTCACTGCCTAGATCTGCATTTGCAGTTTGCAGTATGTTCTTTCTTTAGGAAGTAAGCACTTCCTCTTAAATTTTATTTTTCCCCAGAAGATTCTTTACTGAAGGAGCTTTTGTCTGGTTAACCTTCCTTTCGTGGTTAGTTTCAGCCCCTCCACCATTCTCCTGCCTTCCCCGCCCTGGACAGCCACCCCGCTCCCACTGCTGACCCCCCCCCCCCAATTATTGCAACTCCTTTAGGTTTCACAGAGGTGATGGGGCCCTCACATCAGTCTGTTATGCTTGTCTGTGCTTCACACAAGACAGGGAGGAGTCCTGGCTGCTTTGCTAGCTTCCAGCACTGTTATTGGCTTCCACTTATGGCTCAACAATTTGCTGTTCTTTGGGAGGGATGTCTGGCTTTTATGCCGGCACACTGCCTCTCCTCTGCACTGGGGCTCTGTTGGTTAATGGCAGGGGTGAGAGGCAAGTTCAGAAGTGAGAGTGAACTTCTCAGGAGCATCTCCTGGAGAGACTGTGTGTTTTCAAAGTAGGTCTATTCAATAAACTCCACAGAATCAGGGCACAGAGTAAGCTAGGGGTGCCAACAGGAAGCCATCACTCTGGTACAAAAGGATATATTGGGTAACAATAATCAGAGGACTAGTGGAAAATAAGAAAGAGTCAACATGCAAGAGAAAAGCAGGACAGAGACGCTATGGATGATTTAATATAAGATTGGAATACCACCCCCCCCCCCAGATATTTGTACACCCACGTTCAGAGCAGCATTATTCATGATAGCCAAAAGGCAGAAACAACCCAAATGTCCATTGACAGATGAATAGATAAACAAAATGTGGTATATCCATACAATGGACTATTATTCGGCTTTAAGAAGGAAGAAAATTCTGACATGTTAGAACATGGATGAACCTTGAGGACATCATGCTAAGTGAAATAAGTCAGACACAAAAAGACAAATATTGATGATTCCACTTATATGAGGTCCCTAGAGCAGTCCAGTCCTTAGAGACAGAAAGCAGAATGGTGCTTGCCAGGGGCTGGGAGGAGGGGGAGAATGAAGGAGTTATTGTTTAATGGGTGTAGGGTTTCATTTTGAGATGATGAAGAAGTTCTGGGGATGTGAACATTAAGCAGTGTGAAAGTGCTTAATGCCACTGAACTATACACTAAAAGGTGATTAAAATGGGAAATGTTATATTAGGTTATGTCTATTTTACCCCATTAAAAAAAATATTGGAACTCTCCATTTTCTATTCTTAGATCCTTAACTTTTAACCTCTCCAGATCTTTAAGTATCTCCCCATGAGGGTGTGTGGAGGTGGGATGGGGAATTTATTTGGGACTCAGAAGGAAGCAGGAAAGGAAAGTTGGGTGGTCTCCTGTTACCCATCCACTGAAGTACAGGAAACAACATGTGTGGGGGTTGGTGATGGCCTCTCTTGTTTTCATTTTGCAGAGGTAGTGGTAGTAGCTCCCTTTAAATTCACCTTGAATTCTGCAAGGCAGCTTTAAAATCTACATTGACATGTATCAAGGAAATCCATAGATGCCTACTAACTTAATTTGTGTTTTGCTCATTCCATATCGCCAGGAATGTTATTAAAATGTTCTTTCCTGGCCTTAACTAACACTGTTCAGTCCTTGCAGCCTGGCTGATTAATGGCAGGGTAATTGCCCTTCATTTCTTTGCCTTCAAAACAGTGCCACCTGGGTCTTTACTGCCCTCAAAGCAGATGTCTTCTGCAGAGAGTGAAATTCCTACCAGTTCAGCCCCTCCTCTTACAACACGTAGGTGAGAAGCCCCTGAAGTGCGCAGGAAGGATGCCAAAGCAAGCAACCATGCTGGAGCCTTCGGAAGAGTGACCCCAGCCCTTTCCCAGATTAATTATCACTGCTTGAGTTGGGGCCAGTGCTCCCCAGCGAATCGGCAGAGAAGGATCATCTTCTAGAGAGGAATATGGATGCTGCTTGACTAGGCAAAGAAACAGAAACAAGCCCCAAGGACGAGGAGTGAGTTTGCAATACACAGGTAGTGTGTGGCTGTTAGTCTGTCCTCTACTGATAATGACGTTTCTGAGCAGTCCCTGTATCTGCCTCTGCCAGGCACTTTCCACAGTCTCCTTCCTGTCAGCCTCCTGTCGCCCAGCGAAGAGGTGTTCCTTCCCTTCCATTTTGTAGATGCAGAAACCAAAGTGCAAAGAGGCAAGTAACTGGACCAAGGCCGCAGGAGTTTTTGGTGTCAGAACTGGGATTTGAACCCAGATCTGTTTGACTCCAAAGCTCGTGCCCCTACACAGAGTAAACACTGGGTCTAATCTGGAGTCCCCAGCATGTCCCTGTAGGTCTATGGTTTCTGTTATCCTTGAGAAACTAGGATAGAGACAGAGACAGTTGGGCCTATGGAGTGTCTGCCCTCTCCTGCCCTGCTCACTCACGGCTACTTCTGACCATCCACCTGACCTCTGGCCTCTGCGGCCCAACTGGCCCTTCTTTGCTAAACGTGAAGGCATACTTGGGCTAGCCCAGCCCACAGATGGGCCTCGCTACCCAGGGCACTGTTTGTTTGACCTCCTAGGTATTCTCTCAACCCAATCCCAGCCCTGGAGTGCCCCTTCCCTGTAGGGCCTTGCTGTGGCCTCCCCAGGCCTGGCATCCCAGGCTCCTGCATCTGGTTTACCAGTGAGTGGTTGCCACTGAGTGAGTTACTCCTCTGGTTACCGGTGAGTGAGAGGCTTGGGAAGTGATTCAGAGCTGGAATTCCCTGCTCACCTATTCCCAAAGGAAAAGAAAAATCCTCCACTGAAAAATCCTGCCCCACTCTGTGTGGCTCTTGCCTTTATACTGCAAGGGGGCTCTCTAGAAGAAGCACCATCCTCTGTTCCCAGGAAGAAGAAAAGGAAAGGAGGCTGGGGGGCCATAAAAAGAAGCACTGCTGTACAGGGGGCCAGTGGATCGACGTGTAGGACTTAGGGGCACATGGCAAGACTGTGGGTCACAGCCGTTTATGTGCGCTTCGTCCTGGATGCTGAACGATTGATCTGGCCACTTGGTGACGGTCGTATCCTTGATCTGCTCTGGGGAGGGATGCGATTTTCCCTTCTCCACGAATGTGAAATCATGACCCCATGGACTGGCAGGAAATGTTCTCTCTGTAAGATGATTTGCTTCTCTGTAGGCATGGGCGGTGGCAGATCTGTGGCAGTAGCGCTTGGGAGAGCTCGTGAAGGGCCCTCGGGGTTTAGTCATTTCCTAGTTCTTCCTGTTCACCCTCTGGATCAACAACATGCTTTTTGGCCTTGCTCACCTGAATGCTGCTGATAACCCTGTGAGTTCTTATCCTTTCTTTTCCCAGAGTGCTCAGGGACCACAAAGCCAGCTTCATTAAACTGGAAAGACTGGCCCTTTGCTAAGTAGTCAATTTTAGATGAAACTGAAACCCGGGCTAGGATTTTTGGTTCACCTCCCAGATCACAGGAATTTATTACCTCATTACCAGTCAAATAAGCAGTTTTAAATGATCCAAGAACAGGCTGACCACTTGGAATCCCAGGTAGTCTGTTAGGTCTTTTTGCTGGTTTGTGACTTACCTCTGCTTCCAAGGGGGCCTGCCGCTGGGGCGGGGAGGCAGGAAATGAGATGCAGGAGAAAATCGGAGTGAGTGGGCATCCGGGTTTATCAAACAGAAGTAACTTTACCTGTGTGTGGAGGAGGGAGGCATTTAGAGGTTTTGTAACCAAAGATCGCTAGTCATTTAACCTGATGACCTACAAGTACTTAGGAAGTATGTGTGTGTGTTAAGAGCCATGTGTTTTTAGTGATTTAGACCCATTTCTACTTTAGGACAAAGATGATTTATCCATCTCCCACTGCTGTAATGTAAGCTCCTCGATGGCTGTTTTTGTTTGTTTGTGTGTATGTTTATTTCGGTTTTGTAACCTTTGTTCTCTAATGTATTCCGAGTTACTTAGAATTGCACAGAGGAATGCAATAAATATTTGTGGAACGAATAATAAATAACTATGGATGTGTGTGTAGGTAGGTGCACCTACACGTACAGGCAAGAGTAGCATCTCACCCATAAGTCATTTATCTAACAACCTTGAGTATGTAAAATAAGTGAAGAATTAGAACATAGTCCAAAGGGCCATGGAGTAGCCACGCCTGGGGGTGACAAACCTCGTGCTTGTGTTTCTCTATGCATAAGAGAGACGTTTGGTCCTTCACAGCCAGGCCTACTTAAGATAGTGTTCTTGGCCTGGAGCAGATCAGAAATGGCATATTGAAGACAGAGACAATCACAGAGAAAAAAGCAACAAAGCGATGGCTAACAGCTTGACAGGAGGAGAGGAGACAAAAAACAGACCCATGTAATCTACGTATGGCCTCCTGGAACCAGTTGGTTTAGGGGCACACAGCCTTTTACACTTTACTATTCCATTGCACATTATGTTATATAGCATGGTATGAAATTAATTAATGTTTATAAGTAGACACTGAATCATCAAAAGCTTAAATTATGTCTCATAACTATAAGAAGACAAGGTTGTCTCTAATTCTTTAGAAAGAGTCCTTTGGAATCGTTTAAATAACTGTTTCTTGACAAGTATATTCTTCCATTATCTATACCAGGAGGCAGAAAATTATGGCCTGCAAGCCAAATCCAGCTTGCTGCTTGCTTTTATAAATAAAGTTTTATCAAAAACAGCCATGCTCGTTCATTTACATATTGTCTATAGCAGCAGAGTTGAGTCATTGCAACAGAGACTATAGGGCCTGCAAAGCCAAAAATATTTATTGTCTAGTACTTTATAGAAAAAGTTGGCTGATCCCTGATCTACATGTTGGGTTCTTCCTGGATGTTAGTTTCTACTCATGTGTACATCTGATATATTTGCATGCATTACTGAGTGATCCATATACATGAATGTGTATGCACACACATTTCTGTGTGATAGTAGGCACAACTAAATACTAAGCACCACATTTCCTTTACTTCTAAAACATTGCTCAGTAGCTCTGTAAAAGACTTTTGAGTCCAATTAGCCATTACTCTTCCAGCTTCACTCAACTGATGGTGTGTAGTGACCTCTGACTCAAAGGGCAAAAACATTCTGGAGAGCTATAGCACTCTTAGAAACCTCACGGCACGTTAACTGCCCTCTCAATAGCTCCTGGAGTGTAGGCATATTGATCGCACTCAGCTTTTATGACAGATGTCCTTGCAGTGTGAAGGATTCCATGATTATGTATCCCAGATTACAGAGGGTCTTGTGGGATATTTAAATGGTACTGGAATTCGAGTACAATAGCAAGAAATATTGTATAGTTCATGGATTATAGAATTATAATTTTCTATAAGATATAGAAAAGATTATATCTTTTCTAGATAGAATTTGCTTTCAGATTATTCTTGTGGCCTTTGCCACTGATAATGGAGAAACTTTCTCCTGTGAAGGCAGTCATGCTGATTTATTATTCTGTGCTGATGTGGCTTTTCCACATTAATGTTAGATTTTACTAGTTCTGACTTCAGTGTACTCCTTGCTCAGTCTAGCTAATATACTTCACTTTGTTTTATTAATTTTCGAGTACCAAGAGCCAATATTCATTATGGAAGGTAGGCTTCTAAGATTATAGACTCCTATGGGTAAAATATTTATATGTATCATTAAAATGAGCACTAAAACATGGTTTGGATTTGGGGTGGTGAAGGGAATGCCTTTTTTATTGAGACATAATAAAATTGACCCTTTTAAAGTGTACAATTCAATAGTTTTTAGTATATTTACAAAGTTATACAGTCACCTCTTTTTTTAATACACAAAAAATTTGGTTTATTTTTGAGGAACTCTATGTAATCCATACAAAAGTGGCTGTTAGAGTTGCACTGAAATCCACACATTTATGCTTTGTTGAGATTTACCAAATGGCCTGTGTGCCATGGGATTTGCTGAGCGTGGATTCTGACAGTCCTAGGTCCCCTGAGTTATTTTATACATCATATTGTTCGTTGCAGTTGGGCAATGTCAGAGAGAACACCAGGGCCCAGTGTCCCAGACCTTTGTCCTAACCTCAGACCCCATGGGTTTGATCAAGCTCCCTCGCTCTGGAATTCTTTTTCCCTCCGTTATAGTGAAACCAGGGGAGTATACTGAAAATGACACGCTGCTCTGGCTGAGCTTGAGTTTTCCTTTGAGTCTGCATTGGGATGTAAATGGACCTGCCCTGCCTTTGTCTAGCCCCATCCCTAAGTCTGTCCTGAATGACCCTGTGCAAAGAGACCAGTCATTTGTTTATTCATTCCCTCATAAGTACTTGTAGCAATCCTACACCACATGCTAGACCCTGAGAATACAGAGGGAAGATAGACAGGATCCTACACTCAAGAAGTTTATATTCCAGTGAAGAAAAGAGACATTAAATGACTAATTACCCAATTAATTCTGCAGTCACAGTTGTGATAAGTGCACCAAAAGAAAAGTACAGGGTCTTGGGATAGAAGAGTACAACATGGGGTCAGACTTAGTCTGCAGGCAGGGAAGTGTCTCTGAGAGTGTGATATTTTTTTAGCCAAGATCTGAAGGATAAATATGGCAAGGGAAGGAGGAGAGACAGAGGTAGGAGCTACATCACAGATGGCCTTGCAGGCAAAGGGAGGGTTTTGGATTCAGCTGTGGGAATTCCTGAAGCTCAAAACAAACAAAACAAAAAACCACACCCTAATTGCTGTGTGTGAAGGGAGCTAGTATAGAACAGGGAGATTTATTACAGTCACCCAGGTAGGAGATGATGGTGACCTCGATCACTAGGTTGGGGACAGCAGTGGATACGGAACATGAATTTGAAGCATATTTAGGAGATGGAGTCGACAGGACCTACTGCATCTCATTCTTTATTTTTTTCATTCCTACAGTTAGATCCATCCTTCTTTCCCAGTTCTAGCTCCTTAGATGTCCTTATTCTTTGGGCTGAGAATACACTGAATATACACTAAAAGTCATTCAATGTCCTGGAGTCAAGTGGGAGTCCTCTCAGGGGAGCTTTGGAGCTGTGTCTATAATGCTAGAGACCTTGAAATATAAAAGGGTAGGTTTTCCAGATTTTTCACTGGAAAAGCTGAGGGCTCTAGAGAAGGCAGAATCTCCAGGGGACCTAGAGAAAAATCATGTGGATGCAGATTAGTCCATAAACTTGCTTCCACCTAGCAAACCACATTCTCCACATTGAAAAGTTCCTCCCTCTTTTTAGAAGCATCCAAATTACATGTGTCTTGCTTCCTTGCTGGCTGACTGGCCACTGGCTGGGAGGCAGCACAGCTGTGGGAGGCCTGAGCTCCCGGGCCTTCCATCATCTCCCTCCAGGGTTAACATGATGCTTTACTACCCGGATGTAGATTTTCTTTTCACTTCCGTTCTGGATTTTCAAATTCACAGGCTACGAAATGAGTTGGGAAGTAATCCTTTGCTTCCTCCTGAATGAAGAATAAGAATGTGTCCTCTGGAGACCACCCCAGGTGCTGTCAACTAGAAAACATCCCCAGACCTTGTTGCACTTTGGGGGAATGCATTTGATTGCCTCTGAGCCTTTGGTGGATGGCGTAGGGATTGTGTGTGCATTAGTAGTCCTGACTGCTTAAGATTTTTCACACATTTGACCAAGTAAATAGCTTCTTTTTTTTTTTCTAATCATTGTTTTATTTATTTCATTTATTTATTGTTGGCTGCGTTGGGTCTTCGTTGCTGCGAGTGGAGTCTATTCTTCGTTGTGGTGTGCAGGCTTCTCATTGCAGTGGCTTCTCTTGTCACGGAGCACGGGCTCTAGGCACACGGGCTTCAGTAGTTGTGGTGCGTGGACTCAGTAGCTGTGGCTCGCGGGCTCTAGAGTGCAGGTTCAATAGTTGTGGCGCACGGGCTTTGTTGCTCCGTGGCATGTGGGATCTTCCCGGACCAGGGCTCGAACCCATGTCCCCTGCATTGGCAGGCAGATTCTTAACCACTGCACCACCAGGGAAGCCCTGACCAAGTAAATAGCTTCTTGCCTTCAGTGGGTTTTAATTTCACAACCAGCAACCATTGCAAGATGAAGAAATTCAAGAGTCGAAGGTGTTAGAGTCATTCAGATAGAGTCATCCAAATCCTACTTAAGTTGGAGCCCAGGAGAGAAAAGTGCAGAGACAGTTGTCTTCAGTGTTTTTATATAAAATTACTTTTTCAAAAAATAAGTTGTCGTTTAATTGAGAGTATTGATGATATGGATTCAAGCAGGGGAGGGCATTAGAGATGGGAAAAATAGGTCTCTCATCCAAGGCGGCTCCTCAGTCTATGGTCTTTAGTCATTTTGCTTCTAACTTTCTTCTGAAGTTGATACCGTTTTATTTTATTTTGTTTTTCCCGAGGAACTGAAGGGACCATTGCACAATTTCTTAGTAATCCAGGCCATTTTACCAGGGTTGAACTCAGTGCTTTAGAGCCCTGGGAGAAAGCGATCCAGCTGAGTAAGACCTTTGTATGAGGAGATGGGGAGAGAAAGGAGACGGAAGAGAGGAGGCATCAACTTAAGTAGGATTTGGAGAAGAAGAGTCAGAGACTGAGTTTAGATTCATGTTTAATTTGGAAAGAAACAACCATAAATATATATTCCAGGTATCTGCCTTCGCTATTATGTTGCTTGTGGCTGAATTAGGAAAATAAATTCCTTTAGTATCTTTAGTATATTAGTTGCTTGGGTGTGAATTGTTGGAAGAAAGAGTTAATACCTTTCATATGGGGATCATTTGAGATTTAAGAGTGGAGCTGGCCAATGACTTTATTGTATAAAAACTGTTTAAAATATTTAGAAAGTTCCATAAAATCTATTTCTTCCTACCATGATATATATATTCAAGAGAATCTCCATTTGCCTCTGCTTTGCCAGGATAATTAATACCCTCTACACGTGAAGGTCTGTGTCCAAATCAGCATGATGAAACCGCCTGTGAATATGAATATATAGTTTTCACAAAGTTCTTGCTAAATTCTTAAACTTTAGATTTTTATTTATTTATTTATTTTTTTGCTTTTAGCGGTAGGCTAGAGGTAGGAGAGCAGTCATCTTTGGAATTGACAGTAAGCACATATTCTTTGCTCAATTGATAAGGACCTCGTTCATGGCCGCTGTGAGATCTGGTTTATTGTTCTTGTCAATGCTTGACGTTTTTGACAGGCCACAAAATCTCAAGTGAAATAGATATATTTGGGCATGAGATGTTGACTTGTAATTCATGAAACTACAACATGCCGCCTGTAAAGGAGAGGAATTGACAGAGGTGTGGTTTTGATTTACGAGGTGAAAGCCAGAGAACAAACAAGAAGACCTTTGTTGTGCTGTCACAGCTGCTGAAGATAAGTGTTAAACAGAAATCCAGAATGCTTCCTACACATCCAGAGAAGGCCGAGGGCTTCCTTGGTGGAATCACTAGGCTGTCTTGGGGTGCAGGTGGGGCTCTGGCCCTGCCCTGCTTTAACCAGAACTACTGTGCCCTCCCTCCCTCCCTCTCTTCCTGCCTTCCTTCCCTCCTTCCTTCCTTCCTTCCTTCCTTCCTTCCTTCCTTCCTCCCTCCATCTCTCTCTTCATCCCACTCACCTTACAAAACTGCAGCCTTGGTAAAATCCTGTTCTCCACCAACGTTGCCCACGTATTTGCCCAGCTGAACCTGGGTAAAGTAAAACACAAAACCATGGTGACTGTGTTCAGTTTCTGACCGTTCACCTCAAGCAGGCTCTTGGTCCCTGCTGGCAATTGTACTGTTCGCTCTCCGCTCTCCTGTTAGCCTATTTTATGCCTTCCTCTTCTTCCCAGCCTCTGACACCGGCTTCTCCATCTTCCCTCTCAGCTGAATTTCCTAGGCTCCCACCGACTGCCCACCTTCTCTCCCCTCTGGCTGATACTTTGGGTGAACTGCTTGTCCTCCACAAGGCTGCGGGCATCCTGCAGATGCCAGCCCGCTGACTGGCTCAGTGACACCCTCCAACGGTTTCCTCTTCTTTCTATATCATGTCTTCCTTCTCTATGGGATCGTTCCTTTTAGAATACCAAAATGCTGTTATAGCTCGCAACTTAAAAAAGAAAATTAAGAGGTGTCTTGACCTCATATCCCCCACTGACTACTGTCCCATTTCTTTGATTCCCTTTGCAGCAAATTTAGTTTTAAAAAAGACTTTTTGTACTCTGTCTTCAGTTTCTCATCTCTACGCTTTCTTGAGCTCACTCCATTCAGCCTTTAGTTGCCATTACTCAGACAAAAGCTCAGAGGTCATCAAAGAAAATAATGATAGATGGATAATACGTGAGATGTGATAGACACTAATCGTGATATGATCCTTTTGCTACATTCATTCATTCAACAAGTACTTGTTGACCACCTACTATTCCACACTGTTGTAAGTATTTTACGAATATTAATTCACATAAGCTTGTAAGGTGGGTGCTGTTATTATCCTCATTACATGGATGAGGAAACTGAGAAACAGAGAGATGAAAGAGTTTACCCTCTACGCCATACATAGCATACAGTGATGACTTTTCAGCCCTCATTTTACTTGACCTACTTGCAGTGTTTACCGATTAATCATTCCCTCCTTCTTGAACTACTTGCTCCACCTCATTTTCTGAACAGCACTCTCTTTGGCTTCTCCTTTTACCTCATTATCTGTTCCTCTCAGTATCTTTTGCTGATTCCTTCTCATCTCCCCTAAATAGATCCTGGAGAGCTCAGTCATCACACCTTTTCTCTATCTACACTCACTCCCTGTGTGACCCCTCCCAGTCCCATGACTTTAAATGCTGTCTATATACTGTTGGCCTCTGAAATGCTGTCTCTAGCCTGGGCCTCACCCCTGAACTCTAGACTTGATATTCTCCCTGACCTCATGACCTCATTTTCAACCGTTCCCCTCCTCACTCACCCAGTTGCAGCCATGCAGGCCTCCCTGCTGCTCCTAGTTATGCTAATAGTGCCCCTACCTGGGGGCCTCCGCATGTGGACCTGGCCTCTGACTGGGATGCTTTCTGGAGATACCTGCTGGGGCCCATGACCTTGCTTCCTTCAAGTCTCTGTTCAAGAGAGGCCATCTCTGTTCAAGAGAGGCCATCTCTGCCCGTCCAACCCCAAAAGTCCCTTTTTACCTGCCTTGCTTTATTGTTCTCCACGTGTCACCATGGGACATGTCATGTATTTGCTCATTATTCATTTTTCTCCAGAAGAGAGCTGCAGGCGGCAGAGCTCTGCAGAGCTTTGTTCTCCACTGTGTCGCCAATGCAGGGTGTGTAATAGGTGTGTAATAAATAGCTATTGAGTGAATGAATGAAGTCATCGCAGGAAACGTACAGACAGATGCCTTTTAGAAGTCCATGTCTTTAATTTTTTTTTAAGTAAATTGATTCACATTTACAAAATGAATGAAATAATAAATGTATAAATGAGTCGTCTTTCCTCTTCCCTTAAGTTTTATGACATTTATAAATTCACCTGAAATTGTAATAAAAGATTCCAGAAGGTTTTACAGCATGTTTTCAGTTGATGATAATAGCCAGAAATAGTTTAAATAACAACATTAACAGGTTATGGTTTTCCTAAAGAACCATGAAAGTTGGACTATGTTTGTTTTCCAGCACCTATCAGAGAACCTGACACGATTAGGTACCTAGTAAGTGTTTGATAAATGAATGAAATTAGTGAATGAAGAGATGAATGAGTGAATATATTGAATGAATAGATAAATGGGGCAAAATCTACCTGTCTGCATTAGTATTGGGAAATAATACATGTTCAAGAGTTTTAAAACGTGGCCATGTATGTGTGGGAATATGCCCTCAGTCTTTCACTGCTTCTGACTTCCTGTTGATATGGAAGGCCCGAATCCAGTTCACACCATGTTTCTTAAAAATTTCTCAAATTTTATTGGAATCCATAATCAAAATTAAAATTTGTTTTTAAATGTGTTCTATGCTCTTATGCTCTCATTCCTACTTCTTTAATGTTACCTAGGAAATGCCTGGGGCAGAGTTTTGCACTCTAATCCCTTATGGGACACACAAATCACTGAATGAACATGTCTATAGCTAACTTTCCACACTTGATTCTGAGGAGACTGACTAGAGGCAGGTGTGGGGAGGGGATGAGTTTTCTTCCCACCCTTGGAAATTTTAATTCTTGAGCGTATCTTATCTGTACTGCTTCCCCTGAACCCCCCCAAAAGAGTCATCTTACTAGTTTCCTCCAAGGAAGATGTATATTTGTGTGTGTGTGTGTGTGTGTGTGTGCACGCACGTAGAGTGGGGAAGACGGGCAGTGTGGCCCCCTTGCACTCTTTTTTTTTTAATTTTTTAAAAAATTAATTAATTTAATTTATTTATTTTTGGCTGCGTTAGATCTTTGTTGCTGCGTGCCGGCTTTCTCTAGTTGCAGCGAGTGGCGGCTACTCTTCATTGTGGTGTGCGGGCTTCTCATTGCGGTGGCTTCTCCTGTTGAGGAGCATGGGTTCTAGGCGCGCGGGCTTCAGTAGTTGCGGCACACCAGCTCAGTAGTCGTGGCTCGTGGGCTGTAGAGCGCAGGCTCAGTAGTTGTGGCTCACGGGCCTAGTTGCTCCGTGGCATGTGGGATCTTCCCAGGCCAGGGCTCGAACCCATGTATCCTGCACTGGCAGGCGGATTCTCAACCACTGCACCACCAGGGAAGCCCCCCTTGCACTCTTAATGCATTCCTAAATGCATTGCTCCTTCCCATTGAGGCTGTTCACATTCTTCATAAGATTGACACGTCAGAGATTTTGGTGAGATAGTTGCTGTTGTCATAAGTTTCTTACACAATTAGTTTACATACATAGACAATGTACATGAATTGACTGATTCAAATCCGTCTTTTGTAGGGCCTGTTAGTCAAAAGGCCCCTTAAAAAATATGAAGATAAATGAATAATTTAACAGTATAGCAGATAAGTACAACTGCACTCTGTCAAATGCTAGGCTCCCATGTGCCAGCATGAGTAGAAGCAGCAGAGAGTGCAGTCTTGGTCTGCTCACCCTCTCTCTCTTTCTAATACTAACTTGGGCTTGTTGTGGTTGAGCCTATACAGAAGCATCTAGAAGGGCTCATTCAAAATAGACAGCTTCAGCTTTTGCTCAGATCTTCAAGATATGCTGCGTCAGCTCTCCCTGCCACAAAGGTCCTCTGAGAAGCCAGGAAAGATTGTAGCCCTGAAAGAGCTTCAACTTCTGTTGGTGGGGTTTGGTAGGGGTGGCGCACCCTAAGGAGGGTGCCAAGTCATGGTACAGGCCCACGGGCATGTGTGGAAATCCTCACCTGCCCGGCAGTAACCCCTGGTCAGGGCTGAGGAGGTGGGAATCTGAACCGAGGCTGGCTGGCTGGTCCTCTGACTTGTGTGTATGTAAATAGTTTGCAGTAACTGGCTTCTCAGGAATGACTGTTATTAACTGAAGCTGGCAGAGAGGCTGGGTAAAGCCCTCCTGCCCCTCCTGAGCCCCCAGCCCTCCCATCCTACCACGTTCATAGCTTTTTCAGTGATTTTGCTCATCTCAGTGACTTTTCAGTTCAGACTGTGTCACTGAAGATCATTATGGAAGAAAGAAGGGTAAGAGGTATTGCTGACTATTCTGTGATTGATCTATTCCACCCTGAACAAGGAAACAAATGTCTAATGATAGATGGTTAAGTTCTAGGCCTCCAAGCCCAGATCTTATAACTAGGTCTTGGAAGTTGTTGATCTGTTAGATGTTTCCAGGACTCCCCCTGCCAAGGGTGTGTGACATCATCTCTAATGTATCATGAGTGGAAACAGAAATGTCCCATCGGGTCCTCATCCTCTCAAAGTCTCCTCCAACCGGGGGCACTTACGGCCAAAGCCTCTGTGACTTCCATCACCAAACCCAACCGGCGTGGAATCTGGCACATCGTCTGTGCTACATAATAAATGTGGTTTTCGCAGGAACAAAGAAATCTCTGGTCTTCTCTATAATTGCACCAAATTACATCTCAGAGATGACTTTTTCTTGTCATGCCATTGGTTTTCTTTCTCCAAGAGGGAGACTGCAAAGTTACCATGATGTGAAATCTGGCCAGCGGCTTGAAGGGATTTCGTAGTCATAGCAACCTCAGCAGCACCCTCTCAAACCTGGGCAGGTGGCAGAGCCAGGGGTGACTGGGCTCCGCTGCAGCCGCCTGAACCCCGACCGGATTCACGGTTTTGTGTGGTCAGGACCTTGGGGCTCACGTCAGCCTTTCCCACCACACTCTTGGAAACAGCGAGTGGTCCTGTCAGCAGTGCCCGTTGCACCAGGAAGGGCAAGGGCATGTGATCCAGATGCAAGAGAGGCCCGAGGCTGGGGGTGGCAGAGTCGGGGGTTTAAAAGCCTGGGGCCAGTGCCCGCCCTGGGTTCGCCCACCCGCGCACACTGTGCTGGCCCGCTTGTCGACCACCACCCAAGAGTCAGCATAGAGCCTGTGCTTTTTAGAGTTTAGTGTCTCCACACTTAAGAGAAAACGAAGTAGATGAGAGCCCAGATTAGCTTCTGGATTTAGAACACCCACCCCCGCCCCCCCCGTGGTCCTGCATAGAGATTCCTAGGAAAGCGTGTGAGAAGGAAGCAGGGAGAGGGCTCAGGCCAGGGTTTCAACCTCGGCACAACTGACGTTTGGGCCTGGATCCTTCTTTGTCATGGGAGTTTTTTCCTATGCAGTGTAAGACATTTAGCAGTATCCTTGGCCTCTACCTACAAGATGTCAGTAGCCCCCTCCCAGTTGTGACAACGAAAAATGTCCCCAGGTATTTCCAAATGTCTCCTAGGGGTCAAAATCACCAGGGGTTGAAACCACTGGATTAGGGAGAGAATTTGGTGAAAAGACATTTGCTGATACCTGTAGTCTTGGGCTATGTCCCAAGAGCCATTTATCATTGTCATGAATTACTGTCTAGAAAAAGCAGAGGCCTGAGGTTTTCAGAGGAGTTGCAATCCACTGGCTGGCATGGAGAGGTCTGCAGGAAATGGTCAGCTGCTCTTCAAAGGCCACAGCTAGGCTTAGATACTTGAAAGGGAGAGGTACCTCTTCCTTCTTCTCCCTCCCCATCTCTTCCTCTGCGATACTGAACCACTGAATCACCCGGGAGGCTTGTTAAAATGCACCCAGAGCTCCACTCCCCAGAGATTCTGATCCAGAGGATCTGGGAGGGGGCCCGGGATCTGCCTTGTTCTGAACTTCCCAAGTGCAGGGGCAGGGGTATGGGGATGGGGTGGGGTCTGGAGGCGACACCTTAAGAAACAAGTCCCCAGAGGGATGTCAGACACAACAAATGCTCCCAGTCCTCTGAGGACACTAAAATCTAGCATGAAAAAGAATAAGGAAAAAACAAAGACTTTAGCACAAAGCAAAAAGTGATAATCCGTAAGAAAGATGAAGCTAATAGATATAGATAATAGATAATAAGGGGTAAGGGAACCCCTTACACTGAAAAGAGACTCACTCACTCACTCATTCAACAAATACTTTCTGAGTGCCTCCTCTGCTTCAAGCATTGCTCTAGGCATGAGGGAGTCAACAGTGAATAAAATAGACAAAAGTCCCTGCTCTCATTCAGTTTATATTTTGTAGGGGAGACAGTGAACAGACTTCCTAACTATAGATCACGTAGAGAGAAAGCAGAGCAGAGGGTCAGGGAATGCTGGGGGTGGCTTGCAGCTGTAATTAGGGGGTCAGGGAGGCCTCATTTGCAAGGTGATATCTGACCACCATGAAGGTGGTAAGAGACAGTCAGGTGCATATGTGTAGGGGCAAGTTTTCCATGCAGAAGGAAAAAGAAGTACAGAGTCACTGAGGTGACCGTGAACATTCCCTGTGTGATCAAGGACCAGCTCAGGCTCTTGTGGCTGGGGCAGAGTGAGTCAGGATGCAGTAGCAGGACCGGAGGTCGGAGAGCGAGAGGAGGCCAGGTCCTGCAGTGCCCAGTGCAAAGACCTTGCCTTGACTCTGACGGGTGGGGCTGCGGGAGGATTTTTAGCCGAGGAACGCCAGGATCAGATTTAAGACTTACAAGGATCACCCTGGCTGCTGTCTTAAGTAGACTCCAGGGGGCCAAGCGCAGAAGTTATCATTACTGTTGAAATTATGGTATGGTTTCTGCCCCCTAGGAATTTACCATGATGGTGGAGATAGAGCATGTACAACTCTAACTAACAAGGAAGTGTTTGCTAAGTGATGTGAATCACTCAGACCAGAGAAGTGTGATGGAAGCGCCTTCTGGGAGTCAGACTTCATGGACAAGTTGGGCCTTACGATGGAAAAACAAGATTTCTTTTCAGCTTAATGGGTATATGATTGACATTTAGTAAAGGGTACGCATCTGAAGTGTACAATTTAATATGTTTGGTCATATGTATATACCCATGAAACCATCACCACAGCGGTGAACATATCTATTACCTGCCCCCCCACCAAATTTTCTTGTGGTTTACAGGCAGGGTGGGAATTATCATCAGGGCAGGAGCATAAGCAAAGGCACAGAGGCAGGGAAATGCAGGGGCTTCTGTGGGACAGAGGGAAACCCACCCTGCCTGTCCTGCAGGGTCACATGGGGAACCTGGAGAGAGATGTCTGACAAGACAGCTTGAAGTAAATCACATGGGGCCCAAAATACTGGGTTGCAAGGGTTAGGTCACAGGGGGACCGGCAGAAGTGTTTAAATTTGCTGATAAAACAGAGTTTATCTGCTAAAATTTCATCTTTAAAAACACCAGCAACAACATCAAATTTTAGGTACTTTATCTTTTTGTAGTAAGTCCAAGGAAACATAGCCAAGTAAATTTCTGCAGTGTTTCATGCATACAGAATCAATTAAAGAAAAAAGAAACATTAGGCCATTTCATAATTAGATAATTAACAGATTCCTTAATAACCTTGTACTAAGACAGCTACTTACAGATCGAGAATAAATCCATTTGCCACCTGATGGTACATTATAGCCCACACATAAAAAATACATCTAATCTAGATAGACTTTAATAATTTAAAGGTAAGATTTTAGCGTGTCATACTAGAATCGTGATTAGTGCTTCATATTTGTAAAGTCCAGCACATTATTTTCGTGTTCATGTTGAACATGAACTTTAAAGTTAAGGAAAACATTTTAAGTAGGTGTTATGAGTCTACTCTCCCATCCTAAGCTCTTAGACTATTTATGAATGGATCCTGTTTCCCCAGGGCCAAGAGGTAGACTGGAGAGCAAGATTTTCAGGTTTGAAAGATAGGTTTGCTAATGTGAAATCCTCTTTCTCTTCCTCCTTCTCCCGGGTGGAGTCTGGCAACTCCTTGGAGGCGCGGGCCAGTTGATGGCTCTGTGATTCGGCTTGAACAATCAGCACCGGCTCTGGTGCGTCACCCACTCCCGAGGGAGACACGAGGAATACGTTTCAGCGAGACGCATCACGGTCTCAGGTGCATGGAAATGAATGACTCTTGGCTTGTTTCACCTCTGAAGAGAGAAGGCCAGGAGTCATCCAGTCCATGCTCAGGGATATCAGCTCAGGAATTCCAGGGACCCACCCTTATTTTGGTTTCTTTCAAGAAGACCTGACTTCCTCGAATGTAAGAGGTGGTTAGCTGAAGATCGCAAGTTCTCTTTACCGTCCCCGCACCTCTGAATTCCAGAAGTGCTCGCTAAATCCTCCTGGATATAAGTAAGCCCCAGGTCATTGTTGCGTCATCATCACTACCATCTGAAGTACCGAACTGCTATAAACATGGTACTGCTTTGGATACTGAGAAGTGAAGCACTGATAATAATCACCACCATTACTGAGCATTCCCAAGGGCCAGGACTGTGCTAAACCTGTTGCACGTATAATCCTTACGTTACTCAATAAAATAGGGGCTCTTATCAATTCCCATTTTTACATGTAAGGAGACTGAAGCTTCGATAGGTCACACAGCTACTAAGCGATGGAGCCCTGTCTCGAACCGTCCATGCTCGCCACCAAACGTTTTCAAAAGAATCGAGACATTGTCTGTGCCATCCAGTGGGAAAAGATGAGAGGCATAGACATAAAACATTTCTCTGGTCATCATGAGAAATACCTCACCTATTCTTTTGAGTAATTCATGAACGTTTCTTAATCACATTAAGTTCCAATGAAAAACCTCCCTTTTCTTTTGAAGCAGGTAAGTCTTATCATCTGCAACACTTTTTCACACGTTGCAGCAAGCAGCCCTATTAATTGCATCCCGCCTGCATCTGGCGCTCCCAGCAGCCTCCCGTGCTGAAGAGAATCATTCAAACTGAAGTGCACGTGCGTCTCTAATGGGCCCGCATCTCTCTGCTTGTAACCCAGGGCAGGATTGCTTAGGCGGTACACAGTCACTACGGTCCAGGTTAATTTGGTTTCTCGTGTAGAACAACTTCGGTCTGACATTTAACATTTCTTCCTTTGACATTTTTTTTTGGCCTCTCTCTGAGCTCATTATCCAGCATCTTTTACATTCATTCTTTTTTACACGCTAGGATCAGTACTTGTGTCCAATAATGATGAAAAGCCTGGGGTTCGGATGAGGCCTGGAAGGCCAGAAGGAAGTTTCACGTTCATGGAGCCGGTCTGTGGGCCACCTGTGATTCCAGGGCCTGACCCAGCTGCTGCCACTACGGTGCTGGTTGTTTGGGCTGTCTCAGGCCTCACGGGAGCAAACTCTAATTGTAACGCACCTGGTCACCTCTTTCATGCCCCTCTTTCTCCCTGTCACTAACTTTGGAGAATGAGCCCTGCTGTGTGAAACTGAGAGAAGCACTCAGGGATTTTGAGTTTGCACCGTGTGTCAGCGAGAATGGCAGCCCATGAGAGTGGTCACTCTTCTCTGCAAAGAGTGTTGGGATGTCATTGCTTGTGACACAGTCTTAATTTGTTCCCTGGCTTCCCTCCCAGGTTGTCATATGCCTTGTTTGTGGGTCTGGGAACTCTGAACAACAGGAGTAAAGGATACTGATGTTTGTCAATTCCTGCTGGGTAGGTTCAGCATGATGGCTGGGTGAGTAGAGTCTCATGTGAGAGGGACTCTGGGTTCCCCAACCCTTTGCATCCCCCTTGATCTTGCACGTCCCATCAAGCACGTGTGGGCAGTGAGATGCAAGATCGGGGGCTGATGAGCACGGAGGAACCAAATCTTCCTGAGGAAGAAGTTACACCCACTGGTTGGCATTTTGGGGGTATCCTTAAATTTCAGATTTTAAGGTCTCCTTTCTGCCAGTGGCTAAGTGAAATTTGTTTTTTCTTCTTCTGAAATTACCAAGGTGAAACAAACCCAGTTCTTTTGAGAGACCTTTGAATCCAAATATTTGAATGTTTCACTGTGAATGAGAATATTTGTTTTCTTGGGTTGGATTCACCTGAGCTTTGCTACCTATTGTTTTGCAAACTTCCAGTTTTGCAGTTTCCATTAAACACAGAGGATCATTCATATTGACACCTGCCTTTGGGGACAGAACTGCTGGGAAGAATGCTGAGATTCTTGAGAAAGAAAGCACACTGATAGGGAAGGTGGCAGGAGGTGGGGAAGGGGCGGGGGATGCAGACCCTCGTGTGGAAGGATTACAAGGCGTGTGAGGGTAAATTCCCTTGATCTTCTGGGAAACTGCCCGCGGTGGGGAACAAAACATTGCATTCTCGGAGTTCTAGCCATCATTCTGGGCCTCACGGGATAGCATTTATGGAAGAAGAAAGTTTAGGAACAAAGTGGAAAGAAACTGCCTTTGAAGAACAGCTTAAATCTTGTTAAGCTTGTCACTAGAGGCCTCTAGAATAATAAACCGGGAGCAAACATCAACAGGAATTTGCACAACACATGCTGGACGCTGACTCCAGCTGTTGCTTTCCTCACAGACCCAGAGGCTTTGCGGAAATGCACTCCAAGTACTCTTTGGGCTAAAATAATCTGGAAAAAAAATCCTGTCCTTGCAAGTGGCATGAGTGTTTATTGCCAAACAACCCATCCCTCAGAGGATGAAGTGGGACAGAAAACAGTGAGGACGCTAGTGAACAGCTTGGTTTGCCTGGGCGGCAGTTCTTGTTTTCTTGCTCGGGTTCCAGAGTCTCCACCCTCATTAGCGGCCATGCCTCGCGTGTTGAAAGCTGGCTGCTGGCTCTTGGAAAATAAGCGTGCTACCTACTTGCTGGGGGGTCTAACCCTGCTGGACCAGGTGTGTAGTATTTTTTTTTTTTTTAAAGTAAGGTTTCTTTTATTTATTTATTTATGGCTGTGTTGGGTCTTCGTTTCTGTGCGAGGGCTTTCTCTAGTTGTGGCAAGCGGGGGCCACTCTTCATCGCAATGCGCGGGCCTCTCACTATCGCGGCCTCTCTTGTTGCGGAGCACAGGTTCCAGACGCACAGGCTCAGTAATTGTGGCTCACGGGCCCAGCTGCTCCGCGGCATGCGGGATCTTCCCAGACCAGGGCTTGAACCCGTGTCCCCTGCACTGGCAGGCAGATTCTCAACCACTGCGCCACCAGGGAAGCCCAGGTGTGTAGTATTAATCTGGAGTTTTCCTTTAGGTAAATTTCTCTTGGTTTCCTGCTGATGAGCTGGCCTGATGGTTAAAATTCTTTGCATATAAATATTGTTTTCTTGGGAACTTAGGAAAAAGAGTAATAATAGATTGTGCATTGAGGCAAGAGAATAGAGAATCTATTTTAATAGTTTAAGGAAGATTCAAATAAAAGGAGGATATCCAGATTATGGTTGACTCACATTAGGCTCTTTAGCCAGGCAGAACAAATACAACTGGAAAACTGTATCAACCCTAGAGTTGAAGGAGTTTATTTCATGACAATTTCATAAGAAGCGACTAGCTCACGTAGACAAAATAAATGACAGATGGACCAAGACCAACTTCATTATTGACTGTTTTAGCTTTGGTTGAATTCTTTCCATTTATTTATCTCACAAATATTTGTTGGGCCCTTACTGTGAAGTAGACACTATTCTAGACTTGGGGGAGTTAAAGATGAAAAGAATATTTCCTCTTAGGGAGTGACAGTCTAACAGGCAGATAGTTCTACAAATAAAAACTACAGACAAGAAGATAGCTCTTAGAATAGAGGTGCAGGAAAGCAGGATAATGACATGATCATATTTGCATTTTAGTTAAATCCTTTTTTTCGTGGAGGGAGAGTTTTGAGGTCAAGGCTAGAATCAGGGAAACCATGATGATGTGAGAAACGCTGAAAGCTTTCTCATGGCAGTGGGCATGGAGAAGAGGGACAATTCAAGAGCTTTTAGGAAGGACCATCAACCACACTTGGTGATTGGATTGGAGGAAAAGGGAGGAGACAAGGAAGGTTCTAGACTTCTAGCCTGGGTGCCTGAGTGGATAATAATACTGTTTACTTCGATAGTGACTATTGGAATAAGAATAGGATTAGGGGAAAATAAAATTAATTTTGAATTGTCAGTTTGAAGAGTATTTATCCGGATGATGCTTTCTAGGGGGCTGTAAGACTCAGAGTTCAGGAGAAGGGCCAGGCACGGATGGAGATGGAGAATTCCCAGTCACCGGGATACACATGGCTATGGAAGCCGTGGGTTCGGATGCCCTTGCCTGAGGAAGAGAGATTTAGTCATGATCTCTTAGAGCAGTCTGCCAGAAGACATGTGAGTCAATCTTTGAGAGCCATTAGATTACGAGAGCCCTAGGGGACATGGCAGGACACCTGTTTCCTGAAATGCCCCTAGAAGAAGTGGAAGAGCACTAAAGGGATTGGAAAACCATTTTCTGGAGTTTTCTTTGTTCTTTTGTAGCAGTCACTAAGTAGGCAGATTTAGGTGTCTGCACATTAACTTCATTTATCCCTAACTTTGCTTCTAAGAACCTTTATCAGTTTCCTAAGTATTTTCTTGAATTCCTCTTCATGGTACACGTGGGATAATAACAATTTTGTATTATTTTTGAAAGATGAGAATCTTTTGGGCACAGAACACTTACATTGAAAGTTTAGGATGAAAATGTTGCCCAATTGCTGTTAGCCCATTTTCAAAGGTGCTGAAATAAAAATTATGACTCCAAAAATAGAGGTTTAGCCATTCATGGATTCCCGTTATTCCCGTTTGACTATTTTCTGAAGTCACGAGATGAATCGGGACTAGACAATATGAATGTGTTTGAAGCCCATGCACTAGGTAGCATGCCAGACTGCACACTTAACTCATTCCTTCTCTGAGTGCAAGTTTCTTTTGGTGCCAGCTAAACCAGAGGGCACTCCCACAGTTCTTCTTGTGTCCATGTCAGGAAAGCTCAGTAAGTGTGAGCCATCCATGATTCTGAAACCTTCTTTTCTCCCTGTTTATTACTACTCTCCCTTGAAGCAGTATTCCCTTTGTTCCAGCACTTACAGAAAGCTATGTCTGTTGACCATTCCTCTTCGAAGTTTTGAGTTGCACTGAAATATTTATAGAGTGTAGACCAGCACTTGAAAGGGATTTTAGTTTCCATAAGGTGTACCGTTTGACTTACTGAAGCCTTTTGATGATAAGAACTCACATAAAGTTTCAGATCAAGGGTGGCTTAATTTAGGGAACACCTCTTTGACATCCGTCAGCAATTGAAGACTCATTAAAGCATTCATCTCCTCCTTCCTCTGGATGAGACAACAGTGGGTTCTGGGCTCTGCCACTTGCTGGCTGTCGGGGGGCCATCCTGGTGGTGGGCTCAGCTCCGGTGCTCAAGGTGATTTTGTAGACCCCTCGGGAACCAGGAGGGGAGCGCTGGGCTCCACGGGTCTGAGTGTGTGCTGATTGGTCCCAGACTAGAGGTGGCAGCAAGGGGGCGTGGCATTTGGCAGTCCAGGAGCCAAGTGGGTTCCCTGGAGGGTGAACTCAGAGAGAACAGGAACCCCTCTCGTGCATCCCAAGATCTTCGGCCTGCTGCGCGGCGTGGCACATTGGAGGCCAACATACATTGCTTGTGGCAAGTCGAGCAGCAAATAGCAGTAGGCTGAGTGAGGAAGGAACTGCTTCAAGGGAGAGCAGTGAAAACCAAGAAGAAGAGAGAAAAGGAGCTCCCAGCACCAGGCTGATTTTGTGGAGTGGATGTATCTTTTCTGCTCCAGCTGCAGATGTCAGAGTCACATCTAGATTCTACAAGGATCTAAAATAAACTATGATGTGTGGATGGGACTGATCTTATTGCTGCCTTTTTTACTGTGATGCTTCCTCCAGGTGATTGGGTTAACCAAAATATTCTAAGTAAGCAATTAATTTGAGGTTTCTTGAGACCAAATAGTTTGGGGCCTTAAAAGCATAAGCCATGGGTGGCAGATTGCTTTTGAATGCCAGTCTCTGATTTCTCATGCTGCCTCTAATTATGTAGTAGATCTGGGAATAAAAAAGTGACTTACAAAACAGCTACAGGATAAAATGCCATGTGGTCATTAAAAAAAAATCACATTTTCAAATGACATATATTGACAAGGGAAAATTCTCATTATGTGAAAAAGCAAGAATCTATCTTTTTGTTTTTAATTTAAATTTTGTCACTAGATGCTCATAGATCCAATTCAGCTCTTTTTTTTTTTTTTTTAAGAATTTCACTTTTTTATCTATGTATTTATTTTTTTGGCTGTGTTGGGTCTTCGTTTCTGTGCGAGGGCTTTCTCTAGTTGCGGCAAGCGGGGGCCACTCTTCATCGCGGTGCGCGGGCCTCTCACTATCGCGGCCTCTCTTGTTGCGGAGCGCAGGCTCAGTAGTTGTGGCACACGGGCCTAGTTGCTCCGCGGCATGTGGGATCCTCCCAGACCAGGGCTCGAACCCGTGACCCCTGCATTGGCAGGCAGATTCTCAACCGCTGCACCACCAGGGAAGCCCAAGAATCTATATCTTGACACATATGGGGGCCCAGATATTTCCTTTTGAATAAATGAACATTTCATAGATGAATGTGGCAAAAGCCTTAAGTCTGGGCAAAATTATGAGTCCATTGATGAATATGGCTCTTTGGCTCTTGAAGGGGAAAATCATGGATTAGAGGTCAAGAAGTCTGGTTGTAGTTCAAGCTTTTAACACTTTTGGAGCTCAGTTTCCTTATCTGGAAACTGAGGTGATGGTCTGCTCTAGAATGGTCCCTAAGGGGCCCTTTTGGGTCCCACACATGCTGAGTTTTGATCAGGGACTCTGGACAAAGCAGCTCTCATTGAGGAGGGCGCCGCAAGCAGGTCTCATGTGGTTTGCATCGCTTCGTCAGCCAGACTTGATCACCCTTGACCTCCTATTGTTTCCCATCATTTTCTATGACCGTCTTGAGTTTCCACCTCCTGAGCCACTCCTCGCTGCTGCTGTGTAAAGAGGCCTCTTGATTTATTAATCAATTAATCAGTGCGTGCTGAAGAGTTGTTCAGGGTATTTAAACAGGGGAAACAAAATGCTGGAGCCCATAATCAAGATGGATCGTAATTAAGGGTGACCCTCTCACCGCTGATCTCCCTTGCCACCCACAGCTCATCAAACTCCAGTCAGCCCTGATGGGGTTTCCACCCCAAAAAAGCTCCAGCAAATTTCGGAAGGGAAGCTTTTCTTCCAATGTCCTAAGGAAAATAGGCCTTGAGATAAGCCTCATCAATTACCTGCAGCAATTGTGGAATCTCAAAAGTTCAACCAGGTCCCCAGAATAGCATAGTGGCTCCGTCCATATATGCAGACACTGTCCTCTCCTGTCTCCATTTCCCTACACAGAGTCATGGAGTTGGAAGGACCTTACAATAAAGACAGGCCACGGCCTTGCGTGACAGATGAGAGGTTCAGTGAGGCTACATAAGTTGTCCAAGGTCACACAGCTAATTAGTAGCAGAACCAGAACTGGAAGCCAAATATTTTGATACCCAGTTAACACACCTAGTGCTTATTTCTCTGTGCAGTCTTGCTTTCCTATAAAAATTAAAGCAAAGTAAATGAAAGAAATCATCCTCATTAAGTTCACTTTCTTTTAGATTTCTTTTAGATATGGGCTTCTGAACGAAAGAGTTTTTAGTAGTTTTAGATGAAGTTTCTGGGGAAAAGTATCTTGGACTGTTTATCAAGGAGACATTTTTCTTTTGATGGATCAGGATATCAGACACATGGGTACAGGTATGGCCAGCCTGCCATGGGGCCAATGGTAAACAGAGTGAATCTGTAGGGGTTTGCTGGGCTGCTGGAGAGGCTAGATCTGGTCCAGAATCTGTTTAGTTTGGTTTTCTTCCAGTGGCACTTAGCACATGGTGTTAATGAGGCTAGGATTTTCTTAGAATAGCATCTCTGTTCTGGGTCACAAGTAGTACCTCCACCTGCTGCCAACTTTCCGTAGTTCACGGGGGCCCACAACGCATTGGTCCAGAGTGACTGCACTCACCCCTGCCAGGCCCGGACAACCATTTGTGTCTACTTAATGACCACCTTGGGAGCATCCAGGTATAGCTATAATTCTTTAGTGGACACAAGGGGAAGAATCTGGAATGTTCTTATTTGACTGGCCTGGTAAGGAGGATGCTTAGAAAGCTTTTTTTTTTTTTTTTTAAATTCCTTAAAGTCTCCACTATAAAAATCTTACATTTGTCAAATGTGTTTGTCAACTAGAGGCTCGTCTGCCAATCTGGCTGCTCATTTCTGCTGGATGTCAATCAAACAGTCAAACTCTTTGGGTACATCTAGGGCTTAACTCAGAAACCAGGCATCTGAATTGCGCTTACCAGCCTTGATTGATAGGCTCTCCTTATTTTTTTGTTTGTGTGTTCTCCAGGACCCTGCTTTCTCGGCTGTGATTCACGACAAGCTCCAGGTCCCCAACACCATCCGGAAGGCATGGAATGACAGGGACAACCGCTGTGACATTTGCGCCACACACCTGAACCAGCTGAAGCAGGAGGCCATTCAGATGGTGCTGACCCTGGAACAGGCGGCTGGCAGTGAGCACTTCGATGGCTCACCCGGCTCGCCCCCAGCCCTCTCCAACATCCCCACTCCGGTGGGGTCCCGGCACGTGGGGGGGCTCCAGCAGCCCAGGGATTGGGCCTTTGTGCCCACCTCCTATGCCTCCTCCAACTACACAGCCTTCATCACCAATAAGCATAGCAGCAAACCCAACAGCCTCGGGGTCAGCAATGGGGCGGAGAAGAAGAGTGGGTCTCCAACCCACCAGGCCAAGGTCAGCCTCCAGATGGCCACCAGCCCCAGCAATGGGAACATCCTCAACTCAGTGGCCATCCAGGCTCACCAGTACCTGGACGGCACCTGGTCCCTGTCGAGAACCAACGGGGTCACCCTCTACCCCTACCAGGTAAGTAGCCTCCGAGCAAGGAAGGGCAGGGCTGGCTACAGTTAAAGCAGAGAAGTGGGCAACACTTCCTGTCTCTACTTTGTCCTCCTGGGAACTCCCCAACTCAGAGCCTAATGTTTCCATGTAGCCCTGCTGAACAATGCTAAATAGAGATAAAATAGATGAGGAACCAGTGATCCAAGATAGCGCTCTGTTTCCATTGTCTCTACCCTCTGAAGGAGAGGTGGACTCCCTTCCTTATCTCTCCCAACTTGATAGACCTTAACCCTTTTCTATTTGCAACCCACCTTAAATACTGTGGGATTAGGTAACCAACCGAGTGTTCCCCTTTTCTTATTTTCTCTTCTCAGTTATTTAAATTAGCATGTACTCTCAAGTTTCCCTATAGAAATAAGAGAGCAGGTCTTAAATCTGCCAAGGAATCTAAAATATTTGTCTTAATTTTGCTCGTGTGAGTTTTCTGTTGGAAGAGGGTTGGCTTTACCATATGTGTTCTCTGCGTCCCTTGAGTCACTCATGTGGGAAGCAGCAGAAAGTGTTGACTGTCGCTCTGGGGTGGAGAGGTGGCCAAGGTCGTAGAGTGTATCAGCTGGGGTAGGTAATTGGGGCGGCAAGTGGTCTCGAGTTGTTTCTCGCTTGTGTCCCTGTTGTATGGGGTGTTTGGTGGGTGACCTTCCACTCTGTTATCAGAACTCAGCCTCCTCCATCTAGCACATCACCCTTTTCCGGAGGCCTCAGAGTCTTCCACCAGACCTTGTACAACCAGCCAGGAACTGGAGGAAGAGAGAGGGTGGAGGATCTCACAGGGACATGTGGGCACCCAGCCTGGAAGGGGCAAGAGTTCAGTCTCCTGGTCGCACCTTCTCTCAGGGGAGTCTGGGCAGGCCGATCTGTCCATATGCCCAGGAGAAAAAAGGAACACGTTGAGTGAACACATAGCATAGTTTTTGTTTCATGGGGCAAGGGTACTGGGAAACATAAATTGAGTTAAATGTGGCTGATAAAATTCCTGGTGAAATTTCTAGAGTGTAGAAGGGAATATAGATTGTTCCTCTTGATATCTTGAAAGAAAGTGGGGAGCATGGATCATTATCTTAAGAAGTTAGCGTTCCTGGGCTGCCAAACTTTTCATTGCTGGATGCTTTGTAGTTTATAAAATACAGAGCACACATCATTTTGTTTAACCCCCCAGTAGGCCCGTGAGGTCGGCAGGGCAGATGTTAGATCTTTCTTCTACCGATGGGGATCAGGATGCTTAGAGAAATGGAATAATTACCTGTGGCCACAGAGCCGGTGCCAGGCCAACACCAGCTCTCCCCTGCCCAGGAGAACGGCTTTCCCTGCCACGGCTGCTTCCAACTTTCTTAGCTTACTCCAGAGCAATCTCTGGTCAACATCTCTTCCAGATATGGTTTCTTTTCAGACGTGGTATATACCGAGGGAGAGGACTCCTCTTTTGACTTGTGGGCGCCTGGCTGCCACTTCACCTTTGGACAGAATTTTCTGGGTTATAGATATAAATATAATGAGGAACCCCTTGCACCCTGGGTGGGGCTTCATAGTCTAATGCTTGAACATAACCATCTAGGGCAGGAACAGAATAGCTTCTTTCCACTGTTGAATAATATGCTTTTTTTTTTGGTTTGTAGTTTAAAAATAGACAATTCTGAAAATTATAAAAAAAAAGAATACATGTCTGTTGTGAAATAAAATTTAAAAAGTATGAAACAGTTTAAGTAGGCCTTTAAAAATCAACATCACCCAGAAATAGACTACCTAACATTTGGGTGTACTTCCTCCCAGGATTTTCTACGCATGCAGTTTCTAAAATTGTGATTATGTTCAATTCTCTGATCTGCTTTTCACTTAATATACTAGGTGCATTTTCCCATGCCATTATCTATTTTTCTAAAATATGATCTTTAATGGTAGCCTCATATTCCATTATATAAATACTACCCATTATATGAGTATGTCCTAATTTATATAACCAAGCATCAATTATTAGAGCTTAGGTTTTTGCTACTATAAATAAAATGCTCTGGTGCACATCCTTCTACCCAGGTCATATTTTCTACACATCCTGGGCTGTGCTAGCCACATACTCATGTTACACGGACAACTCACATTTCACCTTCCAGCGCCCCAGAGCACTTGTAACGTGTATCAGGTGCTAGTTAGAAGATTCAGCTGCTGCACAGCACTGATGAGTGAGGACAGAAGAACTTGGAACTGGTGCTTTCATATAAAATATTCAAAGTGTGGGGAAAGTTTGTGTAAGGGGGAGAGCTAAAGATGCAGCTTAAAAGGAAGATTAGGGAGTATTGGTACATTTTTAAAATTTGCGTAATAATTCTTTCTGCTCCTCCTTTTTTCCCCCTACTTCAGATGAAAAAGAATTTCCTGTACAATAACAAACGTTTATTAAGCTCTACCAAGTGCCAGGCACTATGCTATGTGTTGGTGGGGGCTTCTGCCATGGTCTGGAAACCCAGCCTCCTGTCCTGTGGCCCTTAGGGTAGGAAGCAGGGGAAGGGTGCGTTGTTCTTTTTTAATAAATTTATTTATTTTATTTTTGGCTGCGTTGGGTCTTCGTGGCTGCGCGCGGGCTTTCTCTAGTTGCGGCGAACGGGGGCTACCCTTCGTTGCGGTGCGCGGGCTTCTCACTGCGGTGGCTTCTCTTGTTGCGGAACACGGGCTCTAGGCGCGAGGGCTTCGGTAGTTGTGGCGCGTGCGCTCAGTAGTTGTGGCTCGCGGGCTCTAGAGCGCAGGCTCGGTAGTTGTGGCACACAGGCTTAGTTGCTCTGCGGCAGGTGGGATCTTCCTGGGCCAGGGCTCAAACCCGTGTCCTCTGCATTGGCAGGCAGATTCTTAACCACTGCGCCACCAGGGAAGTCCCGGAAGGGGGCATTATAAGCCAGGGAGGTGAGTGCAAGACAGATGCCCCGTCTGCTCTGAGAGCCTGCAGAAGGGCTCCCAGTCCAGCCCATGGGGCAAGGTGGGTTGATGTGGCCAAAGCCAGATACAAAGTTGATTCCCCTAAACTACCAACTTGAGATTGCCCTGGGTAAATTGGATTGCTTCTTTCCAACTCAGAACAGGCTAATTCCTGCATTTCCCCTGAGCAGTAGTTAAAGGGATCAGAGGAAATCTCTCTGGGATCAAGAGATTTGGTGCCTGGCTGTGAACCAGTGTCCCCGTGTCATGACTATGTCTTCCTGATGCCCTAGAGGGGGGGCTCTGGGTCTGGCTAGACTGAATGGCTCCTGTTATGGACGTCTCCCGGCAGTAAATATTCTGCAGTTCACAGTCTGGCCAGCTCGGCAGAGATGGTTGACTGCTCTGAAAGCTGACCTCACTTTTCCTGCTCACCCTTACTCCCATATCCCTCCCCACAGAGCAGATGGCCCTCTGGCTGAGTGCCAGAGCTGTTCCCTGGGCAGAGAAGCATCTAGACTTTGTTGCTGCCGCTGGTGCTTCTCCACAGCCACAGACCCGGAGCCTGTAGAAGCAAGGGAGAAGAGGACGCTGCCCTTCTGCCACTTAAGTGCAGGGAGGATGACAAAAATGAGGGCAGGCTTTGCGAGAGTGAGCAGGGTAAAACCTCTGTATGGGTGATAGAAGGGTCTCCCTCAAATCCCTCAAGTCCCCTGTTTCCTACACCACTGTGTAGCAGTCTTCAAAGGCTGCAATAGGAAGATTTCTTGATTCTCTTTTGCTGTATCCTTCACGTTTCTCAAATACCTCCAGAAAGAGAGGGAACCTATAAGCATCGCAGATAAATCTGAACCTACCCAGAGAGGTAAGAAAAATAGTAAGTTAGGAGACATTGAGATTATATCAAAAATGGCAAACAAACCACAAAGATAATTTTTCATAGCAAGCTGATTTCACAGAAGTTGTTAAGATGGACTGTTTCAAAGAAAGACTTATTAACTTGCAGACATTTAACACCATCGATACATATATATGGAAAGCAGAGAATGCTCTAGAACTTTCATTTGATCACATGAGTTTTGACTTTGAAAAGACATGTCTGGATTATTTCCTTGTAGTTCACAACAGATTAATTACCTCTTTTGAATGACAACTGCTTTTGCCTGATTTACATTTATTACAGTAAGTACGTGCAGGAAAGACTTTACATAATGCTCATAATCACAGAACGCTGGTGATTACTATAGGATGGTAATTGCCTTTTGCATCATGGTGGGAGATTTGGAGATGGTCCTGCCTAATTCACGTCCATGGTTCCACCAACTGTTGAACCTCATTTTAGTAGCTTAACATTTTAGTCTATTTCCTTATGAGTGAAATCCCTACCTTGCAAGAAAACATGGAGAACAATTAAGAAAAAAGTATGAATGTACTTTGTAAACTGTAACGCAGGGAAACCACTATCAGCTCTCTTTCAGCTCCCTCATTGCCAGAGGAGAAACCCAAGGTTGAGAGATTGGAGGTGTCTTTTGGGTAGAGCTTCCTGATTATGTTTGATGTCTTTTGCTCATTGAGAACATAGATTCATTTTATTCTCCTGTTTCTGACAGCAACTGACATATAAAAAAATGGCTGCTCATTAGGGAAAGCTCCAATCTCAAGGAAACACTAAAGCTGTTTCTCCTGACTGGCCCTAGATTTAGGAAAAAATTCCAGGCTATAAGACCTATCCAGACCTCAAGGTTTTTGGTGGAAACCACCAGTTAATTGGCTCCAAGCTAATCTTTAACCTGAAGTATCTTAATGATAGTCAATAAATCCTTGGAGGCAATGAAAGTAGTCCAGGTAGCTTTTTGATGTCCCCCTCAATACAGGGGCATTTGAAAGGGTAGAAGAACTTTATTTTATAGGACTTTGATAAATTGAACTTGTCAAGAAAATTCGAGAAGATGTTAGATTAATACATAAGTAATAAATCCGTAATGAAGCCTTAATGTGATGAAGTATTCAATGCGCATTTCTTGATTTGAGGGAAAATGAGTTTGATAAAAATTATCCTGCTTTCTCAGACAACAACCACTGGAATCAATGTTAGAGATAATTCCAGGCTGAACTCTGGTTGAAGTCAGTGAGGGATTGTCTTAATTATATCTTTAGGAATTAATTGTGCCTAGTGAGCAAAGGCATTATTAGAGTTTGTATTGAATATTTGAAGATGCGGGCAAGAGGCAGGCAATAGTAGCACCAACCTGGAAACAGCTCCAGGTTTGCTGAACCGAGCGGTACCTAAGCCTTGCTCTTCAGAGGTCAGAAGCCATGGGAGGACTTGGTGCTGACCCTTTTATGGAGGACTTCCAGGTACCCTTGGAAGAGGAAGGTGGACTTTCGCTCACTAGTGCTCCAGTACTCAGAGGCTTTGACTGTGATGGATCTGTGGAACCTGGAAGCACGTGGGTAGTACAGTTGATGCCTGCGGGGTGAGGTGCACATGTGCTCCTTCCTCACTGAGCCACTTTTCACGAAGGAGCAGGGCAGGTGTTTGCAGTGTGTCAGGAGTGGAGGATTCCCATTCACGTTCTTTGCAGCCTTCCAGAGCTCAGCTGCCTGTTCCTGAAATATGCAAAGTGCCCTTCTTGGGCCAGCCCGAGTGCCAATTTGCTGCCCATTTGCTGCTGCTCTGTCCAGCCAGGCCAATAGCATAAGATGTCACAATCTTTTAACATCATGGGTTTTTGTTTTTTCCTGTTTATAGATGGCCAAATGAGTGTTATTTATCATCTTTATAAATTCTGACAAATGCTGAACACAAGAAAAGGAATCAGTTTGTATACTCAGTCATGGACAGAGCATTTCTCAAGAATATGGTGCTCAGGGTGAAATTCCAAAAAAGTCATAACCTCTTATAAATACGGGCAGGGCTATGGGCTGAAGGGAACACCCAAACTTCATCAGGAAATTACAAAAATGTTTTTTTATCTGGTCATTTACTTGGGTGGTAGGCTGAATAAGGGCCTCTCAAAGATGTTCATGTCCTGATCCCTGGAACCTATGGATATGCTACCTTACAAAGTAAAAGAGGTTTTGCAGATATGATAAAGTTAAGGATCTTCAGATGAGGAGATCATCCTGGATTATCTGTGTGGGTCCAATGTAATCATAAGGGTCCTCATAAAAGGGAGACAGGAGGATCAGAGTCAGAAAGAGCAGATGTAAGGACAGAAGCAGAGGTCAGAAGAGAGAAGATATAACCTTGCTGCCTTTGAAGGGGGAGGAAGGGGCTGTAAGCCAAAGAGTGAAGGCGGCCTCTAAAAAACTGGAAAAATCAAGAATCAGATCCTCCCCTAGAGCCTCCAGAAAGAAGCAGCCCTGCAAGCGCATTTTAGATGTCTGACCTCCTGAACTTTACAGAATAGAGAATAGATGTGTGCTGTTTTACGATGCAAAACTTTCAGTAATTTGCTTCAGGAACAGGAATAGGAGACTAATAAGCATCTGGTAGCTGAAAAGCTTGGTAGGAGAAGCTAATGAGGTATGCAGACCAAGGAGCTGCTGTGGAAACCTGCAGGATGGCCAAGAACGTGGCCTCTTCATCGCACACAACAAACTACGTTACCCGGTGGATCAGACAGTACATTAGCAAGTCAGATTATTTCATTTGGGTGCCTCCACAGAATGAGAGGTTACTCGTACTGCGCGGATGGTTTTCAATTGTCTCAGATTTCCCTATTGTTATAGCATCATAATAACAAGCATATCACAGGCACTCTCCATCGGGTAGCTAGTAATTACCGTTATGTAAGTATCTCATATGTTGAAACTGCAGAAAACATTCGAAGCCAGGGGTGGGAGCGTTGTGGAGAGACTTGGCTGGAATATCTACAGAAGGAAGCTCATCTTCTCTGTAGGGTCTGCTGACCAGATTGTAGGGGTTTCATAGAACTGCCCCAGTATTCCTTCTTATGTCATCTGGTGTTTCGAGCGTTCACATGAATTTGAAAGCACCTTGAACATTGCAGAGCAGAAGGTAAGTGTTAGTTGCTCTCGTTTTTTAATTTGGTAGGCAGAAGACAGCCACTGGAGATTTCAGAGCAGGAGAATGGAAAGATTTCCTTACTTGACAGCAGGAATTCTCAAACTTGGCTGCACACTAGAATTGTTTGGAAGCTTTAAAGAAGAATACCAGCGTCTAAGCCATACTCCAGACCAATTAAATCAGAATATCTCGGGCGGGACCCAGGCTTTGTTTTAACTGCCATGGCAAAGAACCACAGCTTTAACGAACAATTTATCTGGCAGTGGTGTAATAAGTGTAAGGAAGGGAACAATGAAGTTGGATAGATAGATAGATAGATAGATAGATAGACAGAAAGATAGTATATCAGTTTCCTAGGGCTGCCATAATAAAATTACCACAAACTAAGTGGCTTAAAATAACAAAAATTTATTGTTTCATAGTTCTGGAGGCTAGAAGTCCACAACTGAGGTGTTGGGAGGGCCGTGGTCCTCTGAAGTCTCAATGGGAAAATTCTTCCTTGTCTTTTCCAGCCGGTGTTCTTTGGCTTGTGGCTATGTCACTCCAGTCTCTGCCTCTGTCTTCACAAGATCTTCTCCTCTGTCCCTTCCCTCTTATTAAAAGGACACTGGTCATTGAATTTAGGACCCACTCTAAGGCAGTATGATCTCATCCCAATCTTTCACTAATTACATCTGCAGAGACCCTAATAAGGTCACATGCTGAGGCTCTGAGTGGACATGAATTGGGGGGGGGGGCACTAGTTCCTCTCACTACATATAGATAGATGCCACGTAGATGCCAGACAGACGGATGGGTGAAAGGTGAAGGTAGCGTTGCGGAGGTGAGCACACCCATGCTTCTTCCTTGCTGATCCACTTCTGAAAAACGAAGGAGGTGCAGATGTTCACAGCTGGTCAGCAGTGGACCATTCCCATTCTGTTCTGTGCAGGGAGAAAAATTAAGGGAAGGGGAAAAGATGCAAAGGGCAAAGCCAAGAAAGTGAGGGAAGAGTCGTATCCACACACACCCATATCCAGATGGAGAATACCTCAAGAGTCAGGTGAAATGAAAAAAAAAAAAAATCACACATGAGTTTTTTGTGTGTTTTTTCTGTGTGTGTAATAACCACCCCCTCTGCTGAACTTACATACTACCTTTAAAGTCAGCTGTGCTTTCACAGCCATAGGTGTAAATGTAAACAGTACTTCCTGGAGCGCTCCCTGGGGTAGCTCAGCTTACGCTGAGGACCTAATTTGACTAGTGCTGGAAAGGTTCTGTTCCTTTTCTACTGACCAAGCTGATCGTTTGGGTTAAGTTGGTGGAATGGTCTGTGCTTTTGTTTTTCTCCTTCAGAGATATTTCTAGGCCCTAGAAAGAGGCTAGAAATAGTGAGTAAGGTGCTGTGCGGCTTAAAAGTGTTTCTTATTCTCCCCTCGGTCCTTTGCATGCGTGGGAGCTGAGGGGTGTGGGAATGTGGTACTCTCTCTCAAGCAGAGGGGGGCTGACTCACGCCTCTCCTCCAGCTCTCCGAGGCCAGGCTGGGGTGGAGGGCAGAGCTGAGGATTGCTGCGCGAGGGAGGTGAAATCCTGCTAGAGGGAAGATTCCCTGGATGTGACCCTTTTTCACAGTTATCTTTGTTTTAGGCAGCATCTCACCTCCTCTCCCATTTGGCCATCCTCCCCAGCCCTGGTTTCCTCAGGCAGAATACTCGCTTTCTCCGTAGAGTTGAGGAAAGGAGCCAAGCTCACTGTCTGCAGTGAGCTACCCAAGGGGGTAACAACGGCTACTGCTTTTTTTAAATGACAAAGTACACAGATTTTTTTTTTTTTTTTTTGGAACTCTGAGGCTGATACTTATCAATGAGATTATCCAAGTCTCAAACAATGAGGGACTAGATGTTGGGTCACGCTAGATTTGCTGCTCATGCACCCGAAATAAAAGTCCAGCTTCCTTGCTTACTGTGTGACCTCGAGCAGGCGTCTTACTGTTATGTGTCTCTACCTTCTCCTCTGCAAGGTGGTCCGTTGCAGCGCTGTTATGGGCATTATATGAGATGATGTATGTGGAACACTTAGCATCGTGTCTGACACGTTGGTGACCCCTCCGTGAAGGGACTTGAAACTTGAGGGCATCTCCTCTTGGTCAACGCAGATTCCGCAGACTCAAGACTGAATGGAATCAGGGCCCTCTTTTCCAATATAAGAACCAGTGGTGGATGAAAAAACAAGACCCAAACCACACAATGATATTAAACTCATGAAATAAATGTTATCCGGCAATGTCAGCCACCTCCACGTATTACCAGAAACCAGCTTTCCGTGTGTGCACCACATCTTACACGAGAAGGTCATAGTCTAAACAGGATGATCTCATCCCACCATTAGTGAGTACATTGATAAAATGTTGAAAGGCCCATGGACCCATTTTTCTCCATTTTTGAAGACCTTTTTAAAGGAGGAGGGGCGGCAGTATATAAACATGAATCACTTAAAATTCTACAGAGTAGTAGAGGGTAGCATTTAAATTAATTCAAAAGAGTAATATCTCATTATTTTGGAGTTAACTCCCATTGAAAGAGCACTTTGAAATAGTCCTCGGGTCTCTCATTCTTGCTTTCCTTAGTTTACACCTTTGGTAAATGTAATTGTAATACACTTGCATTCTTATTATTCACTTACATCTTTATTTATAAAATATGTTTTTCTTTTAAAATTATTTTAAAATTATTACATAATTTGGAATCTTCAATAAATTGGAAACTTCAAGTCTGCTCTTTGCCTACCCCACCGCAGGCACACACCTAATTAATTTTAAATTGAGATTTTACTGTGCTAACAGTCTTCAGCGTGACAAATTCGCATGCTTCTGTCTTATGGAGTATTTGTGAAGATTAGTTAATGAGTCATGTATTTCTTATGCCTAAACCATTCCCAGGGAGTAATTTAGGTGTTTAGGAAGCATATTAGTCACCATTTTTAGGACTCTGGAGACCATTTAGTGCATTGCTGCTGCACCAGTGGCCTCAAAGTGTTAACGTACCCCTTCGGAAGCTTATCTGAGTGCCTGGGAGGGACTGAGATTCCGGGGAGGAGAAAGGTACCAGGTGAAAAGCAAACATAGCAGCAGCCACGTCCATATTAAAGGCTGTGACCAGGAGTTTCCTAATTACTAATCGGAGCCAGTCTGGCAGTTTCCATCACCTTAGCAAGGCTGGTTTCCCTCAGTCCCTGTGGCTCAGGCTGTGAGGAGAAGTATCAGTGCGAAGATTGAATTAGCCTGTTCATGACGGGTTCCCTTTCTGTTAAAGCAAACAGACCCCAGAGACCCTAGTGGAAGCAAGATGAGAAGGCTGCCCTTGTGAATTACAGATGACAAACTGAGGCCCAGAAGTGTCAAGTGACCCGCCCAAGGTCACGCAGCTAGAACACGCCGGAGCTGGGATTCAAGGAGTTTTCTTTGCACTGGCCCCTCCCCACCAGGGGAAGGGGCCGGCTCCCCAAATTGGTTCAACATTCCACATCCTGGGGAGAGCCACTCGCAGCACACTCTGCTAACATTTCTTTGGGGCAATTCTGAGTCACTAGGACTTGCAAGTCCACGTTCATGTTGTACTGCTCTGCACAGTCGTGTAGAAATAAATGCCCTGTGCTACATGTTCTCGCTGGGAGGTGGAGAGGCCGATGGGGACAAAGCTTGAGACAAAGATGGGCCAAAAACAAACAGAAAAGGCTGTGGAAGCAATGCTGCCATCTAGTGAGGCATGTTTTAGCTCATCTGAGAGACAGACTGAACACGCCTAATACTGAGAATCTCATCATGAATTATATTAATTTCCTAAGATGAATAAGAGGCCACAGGGCCCTTTCCTTGCCAACAGTGTGGTCTTAATTGAACAGAATACTATATGTTTAAACTCAATGTCCTAACACACATTCTTTAGAAAGGACCCCATTGGCCAAGATCTCCAGTGAAGATGGAACTCGGTTTGGGGTAGTGGACAGGGTGCCCAGGTCTGCATGGAGGTCTGGCTCACCTGCTCATTAGCTGGGTGACGTTTTGCCACATAAAATATCAATATCTCCTTTTATAGTATCTCTCTCCTAAGATTGTTTTAAGGATTAGGTTCAGTCGTTCTGAATTTTTGTTTTTACTTCTAAGCACTGGATTTTAATGAAATTTTAGGCACACACACACACACGCACACAAAATGAGATCCCACAGTGAGAAATTCTACAAAATCAGCCTGATCGACTCTTCATACAGCATGACTCTCTGCCTACCTGCAGCCTAACAGGACATTTAAAGGTGAGGTAGCCATACCTGGAACAATGCACATAAGCCTGAAGAAAATGGTGGAACTGGTGATCAGAAGACTGAGGCATCCCTGTATCTGAGCTCAGCTTCCAGCAGTCATGACATGATGACCACCTTGAACACGGCTGTTTCGCAGGGCTCACTCTGTAGCTTCAAGATGCATTCAGAACCCACTTCAGCTAAGATTGTGTATCGGAGATTTTGCTGAAGACAACAGTTGCCTTGTTTTCCTCGAAGGACAGATTGCACTTTTTCAACTAAATAGCCTTTTTGGTAGAATGCTCCAGTGGCGTAGGTGCTTTGAGGGATTAATTGCTGCCGTCAGGTTAGGTGGACCACTCCCTCCAGACACTCTGTTCAAAATTCAGGGCTGAGTCACCGTTTCTGAAACTGGCCATTTAGAAGCAGCAGCCACGTTGCTGAATCCCTTAGGAGGTAAGAGAGGGACAGAGAGCAGAGAAATGAACATTCTTGTCCACAAGTAATGAGTAGAAAAGATCAATGGGGGTAGCTGGTGCTTTGTGGAAAAAATGAGGAGCAGGGGACGCTGGCCTCTAACAAGGGTAGTTTCGAAGCTTTACTGTTCTAGAAAAAGGGCAGCAAATCCACTTGCTACGGAGGAGGGGACACTGATTGGTGGCTGAGAGTGTGGCTGGTTGGCTAAAAAGGGCAGGAAGTGTTTCAGCCATCGAAATGACCTTTGCTTTGGGGACCGTGGAGACGGTAGAAGTGCTTCAGCCATTGAAATGACCTTTGCTTTGGGGACCGTGGAGACGGTAGAGTGCAATGAACCACAAATCTTAATTCCATCCCCACTTCTGCCACTTACTTCATGACCCTGGGCAGTTTCTCCATTTACAAAGAGGAAAACTGGAGCCCCATTCTACTCTCAGCTGTGTCAGCCTGTGAACAGACAGCTGAGCTTTTAACATTTCACACTCCCCTAGCGGGGTGCTCATCCTTTTTCTGGTTTGGTTTCTCTCCAAAGTTATCAAGTTCACTGTCTCTCAACTTGCAATTCAATATGCACATATTGAGCCGTATGTGCATGTTATTGATTTAGTTTCATAGTAATAAGAATAATAATTACAGCTAACACTTACTGAGTGCACACCATATGCCAGGCACGGTGCTTGCTGCTTTGTGTGTTTTCACTCAGATAAGCTTCATAACAGTCCTCTGAAGTAAGGAGATGGTGATGCTCATTTTAAAGACGAGGGAACTGAGGTACAAATTAATGTGAATAGCCAACCCCTGCACAGAGGAATCCCACACTTCTGAACTCTGAACAATTTAGTCAACAAATGTGTTATTCAGCATGCACTTAGTCATTTGTTGGAATTAAGAAGTTTGGTAGATAGCATTTCTACAAGTTAATAATAGTATAAGTTTTATATTAATAGTAAACTTGATGAGGGAGTTCTGGTTTTATCTGACTTCAATATTAAGCAAGTCCTATCCTGACAGTTGTCCTTATTTAGCTCCTAGTCTTCGGTCTTCATTCTCCTCACCTCGCCCAGTCTCTCTTCTCTCTTTTTCTTTCTTCCTTTTCTTATTTTAAATTACACAATCACCTCTTGAGACTTCTAAGACTTAATTACTTAGGTTGAAAATTATTCATATGTTTCCCCTCATTCTACCCTTATATTTTCATTTTAACAGAGTTTATTTGCGTCTCTTAGAAAGGGTGGGCAAAGGAAATAAAAGGACTTGCAGTGAAATCAGTCAATTCTATCACTTGTTAGCAATTTATAGAAAATATTTGGCAGAAAAGGCAATGGAAACTAAAATGGACTAATTAAAAAGGAAGTCACATATTTAAACATCACAAACCTTTCCACCTCTTCAAAGTAGTTGCTAACTTCTAATTATGCAATAGGCTCAGTGGAAAATGAACCAACATGGCATTTGGGGTTAATTGGTGTAAATATATTAATTACAGTAACTACTCATTAAATGTTTTATAAGGTATATATGTTCCTAGCATAATATCTATTGAATAAACATACACTGAATACATATTGTAAACATGTAACACCTATTAGAACCAAGTATTTAAACTCTCTTGCATACTGTTACTTCGTAGCACCCTGAATCTACACCCCTGCTTGTTATCATTAGGAAGGCACATCTGGGGACAGGATTACAAGAAAGTGGAAAGAAGAGAAGATATGTGAAGGCACAGTGATATCGTGAGAATGGTGTGTTGCGGGCTGGCGAAGAGGCAGAGGACCGAGGTGACACTGAAAATGGGCCCCGTGTGGGCTCCATTCCTACTCACTACGTACAGGGCCCTGGTAGTTAGGCAATGAGAAGCCACATGTAGATACAACTCTTTGGGGTAGGGTAGCAATGCTACTGCTAACAGGGAGAGAGAGGGAGGAAGGCAGAGCACTGCTTTGGGAGGTGGTGAGGCCTGGAGAAAGACAGCAGCAGAGGGCTTGGGTGAGGGATGACTGATTCCACGGATGTTGCGGATAAAGCCCCAAGACCTTAAGGATGGTGGGACAAAGAAGAGGAGAGTTGAGGAGGACACCTGGGTTTCTGCGTCGGGTGCCACATGGTGGTGAGCTTTTAACTAGTTCAAGGAAGGCTGAAGGGGTGAGGCCGAGGGAAGACACAGGGAAAGAGTTCAGGTCTGAACACCTGGCCTCCAGGATATCTGTGGGACCCTGGTCCAGAGGCAGATGTGAATGAGAGTCGGCAGGGTTAGAGGCAAGGCTGCATTGTGCCTAGGAGGTGGGTACAGACGAGGCTAGGCGGTAAGAGAAGCGGGAGAAGCTATTTCTTCCAGAGCCCAGGTCTTCCGGCTTTGGTTCAATGTCTTCTCCACGGTACTGTTCTGTCGTGTCAGTACCTAGACATGAAAAGCAGGGTCATTATGTTATAACCACACTGTGTTAAGTCATACATTTATTCATCCATTCAGCAAACATTTTTTGAGCCAGACACCATACTAGTTCCTGGGGATACAAAGCACAGTGCTTTAGACAGCTGAGGTAGGGCTTTGCCTGTTCTCAGTGTGTCTTGGTGTAGGATGTCAGTGAGGGATGATGGGCTATTCTAATTGGCTGTCCTTTACCTGCACGTGTCCTTTACCTGTACGTGTGTGTGTGTGTGTGTGTGTGTGTGTGTAGGGGGGCAGCCAGTAGTGTTCTTTTTTTTTTATTTTTATAAATTTATTTATTTATTTTTGGCTGCGCTGGGTCTTGGTTGCTGCGCGCGGGCTTTCTTCGCTGCAGAGCCCGGGCTTCTCATTGCGGTGGCTTCCCTTGTTGTGGAGCACGGGCTCTAGGTGCGTGGGCTTCAGTAGTTGTGGCCCGCGGGCTCAGTAGTTGTGGCCCACAGGCTCTAGAGCGCAGGCTCAGTAGTTGTGGTGCACGGGCTTAGTTGCTCCGCAGCATGTGGGATCTTCCCGGACCAGGGCTCGAACCCGTGTCCCCTGCATTGGCAGGTGGACTCTTAACCACTGCACCACCAGGGAAGCCCAGTAGTGTTCTTAAAGTGGCAGTGAGTGACTCCTGTGGCCTCGATGGTGGGCAGGCTCTATGACCCTAACTACTGGGCGGTGGGCTCAGGGGGCTCCTGACGCCCAGCTGGGCTGCAGCTATGGGGGAGAACTAGACCCTGACCACCCACAATGTAGAAGAATCTCGCCCTCCCCCTCCTCCACCCTGATCTTGGTGTCCATAAACACTGCAAGGGTCACAGGGATCCCACTAACTGGCTTCACAACCTGTATTAGCATTGGTTCCTACTTTAAACAACCTCCTTTTTAATGCCATCCATTGATAAGATAAGTGATGAGTAACTTCATCAGCTTAACCTATGACAAAAGTCACGAATCATTTTGTCACTCCCTGATCCTGGGAGGAGAAAGACAGTTCAATTGAAGAATAGATTCAAGTCAGTATTTCCTTTCATTTAGTGTTCTGAGACACTCACAATATGCCAGGTGTCAGGGACTGGGAAGTAAAGATGAGTGAGGCTTAGAGCACAGCCCTCTGACGAAGGTCAGACTGGGGTCAGTGCCAGGGCAGAAGCACAGGCGCCATGCTGTGGGAAAACAGGGTGGGACCCAGATAGGAATTCCATCCGGGTAGCTTGAAAAATGCATCTTAACATTGGTTATTTATATAGCTATGGATTAGGTGAACTGTTTATCTAACTGAGCAGTAATCCAGAAATAAATAGTAGATGTTGTATTATTAGAGGAAGCAGAGGTATATTACCCTGTCTAGCTCTTGACTCCACCTTTAGAAATATCTCTCTGCTGCCCTTGTCTGCGTGTATTAGCAGCAGGCAGAGCTGCCCCGACACCTCCCCCTGAGTGTACCTGGGTGCTGCTGTGACCCTGTGCAGGCAGGGCAGAATGGGAAGGCACCAGAGATCAAGTCCAAGTCTCACTTTTCTCCCTCATCCGCTCCCAACCTCTGGTTATTCACCCAGGAAATGTTAAGAGTCCTGGGCTGCAGTTACCAACTTTGGTCTAATATGTGCTTATATTTTTGAGGCTCGAATAGGCCATTTTGAACCCTTGAGTTAAAAGGTCCTCTGGTTCCATGCCGCCCCCTTCAGACACTAAGCAGCAGATCAGTTACCGCTCTCCCTGGTGAGTCTTCCGTGCTCATCTGTATGAGACGGAAGGTGTGACATGGAAACTGTGGTGACTGAGATGTTCTGGCACATGAAGTTCACGTTTAGTATTTGGTGAGAATTAATCTTACAGGACAAAGGCCCATGATCTGAACATTTTAGTATTTTTATTGTAGGATTAAAAAAAAAACCCACTTTCTGAGAAGATTTACATTATAACGTTCTGGATCAATACTTTTTGAAGAAGTAGAAAAGTAGATAAAGTAGCTCACACTGAAAATATTTTTCCTCGAAAAATAAGACTAAAGTGACTATTTGAATAATGCACTTTTAATTACTGAAGAAAAAAACAGCTACTTTAAATGCCTAGTCACATAAATGTCACAATCCTGATTTGCCCAGATTTGCTCTTTTTTCTCTTACCTTGCGCATGTGATGCTGTTAGCATTATTGCTGTGTTTGGAAACTGCCACGATAATGACTGTGTTAATTAATCTGGTCCAGTGTATTTTCACCATAAACAGGAGCGTGACTGAGTCGTTCCTTCCACATCTCTCTCCCACCTCCCCTGGAGAAGAGTGAGTCTAAGTCATCATGGAAAGAAGGCGCTTGGGCTGTTCTTCCTGGGGACAGGCTTACCAGCCCTCCTCACATATCCCTTTCTTCACCGTTATGAATCTAACCTTTCAATTCCATTTGTCCAAAATTGTATTTCTGTCAGGAATGCTGCTCTAAGTCTGTGTTTATTCTAGGAGGGAAGATAGCCAATCAATGGGTTGGTTCTGAACCTTGGACCTACCCACAGAAAAGCTACCGTGGGGTGTGAAGTGTGCGCCCGTCCCTATAAGTCTGTCTCTGTAAGGTGACTCTGGAACAGTGAGCATTGGGGAAGAGAGGCATTGACCCTCTTTGAGTGAGTCTTGCAGTCAGCAAGAAAGCTTAATCCAAAGGATGTCATTTCCTCTCAGATGGGGGAGGATTTCTGTTACATCTAGTGCTTAATAATTCAAGAGTTCACACTGTCCACTCTCAAAAAAGGCTCATCTTCATGTATGCACACTCACACGTGCACACAAGCACACAACTCTCCTGGCAGAACTGGAATAAGTTATAATTTATCTACCTCTACTACTAGAATTGGCTGACAAAGAGCTATAGCTTATATCACATCAACATTAAAAATGAAACATTTCAAGCTCATTGTACATAACCATGTTTATCCATTGAAGGGGTATTCTAATCCTTTGTGTATCTGAAGCAGTAAATTGTGTTTTGGAAGAATGCTTAAATTACTTACGATGTTTAAATTTTTTTAAAAATTGTCTTTTTATCAGTTTTTAAAATCTAAGTTACACATGCACATAAGTTAAAGAGTTAAATCATTTGACAAGACTTGATATGAAGGACACCAGTCCACCACTGGGAATGCAGTGGGCATTTCCTGCTTCCTGCTTCCATTAATATCTATTTCCATATCATATCATTCCCGTGTTCCTACTAACTTGATATAGTTAGTTTTAGATTACCTATTACAGCAGCTCTCAACGTGTACTCTGTGGACCATTTGAGTCCCAAGATCCTTTCATTGGGTCCATGAGTTCAAAACTATTTTTATGTAATATTCAGACATCCTTTGTCTTTTTTGTTTTTTACTGTGTGGACATTTGCTCTGATGGTGTAAGACAACGATGGGTGAAACTGCCGGCATCTGCATGAATCAAGGCAGGGGCGCCAAACTGTATTAGTCACTGTATTCTTCATCTTTTAATTACTGAAGAATTACAATTACACATTTGGAGGTTTTTTTAAAGTACATTTCCACTTAAGAATGTCCTTGATGAAGAAATAAAAATGATTAATTTTATTAAACCTAGAAATGTGTGTTGAAATGTGAGGTACTTCAGTGATGTGCAATGGTTGTCTCGGGGGAAAAGCACTTATGCAGTTGTCTGAGTTGCAAGCTCCTGCCCTTTCTCCCCCTGTGGAATACATTTTTACTTGAAAGAAAAACTGACAGACAAATCATAGTTATTCAGACTTAAGTATTTTGCAGACATTTTCTCAAAAATGAATGCAAGAGCTTGCTGTTTAGAGGAAAACAACTGATGGGGTAGGTTTACCAGTGAAAAAATTTGAGCTGTCAGTTGAAGGCTCAATTTTGGAAAACTTGATTTTGCCACCATGAGCCTGAAAGCTTCCCAACATTTAAAGACTTCTCTGACAAGATTAGTGGTGATAATAACAAATGTGATTTTTTTTATATTGCATAATGGAATGTATCAACATCTGGAAGATATGTATAACTCAGTAAATCACTATTTTCCAAATGACCATTGCATTATGTTACAAAATCTTGTAACATAATATCCATTCAAAGTGCAAGGTAGCCTAATGGATTTTAGTACAATAGACTACTAAACATTTATCAATGTAATTTCAGATTGCTCATTTCAGTGAACCTTTAGGAAACCACCGTTTGTCAATTTTTAGTATAGTATCAGAGAAGAATATCCACAATTATCTGAAAAGGCTATTAAAATAGTCCTCCATTTGCCAACTTTATATCTGTATGAGGTTGGATTTTCTTCATATGTTCAACTGAAACAACATACCCAGACATAATCCACAAACCAAAACAACATAAGCCAAACATTAAAGAGATTTGTGAGCTAGTGGGAAGCAGCCGTATAGCACAGGGAGATCAGCTCGGTGCCTTGTGACCACCTAGAAGGATGGGATAGGGAGGGTGGGAGGGAGACCCAAGAAGGGGGGGATATGGGGATATAAGTATACGTATAGCTGATTCACTTTGTTATACAGCAGAAACTAACACAACAATGTAAAGCAGTTATACTCCAATAAAGATGTTAAAAAAAAAAGAGATTTGTGAAAATGTAAAACAACATCAACCTTCTCATTAAATTTTTTAACAAGGGAAAATAAATATATTTCATAAAATATGTTACTTATGCCAACATATAATGAGCTTATTGTTATTTTAAAATAAATAAATGCATATATATTTTAAGTTTTAGTTTAATTTCTAAAATGGTGAATATTGATAGTTTTAAGAGAGAACAACCTGTCTAGACTGTGCAGGTCATAAATCTGGGAAAGAAATCTTGAGAAAGATGTCATGATCATTTTAGCTGATATGTTTGAACATTTTAAGGACAGAGTTATAGAACACAGAGGAGAGTTTGGGGTTGAATTAGTGATAAATACACGGAAAACTAAGCAAATTGAAAAACAGAAATATTGTGCAATAAAAGAAAGCTGTTTGGGATCCTCAATAATTTTGAGATTGTAAAGGGTTCCTGAAACTGACCAGTTTGAGAATCACCGACCTATTGCTTAACCACTGAGGAACATGAGGATTTAATCCTCTTTCACCACCACCCACCCCACCCCTACACCACAGATATGCTCACTTCTTGTCTTCCCATTGCTCCAACAATTTTGGTTCAATTATTATGACTATATAAAGACTATATAAAGGTATTGCTATGACATATAAAGGCTGTTTGCAGCTGACCCATATAACTGTGATTACTTTTCCTTTAAGTATGCAAGTGGGGCAAATTTTTTGATACTGTGGATCTGAAACATCTCTGTTCTTTCTTGACACTTGATTAATAATTTTTGGCTGGGTAATAGAGTTCTAGGTTGGAAGTCATTTTCCCTCGGAATTTTAAAGGCACTTCTCTAATGGCCTTTTAGCTTCCTGTGTTAATGTTGAAATCTGTATCTTAAGCACTTATATAGAACATTTCTCATCTCTCTCTGTCTTTCTCTTAAGAAGCGCTTTATCCCTAGTGTTGTGAAGTTTCGCAGAGATGCATTTTGGTATGGATCTATTGTTATCCGTTGTTCTGGCACCCCGTGGGCCTTTCCATCTACAATCTCATGTTGGCCTATTCTAGGACATTTTCTTTAAATATTTCTTTGATAGTTTTCTTCCCCTCTATTTTCCTTGTTTATTTTTTCTGGATCTCCTATTATTAGGTCTTACGGTCTGGTTTAAAAAAAAATTATGTTTGCTTTCCTATCTGCCAAACTCTTCTTCATTTTCCTGTATTTTCTGGAAGATTTCTTTAATTTGATCTTTTAACTATTTTAGTAAGGTCCTCATTTCTGCTATCATATTTTTAAGTTCCAAGAGCTTCTTTTTGTTGTTGTTACTGTTCTCCTCCAAATCTTCCTTTTTTAAATGGCATTCCATTCTTGCTTTACGGATATAATATTTTCATTCATCTCTCTGAGAATATTATTGAGAGTGAGTTTTGTTTTGTTCTGTTTTAGTTTTATTTTTCTCTATAGTCTCTCTTTCCTCAAGATGGCTTTGTTTCCTTTTCTCTTTTGTATTAGATGCTTTCCTCAAATATTTGGTGATCGTTGGCTGACTGATCTTATTTATAAAGGAGGCATAAAATAGCTGAACGGAGGAGCATGGGAGGGGATTGAGTGGGGTCTTACCTGTACAGTAACAGGTCTTACCTGTTACCTGAAGGAGACATTTAAAATTTTTCTTCAGTTCTTTTCTTTGGAGAGTCAGAAAAGACTCTTCTTCTAGCCTGGTGGGTGCCTGTTTTCTGGGACCTGAGAGGAAGAAGACAAGGGAGATCTCAAATTCAGTATGTAAACTTTGACTTAATTGCTCTTTTCTTAGTTCCTTGCACTTAACTGTGCCTAGTGGGTTTTAGTCTAGAGACCCTGGGATTTGTCATCTCAGAGAATAAACCTTTAGACTCTGCCGGGGTGGGAAGGTGCAACCACCCAGAGCAGAGGAAGGGATCTGGAGCTCTAACTACTTTTTTTTTTTAAAAACATCTTTATTGGAGTATAATTGCTTTACAATGGTGTGTTAGTTTCTGCTTTATAACAAAGTGAATCAGTTATACATATACATATGTCCCCATATCTCTTCCCTCCTGCATCTTAAACAGAGTTTAAAAACCAATCCCTTTGCCTTAGCTTCCTCACGTCTACATCCAGCAGTGCCATCAATTCTTGAGCCTTTTAAGGGTTTTGAGGTGTAAACTGGGTTGTTCGCAGCTAGCTTGCCCATCACTGGCTTGGGACTCATCTTTCTTGGGTCTGCTAACTTAGTTACTACTCACTGATCTGGGTTCCAGCTTCCAAAATTATATTGCAGTTGCTTCCTTTCCCATTTTCTTTGGCCTTGTAAGTTTATGTCCTTTTCAGAATTCTTTATTGTCATTTTATTAGGGTTTCAGGAAAGAGCAGTCCTAAGTGCATGTATTGAACCCACCATCCTTAACCAGATTTTTTTTTTAATATTTATAAAGCATAAAAAGTATCTTTAATATTTAGTATTAAAATAAAAATATCTTTAGCATTGTATTAGTAGGTGAAATTGCTAGTAGTAAGAAGCATTTATTCAGACCCTACTACTTCTTGAACAAAGTTATTTATTTATTTTAAAAAATTTATCCATATCTGCAATCTTATAGACCTAACAAAAGTAAGCAGTTCCATTTTGGTTCCAACATTGAACAATCATAATGTAATATCAGGTTCAAACGCAAGTAGATCTGGGCACATGTATGTGTTGAAGATAAAGCAACTACTGGGGTGTTTTAAGGATGCTCTGGTTTTTCAGGATGGAATTTTCTATGATCTTGATTTACTTGACTTCGCCAATTCTTTTCCTTTCCTTTCCCAGAAACAGGTCATATTATGACATAAAAGTAAAAGTTCGGTAGCATAGCGGGGACACAATGTCAGGAAAATATGGAACTTCCTTGTTCACTGGGAAGTGAACCAGGTGCAAGTAGACTTCCTTGGACACTGCTACCTGGGAACAAGCCCTGAAGACCCAATGGTGCGCTGGAACCCATGCCTGGGCCATGGTGGGAGAATTTACACCTTAGAAATGGGCAGTGCTGCAAATCAAGATATTTTTTCCTGGTTTTAAAATCCATACCAGCACATCATGCCTAGACCTGACGTTACTCTCAGGGCAGTCTGGTGTACTCCCTGTACATAATTATGTACATAATTATGTCATTATGTACATTATAATTATGTCATTAAGTCAACATTACAGACATTGTATTTATTTGTCATACTGTGGCCCAGGGAAGCCAGGTGATAAAGTGCGAAAAATACAAAATTCGGAGCCAGACAGCTTGACATTTCGATCCTTCCACGGCTACTTCTAGCTCTCTGACCTTTGGCAAACTTTTCTCGGCCTCATCTTCACTTTCTGAATCTGTAAAACAGGGAAAACCAATTTCTACCTAACAAGATTGTTATAAAAATTAACAACAGTGACAGTTATTGTTCCATCTACATCCTCCCCAGCTACATCCTGCAGAAAGCCCTGGCTCTGTGGGCAGGCATCTCTGCGGCCTACTTCTGTTTCCCAGCAGGGCTGTGACATCATTAGTTAGTATCCTGATTTTCATAACAAAATACAAACTTTACCTTTTGTTTATCTGGTCTCTAAATTTTATGAAGCTGCTTATTCAAGAATATAGGATCAGTGTACTTCAGACTCTCATGAGAGTATAGCCTGAAGCTTTCTTCTCTCCAGGGCTCAGAATCCCGGAGAAGGAGGTTTGGTTAAGGGTCAGTAATTTAAAACACTACTTACAAATTATCCAGCTATTCTAAGTTACATCTTGGAGTAAATTAAAATACTGAAGAAGATATTTACATATTTGGACCAAATCAACTTAACCCTTTTTGTAATCACCCACTGTGAATTGTGTCTTGATCTTCTACCTTAAAGCTTGCATCAGAAATTACTACAAAAAAACAATTATTTTAATTTTGCTCAGCATTTGCTGTGGATTTTGAGTAGGAACACTGATTATCCATTGCATGAGTCAATGTCCCTGGTTTACAATGCCCTACACAAGACCTCTGTCCTTGATACAGGCAATCACCTTTTCTCTCCCAAGGAACTGGTCTGTTTCATCCTCGTAATCTGGAGTTTTGAGACTCGCAATGTTTCCCTGTTCACCTTTGCAACAGGAACATTAGGACCAAGTTTTGAAATTAATCATGAAAACAATGTAAACATTTTGTTTGGCATGGTAGATCTCTCCAGACCCTATTTTCTGCATGATCATTTCTATTTTAGTAATTTTGTTGCTTTTGTCTTTTTTTTTTTAACGACATGACAAATTCCTTTTGGAAATAGATGAATAAATAAATGAATGAGTTGTGAATGAGTGAAGGAAGGTTAGTGACAGTTTCATAAACTGTAGTGTGAGGCACAGTTACGGGAGTTGGAGGATTTTAGGCTGGACAGAAGACAGAGGCGGACATGAAAATGTCTTCAAGTGCTTGAGATGCTGTATCTTGGAAGAGACAGTGGATGCTTTTTATTGCTCAGTAGGATAGAAAAAGAGCCAGTGCACAGACTATCCATTAATTGAGTCATTCATTCCCAAGTTATTTCTTGTGTGCCTGCTGTCCAGGCACTGATGAAGGAAGGTTCCCTTTCCTTTTCCTGCTTTCAAGTTTCTTCCATTTTAGGGAAGCAGTTTTTATCTGACTGCAAAGGAGAACTTTCTAAAAATCAGTTATCAAATCGTGGATATGTATGTATGTATCAAATACATCTATTGCCTTGCAAAAAGTAGGGAGCTTCCCGTCTCATCTCTGGAGGATCCTGAAAAGGGGCTGAATGACCCAGTAGCCTGAAAGGTACCCCTGCATCAGGGGAGAGGGTGGATTTGTTGACCTTTAAGGTTTGGCCCTGCTGTGCTTCCATGATTCTCTTTGACTTGGAGGTTTTGGTGCTAAGATTGAAGGATCAGTTTGTTTCAAAATAAGTAGGTTTTCAGGGGGCAGTGTTGGCAGCCAGGGTTCCAAGGAGCCTGTGGTTATCTCCTTACGGAGAGTCTTATCAGCTTTCAGAGCCACTGTGAGCATTGCTTTAACCATTGACAGAATCATCCTGTATCTCCCCTCACCCAACCCCGGAAATGAGAGTGTGAGAAGGACATCTGGGCCGATAGGAGACCCAACACCCAAAGCCCACATTCTTTCTATGGAGAAGATGGGAGGAGGGCCTCAGGCACGTAGCTGGAGCCAGGGGTGGGTTGTGGAGAGGCAAACCCTTTACCAGGTGGGAGTCGGGTCATCGCTTTGTGTCTTCTACAGTCAAATCCAGAGGCTTGCTGTAGGAATTAGGTAGCGAGGACAAGGAACTGTGCAGTGTAAACCCCTAAAGGAAATTTGGCTCAGAAGAATTTTTTCCCCACCATGTATATTCACTCTTAAAAGAATTAGAATATTTTTGGAAATAATTTTTAACTTACAGAAAGTTTGCAAAAGTAAGTACAAAGGATACCCATATTCCCTGTACTTAGGTAACTATTGTTCACTTTTTTCTGAACCATTTCAGAGTAAGATGCCTACACCATGGGCCTTTATGCCTAAATACTTCATTGTGTATTTCCCAGGAAATAGGATATTCTTTTGTGTAGCCAGAGTGCAGTCATCAACTTCGGTAAAATTAACTTTGATGAATAACTTTAATCTACCATCCATATTCCAGTATTTTCCAGTTGACCCAATAATGTCCTTTATAGCGCTGTCTTCCCTCCAGTACAGCATTTAGTGTAGATTAGTTTGCATCTAATTGTTATGTCTCTTTTTGAAGATCTTTTAACAGTGACATTATTACAGTTAATTGATTGTCTTAGTGCCTTATTCTAAATCTTTAGATAAAAACACTTCTAATCTTAGGGTATATTTCACTTACCACCATCCTTCCGTTCACTTGAAAACCAAGGCAGGATTCTCTGGTGTCAAAACCCACTCCCATTCTAGAGAAAACGTGAGGTCGAAGGGAGAGGGGGTAAGGAAATTTGAGTGTGCATTTTATATGTGGTTGACTTTTCTTTATTTGATTTAAAACACACAAAAACAGATCAGGGACTTTGAGAGCATCCTCTAATTCCCCTGTTGTCAATCTGACTTATTGCCAAGAAGGTCTTTCCTTCATCTTGGAGGAGAAAATAAAAACATCATTTCAAGATTCTTTGTTTGATCTTGAGACAACACACTCTTATGAATCTCGAAACAAAAAAAAAATACCTTTACATTTACTCAGAGCCCTTATTTCAGCACGTGCACGCATTTTATGAGTCAACAGCAGCAACACATGGGATAATTAAGCATTTCTATGCATGCAGTGCTTCGGTTAGCTCAGCAAAGGGTATAGTCAGCAATTCTGGTCTCTGCCCTCCAGAACAACTTGCTTAACATGCATCAGTATGCATTATTAAATATAATAACACATCAAGTAAAAATATGACTAATGCTTGCAAGACATAACACAGACTTAGAATTATTGGGGTGATTTTTTTTTAAGATGGCAACATTTAACCACAGAGAAACAGTAATTTGCCAAAACTTACTTTAAAAAAATCAGAGATACAGTACCGACTTTTTGGTTTAAACCGTCACTTTAAAAACACCCTATATGGGGACTTCCCTGGTGGTCCAGTGGTTGAGACTTCGCCTTCCAATGTAGGGGGTGTGGGTTCGATCCCTGGCCGGGGAGCTAGGATCCCACATGCCTCGGGGCCAAAAAACCAAAGCATAAAACAGAGGCAGTGTTGTAAGAAGTTCAATAAAGACTTTAAAAATGGTCCACATTTAAAAAAAAAAAATCTTAAAAAAAAAATGCCCTGTACAAATGTCTTTTTTAGTATCTACTCTAAGAAACAGAGGGATGATGAAAGAGTAATAGAAGATAGCATTTTTTTTAAAGGTTACAGAAACTTAGTACATAGCTTCTTTGAGGGAAAAAAGCTAAGTGGAAAAAAATTTAGTTTCTCATTTTCCCAAGGTGCAATTTTATACAGAAGAGGCTTCACAGTGGTCTGTATTTAAGAGGCTGCAGGGGCTCTGAAGGCTGGTAGAGGATCTGATTGGTAACACTTTCTAACTTACCTCTGATAACTGTTGACATAGACTCTTTTTGGCTGCCCTAAGTATTTTGCCTTTTCACCTGGCTTGCTTTACTTTTGCTTATTTTACTATCAGTTATAGACAGGAAAAAAATTGGACTTTTACAATAACATGTAATTTTAATGTTTTCTGAGTTTATAATATGTTAGATTCACAGTTATAATCCGGGGGAGGTGTGCCCACAGGGTACAAAAGCAATCATATAAATCATGAATTCTTTGAGATTATCTTTCCCAGGCTGGTCAACAATTCTCTAGACCTTTGCCGTCTAGCAGGGTAGCCGTCAGTCATATGTGGCTATTGAGCATTTTGAGATGAGGCTAGTTTGAATTGAATTGTACTGTAAGTAAAATACACATTAGTTTTCCAAGACTTAGAACAAGAAAAAACAATGTAAAATATTCCATTAGTAAGATTTTTTTTAGATTGATTACATGTTAAAATGACAATATTTTGTATACATTGGGTTAAATAAAATATATTATTTAAATTAATTTCACCTGTTCCTTTTTACGCTTTTAATATGGCTACTAGAAAATTTTGAATTACATATGCAGCTTGCTTTTGTGGCTCCCATTATGTTTCTATTGGACACTGTAGATATGGAAAGAAAGAAAATATAGAGCAAAAAAAAAAAAAAACCCACACAAAACCCAACTCATTCAGTGTATTTTTAGAGTACATTACTGAAGGAAAAGCTGAAATATCCAATGATCCAATTTTTTGGGGGGGAGGCTAGATTTGGATTTCATTAAACTTCTTTAATTAAATCTATTGTAAATCTGCTCTAAGGTCCTAGTTGGGAAGAGAATTGAATCTTTTTGTTTGCTTATAATTTTTTTCTGAGAAAATTCTGAACTCATTTCAAAAGCGATTTATTTTTAAAAGCTTTGTAAAAAGCTTTCCATTTACTGAGATTGGAGGAATGATTAATACTGAGCTCTTAGGAGGCTAAAAAATTATGAAAATTATCCAGAAACTCCTGAAAGGACCTTTCTGGTCTCCTGGAGAGGCATCCAGGGGGACTTAAGGGCCCTTAGAAGCCACAGATAGGCATACACTTCTGTGTTCACACCTTCCTTTCAATAAATGAAAACATTGGGAAAGATAAAATATTTATTCCTAAGGGTCTATAACTGAATTTATGGATATAACTTGCTGGATATTATTGCCTGTGTAAACCCATGTAACCGTGCACGTAAAGCATGTTTTTATTAGTTCCTACATAAAATTTTTATGATAATGGCAAACAAAGGACTAATTTAGTTTAGCTGAGGTTGTTCTTATTACTCCAGCTTTGAATAGATAAGGAACAGTACAAATAACATCAGTCACCCAGGAAGAGGGTCGGGTCTCCCAGGGCTGGGTCTCCTGGTCAGGAAGGCTGAAGCAGGGCTGCCTGTGGGGAAGCCCTCAGAAGGCCTGGCTGGGAACCTGGTAAAGGGAGGCCAGTGGAGGCTGCCATTGGCTTTCAAGCCTGTTGTTGAGCAGTTATACTCCTAATTGGTAACTGTGGAGTATTCAAATTTAGTTTCTGAAAAGGCCTGCATAACTGCTATTGAAAGAACTCCCACATACTGTATTTCAACTGGAGACTTACAGAGAAAAAAGTTCAAGTGGCTTATTGTGGGTCATCTCCCACTCTGGGATTTAAACAAAGCACAAACAGAACAAAGTTCCTTTAAACGGGGTGCCTTCATCTGAGTGCCTCCTGTCTGTGGTTTGGCAGGCTTGCTGGATAGAGAGGGAGCCCACGCCTCTTATTCCCACTACTGCCTTTTTATGTTTGACCCTTGGATGTGACAAATGATCCCCATGCTGACCTGGATTGGAGGGAAGTTTTTCTAGAATTTGAAGATAAAGCATCTTTCATAAATACTGCCTTTTCCCTCCTGATGACTAGTTAAAAATTGAGTCTGCAATCTAGAGCAAACATAATTCCTGAATCAAAATTCACGAGACAGGACTTGACACATGTAAATGTACTTAGGAGGCCAATAACAAGAAAAAGTTTTAATTGAATGAGGCTGAAAAATGCGAGCTATATGATTGTCATAGATATGTAACACTAAAGACTATCTAAGAAATCAGCTGAGAAAGTGGGTAAGCATGGTACACATTAGGTTTACTCTGAGCTATGGTCTGTCTGAGACATTAATGGAATTATAATTTGGTAGTTAGAGGGCTGCAAAAGTTTAGAGTCTATGTATTAGAAGTACCTACACATCAAAGACTCCTGCTTGGGAAAAGTTTTCCTCTAGACATCTGGTACTTCTCTCCCTCTGCGTAGATCTACACTGGAGCCATTCTAGACAGCTGGCTACTGTGATTGTCCTTAAAGGTCTCTGTGGTAGGAAGGTGGGTCTGTAACCTCCTGCAACCCCACTTTCGGGATGTGTTCCTTTTAGGGCCAATCTAATTTGAGGTTATTTATTCTATGTATTTCCTCAGTGGACATGTTTACTGATTCTCAAATGTGTCTTTGTATATTTCAAAAGTTTCTTGTTAGCGTTCTTTCCCCCAGAGGAGTAGTTTTCATTCTTTCTCAAAGACACTGCTGGACAGAATTACTCTTCCAACAAGAGCGCTTCTGGGGTGTGTGTATGTGTGTACACACGTGTGTGCTTGTTTACTTTGGCCTCATCTTGGGCTCTGGGAAAAAAAACAATCTACTAAATCTTAAGCTACTATAAAATGTCTACGTGTTGTTCTGCTCTTGCCAACTTTGTATGAACGTGCTGGTGGTAAGCCCTGTGGGAAGCCAAATAGCAGAGTTTTCAACACTTACTCCAAGAGGGTTGCTCAGAGTTGTAAAGGTATTCCAAAGGCAAGATTGATTTCCTGCCTTCCTGGAATTGACCTTCTGAAATGGGTATGTTGCCGTCCATGCTAATACGGGGTTACTGCAGCCTCTATGTATTCTCAATTTGTGTTGAAAATCGCAGTTTTGGACCACCAGCTTCTTCCTACGATGGCCTTGCTGATTCCACACTCTGGATCTCAGAACCCGGCTCTGTTTGTATGGTTGCCCCAGACGTGGAAGCCCTGTAGACTTCAGCGTTACTTTGTGTTACGGGTAGAGTCAAGATTTGGGGAGTTGAGGAAAGATGACAAGCAGACTCAGCTGAGATGCTGATGTTTTGTTGCTTTCCCTCAAGAGGTCGTTAAGAGAATAATTCAATTTTGGGAGAATTGCAACCAGACTGATTTGTTAACATAGTTTAGAGTCTTTTAACTCAGGATTGGATGAATAGCTTTTCAAGTGTGTATGAAAGACAAGAATCCCAAAAGATCAGCTCTATTTTAAATGGCAGACTCCAGGGACTCAAGGTTTGTAACAGAAGGGCAGATATGGAAGAGATGAACTCCCGTGTCCAACTCTGTGTGAGAATAAAGCACGGCACTGGCTGTCATCCCTGAGGTGTCGGGGTCTGCCAATCTGGCTGGCTCTGGGTTGCTAGCTGGGGGAATCTAGTTAGATAGGCTCACAATAAGTTAGTTGGTATTGACTTTGCTGGGCCTGACCCATATTATAAAGTTCTAACAAGTGGAAAGTATAGCTGAGCTTTGGGAAAAGCCATAGCATGTACAATAGAATAGGAAACTAACATCTTAAATGAACAGAGGAGAAATTTGAGCAGAACCACCAAGTGAAGAAATTAGGACACTGGATGGAATGTTGCAGCCGAAACAGAAAAAAAGTAGATATTTATTTAGTAAAGACACATGAGATTGTACAACTTTGGCTTCAACTCACACAGAAAGTCTTTGTCTCTTGGCTAATGATGTTCAAAGAGAAGAGGTGCTGAGAAGATGACATGGACTTGAAGAAATCAGACAACAGCAAAGTTAATATCAGAATTTCATTTTACAACTCATGAGGCCCGGGATTTTTAAATATCCCTGAATTTGAGAATTCAGGGTTAAGGATGTAAGGGGTACCCAAACATTATTAAACTTGTAAGCATTCTCAATGTTATTTTTACTAGTGAAATACACAATGAAAGCATGCATATGTAAATAAATGTATTTTAGTAAGCATCCAAATCCCCTGGGTGAACTGATTTAGAAAACCATCAAATGCAGTTTGTCATAGGTCTGGTGACAGGATTAGGATCTGTCCTGATTGGGATTCATGATCCAGAGTTTCCCAGGAAGCAACCCTACTGAGCCATTCTCTGAAGTTTGGACATGTAGGAACACACAGAAGTGGAAATTACCAGCCATATAGAGTGAGTGATCCTGAACTCAGAAGGGACTAGACAGAGGAACAGTTCCACACGTCTTCACAGGATTATTTTAGGTCAGCCCACAAATGTTTACCTACTCCTGTTCAGCTTTTCAATGAGAGACTCTGAAGCACCGGTTTAGAATCTTAAGCCGTTGTTATTTGAGGAGAAGGACAATTGAGAGTGTTTTTATTTGATATTCCTTCTGGCAGATCCCTGATTTTGGAGACTAGGTTGTAGAGAGGTTAACTGACTTCACAAAGGTCCCACAGCCAGCTGTTTGGCTACAACCAAGCCCCTGGCTTATTGCTGAACTACAGAGCCTGGCTCTCTCTCTCTCTCTCTCTCTCTGTATGTATGTATTTCAGGGATTTTCAATCATTTTAGAGTTCTGTTGTCTTATTGTTAGCTTTTTGATGTGTATTTAAATAAGTGCTGGGATTGACTGGCAGTGCCACAAACCAGATGTGTGATTTTGGACAACTCAGCTCACCAATCTGGACCACAGTGTCTTCATGTTTACACATGAAAGTTGACACAGACTCTATCTAAGGACTTTTCCAGCTCCATTGAAACATTTTTGTGAAAATTGCTTTTTGGCTGGTGTAGGATTTGGCATTTCTGCAACTGGTAAACAGAAGATGTGAGGTCAGTTCAAAGCTGGAACTGTGAAAATCTGTGCATCGCTTTGGAACAACCAGCTGACCCTTTGAGAGAATCGGCCCCTTGTTCACCATTGATGGTTTGGTACAGTACTGGGGAATGCTTTCTGTTTTGTTGTTGACATTGACATATTTGTATGTTTTTTCATAATGGCCACACAAATGTTAAATTAGGGACATGCTTTAAGGTGAAAGAGGAATATTTCTAAACGTCCCTGCTTTATATTTGATGATGACTTTAGGAACCACAGAGCACATTCAGTGCATTATCTCATTTCACCCAAGACACAGATTCATGAGTTCCCCTCACTGGGGAAATTAGGGCTAAGAGAGGGGAAATAACTTGCTCCAAGTCCCTCATGTTGTCATCAACCAAGCCAGACCCAGAATTGGATCCTTTCATTCAGTGCAACGCTTACCAAGGGCCTGATGCGTGGCATACCCTTTCCTAGGCACTGGTATTACACTGGCAATTCCATTTGGTCCAGCCTGTCTCCAGTCTGGGCATCTCTCCTTTGTGGCTGTGGTGTGAGCAGGATGAATCCTATAATCTAGAGCCAGCCTCAACGCTGTCGGCTTCCTTGAAGGACTCCAAACAAGGACGAGCCCCTTCCCTGGTGCTGGGAGCCCTGCAGACCTGGCTCTCATGACTCCTGGGTCAGGGCGCCAGCAGCTGCCAACCTCGCCCCTTCTTTGTGTGGACTCTCTGTCTACCATCCCAGCATCTTGAGGGCTGTGTGCATTCCTGTGTGTCTGTGTGCGTGCATGCACGTGTGTGTGTGTGTGTGTGTGTGTGTACACATGCCTTTGTTTGTTAAGTTCCCAACATTGTCCCCTCAGTTTTGCCCAGAATGCAAGGTTGCTTTTGCATTTAGTGAAGTGGCTGTTCTGCAGACCTTGGTGGGTCACTTACAGCAAAGTATTGTCTCAGGTCCCTCTTGACTTTTTCTCACAAGAGCTCAAGGAAAATATGAGGAAGTAAGGTGCCTACAAGGAATGCACAGTTAAAATTCCAGGCCATTAGGCGCTGCTGGTTTTCTTGAAAGTTTTCCAAGCATTAGCCAAGACAGGTGAAGAACAGCAGCGTGCTCTAGGAAGGGACTGCTTCCTAAAGCTGCATGACCATGTACAGACGAACACAGCAGGTGAGGCATGGATGGAAAGGCCATGATCTGTATTAGAATTAAATGCTACATCAGTTCTATAATCATCTAATGTTCAGTTTCTTAATCTTACTGTGTTTTCTCTTGGAAGCATAACTAATAAACAATGCCATCTGTAAAAGTTACATGAGCAAGTATTGAGATATTCAGAAATTCTAAGCCCTTTTTTTTTCAGAAGTTAGAACTATGGTTTTTTTTTTATTGGAAAAGGGTGAGAGAATGGCTCAATTTTGTGACATGGGTCTTTAAACTTCTTCCTTCACACATTTCATCCTCAGGCACCTCAGGGTTCTGTGTGTAGCTGAAGGTCTTGTCTGATACCGGGAAGAGCTAAGACAGGCAGTGGGACTTCAGCCTCTAAGCTTGATTCTGTCTCTCCTGGAAACCATGTTCCTAGGATCGCTTGCCTAATATTCCAGAGAATTCCAGCTCCCTAGCTGTGGCCATCACATGCTCACACTCAAGCTGGCTGAAAGGCACTGGTCTCCTCTCCTTTTTAAAAATCTTTTTCTGTAATTTCTTTTTGTTTTTCTCTTTCTTCCCCTTTCTCCTGTTTCTCTCTTTTTTTCTTTGTCTCTGTCCCTTGGCCTCTTTGTTTCTTGTTTGCCTTTTCTTTCCCCCACTCCAGTCATTTATCTCACCAATATATTGAATGAAGTGTACCCTGAGATACCTTATATTTTTTGAATAAAGCTTTGTCTAACCTGTTCATAATTTTTAAAATCAGGTGAAAATAACCTTTATCCCTCAAAACCAAACAAAACTCAAGCAATGCTAACGCAGCTAAATTAAGTTTATTTTTATTTGTATGTATTTGTTAATTAATGTATTAATTGATGTATTTATTAGATATATTCCATATCCAGACACTGTGCTATGGTGGTAATACTGAAGTGAGCAAGACCCAGTCCCTCTCCTCACAGGGCTTGCTATCTAGCTGGGCAGAGAGACCAGTGACAGGCAGTTACAAAACAAAACAAATGCTCTGATACAAGGGCAGCTGTGGGGACCATAAGGAGGGGTGGCCCTGATCATCCAGGGTGGGGAAGAGTGCTCAGGGCATTCCTGGGGCACTGGCTCTTGGAAGTGTTTGGGGTGGGGTGCAATGGTAACCTTCCCCCAATAAAAGAGCAGCCCACGTGATTCAGTACATGAAAAAATCCTTTAGTTCTTCCAGGTTTTCGGAGCTGACCTTGGGGCCCAACCCTGATGCCAGGGTTGGGTTGATGAAGGTTGCTCTACTCAGTCTGAATTTGCTTAGTTGCAAATGGAAAGTGAGAGCAGTTACATCAAGATTCAGACCATTTGATTTTGCTTTCATTTGATCCTAAAAATCACAAAACATTGGATAGAGCAAGCCTGTTTGCATATTGAGAAATTATTCAAATGATCCTTTTCTCTGCTCTTCATCAACTCTTTGGCTGTTAACACTTTTTCTGAATGGGGCAGCCACAGTTGAAGAGCTGTACATTCTCTGGATGATGTGATCAGTGCAAGATAAACTCAAGGATGGAAAGAAAGGAAACCCGGAGGCAATACTTCCTCCAGGGTTTTTCCCGTGTGGCAGACAGAGTTAAAGCTATTATTTGGTGACAGTTGTGCCTCGTTCATAGGGTTGCTGTCAGGATTAAATATGGCAGCATATATACAAAGTTCTTAGAACAGACCCTGACTCAAAAACGGTAATGAGTACGATGATGCCCTATGAGGATGCCTGAAGTCACTTCTCAACGTTCTCTCAGGCTGAAACTAACTTCATCATGTCAGCTAGACACCTGGTATCATTGCATGTCTTTGAATGTGTCACCAAACCACCCCACAAAACATAATTGAGCACTAAGTATTAAAAGTATTGTCAGTCAACCTATTTACATGTATCTATATGTAGAAATACTACAAGCTTGATGGTAAGACTTTATCATTTGTTTTAAGATATTCTTTAAAAGAATATTTGAGCTCTGCCTTGAGCTGCACATCTCAGAACTAATATAGATCAGTGGAACAGGATAGAAAACCCAGAGATAAACCCACGCACCTATAGTCAATTAATCTATGACAAAGGAGACAAAAATATACAATGGAGCAAAGACAACCTCTTCAATAAATGGTGCTGGGAAAACTAGACAGCTACATGTAAAAGAATGAAATTAGAACACTCCCTAACACCATACACAAAAATAAACTCGAAATGGATTAAAGAACTAAATGTAAGGCCAGACACTATAAAACTCTTAGAGGAAAACATAGGCACAACACTCTTTGACATAAATCGCAGCAAGATCTTTTTTGACCTACCTCCTAGAGCAATGAGAATAAAAACAAAAATAAACAGCGGGACCTAATTAAACTTAAAAGCTTTTGCACAGCAAAGGAAACCATAAACAAGATGAAAAGACAACGCTCAGAATGGGAGAAAATATTTGCAAACAAAGCAACTGACAAAAGATTAATCTCCAAAATATACAAACAGCTCATGCAGCTCAATATCAAAAAAACAAACAACCCAATCAAAAAATCGGTAGAAGACCTAAATAGACATTTCTCCAAAGAAGACATACAGATGGCCAACAAACACATGAAAAGCTGCTCAACATCACTAATTATTAGAGAAATGCAAATCAAAACTACAGTGAGTAGTTCTGACCTCACACCAGTCAGAATGGCCATCATCAAAAAATCTACAAACAATAAATGCTGGAGAGGGTGTGGAGAAAAGGGAACCCTCCTGCATTGTTGGTGAGATTGTAAATTTATACAGCCACTGTGGAGAACAGTATGGAGGTTCCTTAAAAAACTAAAAATAGAACTACCATACGACCCAGCAATCCCACTACTGGGCATATACCCTGAGAAAACCATAATTCAAAAAGACACATGCACCCCAATGTTCATTGCAGCACTGTTTATCACAGCCAGGACATGGAAGCAACCTAAATGTCCATCGACAGATGAATGGATAAAGAAGATGTGGCACATATATACAATGGAATATTACTCAGCCATAAAAAGGAATGAAATTGGGTAATTTGTAGAGATGCGGATGGACCTAGAGACTGTCATACGGAGTGAAGTTAGTCAGAAAGAGAAAAACAAATATTGTATATTAACGCACATAAGTGGAATCTGAAAAAATCGGTATAGACAATCTTATTTACAAAGCAGAAATAGAGACAGAGACGTAGAGAACAAATGTATGGATACCAAGGGGGAAAAGGGGTGGTGGGATGAATTGGAAGATTGGGATTGACATATATACACGATTGATACTATGTATAAAATAGATAACTAACGAGAACCTACAGTATAGCACAGGGGACTCTACTCAATGCCCTGTGATGACCTAAATGGGAAGAAGGAAACCCAGAAAAGAGGGGATATATGTATATATGTAGAGCTGATTCACTTTGCTGTCCAGTAGAAACTAACACAATATTATAAAGCAACTATACCCCAATAAAAATTTAAAAAAAAAAAGAAATCTAAGGGAAGAATCCAAAACAGAAATGCAGCTGGCCCTTTGCTGTACCCTGCACCTCAGTCTTTTCTAAAGCATTTGGGTGGCCCTGCCCCTTTACCTTCTAGCAACACAAAGAATGAAAGAAGACAGTCATGTGCACTGAGGGGCCAGATTTAAGCCCTGATAACGGGTATCATGAAACACTGCAGCCTCCTCTGTTTGCTGACTCATCATACAGGGCGGAACCCTGATGAAGGTGAGGCTGTAAATCCAGGGTGAGGAAAAAGGCAGCTCTCCTAGGCCCCGGTAGCACCGGTGTGTGGAATTCTCTGTGGCAAGAGGTCACTGAGTCAAATGCTGTGGATGGATAATTTTATGGCCGCTAATAAAATTTATAGCCAAAGCAAGTTAAGATAATAAGGGTAATCAAACATCTAGCCGTGGGACATAAGAATCCCATCATGGCCCCTTGGTGCTGGCTGGGGGGAGGGGGTAGCTGGACAACACAGGGCGACTATATCTGTGTGACTCAAGGTAGCCGCGGGGGTCTCATAGGTGATCCGTGCCCCATGTGAGTCACGAGGACTAGGCCAGGCCAGGGACCAGGTTCAAGTCAGGCGGCATTGCCTGTGCTCCGGGGACAGCATGCCAAGGGCTGGAGCGTTAACCGGAGCATTTAAATGCCTAAAAGTCACAGTAGCATGGGACAGGATCTGAACCAACCCAGTTCCAGAACACTAGATTACGGAAAACATGTTAACTGACTGTTCGGGTGTGACATGGCAGGAATGAGGGAAGATGAGGAGGGATGGCGTTTGACTTGGGCACGTGTACAGAAATCAGATGAGGTTTAATCCAAGAGCCCAGTTCCGGTGGAGGCTTTCTCCAGCCCCTCCCAGCCTTCCTGGTCTCCACTCCTTCCCGTTGCTCCCTTGTCGAGGGCTCCGGCTCACCCCATCTCCTGCAGGCTTCGGGCATAGGCTGGTGGGGTCCTGTCCCTGAGACCACCCTGCAAACTCACTGTCAATCCCTGGAGGACTCGGCCCCCTCCTCTGACTCGGGGCCTCGACACCCAGAGTCCTCATGACGCCCTCTAAAATGACAAAGCAGGCGCAGGCCACCTGGGACAAGCTGAAGGGGATTAACTCTTTGGTGTTGTGGCGTTTCTCTTTTGTTCCTTTTTTTTTTTTTTTTTTTTTGTGGTAAAATATACAGAACGTAAAATTTCCCCTTTGATGTTTCTGAACAGAGAATCTTTTGTCCCTTAGGTGAATTTCACAAGGAGGTCAAATCTCACCACCTCTGCTTTGTTCCAGGAGAGTGGCCTGTGCACCAGAACAATTTCCAACCCTTGAGCTACTTATTCAAGCAACTCTAGAAATATTTAGAGCACCTATTATGTGCCAGGTATTGCATTAGGAGCTCTGAACTTTCAGATACAACCAGATAATTGACTTTGACCCTGGAGTTGTTATCATGATTACGGGGCCGCATTTTAAAATAAGAGGAGCACCGTCCTTACAGCTCTGGTTTCTATCCAAGTGCTTTTCTCTTAGTCCTTTCAGTGAGCGGATCTTGGGCTGTCCCTTTAGTCAGCAGTCTCCTGGTGCTCTTTATTCTAAGTTTTGTTTTGTTTTTTTTTAATTGTGGTAAAATGTACTATATAAAATTTACCATTTTAACCATTTTTAATTTACCATTAGTTCTGTAGCATTAAGTACATTCATGTGTTGTGCAACCATCACCACCATCCATCTCCAGAACTTTCCCATCTTCCCAAACTGAAACTATGTACCCGTTAAACAGTAACTCCCCGTGTCTTCCTCCCCAGGCCTATGGCAACCGCCATTCTGCCTTCTGTCTCTATGAATCTAACTACCCCAGGTGCCTCATATAAATGGAATCATACAATATTTGACCTTCTGGTTTTTTGTTTTGTTTGTTTTGTTTTGTTTTTGTTAAAATATCTTTAGATGAGATTAGTGGAAAATCCATTTTATTGCTCTAGTTTTCAGTAGCTTTTCTTCAGGCAAAAAGAGCCAGCAGTAGTTAACTTGCTGCAATGTCTGCTGAGACTTCTAAGCACCTGTGTTGCAATGTGAGCTCTGCCCCTTTTACAAATCCTGCTCAGGAAAGGTGCTTACTACCACTGCGCACGGCTCTGGAGCCACCTTTGCAATGCATCACTTCAGTTCTGGGTAGGTCTGGTTTCCAGGTGGAGAACGGACAGGCAGGGTGAGATTAAAGTTGAAATGAGATCAAGTTTGCCCAGTCGCTCAGGGGCAGAAAGCACTGACACGAAAAGAGTGCAGTGGAACAACTTAGGGAAGGCTGAGGCCAGCACAGACACTGCAGGAGAGGAGATCATTCTGGCTTCGGAGACGTCCCAGTACTTCCCTCCTGAGCGGGGCATTCCTCTTGTTTCTCTGCCTGCCAGGATCAGATGAACATAGCTCATAAAATGAAGCATTTTGGTCCCCAGAAGGAGGGGTACAGAAGTAAGAGACATGCGCCCATGGCTGTTCCAAGAATCCTCTGTGCTGCTCCGTCCCTGGGTCACAAAGGGCAGCTGCTCCCCAGGGGGATCCTTCAGGGGAGGTGGGGAAGGGGGCCCCTGGCCAGATGCTGTTAGAGCCAGCCCCAGAAGTGACTCAAGTGGGGACTGACACATATTCCTGCAGTGCAAGCGAAGGCTCATATACAGAAAAGGATGGAAAATTTTCTCTCCCCCCTACACTCTGATAGGAGCAAAAACCAAATAAGTTAATGGGGGCCTATCTCAGCGCAGTGCGATTACTAGAGGAAGATGCTGTTCTGTGTACCGCCACCAGCTTTCTGTTACCCTACGACTGAAATGCAGGGTCTGCAGGGTCAGCTGTAACTACTTATCTTTGGTTTGGGGATGCATTTGTTGATCTTGTCCTTTGCAGATTCGCTTACCTCGTTTATATTCTACATAGGCTTTTTGAAATTGTATTCTGCTGTCCTCATTCCCTAAGAGTGCAACCACTGACAGCATAGACAATGCCAAGGGTTGACCTGTGTCCAGTCTTTTTCAGGATAACTGTGAGTTGGTTTGTGCTAACACACATCAAAAATATTTATTGAGCACCACTGTTTGCAAAACATATAAAAATATTAAGTAACAGTGTAAGTAGTAATAACAATAAAGGAGATATCCCAAAATAGTGAGATACAAATTGCCTAGCAGAAAATGCTTTATGTGTTATTTTCTGGGATTTGGGGTCATAATGCCATTAAATATAAAGACTGAGTGGGATGCATTTGCTGTCCTTAGATGTCTCTGCACAGGAAATGGATACTGTTGGTGTTCCCTGCTGCCTCGGCAGAGTCCAAGGGAGGTGGCTTTCTGGGTCAATAATGCCATTTAAGATGAGCCCCCAAGCTGTCACACTCTGGAAGCTCTCAGAGTCCTTCCCATCAGTGGGGAAGTTAAAGGTCAGTGGCTTATAGATTGTGATTTGCCCTGTGAAAGCAACCTTGGTTGATAACAGCCAAACATCTTTTTTGTCTTGATTCTGTGGTCAAGATCATAACTGAATTTAAGATTCGAGATTTCTTTGTGAACAAGTATATGGCTCCTCATATGGAGGTATCAGTGCAAAAATGGAAATGTGGTTGAAAGACATGAATCTCGCCTAGGATGACAACGGAGTGAGCGGCTTTATCTGTGAGGTCTGTGAGAGGCAGCTCCCGTGCGCACTGAAGACCCCACGTGGAGAAGCACACGCGTGTGCAAACACACAGGCGCCCCCCGCTCCCTGTGCCTGGTTCCTTTACTGCCATCCCGTGTTTCATGGACCACCACCCTCGGGATGTGATGTGGTGTTTTGAAAGTCACAGATACTTGTTGCTTTAGTGAAACCATCCAGTGTAACCGAGATGGAGAGCTAGCAGCAGGTTTTAATCAGAACTAAAGCAAACGAAATCCTGTGGTGAAAATCTAGTCCCCCCAAAGTTAGTGATTGGGACCCCCTGGCAAGTTTTCAGCTGCTGCTTCTAGACTATGACGTACACACATAATCAAGATAACTAATCCTTTCCCCCAGAACTTTACCCTTTTCAGATGTGTTAGATGAAGAGATTGAGGCTTTTTGAATTTTCCCACGAAGAGTCTTGTAGCTTTCACAGTATCGTGAGAGAAAAAATTAAGTCAGGACAGTCTGAAAAGCAGAGGTAAACCATAGCCCTCTACAAAGAAGGCTCTTGATTGCAGATTGTGCAGTGAAGCTAAGGTTTCCGGGAATTCCTGCCGCTTGGGCGTTTTCTCTTACAGTGGATTGTGGGGAGGGGGCCGCTAGAGCCGCCTTGAGGGGGCAGTTAAAGCGGGAATGGGGGTTGGACTGGGGGGGGGAGGGCAGAGTGAAAATGTCACAGAATCCAACAAATCGGGGTCCAGTCTTGGCCCCTGCTCACTAGCTGTTTTCCCCTGGGGAAGCAGCCCCAGGTTTCTGACCCTCGGTCTCTTAGAATCCAGCTTCTGCAGGACTGCCGTGAGGGCCCTGGGGGGAACCGACCACGACAGCACACCCCTTAGCCCCATCTCACCCACATCTTAGCACATCTCACGTGCTGCCCACCAGGCCTGGGAACCAAGGGTAGGGGCCGCTGCGTGACTGCAGAGGGCCTTGGGGTTCTCGGCGAGCTCATCCCCTCGCCCTTTGGAGAAGCCAAGTCTTCCGGGCAGATTCTTACAGGACAGAGCCTTCATTATAGCTAGCAGCAAAAAAGCAGGCCCTTCTTAGAGAGACTTGCTTTTGAAGTGTGGGGAGGCTGCCCGCTGGTAAGAAAGGCCACTGCCCTGAAATAAGATTCGGAACCAGGGGAGAGTGAGTGCTGCTGAGTAGGTGGTCTGCTTCCAAGGCGGGGGGGGGGGGGGGGGGGGGAGTCGGCTAGGGAACACAGGGTTGGAGTAGGTGTTAGTTTTGTCACAAGGATGATCAAGGAAGCGAAGCTCCTCAGATCCCTTAAGGGCTGTAGGGTCTGCCCCACGTCGCTCCTGAGACCCCATTCTGGCGTGGAGAGCTGTGGGATGGAGGGAATTCACGGTGAGGTTTGTTTTGGGACACTGTCCAAGATGGCATCATGTACCACCGGTGCTTCATAAATGCCATTTCATGGTGACCACAGTGTGCGTGCCCACGGCCAGGTCCCCGGTTGTTTCAGCCGTCCCCTCCAGCATGCCGCACTCCTCCGGGCGAGTGGTAGCCGGTTGAGGGGAGCCCACACCCCACGGGCTGCAGAGGAAGCCCAAAGAGAGGTGACACGGGCCCTCTGCCTGGGAGGCAGCCCCTGCCAGCGCAGGGAACGTCCTCCAGGCCATTGGCTGCTTTTGCTGCTTCCTCTCCCATTTCTCTGATGTGGGTTCACTTTCCTTACAATGCATTGAATGAATGAGAATAAGAAAGTGTGTACTGGCAAAATTACAGCTGGATAATGCCAAGGCTTTCCAAGTCAGAGCATGAATTTAAGCAGAGCAAAGTTTCAAGTCCATGGGGCTCAAGAGCGATTGCTATTCTTCTAATAATGAAAAGTACAAATGTTTTATGTTCAAAGGTTAACAAATGGGACCCTTTCACTGGCCTTCTGGACTGTTCAGCACAGAGGGGAAACTGTTCCTGATCTTTGCCTTATTGCACTTGTATTTTCTAGGCAATTAGAAGCATTTTCCACTCAGCATTTAAGGGGTTTGAACCGGCTGGAGACCTTTTTTTTTTTTTTTACCCCAAACTAAAGTTGCCTTTTTTTAAAAAAAAAACTGACAGTTTTTCCTTTTTGCAAGTAGAGTGAAGTTTTAAAGTAACAGGCTTTCAAAATAGCACACTTAGACTTGCCTGCATAATTATTACATTTGTCATGGGATTAGCACTTTCCGAAAGTATATTTCTATACCAGTATCTTACTTTGCCCAGAAGTATGGTTCTCCACAGTATATTATGTGCATTTAGGCAAAATAGACCCAGCCCCATTCACTAGAATTTGCATTATAAAGGCAATTATTGCCAATAAAATGGAAGCCATTTATCTTAATGAACCAGTAGGAAAATTAAGTCTGTTGAAATGGTCTAAACCTTCCAAGAAAAAAAAACCAAAAACCCATTGGTAATTCATGGTGGGCTATATCTATTTTTATGAGCTTCTCTAAGTCATCTCTTTGCTGACTGCCTACAGCAAACAACAACAATACGCAAATAGTGTTTTGCTTAATTTCTTATGTTCTTCATTAGCTGGTTCACTTCTCCCTTAAAAAAATGATATCTTTGCCCCTCTTGTCTATTTGAGAGCATTTAGGGCCTTCCTAGTAAGAAACCAGCACTAGTTGGTCCAACTGGTCTGGTCTTGGGCTGCAAATAGTGTGGTTAATGGCTCCTGCTTTCCCCTCCATTTGGAGGGGAGACACAGAAGTAACTGGAACTTACAGTGTCAGGGGATAATTGTATTCCATTATATTTAATACAAACGAGGAGGTATTCTAGCTAACATGCAGGAAAACGGCCTTAGAGGAGGCCATGTCGCGTGTCACTGAATGCACGCGGGGACGTGTCCCCTCCCAGCCTCACCGCCCCCTGCCCCGCGCGCGCTCTGGCCCCGACCCCAAAACAGAGGTGCTACCGGTGGTAGTCAGGAAATGCCGTGAGCCACAGGTAATGAGCTCGATATCCGTGTTCCTTGCCAGATCTCCCAGCTGATGACAGAGCCTGGCCGGGAGGGCCTGACAGAGGTGGCGCTGAATCACTACAATGCAGACAAGCCTCCGGCCTGCAGCGTCCCCGCCTCGCAAGCCTCCTGCGTGGCCAGCGAGACCTCCGCGGGCACCTCGGTGGCCGCGTCCTTCTTCGCCAGGTAAGAGAGGTGTCCAGACCCTCGGTTCTTTCAGGTGAGCCCACCCGGTTAGCCTCTCACGTGGACCGGTTTAGCTGAAACACTGGGAAGAGTTTGGGGCTGTTCTTTGACTTCACTCTTTAAGACAGGCTTTCTCAACCTCAGCCCGTTGACATCTGGGGCCAGATAACTCTCAGTTTAGGGGGACTGTCCTGTGCATATAGGATGTTTAGCAACATCCTTGGCCTCTACTCGCCAGATTCCTGTGGCACCTTCCCCGGTTGTGACAACCCAAAATGTCTCCAGATGTTGCCAAACGTCGCCTGGGTTGAGAACCTCTGCTCTGAGAATACGTGGCTCTAAAGATGGTCTCCCCAGGAGGAGGACTTTTGTGGGTTCAGCCCCATGGCTGGTGTTTCCAGATATCTCTTCTCATTACAGAAAATGAACTGCTTAAAATTTAGCTATTAAATAGATGGCAATTTTCTTCCTTCTTGACAGACTAGCTGGATAGTTGTCAACGATCCAGCTAATTTCAGAAACTTAAAAAAAACCCCGAGAAGCAAAAAAGAAAGGTATTTCAGCAATGTTTTCTGCCTAATTTTAGCAACACGGCAGAGACAGGGCAGGAGACAAAGGACAGCTGAGCAGGAAGGCACTTCAGGGATTGTCTAATTTGATCTCCTTATTTTATGAAGAAGGAAACTGAGGACCAGGAAAGTTAAACTGTGAGGTAGTTTATAGCAAAGCCAGAAATAGAAACCAGATTCCTCTGGTTTTTCCTCTGTGACTCATTCTTTACTTGATACTTGGAACTTAACCTTAGAAAACTTTTTCTGTACCTAAGATTCGTGAGCTTCTGAGTAAGCAGGGTGTAGACTAAATAGCGTCAGATGTGAAATCAGAAGACCCCTTGGGTTTGAGTTCCAGCCCTGCCTCAGTGTCCTCATCTATAAAATGAGGATAATACCTGTTCCTCAGGGTTGCTCTGAAGATTAAACATAAGATGATTATAAATTATAAAGTATGTGCTATACAAATGGTAATTCACTATGGACTTAACTGGTGTGTCAGTAAGAGGGAATGTTGTTTGGCTTTTCCTGTTATCCTTAGCAGTGGTAACATCCAAAGCACAAATCTGAGGAAGGGGCTCTGATTAGGAAAGGAGCAAGTTAGAGGAGGAACAGAGGCTGACATCCTGGATTAAGACACAATAAAGGCAGCACACGGGGCTTGTTGGAAGACTGGCTTTGAGGTTCTGGTTGTACCTTGGTGCCATGTTTATTGTCCTATGAACAATTGGGCCAACTTGAATGTATGGGAAGTAACAGGAAATATGTGTGTAGTGGCCACCTGACAACAGAGGCCATCGTGTTAGCTGTGTGTGTGCATGAATTTCTGTGTTGTCTGGGACCACTGAGCAAGCTTACTGGGAGGTCATGTCCATGCCACACAAGGAGAGAATAAACAGATGGAATAGGATATGACAGAATGCCACAAGCACAGAAGATCCCGGGACCTAGGTAGGCTATTAGAGCATGTCTACAGGAGGGTGACTAAAGTGGTGAGGAACTAGGAGGCCAGGTCCTGGCAGGTTTAGTCTGGAGAAGAGAGCCCTCAGCTGTCTCTTGGGCCATCATGTAAAAGAGGGATTTGGATGGTTGTATAAAAACCCAAGTATGTGGGCAAAGGCCGAATAAAACCTCATGATAAAAGAGACTGATCTCCCAGCTCAGAATGAAGGAGAACTTGCTCACAATTCAAACTGCCCCAGGAGACAGTGAGGTCCCCATCACCGAGGGAGATCAAGCTTGCACTGGGTGACTACCTGGCTTCGTTGCCGGAGAGAACATTCAGTCCTCAGATGGGGGTTGATCTCCTGAAATACTGAAATGTCCAGAGATTTCTACAGATTGACTGACTCATACAAAAAAACCCAGGGCTTCCCTTGTGGCGCAGTGGTTAAGAATCCGCCTGCCAATGCAGGGGACATGGGTTTGAGCCCTGGTCCAGGAAGATCCCACATGCCACGGAGCAACTAAGCCCGTGTGCCACAACTACTGACCCCGCGTACCTAGAGCCCATGCTCTGCAACAAGAGAAGCCACCGCAATGAGAAGCCCGCGCACTGCAATGAAGAGTAGCCCCCGCTCACCACAGCTAGAGAAAGCTCGCATGCAGCAACAAAGACCCAACACAGACAAAAAAAAATAAAATAAAATAAAAAATTTAAAAACAAAAAAAAAAACAGAAAAAGGAGTTGAAGCAGGAAGAAATAAGAGGTGCTATGGTCCCTGATGGACAGTGTTTTGGGAGAATAGTGTTCCCTGCTGGGGGGGAAACCAACAGTTTCATCTGAGTCAGGGAGAGGGTGTCGAGATGGGATAGACGGGGAAGGCCTGAGTGCTGGACAAATGGTGTATGGAGGCCAGCTTTCACGTGGGTCAGAGGAGGATTTACAAACAAGCGAACAAACATCAGGGAAAAGAATGGTGAATGACTGGCAAAGACAGTCTTCCTGAGAGTTTTGCTTGTACACCAAGGGGTAGAATGGAAACACCAGGGTGGACCCACCTGAATGGGCCAATGATGTCAGTTGGGGGAGGCCCTGCGGATGATGTTAGCAACAAACAAAGAACACCTGAATTCAGAATTGCAAGGGCTTGTGGTATGAGCTTTCAAAGAGCTAGAAAGGATTCAGAGGGCTACCTAAATCCTTGTCATTGCTTTGTGGTGAATGCTGATAGCTGATAGCTGGAGCTTAGTGGGTTAAGACATTAAAAATACATGGTTTGTGTTTAGAGCGTTTACAGTGTAGAGTGAGGGGGGAAGTACCATGAGAAAAAGAATAATTCTTTAAAAACATATATATATATATATATATATATATATGAGGACATGGGGAGGGGGAAGGGTAAGCTGGGACGAAGTGAGAGAGCCGCGTGGACATATATACACTACCAAATGTAAAATAGATATCTAGTGGGAAGCAGCTGCATAGCACAGGGAGATCAGCTCGGTGCTTTGTGACAACCTAGGGGGTGGGATAGGGAGGAGGGGAGGGAGATGCAAGAGGGAAGCGATATGGAGATATATGTATATATATAGCTGATTCACTTTGTTATACAGCAGAAACTAACACACCATTGCAAAGCAATTATACTCCAAAAAAGATGTGAAAAAAAAAGTCAAAATAATAAAGTTCTGAAAAATTTGAAAAAAAAACCCCATATATATATATATTTAAAGAATTCTATATGTATATTAGATACTGAATATATATATATTCACCCCCCCACACTCACTACGCGGTTTGCCCCGCTGCTCTCGTCCATAGTGGTCGGGCTGTCACGCCTCCCAGAGAGGATGGCAGCAGACTGACAGCCTGCCTGTCATGGACGGGAACTGAGAGCAGAAGGTCGGGTGACCTGCTCGAGGTCCGCACTGTCAAGAGAGAACCAGGGTTGTACCTCACCTCTGTGGGTCCCCAAAGGCCCACCTGAGAAGTCAAAACCAGACCAGTTACGTTGTCAGACAGTAAACTGAGGTCGCGTCAGAGGACCTTTCTGTTTCAGCTCAAGCAAAGCTGTGTGAGGTGACGGTAGGGGTGGCTTTTAAGAAGGGTGGAATCTGGATCTGTTGCTGGGGCCAACATTGGAAACACGTTAGTGGTTATGGTTTTCGTGGAAGGATAGGAGAGTCGTTCCACATAGGGACTTGGGGGCAGGGTCAGGTCCTCAGATCTGTGTTCACCACTTTTCAACTCGTTCTGCTTGACTGTGCGATTGAAACACATCCGTGAGTCTGCAGGGCTCTGGACTCCACATAGCTCCAAGTGAGGACAGGCTGGCCAGCCCTCAAGAGCTGTGCTGGACGTCATTTCATTGCAGATAGGAGCAGCGCCATTTGCCATATTTGTGGCCAACGTGGCTGACATCTACTGAACACTCAGTGTGTATCACTCACTGCACTAAGCTCTTCGTATGCAGAATCTCCCTGAATCCTCAGAGTAACCCTGGGACGTAGATCCTGCCATTTCCCCTGTTGGATGGATAGAGAAAGAGGTGTCCTGAGTCAAGTCACCAGCCCAAGGCTGCACAGCTGGGAAGTGGCAGGGTGGGGAGTCCATCCTCAGTTCCTCTCACCTGTGAGCCTTGTTGCTGTTCTCTGTGCTAAGCAGGCTTTTCCCATCATAATCATGAACTAATCATCATCGCTGATAAAACCCATGAAGTAAGTGGGCCCTGCAATCAGTTTGAGAAGATAAGCAGAACAGCGACAAAACCCTGATTTGTTGAGGGCTGCAGGTGTCCACTTTTCTCTGTGATACAGGCCTTTCTTTTAAAGTGTTTACTTTCCAGAGCTATGGGTAGAGGGCTGGGTGGATCTTGTTGCATTTCAGATTCCACAGCTATAAAATAAAAATTCCAGTTCTGAATAAGCAATGACACTTTCAACCAGGGCTACCCCCAGTGTGGTTTGTGGACAGCACACGCTTACTGGTCTGTGATAAGTGTGGAAATTCAGAGGAAGCATTTAGAAACTTCTGTAGCAAGTTGACAGAGTAAGTTTATGCCTATTGAATCTAAAAATCAAAAAGTAGGTCTTATAGTTTGAATGTAATTAGAAATAAAAGAAAAAAAGTGATTCCTTCACCACAGATAGTTTGAGAAGTGCTGCTTTAGAAAATGTTGAAGCCCAAATTGCTTTCCTTCTACATATCTTTCGCCAGAATTTCTTTATTTAATTAATTAATTTATTTGGCTGCGCCGGGTCTTAGTTGGGGCATGTGGGATCTAGTTCCCCGACCAGGGATCGAACCCAGGCCCCCTGCATTGGGAGCGTGGAGTCTTAACCACTGGACCACCAGCGAAGTCCCTCCCTCTTTATTTCTTTAAATGTCAGCATTTTGGTGGACTGCCTTTGCTTCAGAATTTCAGCACTCTGCTTTTGGAAAAACACTTTTTTTTTTCCCTTTGGAAAAAAGTAGTAACAGTGAAATAGTAACAGTAATACTAAAAACATTAATAGTAATCTTAACCAAAAAAGAGATTGGCATAACTGATCATCAAGTTGGTTAATTATCATGCTCTGAACTTTTCAAATGAGGGAATCTCCTTTGTGTGATTCCCGTGTTAATATTAAGTGGTGAAGTCAGGTGTGATTAGATTTCCCATTTGTTGACTATTCACTTTGAATAAAGATTTACTTTTAAAAAAAAAACTGTCATGATCTTGTTTTTTCAGTTTTATTGAGATATAACTGACATATATTACTGTATAAGTTCAAGGCATACAGCATAATGATTTGATTTACGTACATTGTGAAATGATTACCACAATAGGTTTACCCAACAGCCATCGTCTCATACAGAAACGATACCAAAAAAAAAAAAAGAAAAGAAAAAAAATTTTTCTCCCTTGTGATGAGAACTCTTAGGATCTACGCTCTTAACAACTTTCAAACATACCATACAGCAGTGTTAACTTGAGAACTGGATGAAAGTGGTCAAAAGGTACAAACTTCCAGTTATAAGATAAATAAGTACCAGGGATATAATGTACAGCATGATGACTATAGTTGAGATTTACTTAATTATGTACTTTGTGCTTTAAAGTATGAAGTGCATGAAACCCTATAAAAATTCTTGGGTGAATCCTCAGCTTTGTAGGTTGAGGTGGTAGAATCCTCATTTTAATTTGAAGAGCTGTGAACAAATTCTGGATTACGCATAGAATTGCCTGGAGCTCTGGTAAATAAAATGAATCTTTCAGATGATGTCCTATCTTTGCATTGATGTTCTTTCCCAAGTAACCTTACAGATAATCGTATTGTTGTTGTTTTAATTCATGGAGAAAATGAGCTTCCGGAGGATTTTAATCTACATTCAGAGCGAGTATGGGAAAAATAGTGAAAATTGCCAGCTATCACATGAGCTTTGCAAAGGCAAGTTCAAGTTTGGCAGAACCAGTGCTGCCATCTCTGTGGAGTTGGTGAACACATGGGTTTTCAGTTCTGTCTTCAGACGCCACTTCTTATCGTAATATTATTTATTTACAGCTTTTACATTTAGTTCACAACCTTTGTAAGACCATAACTTTTTACCAAATTCAAATGAAATTTTCAAGTAAAATTATATAAAGGGCATTTTTCATTATTATTTTTTCATTTCTCTATTTTCTTAATGTAAATAAATGCCTTCAAATCTGTTTTCATAGCTTTCGATTACTTCAGATTACTCAACGCCGTCAAATCCTTACTGTCTGTCCATTTGCTCATTGTTGGATCCATCACATTAGTTAGAGCTTCTCCCTCTCTTTTTCCTCTGTTCTTTTTTTTCCAGGAACAGGGTTATTTTTTATTTACTGACTCTCTTCTTGAAGATTCTGACCTTTACACAATTTTCCGTTGTTGATTAAAAATACATAGCTCCCGGGTTTGGAATTTTCTGCGTAAATTTTGATGTTCACCTCAATATTGGTTTGCCCTCAGATTGATTTTGTGCGGTCCACTTGCTCTGTTTTCTCTCTCTCTCGCTGGCCAAGCTGCCCCTCATTTCCTTCTGCTAACTTTTTGCCTTTTGCCTAAACTCATTTTTTTCTTGGGGATGTTATTATATTTCTGACTATCTCCACCTCTTGTGCAATTTCTTCCATCTTTGTTATTAGACCATTGCTTGTATCACCTGACGGCCTTCTCCAAGCCACTGACGGCCTTCTCCAAGCCCCTTCTCTTATGACTGATTTAACCGGCATCCCTCTGAGGCCAGAAGTTGCTGTGACATTAAACCAAGACCAGCTCAGGTCCTGAATCAGGGGCTAAGCTGAGCTGAGAGGGCCAACTCCCGGCTCCGAGACCCCGCCCTCAGACGGGTCCCTCCGTTCATCAGCCTCCTTGTGGGACCTGCTCCTAAGTGCCCTGTGTCCACGTGCCGCTGTACACACAGCTCCCACTGCTACAGAGAAGGTCCTCCTTAAAAGCCGTTTCTGCACTCTCACTGACAGCCAACTCAAATAGTGCCTTTCACTGGTCACAGCAGATGCTTTTCCTATATCATCTTGTACAGTGAAGGCTTTCTTTAGTCCCTGGGCGTGCTGACACATAACAGTAGGAGTTGGTTATTTGCAAGGAGCTTATTAAGTCAAAGAAGGATGGAGTGTGAAACTGCTCATGGTTCTTTTGTTCTTCCATCAGGTCCAGTTCCCTTAGGGATGCTCACATCTTCCCATTATAAATACACCAGCAGTTATTACCAGAGAAGAACTCTCCTAAACACACCACAGTTGGTCTCAGGTGATCTAGGGGGAGAAAAGTGGAGCTGGGTGCACAGATCCAACTCTTAAGTTGCTGATTCTCTGTGGAGAGATGGGGCAGACTTTCTGCCTCCAGTTTTACAGATTGGAAGTTAATTTCCAGCGCCATGTCTGTTACTATAGAATGATATCTCTACAAAACGAAACAAAAAACACTAGGAGCTTTTAGGAGCTCATATTGTGGAATTTCTCTTGTATGATTATTGTATTTTTCCTGTTTTGTTTGCATCCAAGTATGCACCTTTGTCTCCTTACTCCTTCTAGGGTCTCATTCTGACTTAGTGTCTATCCCTTTCCCCTTTTCTCCCATTACTCTCCTCCTTCCCCACTCCACCTCCCTGTCTGCCTCTTCCATGGCTCCCGTGGAAGTGGGGCTGCCGTTGAACCTTGTAGGGAACACCTGTGGTCAGGGCCGACATGCAAAATTGTGCCATTTGCTGTTTGGCCAAAACTCTACTGGTTGAGCTGAGACGCCTCCCACTGGGCTCCATCCATCCAAAGGGACGTCTTTTTCTCAACTGCCCAAAGGTACTGTCTGGGCTCGTGTCTCACCGGCTGCTCCTGCCCCTTCCCTGGGGGCTAAACAGTGCCAGGGCAGCGATCTTTGAAGGCCTGAAGTGGAAACCAAATCCCTACCCTCTGAATTTCTTGTTTACTTATTCCTGGCAAGTCATAGCTTTACTTTTCTTAGAAAAGACTCCATGGACTTCTCAGAAAAGAAGGGACTCTTGCTCATGTATATTGATGCAGTGAATGTTTAGGAATCATAACTATATGAATATAGTTTCGCTTGAACACACACCAGTTGCAATATGAAAGGAAAATACTAAGAAGGAGCCAAATGTATATTTAGTGCTGTCAGATTTCAGGGGCCCCAGGAAATAGTTTCAGGTGTTTGCTTCATGAAGAAGTAAACCCTTGAATGCTTATGAAAGACAGAGAAAGCACTGAAGAAAAAGTGGCCATAATTCAATGTCTACACTGTGATCCTTTGTGTTCAAAAAAGATCCTAAAACACTTTAGATATATAACCCTAACAGCCAGTACCCTACCCCGGCAACCCCAAAACCCCTGTTTTGGGGTGTGCAGACCATAATAGAAATGGCACTCATGGCTTGGCCCACGCCATTCTGAATTGGTGATCTCTGCTAAAGAAAATGGTCAGTGTTTGCTGCCCCATTCCCATCTCCCGCTGCAGGGAATGTGTAAGATAGCGCATTTTCCAACTTAAGTCCTTTGTTTGACGGATGGCCAGTTGGGGTGCTGGCAATCAGCTCCCAACATCTGGGACTCATTTGTACAGCTTTGCCTCGGTTGAAAATCCAATTCATGCCTTGGTGTGGATGTTTGAAGGCAAAGCAATTCCAGTGAGCCTGAAGGACCCCGGTGATTCTTGTCAAATATTCTCAGGGTTAGGCATTCTGGTTCTTACTGAACAATTTGAATGTCTTTTTTACTGATGCAGGGGTGAGGGGAGGGGAAGAAGAGTACTGGATAAAGCAAAGAGAAAGATGGAGTGGCTTGTGGTTGCATCCACAGCCTGCCACTGACATTCTGACTTTAGGCAAGTAACTTAAATCTCGCTAGCCTCAGTTTCTCCTGTTAAACAGAGATCATCGTATCTACTTCACAGGATTATGGTGAGGATTAAATGAAAATGTGATAATTCTTTGTAAACATCGTCTAAATCCTAGAGGTGACGTTAAGATGGCATTTGCTATGAAAAGGATGGAATTCTACCCTCAGTGGGAAATCCAATGAATCCTCAACATTCCCTTTAGAGTGGGTGACTTGTGTTGTGCGTACCTTTACAGTGTGTTTACGTGCCACTTTGTAATCCGGTCTAATGACTACCTAGGACCTCCATGGCAATTGTAAAGATCAGGCATCACGCCTCGGAGAGCAAAACTGCCATCACGGCGGGGGTGGGGGGGCGCCGAAGATCACAGCTGGCTCTTAAAGCCTTACCTGGAAAGAACCAGGTGTCACTGGTGATTGAAAACATCAGTGACCAGCAGAGAGAGAAACTCTGCCCTCTCCTGTGGAGCTCCAGTTAGCTGACTACACACTTCTAAATCTTTTGAAGGGTTTCTTTTTGTAGTTTTATAGCCCTAGAAAAACTCTCAAACAGTAAGAAAGAAAACAAAAGGAAGAAAAGGAGGAGCCATTAAGAATTCTATGACCATATAGCTTGGTGGTGACTGCAGTGTGGGAGCTGGAAGTCTGCCATGACACTGACAGTGAAAATGAACCAAAACAGTAAATAAAATAGAAGTAAAAGAGGGAAATATTCGCTCTCTTTGTTAATACCTTCATGATTTGAATTGGGGGCTGAAGAGGGAAGATACGGTGGCACTGAGTCGATTCAAAAAGAACAATGGAATGACCTGTGTCCTAAATGAGAAAATGGATGGAGAGAGGATACAATCTTATCTACTATATATTTGATAAAATGTTTCCTTGACTGCACTTCTGCCCCTGCCCTGTTGCGATACCTCTGTAACTTGTTCCTTTCTTCAGTACTTACTCATTTAAAAATAATAGCCTACATTTATTGAGGGTTTCCTATATACCACACACTACTCTGAGTTCTTTACATGAGTTTAAACTTCAAAAGCCCCCATGAGTTGGCCCTCTTATCATCCCATTGTTTAGATGTAGAAACTGAAGCACAGATTGGTGAGGTAACTCGATCATGGTCAGACCGCTAGCAGGAGATGAGTAGGTGCTTGAGCCAGGCTATCTGATTCCAGAGCTCATGAGCCAGAATGTAAGCTCCATAAGGGGGGAGATATTTGTCTCTTTATTCTTGGCTGAACCCCTAGTGCCTAAAAGAGTACCTAGGAAATGTTTGTTGAATGGATGAACAAATGCTCTTAGCTACTGAGGCAGGAGGTAGGTGGGCTCCAGGTTAGGCACTTACAATCAGCCTCCTGTTTGCACTTCGAACTAGAAATAACAACAGCAACAGGGTAAATAGCCAAGCTTTGTCTCCTGAGGACACTTTAAGATAACAGTCCTGGCAGGAACAGAGAGGGACTATTAAGATAACAGTCCTGGCAGGAACAGAGAGGGACTAAGCCTTGTTTGAGTAAAGGATCAGGAGGTCATATATTCCCCAACCCTGGGGCAAGGGAGACACGGCACATGCGCAGAAAGCCTCCTTGGGGTCAAAAAGGAGAGGGCACCTCCCCAGAATAGGTGATGCCAAGGCCGTCCCCTAGGCCCTCTGGCCTGGAATCCATCTTGGAAAAAAGCTGCACATGCATGTTGCAGAGGGTCCTAAGGCGGATCAGGTGTGGAAAAAGAAACCAGATAATTGGCCAAAGGTAAACAAAGACCCGGAAGAACTGCCCTATATAGATGACTTCACTGCCTCTTTACTGCCTTCCTCCTCGTTAGGGAGGACGCCCACACCCTTGCTCTCCGGTGGGCATCTCTGCCTTGCTTCTGTCTTAAGTAAACAAACTGCTTCTCTGTGTGCTCTCCCACTTGTGCTGTGTCTCTAATAATAAACTTTGTACCTGTTTTTACAGTTTTTGCCTCCTTGAGAAACGCATTTTTCAATGGGAGCAAGGGCCAGGGGAATTTTGCTTCTAGCCTCTACCCACTGGTGGAGTAGCGGCTAGGATTCCTCGTTTTCACCCAGGCTACCCAGGTCCAGTTCCGGGGCAGGGAACTAAGATCTTACTTCAAGTCACTGCTCTCAATGCTGCCTCTCCGAGATCACTACTATGCTCTCCTGCCTCCAAACTCAAAATGGGTTGTGACGGGTGGGCATTCATGAAGTCTCAACACAAGGATGATCAGTGAGACCATAGTAGAGGAGGAATGCAGAGCTCACCACTGAAGACATAAGGGAGAAACATTTTGACCAACTACTCTATTCTTCTAATTTTGTTAGTTACTAAAATATTGCTTCCTGTCTCACTCAGAGTAAAAGTTAAAGGTTTTTCAGTGGCTTGCCAGGGTCTTTCTACAATCTGCCCTCCACGCTCCTCTATCACTCTCCCTCTTGCTTGCTCTGACCCAGGCACACTGACCTCCTTGCTTTTCCTCGGAAAGTGCCAAGACCATTCCTTCCTCACAGACTTTGCTCTTTCTGTTTCCTCTACTCTTTCTCCAGGTATCTGCTTGGCTCAGCCCTTCCTTCCTTTCAGATCTTTGCTCAAATGCCACTTAATGGCAAGGCCTTCCCTGACCTCCCTACTTAATATTACAGCTATTCTGGCTCTGCATCCCTCTTCCCGCATAATACCTGTTGTCTTATGAATATCTGTTGAATGAATGAATCTCAGACTCAAAGGGAGATGGGCACCTAAGTCTCCAGGTTGTCTTCCACTGAATTTCTTTGAGAAGCTTACATTTTTTTTCCCACTAAATTCAAACTACCTGCTTAGGAATTAAATTATTCTTTTAAATCTAGGATGTTTGGGGGAGATAACATTGTCACAAAGCATGGAAAAAGGCGTTGTTGGGAAATGGAGATTCATATGAAAATATAAGTACCTGCTTGTCTTTTCAAGAGGAGGATTTGTAGAGACGGGACAAGAGGTGCTGCCTGGGCCAGGAAACCAAAGAAAGAGTTAAAGCACAGGAAAGACTTATGAGTTGTAGGTCTAGCACAAGGAAGCAGGGCTCTCCATCTTTTCTCCTGTCTCATTGAAAAGCTGTCTTTTCCTCCCTTGAATAAACCTCTTTGCTTTCTGTCCTGTGCTTTGATTTATTATTTTAATTCTATAGCTGTCTTAGTGAAGTATGTAAAGCATTTGGGGGTAAAATCATGTGGAAGACATTACAGAAACTAAAGATGTATTATCTTATGTGGTATTGGGTAGAGGCTCAGTGTGCTGAGGGATCCTATCCTAGATGAAAACACAAATCGTGTCTGTGGCATTGTGTATTGACTAAGAAACTGACTCCTCATTGAGGGTATAGGAAGGCGGAATTTCGGAGGTACTGTTGTAATAATTTGGTGGGAAACAGGTGGAACTGAAGCATAAAGAGATCTCACTGAAGTGTCTGCTTTTCATAACTGAGAGATATCCCTGAGGGTGGGATTTTTATTTTCTTGCCTCTGAAGTGGACATAATGACTTTTTCTTTTCCTTCTGTCTGATTACTAAGGTGTAGATTTCAAGAGACCAGGAACTGTGTCTAATCCCCTTATTGCATTTAGCACTGCCTGGTACAGAGTAGGAGCTCGGTACATGAATGTTGAAAGAATGAATCAACCATGCTTGAAAACGTAGGTCTGTCCTGCTTCTCATAAGAATGAACTACTCAAAAGAAACTGTGGGATTATGTAGCCTCAGAGCTATCATCGTTCCAAGTACTAGTATTAATGATAAAAATAGTTCTGATGGATAAAAAATAAATGGAATATTTTTCATGATTGATTTCCACACAGTTAGATTCAGCAGGACACTATTTCTAATAATCATCTTTTTATTTAGCTGGTGCAAGAAGGATTTTAGCATCACACTGTAATTAGATGCCTTTCCTGGCACCTGGTGTGCTTGTTGTTCATGAAGTACCCTGGAATTCGGGAAATATAATTTCACGAGCCTCGATCATAATAGACTGTGTCATTTTCTTGGCATTCTCAAAACCAAGGCCTTAAGAGTCCATAGTTTGTCCTTTTCAACTCTAGCAAAAGAAAGAAAGGGCCTTGGCAGTGACGAAGAAAGAGAAATTCTCTCGGGGTCTGTAAAGTAATCAGCACCAGGCAAGCCACTTGAAATAAAAAAATGAGAAAATATAAACCATCACTCAAAATTTATTTCCAGTCTTTTAGGTGCTTCAAAAAATAATCGTGATTCATTTTTCTGAAATAAATCTTCATCTCTTATTATACCTGTCTAAAGTGGCAAGGTGGCCCTTGGGGAGAAAGCAGAATATTCCTGAACAGAATTTTAGGGGCACTTTCTAGTGATTAAAAAAAAAACCTAAACAGTCTTTCTTACATCACTATATATGCTCTCACCACCTACAAGTGTTTAAAAATCAAAATAAGACCTTGTTTCCACCCTTGAGGAGTTCCAAGCATCAGGTTAAAACTGAGAGAGGTGAACTTCCCTGGTGGCGCAGTGGTTGGGAATCCGCCTGCCAGTGCAGGGGACACGGGTTCGAGCCCTGGTCCGGGAAGATCCCACATGCCGCAGAGCAACTAAGCCCATGAGCCACAACTACTGAGACCGCATGCCACAACTACTGAAGCCCGCGTGCCTAGAGCCCGCTCACCGCAACGAAGAGTAACCCCCGGGCGCATGCGCTCCCCGGCCGTGGGGCCTGAGTTGCCTCGGTACACCTTGCAGAGTGCTGGGAGTCTAGGCTGCTGCCCTACGTGAGTCCTCCCGCAGCTTTCCCTGCTGTCCGCCCCTCTCGGCTTCACGATGCCGGTGGACCTCAGCAAGTGGTCCGGGCCTTTGAGCCTGCAGGAAGTGGATGAGAGGCCGTAGCGGGGCGGAGGTTGACGAGCTGGGCAAAGTGCTGACACCCACCCAGGTTAAGAACCGGCCCACCAGCATTGCATGGGATGGCCTTGATCCAGGTAAATTGTATACCTTGGTCCTGACAGACCCAGATGCTCCCAGCAGGAAGGACCCCAAATACAGGGAATGGCACCATTTCCTGGTGGTCAACATGAAGGGCAACGACATCAGCAGTGGCACGGTCCTCTCCGATTATGTGAGCTCTGGGCCTCCCAAGGGCACAGGCCTTCACCGCTACATCTGGCTGGTTTACGAGCAGGACAGGCCACTGAAGTGTGATGAGCCCATTCTCAGCAACCGATCTGGAGACCACAGTGGCAGATTCAAGGTGGCGAATTTCCGCAGAAGGTACGAGCTCGGGGCTCCGGGGGCCGGCACGTGTTACCAGGCCGAATGGGATGACTATGTGCCCAAGCTCTACGAGCAGCTGTCTGGGAAGTAGAGGAAAGCCAGGAGACGGACACGCTCCCAGAGTTCCCAAGCAGTGTTTCAGTTTAGTGATGCATGTAGATTTCTCCCCTTCCCGCTGCCTGAGCCCTGAGCGGTCAGGTTTAGGTTTAGGGTGACTTTTCCTTCTGCCTGGCCTCTGTAATTCTAGGGGGTTTACGTTTTGATCAAATTTGAACTCCGTTTTGGCGGGGGATATTTTGGTACTAGGATGGGGTCTTCAAAATGTTAATATAAGAATAACAACCCAGACGTTAAAGAAGAAAAAAATTCTGGTAAAAAGACCAGGTCTGCAGTATTAGAACAGAGCATCAAAGAATCTTTAAGGGAGGTTGAAAAAAAGAAAAGGTTGATTGCCTCTGCCTTTGTGAGCCCGAGCCCAGGACTATCTGTGACGGCATCTTCTGGCATGTGTTTTCACGGCCCTGTCTCTCACTAAGACAACCAGGGGCCGGCACGTCCGCTAGCCCCCCATGTGATACATCGCAGGCTGGTTATTGGGTGTCAGTGTCCCACTCTGGCTCCTTTAAAGAGCAATACTGGAAAAAGCAATAGGGAGAGAGTCACTTTGCTGTTAAAGCTTGGCCATCTAGATGAGCTGCAGGGCTGAGTGGGAGGTCATCAGAAATCCGAAAGTCTGTGCCTGTTAAACTGATCACTCCTCAGTGTAAGAAAAGCCGGTCTGGAGTTGCTGAAAGTTGTGTTAATTCTGCTGTTTGCTTATAGTTGAATAAAAACAAAAACATTGCGTAGTTGAAAAAAAATAAAATAAAATAGTAACCCCCTACTCACCGCAACTAAAGAAAGCCTGCGTGCAGCAACGAAGACCCAACGCAGCCAAAAATAAATTAATTAATTAATTTTAAAAAATTGTATAGACTTTATGTGTGGTTCATTCTCTTTTTAAAAAACAAAAGCAAACAAACAAACAAAAAACTGAGAGAGGTAGAGAGGGAGAGCCAAGGCTTACCAAGCCATGTGTCGTCAAGTCTGACCAGGCCGGTCAGGATGGCTGCAAAACCTCCCTTCTGCTGCTGCCTCTGCAGCCCCCTGGCTGCACACCACTGGCTTCAGGTCCCCCAGGAATTCACCAGATACGTGTAGCTGGCTGTAGCAGGTACTGTTGGCCCCCACGCCCCCATTCCCTTCTTCTCATCATTCTCTAAACAAAACCTTGCAGCTCCCAAGGTCCAGGACTTGTGACTGCCCGACGGTTTTTGCTGGCTGCCAGAGCCCACTGCATTCAAGCGTGGGACAGGCCAGATTGCCAGGCAGGTAGTCCTGTTGGGAGCCGCTCCCAAATAAGTCTGACAGGAGTTGGTGGATAAATACCCCAGCTCCCTTCCTCCTTGGTTGGGATAACACTGAGACAGGGTCTACCCTGTCTCCCTGATTTCCTAAGTAGGACTGAGCCCCAGTTGCCTACGTCAGCAATCTGCTTGATAACGCATCCTCTGGTCATTTCCTTCCCTCCCTGTCTTGCTTTCCCACTTCCCTACACCGCTTCCTGGAATCACCCTCCAATTAAAGCTACTGGCACTCTCATCCTTATGCAGGGATGCTTCTAGGGAAACCCAGCATAAGCTATTGGCAATATATCCTCATTCACTCACCCATTCATGTATCCATTCCTTCATTCATTCACCGGGCATTTGGTAAGCCCATACTGTATACCAGACATTATATTAGACGCCGAGGATGACAAAAGGGCAGCCACTGCCACCAGGGAGCTCCCCGTCCAGAGGGGCAGCCAGTCCCATTACTGGAGAGTTATAAACAGCATGGAAGTCCAGGACAGAGCAGTACAGGAGAACTCCCAGTATCACTCTCCCCGAGTCTTCTAGTTGTTTGGAAGGTAATGGTGACTTTGCAGCGTGTAGTATTATCAGAAATTGTCTTATCCATTCATTTCCTGTCTCCCCTTCTAGAATGTAAGATCCATAGAAAGAGGCACTTGTCTGTCTTGTTCCATCGTTGCAACCTCAACTCTTAGAACGGGGCTGGGGCTCAGTACATATTTGGTGAGTGTGTCTCAGGAGCTTTAGGAGTCTGCCGTGGAGAGTTCCTGCCAGCCTTCTCCTGTCCCTCCTCAGGGAGTCCTCCTGTGTCGCAGCTCACTGAATTCCACTGTGGAAGTAGTGTCTCCAGTACAGAGTGACAGCCTGTGCTCAGGGCAGGAGAGAAGGAATGAGTGCTGCCTGCACGGCACTGCGCCTTGGGGGTGGGGTCTTCTTTCTGGTCACTTGGAACTGAGTACTTTGCCCCACCAGGCACCTGAGGTGAGTGTTTTCCTTTAACATAATGGAGGGGCATCTACTTCAGAGTCTGTTGACTCCAGTGTGGATCACATCTGAAAAATACCTTGACAGCAGCATCTAGGCTGGTGTTTGACCAAACAACTGGGCGCCATAGCCTGGCCAAGTGGACCGTCACACCTAGAACCAGTACTCAGTCTAACTTGAAAATACTTTCCATTCTGTGCAATTCGCCAGGCTCCTACTGACACACCCTGAGGTTGCTCCTGGCTCTGGTTTCTTAGCACTGGGGCTGTGCCTGCTGGTCTTCAGGTGTGCCTCCTTCCCTCCCTCTGCCCACCTCCCATCTTTATCCTTTGCTCCTCAGGGTCCCCACCTGTGGACAGGTGTAGTTTAATCCTTGTGTCATTTGGATCAGTTGGAGTGTCCCATATCATTTATTACTGAAGATGCTGAGCATTTTGTTTTAGCTTTCACACTAAAGGTAGAGAAAATAAAAATAGATGTTATTATTCTTTACGCTTCTCCTGTGGTCCTAATCACCAACCACAGGCCTCAAAGTCCTATGGTGGATTACTACTTTGCATGTTCTTTATCTCCTTTAAAGCTAGGCACATGAGGAAGATTGATTTATGGAGCCTAGATCCTGCTTAGTTGGTGGGGGGGGGAGGGAAGCTGCAGTAAATTTAGACATCACTAGTGTTTCTTTACACATTCAGGAAAAAAAAAATTAACTTACATCCATTGCTACAGAAGCTCATAAATTAAAAAATACCAAGTCTCTTCCCTATACACCTGGAACTTCAAAATTACAATCCATTCATTCTGTGATTGCCTCCTTCACAAAAGGGGCATGGGGGTGATGGCTCAAACAGGATTTCCCAACATAGCTTTGATATCCAAGCAATGACTCACCCATGTCTTTTGACCTTTGCTTAAAAAATATTTCCGGGTAAGGGAATTATTTACCTAAAGCATAGACTCTAAGAATTTAGTCCCATTATCTTTTTCCTCTAACCTTCCTCTTTTATTACTCTCTCTTCTTTCTCTCCCTTTCTGTCTTCAGTTTTGGTTTTGGTTTGTTATTTTACATAAATTTCAAAACAAGTCTAACAGCATCAGAAACAAAACACAGAAAAGTCTTCTTTATTTTCCATTCTGTTCTGAGCCATAAATTCCTCCATGTACTCAAATAATACACCCAAGAGGACTGGTAGAATGAATTTGATTAGCCTCTTAAATGTTTTAGCACCTGCACACCACAGCGCTTCCAAGAGTGGGGAAAAGATTTTTCCTCCTATCCCTAAGGGATGGCTTGTTACTTGGGCCGTGTAGCTGTGTATGCCACTTTACTGAGGTTAAGGTTGAGTAGCCCTGGTGGAGAAAGAAAATCCTAAATAAGTACAGGTACAGCTTCGAGGCCCCATATGTTTCTGTTTTTGTTTTAATTTTATTGAAGTATAGTTGATTTACAATGTTGTGTGAGGCCCCATATACTTTTACTTCTTAATTTTGTTCTTTGAGAACCATGTTTACTTTTTTTGAGAAAAAAGCATAAATAAAGGAAAAAGAGAGGCTATACTTTATTTAGATTTTCAGGAAGCCTTTAAAAATATGTCATACTGGAAGCAGTAGAAATGATTTTACACTACCCTTCCCCCAGTCCTTCACTCTTAGGTATTTTTACTGAAGAGAAGTTAAGGCATATGCTCACACAAAGACTTGTCCATGAAAGTTCACAGCAATATTATTCATAATAACCAAAAACTGGAAACAACCCAAGTGTCCAATGGATAAACAAAATGTGGCATATTCATATAATGAAATACTACTCAGAATACTCAGACTATTCATATATGCACCAACATGGATGAATCTCAAAGTAATTATAGTGAGTGAAAGAAGCCAGACTCCCCCACCAAAAACAGAAGACAACGTACAGTGTGATTTCATTTATATCCGATTATAGACAATACGAACTAATCTATAATGACAGAAAGCATATCAGTGGTTGACTAGGAATGGGGGTGGGGAGGGACAGATAACAAATGGGCAGGAGGACGCTTTTAGGGGTAATGGATGTGTCCGTTATCTCGCGATGGTTTCCCAGGTGTATACATATGAGAAATCTCACCAAATTGTCAATGTGTACAGTTGATTATATATAAATTATACCTCACTAAAGCTAAATAATTGAGTTTTCTTGGGATTAGAGACAATGTTTTGAGATAGAGAGAGAATTACCTTAGAGAGTAAATGAAGAGTTGGGATAAATGATCATTTTCTCTGGAAGGAAAAGGGTTTATAATAGGAACCCCTAAGAAGGCATGTTGAACTGGCCTGATTTAACATTTTTTTCAAGGGCTCAAGATAAGAAGTACCATGGGAAAATTTCCAACTTTGTGCACAGAACTAAGTTCTTCTAGGTAATAAAAATATCATCAAGGTAGGATGAGCAGGAGATGAAATGAGCAGAGGAGTTCTAATGAGGGCAGGAAGAAACAGTTCGGGTAAAATAATTCAAACTCTTCTATGAGATGGAAGACTCGAGAACTGATTATCACTGCGGAAGAAAACCTAAGGACTCCGTTGCCTGAAGGTTCAGTCTAAGATTACGACCAGGAAACCAACACTGACAGAATTTGTTGGACATTATCACAAGGGATATTGGAAACAAAGTGAAAGGTATTGTCTTACCCTTGGACAAAATAGAAACTTGTTTGAACCTAGAAGTTCTTATGAAGTTTTGACAAGTACACCTTAAAATACAAGAGGGAAGCAAAACCCATCAAGGGGGAGGAGGAACTTCCCGTTTGAGAATAGGCGGTTGGAAGAACTCCTCAGTCTGGAAGACATGATGTGGGAGGGAATCTGAGTAGCTCATGTAACATGTGTATAGATTATTCACTAAATCTTGAGTTAGCTCTTAAGATTGAGAAGAAGCAGCGTTAGGGAAAAATAAAGCAAGCTGTCCTCCACATCCTAAGACACGGTACTGACTGAGACTATAAATCTGCAGGTCCAGATTCATTCACAGATGGTAGGCTGATGGGAAGCCGTTATCCAGAGTTGTGGGGTGGGGAGCAAATCCCCAACTTCAGATGCCGGAGAGGGTAACAACCTGCCTGTCTCATGCAGGGGGAGATGGAATTCTCAGCTCAATGCCTCAGGACTCCGGTCCAGTATCATGGCTGTTCTAATCTGTTTCTGAAGTGGTCTTTTCTACAGCATTTTAAAAAGTGGCTGCATTATCCTGAACATTTTTATCAAGTAACAAATCAGCTTTTATAAATGCATAAAGTTGGCTGAAAGCAGGCCAGGATTTCAAAGCCCCCTTTGGCACGTCTAGGTTGGGCATACATCATGGACCCTCTCCTCTGGACGCAGACTCAGGGGCAGGCTGGTGTAGAGTGACTTCTGGCATCCGATGTTTCAGATATGAACGTCAGCATAGCAGATGCTAGGCAGTTCCCCCCTGCACCTGGATTGTTTCATGCCCAAAAGGAAGGAATAAAAATCCAAATCAATGCAGTCACTCAGAAAGAGGACGGGTGATGGCCTGGCGTTCTCTCCTTGGGTTCGTGTGGAATTGCAAAGTACCGCTTTAGGACTGCGAACTCCAGCCACCTGCTTGCTTGGATCCTGGAGAGCAATACTGCTGGTATCTGCCGCCCTACTGAAGAGGGCGCAGAGCACGGAGGAGCTGCTATCCGGTTCCTCACTGGCGAGATGCTGGGCTTGGGAAACGCGGGGAGGTTCACATTTGAAAGTGAAGATGCAGGAAGCCTGATGGCTCCCAGAGGACACCGCCGCCAGGTTTCCTTTGTAAAAGAAACGGGACTGTATAGTTTAGAAAACACATTGTGACAGGGTGAGAGAGTGTCATGGACATATATACACTACCAAATGTAAAACAGATAGCTAGTGGGAAGCAGCTGCATAGCACAGGGAGATCAGCTCGGTGCTCTGCGACCACCTAGAGGGGTGGGATGGGGAGGGTGGGAGGGAGGGAGATGCAAGAGGGAAGAGATATGGGAACATATTGTATATGTATAACTGATTCACTTTGTTATAAAGCAGAAGCTAACACACCATTGTAGGGCAATTATACTTCAATAAAGATGTTTAAAAAAAAAAAGAAAACACATTGACTTTTTTTCAAGATGTCTGCGCCTCAACCACAGCTGAATAAAAGAGTCTTTCTCTGTTGCTGGCTTCTTGTTTGCTGTCATCCTGTAACTTTCTGATGCTCATGACCATCGGTGGTTCTCCGGCGTTCTCCTTGTCCTCCCCCCGTCTGTCTGCTGGCTCCTGGGAGCAGGGGTTCCAGCCTCCCTGGCTAACCAGCATGTGATTCTGACAGTAATGAGCCACATGGGGAGACCCCAGGAGAGGAACAAGAAGAGGTCATCCCTATATTTTTACGTGGAGATTGATAATCAAGGCTAACAATCCCGGCAGAAGGTGAACAACACATTAAACAGAGGGGAAAAGATAATAAAACATCTCCTGCTGTTTAACAGTCGTTGGGTGGAAACGTTCCCTGGAACTATCCAGCTGTTGCACTTGATGGCTCATAAAGCCTCGGTAACGTCCGTCAAGGGCCTTTTTTCTTGGTGAGGGACCATTTTTTTTCATGCAGTTATGATAGCATCTGGTTCCTGTCCCTGGAAATGCAAAGAATCCACAGGCACAGGCAGGCAGCTGCCGGGGAAGAGCCGGACTGCAGAGGCATCTGGCTCCTTTGATGGGTTTTGGGTCACTTCTGATCTAACGGGCACCATCAGAATGTAGATGCAGGTTCAGCGGGCGGTCTGAGCATCTGCTATGTTCCAAGTTATCACATTTAGTCCTCACAACTGTGAGGTAGGGATTATCACCATTTAAAAAAGAATACCATGGAAACCAGAGCCCTGGAGTCTTTGAGGAAATGTACCCAGGTCACACTGCTGCAGGTGACAGTCTGAGATGTCCATATCTGGTGGCCTTTGCTCTGTGCCACATTGCTGCAAAGATGGAAGAAGAGAGGAGTTGCTTGCTGTGTGTGCTCTGGGTACGTGTGAAATAGCTCTGCACTTGCTTCTCCTACCTGGTGCTCGTGCACGTGTGTGCTGAGAAGGGGTGACACTTTCCAGAATACTCAGAGTAAACCATGGGAGTACTAAGTGACCTGCTGTTTTAGGTCAGGTTTCCCAGGAGCAGGTCCTGAAGTAAGGAGCCCTGTGCAAGTGATTTATGAAGAACGGGGTCCCCGGGGGACCTGTAAGGGGGTGAGAGAGGCCGGGAAGGGAAGAGAAAGGGGAAGCCAAAGAAAGGTACATCTTCGCACCCTCCCTCCGGCAGAGGTTGGCTTTCAGCATCAGCCTGGTTCTGCTGGGGAACTACACCTCAGAGGTGTCCTGAGCTGGGCAGCAGAGCTGGGGCTGTAATACTCCCTGACCGCCTATGAGAGTTGCAAGAGAGCAGGAAATCCTAGAGACTTCTGGCCAGCTCTCCACTCAAGCAGGCAGAGCAGGCTCCAGCAGCCCAAGGATAGGCCTTTGGAAAAGAGCATCAGGTGCTGACTGTTAGAAACAGAAGTGCACTCAAGGGCAGCACACAAAATGCTGCAAGAGCGCTGAGGGGCCCTGGGCTCTGCACCAGCCTTGTCACCTGCACCTGCCCTTTGTCACACCCAGCTGGCAGAAGAGGAGACTGATGAGATAGGAAGACAGCAGGGAGATGAATCAGGGACCCCTGGCGTTTTCAAGCAACACCATAAGCTCTATCTCCACAAGAAAGAGTGTCGATTTTCCTGAATTCTGGGAATGGTGTTTTTTCTATCACTGAGTTCACATGTCTTTGATCAGTGAGCCACTTTCAACCCAAGTCAGCACGGAACAGAATGTTGGTTTATTTCACGCTGGATGATATAATTCACGTGGACAAGGCAGATCTCTTAGGAGTGAAGGGAAGTTGTTCCTAAGTAAACTTCCATGTTCTCTTACGAGGTGGGAAAATAAAAAGTTGGGGGTGCCCAAGACAGAGAGCCTCCCCATCTGAAACCATGCTGTGACTTGAAGTGCCGCGGATTCCAGACCCATGTGTGTCTTTCTTCAAAACAAATAGCTGCATGTGAAAAAAAAATTATATAGTATGTGAACCCATAGCAATAATATTTTAAATGAAAACAGACTTCTTCCATTTAAAAGAAATGTCAACTCTTTGTTTTGGGGTATGGGGGTTCCCCACATGTGTTCCAGCTGAACAGGAACACCAAATCCTGATGTAGTTTATAGCCGAATCTGGTTCTGTCCTTAGCTCTCTTTGTATCTGTCACAGACATCAGCATCGAGGACTCTAGACGCCAAGTACATTATGGTTTTAATGCTGTGACTGAGCAGAGACAGGAACGAATCTTCCTCCTCTTTGGGCTGTTTGAGGGCACAGAGGGTGAAATCCAAGCGTGGTAATCAGGGACTACAGTGAACCCGTGCTTCTCTTATTATGTAAGCCTAGTCTTCCTGGCAACGCCAGCATGGGGAGAACCATCAAAGGGGCATGGGTGAACAGGTAATGAATGAAAATGTTTTATGATGATAATGGAATTACAATTTTTTAAGTGTACTTATTCTTTAGAGACATATACTGAAATATTTACAGAATGAAATGTTACAATGATGCAGAAGAAGAGAGAAGTGTTGGGGGGGGTATACATGGAATAAGACCGGCAATGAGTTGATAATTGTTGAAACTGGGTTTCAACACAAACTGTTCTATTTGTGTATATGTTTGAAATTTTCCATAATAAGAAGGAAAAAAGGTCATGAAACTAGTTTATACATAAGGATCCATCCAGAAGGCTCTTTGGAAGCACAGCCCTGCTGGTCCCAGAGTATACCTTGCATTCTCCCTGGTGACTATAATTATAGCATCTGCTGCAGGTCTGCTGAGGACGCCTGGCACTCCTGCCACCACCCCACTCCTCCCAGGATCCCTTTCCTCCAGGCACAGGGCCCCAGCGTTACGACTCTAGTAGGCCTCCTCCCTTATTTCTTGCAAAATTAGTCTTTAAAAAAACTTATAAAAATTGAAGTATTGTTGATTTACAATGTTGTGTTAGTTTCTGGTGTACGGTAAAGTGATTCAGTTTTATATATATATTCTTTTTTATATTCTTTTCCATTATGGTTTATTACAGGATACTGATTGTAGTTCCCTGTGCTATACAGTAGGACCTTGTTGTTGTATCTATTTTATATATAGTAGTTTGTATCTGCTAATACCAAACTCCTAATTTATCCCTTCCCCACCTCTCTTCCCCTTTGGTAACCATGAATTTGTTTTCTATGTCTATGAGTCTGTTTCTGTCTTGTAAATAAGTTCATTTGTATCGTATTTTAGATTCCACATATAAGTGATACACATGGTATTTGTCTTTCTCTTTCTGACTTACTTCACTTAATATGATAATCTCTAGGTCTATCCATGTTGCTGGAAATGGCATTATTTCATTCTTTTTTTTACGGCTGAGTAATATTCCATTGTATATACATACCACATCTTCTTTATCCATTTGTCTGTCATTGGACATTTAGGTTGTTTCCATGTCTTGGCTATTGTAAATAGTGCTGCAATGAACATGCAAACTTACTCTTGACATGAGTGCCAGGGACCGAGCTAATTTGAGCAACACTGACTATTACAATTTCGTTGGCCCTCATGACATTCCCTTTTCTCAGAAAAAAAAATTAAGATAAACACTGGGTTTGTTTGCGTCTATAGAAGGAGCCCAGCTAAATTTTATAGTGCTAGTTAAGAAAAGTATAAGGATCTGTGATTTAGTCCCAGACATCTGCAGCCTTGGAACCAGAATGGCCATGTGGGCAACTAGGCCTAGAGCAGGCTCAGAAAAGAATCAGGCCTGGGATCCCAGCCTCTTGACTCCGCGGTGGATTTTTATCCCCTAAGGCCACCTCCTTTTGGTAAGTCTGGAGGTTCTAGAGTTTAATTAGAGGAACATAAAAACTGACCTCTAGGTTTAAGAGTAATTTAAAGAATAACCAAAAAAACCTATTATAAAGCAGTTAACTCTTATGTGAATGGTTTATCTCATGGAGGTGGTATCTGATACAACTGCAAATCCTGCTGTCTTCCAATTTACAAAACATCAACGTGGAACTCTAGCCCCCGCCATTTTACACAAAGACAGATCATTACTACTGTCACTAGGGAGTTCCCACAGACATTGACTGGGTTCTGGAGGAGAAAAGGAAATTCCATCATTTGGGAAGTGAATTTCATTTTCTTCCATATTTGGAGGTACAGTTTCTGACTACACCTCTGGTCTCTTTCATAAAGATATGTGTACCGTGAACGCTAACAGATTCTAGGATATAATCTGATTGATTGATTGGATGGTAATATGCTCTGCAGTTGCAACTCTCAGCTCTGTTTTATTTGCCCTTTCACCTTACGGCATGTGGGGTGGATCAGGCTGGCTCTTCTGGAGCTGGTGCATTGCTAGTAAACTCCATGCTGCCGCTGTGCTTTCGTCTCCTCTCCTCAAGGTCAGTTGGTACTGATCAGGACGAGGAGCTCACGGCTAATGTTCCAGCCCTGATGTTTTAATTCATTCTGCCCAACTTATCTTTCGTTTTGAGTATCTCCTAAGTGAATAAGAATATGCTTAGTACTGGGAGGACAGATCATAACTCTTAATAAGGACTAATCTCAGAAAGAAGGAATTAGTATAGATCTTCTGGAGGGCTGGCTGATGCTTAGAAGCCTGGAGGAGACCTGGGAGTTCTCTCAGTTACAGAAACAGCCCAGGGCTCTTCTCAGCTTGGTGTGCAGACAGATAGCTATCATTCAGATTCAGAATTGGCGTCGCAACCTATAAAGTGTTGAATCCTCTCTTGCATTCCCAGAGCTACCTTGGATTTTAATAACTTCATGTTCTCCATTCATTGAAAAATATATTTATTGAACATCTATGGATTCCAGGTAGTGAGGTCTGCTAGGCTTTGGCTAGCTTTGTGGTTTTTAAAGCCAGAAGCACCCAACAGCTATTAAATCCTTAAAGTAATACAAAATATATGCATATTCTCAGAGTAAAAAACCTTCAATGCCTGGAACAAGGAGACTGTTCAATTTAGCACACCTGTACTTGAGGATTGATCCCTTGTTGCTGTTCTGGGTCTGCAAGTTCAGGATAACATTATGTGGATTTTTGAACCAAAATGAATACAACAGACAGTCCATCACGATAATAGAAGGATGCTGGAGCCTGCAGATGCCATCCACATCAAGGATTTTGCTTTCATTGAGCTCTGCAACCCCGTGGATTGTTGTCATATGGAAGTGATTGGGGTGAAAAGAGCCAAGATGTTCCTAAAAATCAGTGAGAACAGTTTGCAAGCCTGAGTCAAGAAACAAGCTCGATACACCACAAAGGAAATTTTCTCAATAACTTTTTTTGGAGGAGGTTTTAGATGACTTGCCTTTGAGTAACACCTGTTTATCAAGTGTCCAGTAATCACTTCCAGTGTAGCTGGAGCAGGAGGGGCTGTGTTTTCATCGCAAACCTAATTCCCATGATTCAATGTGCCGTAAAAGCTCCATTTTTATCGCCCTTTCTATGGCTGACATACATTTGCATTTTGTACTGTTTATCAGATAACTTACTACAACCTGGGAAGTGCATTCACTAAACACCTGGCTAGCCTCAAGCTCTTTATGTTTGACAAAACAGGAGACAGAAATTATAATGACTTTTCTATTTTAGACTGAATTATGGAATTTTGTAATTAAGATTGCTTTGAAACCCTTGGTTGAATAAAGAGGTAAAATATCCTTGATACTTTACTGCTGGGGGAGGGGTTTATCCAACAAAAGACAAAAATGTAAATTTCAAATTACAGTTTGTCTCAAAGATATGCCTCTACCATAGATGCTTTTTAATCTTTTTATAGTCTACTTGATATCTTATGCAATTATTGTCAATGCTTTCTGCTAATGGATTCATTGCAAGTAGGTTTACCATACATGGAATCTACCTTTTCTTGTGTAAGCATTTTTCATTCTTATACATGTGAGGTGTGTCCATACATGATGGATGTGCCATTTATGGATAGGAGAGAAAAATGTATCAATAGGGATTGTACATGTATTTTGCCTTGGGCAGCAGCAGCATTGCAATATAAAACGTGTTTGGTGTATGTCTAGGCAGAATGCGGTGGGTTTCCTTGCTCTCCTTCCATTGAACCCCTTCCAGCAATCAACTGTTTCCTCCAGTTGGTATTTTTGGTGGCCATTTTCTCTCACTCTTCTCCGTTGACTTTGTTTTTCCATCCGCAAATTGCTTTCTCTGTCTAGCTTGGAAGCAACAGAGTGGCTCCTCCCAAATCACTGAGTTTACAGGGCTAAAGGAACTTGCTTGCTACCCGTGTTAGTTGCCTGGGATTAGAATTTGAACTTGAAGACTGGGAGGACGGGCACCATGCTTCTCTGAAAAGATTTTCACTGTTGCTCCAGGTGTTCTGAAAAGAGGAAATGAGTCACCTTCAGGCAGTTTTAATGCTACAGGGAGAAAGGAGTCGTGTTAACTATATAGGTAAATAATCTAATCCTTTCTATGTGGTCCTTTCAATAAAGTTTAGGACACTCTCCAGTGGGTCCAGTGGCTCTGAGAACAATAAAGTCTGGTGAATTATTGTTCCATCTCTGCTACCATTTGATTTCCGTGCTTTGGTTAAAAAAAAAAATTCACTTCATGGGGCTTCCCTGGTGGTGCAGTGCTTGAGAATCCGCCTGCCAATGCAGGGGACATCGGTTCGAGCCCTGGTCCGGGAAGAGTTCACATGCCGCGGAGCAGCTAAGCCCGTGCGCCACAACTACTGAAGCCTGCGTGCCTAGAGCCTGTGCTCCACAATGAGAGAAGCCACCGCAATGAGAAGCCCGCGCACCACAACGAAGAGTAGCCCCCGCTCGCCGCAACTAGAGAAAGCCCACGCGCAGCAACAAAGACCCAACGCAGCCAAAAATAAATAAATAAAATAAATAAATTTATTTTAAAAAAAAGTTTAAAACAAAATTCACTTCATTGTGACAATCTTTTGAGAAAACGAGGAGGCCAGTGGTGCTATACCTCTTGTGCAGGTGTATTCTGTGGTAGGATTTAGAATGAAAGAGTGTGAATACTGAAGGGATCTTCTCAGACTGAGGTACCTGAACACCCAGGCATAGAGAGTGATGTGCCAGAGTCTCTGAGAAGCTGTTGGGTATGTGGCACATCTTCCTGGGGGCATTAGTTTTCCTTGAAGTCTTGGGGGTTGGGGGAGACCAACTTTTTAACTGTAAAACACAAAGAGATGTATTATGGAACACAATATGAAATTTGGATGAATTTTTAAGATAAAGAGTGAACTTCTAAGTAATTTCTTGCTAGACTTAAACTGGAGTTATGCCACCACCATGGGAACTAATTCACTCTGTCCATTGCCATTAGATTTACTACAGGGAAAAGTTTCTTTTTCTGTTTTTCAAAGAACCAGCTGCTTGATGTATTTTTTTCTTGGTTCTAGTATTTTTCTATTTGGTAACTCATTGTTTTCTGTTTTTAATCTTATTATTTCTTTCCTTCTGCTTTCTTTCAGTTTACTTTGTTGTTGGAATTGGGAATTTAATGCATTTGTTTTTATTGATATAAATATTTAGGCTATGAATTTTCCACTCATGACGGCTTTAATGGTATTTTATAGACTGATATGTAGTGTTTTATTAACATTTTGTTTTAGAAATTGTGCCATTTTGGTTTGTATTTCCTCTTTTACCTGAGAATTATTTAATATAGATTTAAAAAATTTCCACTGGAAGAACCTTTTGGTTTTATTTTTATTTATTTTAACATCTTTATTGGAGTATAATTGCTTTACAATGGTGTGTTAGTTTCTGCTTTATAACAAAGTGAATCAGCTATACATATACATATATCCCCATATCTCTTCCCTCTTGCATCTCCCTCCCTCCCACCCTCACTATCCCACCCATCTAGGTGGTCACAAAGCACCGAGCTGATCTCCCTGTGCTATGCAGCTGCTTCCCACTAGCTATCGGTTTTACATTTGGTAGTGTATATATGTCCACGCCACTCTCTCACTCTGTCCCAGTTTACCCTTCCCCCTCCCCAGGTCCTCAAGTTCGTTCTCTAGTAGGTCCGTGTCTTTATTCCCATCCTGCCCCTAGGTTCTCCATGACCTTTTTTTTTTTTTTAGATTCCATGTATATGTGTTAACATACAGTATTTGTTTTTCTCTTTCTGACTTACTTCACTCTGTATGACACACTTTAGGTCCATCCACCTCACTACAAATAACTCAATTTCATTTCTTTTTATGGCTGAGTAATATTTCATTGTATATATGTGCCACATCTTCTTTATCCATTCATCTGTCGATGGACACTTAGGTTGCTTCCATGTCCTGGCTATTGTAAATAGAGCTGCAATGAACATTGTGGTACATGACTCTTTTTGAATTATGGTTTTCTCAGGGTATATGCCGAGTGGTGGGATTGCTGGGTCGTATGGTAGTTCTATTTGTAGTTTTTTAAGGAAACTCCATACTGTTCTCCAAAGTGGCTGTAGCAATTTACATTCCCACCAACAGTGCAAGAGGCTTCCCTTTTCTCTACACCGTCTCCAGCATCTATTGTTTGTAGATTTTTTGATGATGGCCATTCTGACTGGTGTGAGGTGATATCTCATTGTAGTTTTGATTTGCATTTCTCTAATGATTAATGATGTTGCGCGTTCTTTCATGTGTTTGTTGGCAATATGTATATCTTCTTTGGAGAAATGTCTGTGCAGGTCTTCTGCCCATTTTTGGATTGGGTTGTTTGTTTTTTTGATATTGAGCTGCATGGGCAGCTTGTATTTTTCAGAGATTAATCCTTTGTCCATTGCTTCATTTGCAAATATTTTCTCCCATTCTGAGGGTTGTCTTTTCGTCTTGTTTGTGGTTTCCTTTGCTGTGCAAAAGCTTTTAAGTTTCATTAGGTCCCATTTGTTTATTTTTGTTTTTATTTCCATTTCTCTAAGAGGTAGGTCAAAAAGGATATTTATAGGACATTCCATCCAAAAACAACAGAATACACTTTCTTCTCAAGTGGTCATGGAACACTCTCCAGGATAGATCATATCTTGGGTCACAAATAAAGCCTTGGTAAATTTAAGAAAATTGAAATCGTATCAAGTATCTTTTCCGACCACAATGCTATGAGACTAGATATCAGTTATAGGAAAAAATCTGTAAAAAATACAAATACATGGAGGCTAAACAATACACTACTTAATAACCAAGAGATCACTGAAGAAATCAAAGAGGAAATCAAAAAATACCTAGAAGCAAATGACAATGAAAACACGATGACCCAAAACCTATGGGATGCAGCAAAAGCAGTCCTAAGAGGGAAGTTTATAGCAATACAATCCTACATAAGAAACAAGAAACATCTCAAATAAACAACGTAGCCTTATACCTAAAGCAACTAGAGAAAGAAGATCAAAAAGCCCCAAAGTTAGCAGAAGGAAAGAAATCATTAAGATCAGATCAGAAATAAATGAAAAAGAAATGAAGGAAACAATAGCAAACATCAATAAAACTAAAAGCTGGTTCTTTGAGAAGATAAACAAAATTGATAAACCATTAGCCAGACTCATCCAGAAAAAAAGGGAGAAGACTCAAATCAACAGAATTAGAAACGAAAGCGGAGAAGTAACAGCTGACACTGCAGAAATACAAAGGATCATGAGAGATTACTACAAGCAACTGTATGCCAATAAAATGGACAACCTGGAAGAAATGGACAAATTCTTAGACAAGCACAACCTTCTGAGACTGAACCAGGAAGAAATAGAAAATATGAACAGACCAATCACAAGCACTGAAATTGAAACTGTGATTAAAAACCTTCCAACAAACAGAAGCCCAGGACCAGATGGCTTCACAGGCGAATTCTATCAAACACTTAGAGAAGAGCTAACACCTATCCTTCTCAAACTCTTCCAAAATATAGCAGAGGGAGGAACACTCCCAAACTCATTCTACGAGGCCACCATCACCCTGATACCAAAACCAGACAAAGATGTCACAAAGAAAGAAAACTACAGGCCAATATCACTGATGAACATAGATGCAAAAATCCTCAACAAAATACTAGCAAACAGAATCCAACAGCCCATTAAAAGGATCATACACCATGATCAAGTGGGGTTTATCCCAGGAATGCATGGATTCTTCAATATATGCAAATCAATCAATGTGATACACCATATTAACAAATTGAAGAAGAAAAACCGTATGATCATCTCAATAGATGCAGAGAAAGCTTTCGACAAAATTCAACACCCATTTATGATAAAAAAACCCTCCAGAAAGTAGGCATAGAGGGAACTTACCTCAACATAATAAAAGCCATATATGACAAACCCACAGCCAACATCATCCTCAATGGTGAAAAACTGAAACCATTTCCACTAAGATCAGGAACAAGACAAGTTTGCCCACTCTTACCACTATTATTCAACATTATTTTGGAAGTTTTAGCCACAGCAGTCAGAGAAGAAAAAGAAATAAAAGGAATCCAAATCGGAAAAGAAGAAGTAAAGCTGTCACTGTTTGCAGATGACATGATACTATACATAGAGAATCCTAAAGATGCTACCAGAAAACTACTAGAGCTAGTCAATGAATTTGGTAAAGTAACAGGATACAAAATTAATGCACAGAAATCTCTTGCATTCCTATACACTAATGATGAAAAATCTGAAAGTGAAATTAAGGAAACACTCCCATTTACCATTGCAACAAAAAGAATAAACTACCTAGGAATAAACCTACCTAAGGAGACAAAAGACCTGTATGCAGAAAACTATAAGACACTGATGAAAGAAATTAAAGATGATACCAACAGATGGAGAGATATACCATGTTCTTGGATTGGATGAATCAACATTGTGAAAATGATTCTACTCCCCAAAGCAATCTACAGATTCAATGCAATCCCTATCAAACTACCACTGGCATTTTTCACAGAACTAGAACAAAACTTTCACAATTTTTATGGAAACACAAAAGACCCCAAATAGCCAAAACAATCTTGAGAAAGGAAAACGGAGCTGGAGGAATCAGGCTCCCTGACTTCAGGCTATACTACAAAGCTACAGTAATCAAGACAGTATGGTACTGGCACAAAAACAGAAATATAGATCAATGGAACAGGATAGAAACCCCAGAGGTTAACCCACGCACCTATGGTCAACTGATCTATGACAAAGGAGGCAAGGATATACAATGGAGAAAGGACAGTCTCTTCAATAAGGGGTGCTGGGAAAACTGGACAGCTACATGTAAAAGAATGAAATTAGAACACTCCCTAACACCATACACAAAAATAAACTCAAAATGGATTAGAGACCTAAATGTAAGGCCAGACACTATAAAACTCTTAGAGGAAAACATAGAAAGAACACTCTATGACATAAATCACAGCAAGATCCTTTTTGACCCACCTCCTAGGCAAATGGAAATAAAAACAAAAATAAACAAATGGGACCTAATGAAACTTAAAAGGTTTTATTATTTTGTTATTTATTTCTGGTTTTATTGCATTATGATCAGATAATGTTTTTATTATTTCTACTTTATGAAACTTATTTAAGTTTTCTTTATGATGTAAGATACAGTCAAGTTTTATGAATTGCATATGAGAAGGGTGTAGTCTTTATTTTTTGAGTGCAACGTATGATATATATAAAGAAAATCTATCTTTTTTTTTTTAACATCTTTATTGGAGTATAATTGCTTGACATTGTTGTGTTAGTTGCTGCTCTATGGCAACGTGAATCAGCTATATGTATCCATATCCCCATATCCTCTCCCTCTTACATCTCCCTCCCACCCTCCCTACCCCACCCCTCTAGGTGGTCACAATGCAGGAGCTGATCTCCCTGTGCTTTGTGGCTGCTTCCCACTAGCTATCTATTTTACATTTGGTAGTGTATATATGTCAACGCCACTCTCTCACTTTGACTTAGCTTACCTTTCCCCCTCCCTGTATCCTCAAGTCCAATCTCTACATCTGCGTCTTTATTATCTATTTTTTAATAAAGTTATTTTGGAATAAATATAAAACATAAAATCTGCCATTTAAACTATTTTTAAATGCATAATGTAGTGGCATTAATTACATTTGCAATATTGTACAACTATCACTACTATTTGTTTCCAATACTTTTTCATCACCTCCAACAGAAACACTGTACCCATTAAGCAATAACTCTCTATCCCTCAACCCCACCCCCAGCTCATGGTAACCTCTATTCTACTTTCTATCTCTATGAATTTGCCTATTCTAGATATTTCATATAAGTGAAATCATTCAGTATTTGTCCTTTAGTGTCTGGTTCTTTCACTCAGCATACTGTTTTCAAGGTCCACCCAAGTTGTAGCATATATCAGAACTTCATTCCTTTTTATGGTCAAAAAATATTTTGTTATATGTATATACCACATTCTGTTTATCCATTCATCTGTTCACAGACACTTAGCTGTTTCCACCTTTTGGCTACTGTAAATAATGCTACAATGAACATTAGTGCACAAGTAGCTGTTTGAGTCCCTGTTTTCACTTCTCTTGGGTATATACCTACGAGTGGAATTGCTGGCTTATATGGTAATTCTATGTTTAGCTTTTTGAGGAATTGTCCAACTGTCTTCTACAGAGGCTGCATCATTTCAAATTCCCAGTAGCAAAGCATAAGGATTCCAATTTCTCCACATCTTTACCAACATATTATTTTCCATTTTGTTTCTTTGCTTTAAAAATGATAACTAGTATAGTAGGTATAAAGTGGTATCTCATTGTGGTTTTGATTTGCATTTCTCTAACCACTAGTGATGTTGAGCTTCTCTTCATATGCGTATTGCCCATTTCTTTGACAAATGTCTATTCAAATCCTTTGCTCATTTTTTAAAAGATTTATTTATTATTTATTTAATTTATTTTTGGCTGCATCAGGTCTTAGTTGCGGCACGTGGGATCTTCGTTGAGGCATGTGGGATCTTTCTTTGCAGCACGCGGGCTTCTCTCTAGTTGTGGCGTGCGGGCTCCGGGCGTGTGGGCTCCGTAGTTTGTGACACAAGGTCTCTCTCGTTGAGGCGCGAGGGCTCAGTAGTTGTGGTATGCGGGCTTAGTTGCCCTGTGGCATGTGGGATCTTGGCTCCCTGACCAGGGATTGAACCTGCGTCCCCTGCATTGTAAGGCAGGTTCTCTACCACTGGACCACCAGGGAGGTCCCATCCTTTGCTCATTCTTTTTTTCTTTTTTTTTGGCTGCTTTGGGTCTTCGTTGCAGTGTGCAGGCTTCTTACTGCAGTGGTTTCTCTTGTTGTGGAGCACGGGCTCTAGGGCACATGGCGTCAGTAGTTGTGGCTCATGGGCTCTAGAGCTCAGGCTCAGTAGTTGTGGCACATGGACCTAGTTGCTCTGCGGCATGTGGAATCTTCCCGGACCAGAGATCGAACCCATGTCCCCTGCATTGGCAGGCGGATTCTTAACCACTGCCCCACCAGGGAAGGCCCCTTTGCTCATTTTTCACTGTCTTTTGTTGTTGAGTTGTAGGAATTCTTTATATCATCTGGGTATTATCTGATACATGATTTACAAATATTTTCTCTCAGTGTATATATTGTTTTTTCACTTTCTTGATAGGGTCTATGATGCAAAAGCTTTTAATTTTGGTGACATACAGTGTATTTTTCTTTTGTTGCTCATGCGTTTTGTGTTAATAGCTAAGAATCCATTGCCAAATCTTACGTCATGAAGATTTACGTCTATGCTTTCTCCTAAGAGTTTTATGGTTTTAGCTCTTATATTTAGGTTGTTTATCATTTTGAGTTAATTTTTGTTTATGGTATGAAATAGAGGTCCAAATACATTCTTTTGCATATGGATATACAGTTTTCCCAGTACACCAGAGATTTATCTTACTGATCATATTGTTTAGGTCTCCTACAGCCTTACTTAATTTTTTGTCCTCTTGAATTATCTTTGGACCAAGAGTGGCAGGTTAAAGCAGTGCCAGTGTCATGCTAAGCTATATTGGAGCCTGGGGCAAAAGAAAAAATCAGTAATACTGCTCCTATCTTTATTTTAAAATTTTGAATTTTATTTATTATAGGATGTATGCATTAATTTTTATTTTTTAAAATATTGCATTAAAATATTTTTTATTTTGGTTCCTGAGTTTTGGGCACTCCGTATGATGGTGCGTCTGAGGAAAGTGCCTCACTCACCTCACCCTAGTCCCAGTCTTGGGTTAAAGGCTCCTATTATTAGTGTGTTTCTGTCTATTTCTCCTTGCAGCTCATGCAGTGTTGTTTTTTGAAAGTGGTTGCCATGTATTTGATGCAAAAGAATTCATAAACGTTATACTTTTGTTGTGCATTGTGGTTTTTAGTGCTGCAGTGTCATTTGTCTTGTTTAATGCTTCTTGACCTGCATTCTACCTTGTCTTATATCAGAATCACAAACTGTAGGGGGGAACTTGAGATGCTAGCAAGTCCTCAATTTACCAGTGATGAAACTGAGGCCCAAGGACTTTGGAAGAAGTTGGAATAATTATGCCTATTAAGTTAAAAATGTTCATTGCTTTACTTCTAAGTACTGACATAGCAACAGCCTCAGTATACTTCCATGTGGAAGTGGTATCATTCTGAAATTGTGTAAATCAAAATTACAGTGAATAGCCTCATTACGTGTAAGCACCACATGGGCCACAAACCCACCTGAGGTTTTAGGATGGGCAGACTCGAGTAAGCTCTGGGCTGAATGTGGTACCCTGTGAGGGAGCTGAAACTTGCACCGGTGTGAAGGATGTGAGCTGGAGGAAGGCCAATTTGTTGATTTGGACGATTCAGCCGACTCAAATAGTCAGAAATTTTGGCTTTAACAACAAGATCCTGGGCCTCGTTTTTGAGCTCCTGGAAGTTGTATGAGAGACGGGAGTTGTTTTGCTGCACTTTACGGAGTCGAGTCTCTTACAGCCTCTACATTAATTAGCCTGGCTTCATTCAAGCAGTTCCGCAGCATTTGAGACTGGCTTCTTACTTTTCTTCTAAGTGGTTCTCGTGTCTGTGTCTTGGAGCATTCAGGGAGGTAAATCTGAAGACGGGTGGAAATAAAATATGGCTCAGTTTTGGCCTTACCAGCCCCTTCCGAATGCATTCATGCTTCTCTCTGTACGCCTTGTTATGTGAATGGGGAGAAAAAGTGCATTTTGGTACATCAGGTTTTCTTCCCTTTGTCTCCGTCTGAGGTGTTCAGAGGCATCAATAACAGATCAGGAAAGCCCTGGCTGAACAAAACTTGGTATTTTCCTTTGATACCTTCCATTGGGAGGCTTCATACAATGCACTTTGTCAGCAAGCCCCTGCTTCAGGCAAACATTGAGAAAACTATTGAGGAGGCTTCAATAGAAAGGATCTGATCTGCCCTAGAAACTGCCCTAGTTCTCTATCAGGGGAGCCACCAGCCCTAGAAGAGAAGGTTGCCCCACTCCCCAACAGTCTTTTTTTTCTTTCTCCTTTTTAATCTCCTTTCTATTGTAAGAATTGTGGGAACTCTCTTTAAATGAAAATAATTCTCAAGCTGGGCTTTGTTTTCCAACATGGATAAATGCCTAGATATCTCATATCCACTCTGTAAAACTAGAGTCTCAACTTCAGATTATAACAAACTTACTTGGGACAAATGTTTGAGTTCAGGGTGGAATAAGCACTAGATGTTGTGAGTAAGGTTTTTTAAAGCACCTAAACATTAAATACTTGTTCATCACCCTCCTGCTAGGGAACCCTCTGGCCCCTCCTCACTGGACTGTTAGTGGGTCTGCTCGAAGCTGGCTCAGTACCATATTTGCATTGATCTCCAATCTCTTGCCATCACCCTTTGCTTGATTTTAATTGATTTTAAGTATTTCTGAACTTCTGAAACATCAGTTACTTTTAAAAAACTAGACTATGTTACTTTCTATTTTCAGTTGCAGCTTGTATTATAAAGCAAATCCTTAAGGTGGTGATGTCAAGAGAAATAAAATATCTATTTAGCTACCTTTTCCCAATCATTGTGATAAGCCCAACTGCATACAAGTGGATAAATATTCCGGAAGTGAGAGAGCATGGGCATTGCCCAGCGCGCTCGTTCACGGAGTCTGGCAGTTCTGTTCTGGCAGGACCACTGGGGCCCAGCAGAAGCCTTGCTGCTCTTCCCTGGGGCTCCCGCCGGACATGGCTGCCCAGGCCAGGAGCCCGTACGGCCACTGTCTCCCCATCTATAAAAATGAAGGTCCTTCCTAGGTCTCAATTTCTGTAATTATCTGATCGTTTGTGTTTTAGGCTAATTATAAAATAGGCCCATTGAAAAATATTTGAAAAAGATTATAAAAAGGTTATAAAGCAAGAAGATACCCATGATCTCAGGAGCCAGAGAAAATCACTAGTGGCTTTTTAGAGTGTTTCTTCCAGTCTTTCTCCAATGCATGCAGTTATTTTGCAGAATTGGATTCATGCGTATATGCGGTATTGTATCCTTTCTCCACTAACATTATCTCTTGAACATTTGTCCATGTCATTTAATATAAATTGAAAAATATATGAAAATATGTATGACGACTGAAAATTATTATATCATGTGGATAATATTTTATTTAATGAATACCTTATTGTTACATGTTTAGTTGTTTTGCTATGATAAATGAGGCTTTAGTGAATATCTTTGCACATAAATCTTTGTGCACATCTTCTGTTATTTCCTTAGTATATAATCCTGGTAGGAGAATCACTGGGTCAAAGTGTATCCATATTTTTAAGGCCCTTGATACATAATGCCAAACTACCCACTGGCAGTATGTACTAAGTGCCCATTTTCCTGAACCTACGCCAATATTGAATATTACCTTTGCCATTTGATAGCTTAAAATGATATCTCATTTTAAATTTTGTTCGTTTTATTGCTTATTTAGTTGAATGTTTTGCGTGTCTTCATCAGCCATTTAAATTCTTCTGCTAAAATTTTTCTGTGTTTTTCATTCATCCTTCCATTAGGGTGTTTGGGTGTTTCTTAGTGATTTTTAAGAACTCTATAATTCTATTATTATGAAGTATGAACTAAGTTACCAAAATATTTTAATTTTAATGAAGCTACAATAGCTGGTATCCTTTTATAATTAACCCTGTTTTCATTTCTCAACCTTTGTACCTGGAACAGAGCTATCTATACAAGGGGCTACATAAATTCTTTTTAATGAGAGAATGATTCATTATCTAAATATGTTGTTGATGTACAATGTTGGTTAGTAAAGCTAAAATGAGAATTTTTAGTCTGTTAGGAGTTATCATAAGGAACTTATTCTTTTATAATGGATTGTCCCAGAAAAGAAAGATGGAAGAGAAAAAGTAAACTATATTCATATATATGACCTCAGGCTAGCAGAACATCAGAGAGAACAAATTTTACAAATCAAAACAAAAGTAGAGCTCAGAATTTTTTCCAATTAAACAATATTTTATTAATGTAAAATGTTAACAGAATGATATAAGAAAGACTTTTACCAAATAGGGTTTTATCATTTTTTCCCTGATCATTTTTTTAAAGAAGTAAAACATCACAGAATAGTTAAAGCCCCCTGTATTCCCTTCTTCTATATCATTCCTCTTCTTCTCCAGAAGTAGCTATTCTTGCCAAATATTCTGAATATGGTACTTTTTTATTTGAGCACATGTTTTATACTTTTATGACACAGGCATGTATCTGTAAGCATATGAAAGATTGTTTTACATTTTTAACCCTTTTATAAATGGATCATACTGTAAGTTTCCTATTGCAGCATTTCTTTTCTCATTTAATATTATGTTTTGGGGATACAAACATTTTATTTTATTTATTTATTTATTTTATTGGAGTATAGTTGCTTTACAATGTTGTGTTAGTTTCTGCTATACAGCAAAGTGAATCAGCCACACGTATACATATATCCCCTCTTCCTTGGATTTCCTTCCCATTTAGGTCACCAGAGAGCACTGAGTAGAGTTCCCTGTGCTATACAGTCTGTTCTCATTAGTTATCTGTTTTATACATAGGACTGTATATATGTCAATCCCAATCTCCCAGTCCATCCCATCCCCTCTTCCCCCCTTGGTATCCATACGTTTGTTCTCTACGTCTGTGTCTCTCTTTCTGCTTTGCAAATAAGTTCATCTATATCATTTTTCTAGATTCCACATATATACGTTAATATACAGTATTTGTTTTTCTCTTTCTGACTTAACTTTACTCTGTATGACAGACTCTAGGTCCATCCACCTCACTACAAATAACTCAATTTCATTCCTTTTTATGGCTGAGTAATATTCCATTATATGTATGTACCACATCTTCTTTATCCATTCCTCTGTTGATAGACATTTAGGTTGCTTCCATGTCCTTGCTATTGTAAGTGGTGCTGCAAATGAACTTTGGGATACATGTATCTTTTTGAATTATGGTTTTCTCTGGGTATATGCCCAGGAGTGGAATTGCTGGATCATACGGTAGTTCTATTTTTAGTTTTTTGAGGAGCCTCCATACTGTTCTCCATAGTGGCTGTATCAAACATTTTAATACTATTCTATCTTATGGAAATTTCACAGCTTATTTATCCACTCTCCCATTGGTGGTCATTCCAGTATTTTGCGTTTGCAAATGTTGCTTCAATGAATGCTGTTGTCTGTGTCCACTTGTGAGTTTCTCTAGGGTAGCAATGGAATTGCTGAGTCATAGGTAGGTGCATCTCCTTCTTTTCTAGAAATTAGAAAATTATTTTTCATGTTTTTAAGGTATTATATAAATGCTTGAGTCTTCCCCATGGACATTTACATAAATAGCACCAGTAAATATTTTTTGATTGCTTACTGTGGGCCAGGAAATGTTCTAAGGGTTTTTACGTGATTCAACACATTTAATCCTCACCCCATTTTTACGCTTCACTGGTACAAAGACATCAGCTATTAGCTGACGGGAAACCTCTGAAGAAGGGAGCAACCTTACTAGAGTATTACTGTCTGCAGATCGGGAAGAAGAAACAGAATCGTTGCTTAATTTGTTCAAGGTCCACGGATCAGTGACTGATTGCAGGCTAAATCCCAGGCTCTGGATGCATCGTGCTGGCCATGCTGTCTCTGTTCAGTGTCTCTCTCTCTCCACCTGTGTGGAAAGGTATAAAGCTATATCTTCATGTGCTTTTAGTTTCTTTTAGTCTAGGGTAGACAGCTCTCAATAGAAAGGTCAAATAATTTTTTTAGGAGTAGTCATGGATATAATCATGTCAGTTTTAATTGCAGCACTTTAATCCCCATTCTAAGTGCCACATTTCAGGATTAATATGTTACATCTGACAGTAACATGGTACTCAGTCTTCTGACCAGATTCTTTGCCCAAGGCCCCTCATTTACTAATGAGTAATCACTGCAATTTTCAGAGAAAATGCTACTGGTACAATCACGTTTGAATATTCATCAAATATGACGTGAGCCCAGTGAGAAGAGATGTTAAGCATCCTTCGCCTGCAAATAAGGGCATGGAATTAAATCTCCCTACGCTATAATTTTCCTGGTGTTATTACTTCCATCAGTGTTTGGAACAGCTGATGATGAAACTACTCGTGGCCTTAGAGCTCAGTTGATAGGACCGTGTCATGAGTCAGGCTTACAAAATGGCTGGCTGAAGCCTGCCTTCCATTTGCCTGTTACTGTTCAAGCCCGTTTTGGAAAGAGAAGGCAGAGGTGGAAGAGGAGGCTCTTCAGCAGGAGTGCGTTTCTCTTTGTACACACATCATAGACACACGGCACTGACAAACTAATTACAGCTTGAGGTTGAGCGTTTCCTCTTTCTGCATTTTGTTTGCAAACAGCCCATTATTTCCATCCTGTGTGCTGGAAAGACACAAAGACGAAGTGGGCTCATCGGTTATGTTTCTGGTTAAGTCCAGCTGTCCACGTACCACCCCTCTTTTGGTTTCGTTGTTTTCAGATTGGGTTTCTAACTCCTCTTCCATCCCTACCCAACTATTTTTTGAATCTTTCTAAGCTGCCTTCAGAGCAGTGGTTGGAGTTCCAGGTTTATGTTATCTTACCTTTGTTCAGCCTTATCTACTTTGGAATATACTGAGAGTCCACAAAGCCACATGCCTTATACCTTCCTTAAGAGGGCAGTGACACCTACTCCACTGCGTGCATGGCACATCCTCTGTATGCGAGGCGCTGTCATTCCCAGGAGGATGGGGTGAAATACAGAAGTGAATATGACCTTGCCATAAAGGACCTCAGGACTGACTGAGTCGATAAAAGAATGACTGGGTTCTTTGGGGTCACCTGAACTGTAAGAGAACTAAAGAAAGCAGCAAAGCCCGAAAGAGATGTGAGAGGGAGATAAAACCCGATCCTGCAGATCTGGGGCTGCGTTCCCGTGCTCTGTTACAGCACATAAAAGGATGAAAACCTCTGAAATCTGGATTTGTGATCCAGGTTGCAGCGTCATGTAAAATCTACGATTCAGGGTGTCTCCCCCTCCCGCTAATTCTTTTTTCTGCCTGTGACCTATGGTAGAATGAGGAAGTCAAGGAATGCCCTAGAATTAATTCTCTCCAGAGTTATCTTCAGAGTTTTCTTAAAGCAGAATGAGTTTATCATGTTCTCTCCGGATCATTTTTCTCTCAGATCAGGAGTTAGCAAAGTATGGCCCAAGGGCCAAGTCCAGCCCAAAGCCTCCTGTTTTTGAAAATAAAATTTCGTTGTAACACAGCTACCCCATTTGTTTATTGATTGTCTGTGGCTGATTTGGCATAAAAACACTGGAGCTGAGCAGCTGGACAGAAACCATATAACTTAAAATATTTACCGCTTAGCTCTTTGCAGAAAGAGTAGCAAGAAAAAGCCTTCAGAGAATTCCAGTGTAGGAAAGCTCTTGAAAAGTCATTTGGTAAAGGAGAGTTGTGAGGAAAAGGTGTATATTTTGTAAAAGAAAGGCAGACAATATGGACAGCCTGCCTTTTCTTCCAGGGCATGGCGCCATGGCGTCCGTGTGGGGGCATCCACACGGCTCTCAAATGATGCCACCCATTCAGAGTTATTTTGGCCATAATGGCCCAAATCCATTCAACAGACTTTTCTTGAAAACTTCTGCGCTCAGAACAGAAGATACAAAGATGGAGAAGGCGGAAGCGGGCCCCTGCTTCTGAGAAGAGGGGGAGGCAGACATGCAAACAAATCTTGCACACAAAGTTACCAACGTCAGATACCCCAGAAGAGCCCTTGCAGAGAGGAGCAAGGTTGATGGGAACCCAAGGAAAGCAGCTTGCTCTGCCTGGGAGAGCTGAAGACCCAACCCTGCACTTCCAGGGTCTAGTTCCTTTCATTCTCATTAAAGAATCTGAATGGAAACCAAGAGCCTGCCCATTCATTGAGGACACGAAGCGTCCAATAGCCATCTTCCCTGTCATGGCTAAGCAGACATTCAGGAAAATGTACTCTCACCTCAATTTTCAGGCAACGTTTGGGGACCCGTTAGAAGCCTGGATTGCTGAGGGGTGATGTGCTAAAATCTGGACTGACTCTTCGGTTCTGCTTTCTCAGAGTCAGCTGAGTTTTCGCCATCTTATAACCAATGAGATTGGCTAATAATGTGTTCTGCAAGGCTAGCGCTCAGCCGACAATGGTCAGTGGTAATTTGTTGAGAGAAGCTCACTGAGGAGGAAAGAAATTAATACCCATCTTTCATTCCAATTACCTCGAGCTGCTTGAGCCTTGACTAGAGCTGAGGGGAGCCTCCCGGGGACACTGCCCAGTGGTTCTCAGGGAAGCAGAGGGCTCCACGTTCCATCTTCCACTTGCATCCGTGGTCTCGGTCGTGTTGGCCACTGGAGTGGTGCTCCGAGTGGAGCTCTTTCCAGACAAGGACGAGGTATTAGTGGAGATGGAATGCAGATATTCATATGATTGCACTATTGCCTCAGGAATTTGATTTTAGGTGTCTTGAAGACAGGAGATTTTAACTGGTAGTGGTGGAAGAATTTTGTAGAACTCCACGGAATCTACCTTATTCCTCAGGAAAACCATTGAGAATGGAGTTACATCAAAACCTGAGCAAATGGAATGGCTTCAAGACATACTGAAAGAATGCTGTTACACAGACATGCTTATGCTTTTCCCTAGATAATATATTTTTTTAAAGTTAATCTCCAAAGTGTTTTAAAGTCAAGTTTTGTGGTGACTTCTTACAACATATAGACTAGGCATATTTTACATTATGGAGTATTTCAGCCAGTACATCAAAGCCAGGAATGGACTCCTGCTTTGAAGGAGTAAGAGGAGGTGATGGTCATGGCAGTGGACCTTCGGTAGCATCTTCACTGTGTATTCACGGTGTACCCACAGTGTAAGTGATAAGACCCAATGTTTACTGGGTGGCTTTCAAGTGTCAGTCTCTCTTCTAAGAAGTGTTTTACAGACACCATCTTCCTTTGTGCTCACAGTATCCACCTGGGGAAGCTGAGGCACAGAATGTAAAGTTAGTGGCCCTAAGTCCTTTAGGGCTGGGATTTGAACTCCAGTGGACATACTTTAGAGGCTGCCCTCTCAACCTTTACCCAGTGCCTCCTGTGAAAGAATCAATGTGAATAAACTAATGAGTCACATCTACTGAGACAGGCTCTGGGGGACACAGAGAGACAACTCTTGCCCAACGCTTATGACCAGGTTGGGGAGATAAGGCTTGATACCAAACACACATAAATGGAACAGAATGGATAACTGGATAGCAAGCAATATGAGATGGGTCACATGATGCTGAGGAAGCTCCCTCTGTCCTCCACCCATGCTCCCCAATGGTGCCCTTTTCAGAAGGACCCAGAGCATTTGGATGCCATTGTAGGTCAGTAAGAGCCATATCAGTTCCTATTTATTCCTTGCACTCAACCCATTACATATATGACCATATCCAGTCCTCACGCCAACCCCATGAGATAGGGATTATTATTCCCATTTTATAGAACAGACAACTGAGGCTTAGAGAGGTTAAGCAACTTTCCAGATCTCACAGCTGAGTAGCGGTAAAGTCAGGATCCATGCAATGGTGTGGCAGACCACAAAACCTTCAGAGTCCCATGATATCTTGTGTGTCCCATGTATATATACTTCAGTATTGGGGTGGGTTTTATTTCTTCCTAGCTGGAATGGGCAGCTGGGGGCTAAAGTGCTCAGTAAGGTAACAGAAGCAAAGTCGTAGAGCTGAAGGCATTTGCACCATCAGGAAGTTCACAGACTTCCTGATACTATGCAATCAGTGGTTGCAGAAATTACTCTAGATCGGGCTGTTCTGGGACCTGGGAGTCCAGCACATTCTCCACTCATGTGGTGCAGCTACCATTGGCCCACCTCTGGGGACCAACAGTCTGTCTGGATCGTGATTAAAGAGAGAAGAGGAGGCGGACCCAGGACGGTGTCGTGTACTCTGAGTGTAGTGTGACTCTGTTACAGGAAACTGGGGATGGGGGTGGGAGTAGGATTCCACCATATACACACACCTCAGAGACAAATCCATCTTACTCATTTCCTACCTGGGGATATTGTGCTGTGAGGTCTGTTGCCTAAGGCTTCCCCGTAATGATTTTTTTTAAATGATTCATTCCTCAATTAGTGATGTTTTATTGCTGTACCACAGAGCTTTCAAAATCATTACCTCCCCCTCCTCAGGAACACGTGACCTGAGGTCCTCCTCTGACCACGCTTAATCACGCCGTCCCACCCTTTCTAGTCTTTCCTCAAACTTGTGCCAGTTCCTGTCTCTCTGGTGCAAGTCGGATGAAAGGAGCATAAGTCAGTAGCAGGAAATAAACACCAAGAGCTAAATGCACATTCAGAAAAGTGTGCTGGTCTCTGGTTCCAAACATGCCACGGTTGATCTGTTGGAGACAGCTCTGGGTTGTCTTTAAAGCAGTGATGGGGGGTGGCTGGATGCGTCAGGAGATGGTGGGCCAGACAGAGCCAAGCGGGTCCATTTCCCCCACCTGTCAGTGCACGCGTGTGCAGGGGTATGCATGCACATGCCCAGCCCAGGGTGTTTCCTTTGTGGTGCCAGTATCCAGAAGACAAACACCCAAAGTTGTGTCCTAGAGAAGACACCAATATCAAATATAGCAAATTACATCCAAAGCAGTTCACTGATCAAGGGGGCCAGGTGAGCAGAGGGCAGTGCCATGGTGCAGAGCACAAGGATGGGACTGGCTGACAGATGGGAGCCCAGCACAGGTGCACGAGGCTGCCGGCCACCCAGGCACCAGGCCCACAGGTTACCTGCAGGACCGCATCTCTCCCTCCAGCATCCTATGGGCTGTGGACTGTTCTTGTCTTAGTTTCACAGGTGAGACCTAAGGAAACTGCCTGTGAAGCTGTTACCTCTTAGCCTAGACTCATACTCAGGTGAGAGGGGAAAGCAGCATTGATGCTCCAGCAGGAGCACCCACGCCTAGTGCTTGGGGTTCATAGAAAGGCACTGGGGGTAGAGAGATCGTAGCATCAACCAAAGGATGGGAAGGAACCACAGAGCAGCCGTCTTTGGGTTTTCTGCCCAGTTACCTGGAGACTCGATTTTTAGTTTTTACTAGGTTCAATTTCCTTCAAATTTGTACGGATTCCTTTAACATACAAATATTCATAACCCCTTAGGGTCATCAACCACTTAAACATTCTTGGGGTCGTGGCAGAAAAAAGATGGCACAGTCTGTATAGTAAACAGTTTAAAAGGGGGCTGTTGATGAAGCTGTGGCAGGTGTAGAGAAGCCATGAGGGATGATCCTTGAGCTGGGAACCCCGTGCTCCTACCATGGGCAAGCCTGAGGGCAAGCAGGGGATGCTGCTAGCACCACGCAGAGAGGGAGGGCCCCTGACAAGAGCTGGGACCATCAGCTGGGACACACGGCCAGCCTTCTGTGGCCCCCAAAGTCCTGTCCTCTCCCATCTCCTTCGGAGTGTCCCATCATCCTGCAACCAGAAGGCAGTCTGTCTGTCCGTGCAGTGTGCATCAGTCCACCCCTGGCACTGAGGAGGGGGATGCTGGGGAGGGACCTAGAGGGCAACATGGAAGACCCCCAGCGGGAGCATCTAATGAGAACAGTAAGCCTGCTCCTCAGAAAAATGCCCAAACACGCAAAATGTTGCATACGTTTTTGGAGAGTTTTGCACTCCTTTCAGCCCATCTCTGGACCTCTCAGGGTGAGAGTTTTTTTTTTGGTTTTTTTTTTTTTTAGATGCAAAAAGTCTTTTAGGTGCTCTATTCATACCCTGTAGTCCTCACAACAGCCCTGCAAGGAAGAAAGGGCAAGAACAGAGCAGAGCAGAGTTCTAGCATCAGGGGAAGAAAGGCTAGGGACAGAACTGGGTCAGGGTTTTGGTGAAGCAGAACTTACGCCGACAGTTGACAGGGCAGCAAATATGGAGGAGGAAACAAAGGCTTCTCCTTTTTCTCACAGTCTCTAAGTACCTTAGTCTCTAAGTATGTCTTGTTTTCACTCAGTTTCTCTTACGTCTTTTCATCAGAGTCTTAAGAACAATTATCTTCTTTTCTGTTCCAGTAAATGGCACCATTTCCATTCCTTTGTGTAGTTCAGAAGCCTAGGAATCATCTGTGACTCCTCTGTGTTCCTCATCTCCTCTTCCCTCCCAGTCCAATCCATCAGCAACTCTTGTTGGCTCTACATTCAGAATATGTTCCAAATGTACTACTTCTTTCTCCAAGGGTAAGAGTTCTTGATGGAGATTGATGGGAATAGCTTTTTCCTAGATGGAAAAACCTTGGGCATGTGCACTCCCTGAAGCCTGTAACAGCTGAATGAACAAATGGCCAGCACATGGGTACACAGGTCAAATGTGCAGTAAGCAGGCGCTTCTTTTCTTGTTTCTACATAACAAAAGAATAAGTCAGCCCTTTAGAAGGAAGGATCAGGTGAATAGATTACACCCCTACATTATTTCAAGGGAGCGTTTAAAGTGACGGCTATTTAAAGGAAAATTGTGGCTGGGAGTTACAAGTAAATAAAATCAACCATAGGAAGGAAGGGAAAGATATTAAACCAAAAACATTTTTCCTCTACTTGGTTTACTGAATGAAAGGCAAATGTGTAGGCAGACAATTGTGAAGATCTTGACTTAAATGCTTGATTGCCTTTTCTCATAAAGGCTTTAAAAATTCTCTGGCTCCTTAAATTATTGGCGTTCCCTTAAAGAAGAAGGCTTACCTAACCCTCAGCTTTAGTTTTGCATTCATTTAGATAATAAAGTCACTTGGGGTCTTGGGGCCAACAATGTACCACTCTGCTTAAAATGGTAAAAATGACTGGTTTTTAAAATTTTTTTATTTTATGTTGGAGTATCGCTGATTAACCATGTTCTGTTAGTTTCAGGTGTACAGCAAAGTGATTCAGTTTTACATATACATGTATCTATTCTTTTCCAAATTCTTTTCCCATTTAGGTTATTACAGAATATTGAGCAGTGTTCCCTATGCTATACATCAGGTCCTCGTTGGTTATCTATTTTAAATACAGCAGTGTGTACATGTCAATCACAAACTCCCAATCTATCCCTCCCCCCATCCTTTCCCCCTGGTAAGCATAAGTTCATTCCCTAAGTCTGTGAGTCTGTTTCTGTTTTAAAATGACCGTTTTTATTCAAAAGATGTAAGACTGGAAGTTATGAAGCTTTGGAACTAGGACAGTTGTAATTATCTGAGAATTCACCTAGACACTAATATTTTGAGCATTCCATAATAAAATAAATTCTCCTAAATATGAAATATTTATACCACCTGATGGGTGGTGTGAAAGAATGAAGGAAAAAGTAGTGATCAAGATGATGCAAGCTACACGGCAAAGAAAATCATCAACAAAATGAAAAGGCAACCTACTGAATGGGAGAAAATATTTGCAAATCATATATCTAATAAGAGGTTAATATCCAAAGTATATCAGGAGCTCATACAAGTCAATAGGAGAAAAAACCAAACAATCTACTGAAAAATGGGCAGAATATCTGAATAAACATTTTTCCAAAGAAGACATACAGATGGCCAACGGGTACATGAAAAGATGCTCAACATCACTAATCATTAGGGAAATGCAAATCAAAACTACAATGAGATATCTCCTCACACCTGTCAGAAGGGCTATTACCAAAAAGACAAAAAATAACAAGTATTGGCAAGGATGTGGAGAAAAAGGACCCCTTGTGCACTGTTGGCGGGAATGTAAATTGGTGCAGCCACCATGGAAAACAGTATGGAGGTTCCTCAAAAAATTAAAAATAGAACTGCCATATGATCTAGCAGTTCCACTCCTGGATATTTATCCAAAGAAAGTGAAAACACTAACTCAGAAAGATATCTGCACCCCCATGTTCATTGCAGCATTGTGTACAATAGCCAAGATATGGAAACAATCTAAGTGTTCATTAATGGATGAATGGATAAAGAAGATGTGGTGTATATATACAGTGGAATATTATTCAGCCGTAAAAAAGAAGGAAATCTGGCCATTTGCAACCTGAGTGGACCTTAAGGGCATTGTGCAAGTGAAATTAGTCAGATAAGTGAGACAAATATTGTATGATCTCACTTGTATGTGGAATCTTAAGAAAAAAACCCAAAAACTCATAGATGCAGAGAACACATTGGTGGTTGCCAGAGATAGGGGTGGGGAGTAGCCAAAATGGGTGAACAGGGTCAAAAGGTAAAAGAAATCACAGGGATCTAATGGACAGCATGGTGACTATAGTTATAATACTGTATTGTGTATTTGAAAGTTGCTAAGAGAATAAATTTTAAAAGTTCTCACCACAAGAAAGAAAATGTGTGTGTGGTGATGGACGTTAACTAGACTTATTGCAGTGGTCGTTTTGCAATATATACAAATATTGAACCACTGTTTACATCTGAAACTACTATACTATTACATATCAATTATACCTCAATTTAAAAATTTTTCAAAGGATGATGCAAGCTATTTATTCTGTGTTTTCAGTTTAATCATTAGGATGATACTTCATGGAGCTTTGTGTAGGTGGTAATGCCTGTTGTGTGTCATTTCTTAAAATACTGGTTTTTGGTTGCTGTGAGAGTTTGAGATAAAAATCTGGTTCCTTGAGAAAAGGGTTTTCCTTTATTACTGGAGCACGTCTGTATTTGGTGCTGGAGTATTTGCAAACAAAAGGAGGCCTTTGTTTCCCAGTTCTTTCTCCCTCATGTGGCTCTGAGATGGAAACCACTGGATCTGAATTCCTAAGAGGTGCCACCAGGCTGATATTTTAATCAGTCTGGCCTAAAACTGATTAGCAATGGCTCTCATGCCCGTGGCCCCTGCCCTTAATAATGGCTTACATCATGTGTTAGAGCCAGGTACCTTTGTGAAATGTAAGTGAGAAACAGGTAGAACACTCCTGAAGTGTTTGTCCTTTGACCTATCGAGTCACCTATACCTTTGAACTTCCCCAGGAGGAGGGGTGGGCATTGGGGATGGGTAGCACCAACCTAGAATTCTTTAAATTCCTTTCTAATGATTTGGAATTATCAGAAACTTCCACGCCAGCTTCATTTCTGCCTTTCACCCTTCCCCATCCCACCATCATGAGGACATTTTTATCCTCCACAAAGGATCTGCCCTGGGGGGTTAACATAAACCACCTTTCCTTGGTTACGGATAGACAACCCAGCAGAGGTGGTCCTTGGTCTGAGAAGGCGAGGGAGGGAGAGTATCTGTGTCCTTCTGTCCCCTTACCAAGACCTCACTTCTGCAGACCCCCTTCCCTGTGCTCTCCTCACAAAAGAGGTAATTACCTTCATCCAGGCTCTTTTTATAGAGCAGGTGGCAACCCATCGGGGTAGTAGTGTTTCATTCTCCTGAGAGTGGAACTTCATTGCAAAATGTCCCAGGAGTCATATGCCATTTGTACGAAAACCCAAAGAGGTTAGAGAAAAGAACAAAAAGATAAGGAAGCTTTTGCTGAAAAGAAGGGAGCTGTTTGCCAAAAGAGGGAACTCGGGTTTAGAAAGTTACTGTTTGAAATTCTTATATCTTAAAGAGACCGGGGGTTGGGCCGGGGGGAGCCCTTGTTATTGAGTTGAGTGACATTTCTCTTTATTATAAAGTTGTAAATTCTGGGGGTAGAACTGCCGATAAAGCTCAGTTATACACTATGGTTTGGTTTGGTTTTTTGCCAGCTGTGCTTTTTTAGCAGTTTGCCTTGGAGAGTTAAATTAAGGGTTTTTGCAGGGGAAATACTTCTTATTGCTTTAGCAAGTGAAACTACTTGCTAAACTAGTTATTTTTAAATATGTATATATACTTAAAATATGTATATTTTAATATATACATACATCATATATATGTAGTGTGTGTGTGTGTGTGTGTGTATGGTTTTGTTTTGTCTTTTAACATCAGCTGGGGTAGAAAGAGAAGGGTGTCTTTGCTGTAAGCCTTTCCCCAACTGGGTCATAAAGAAGAGTCTCTGGCTCCCTCCTGCTCCCACCAGCATGGCCCCCTAGTTTAACACCAACACCAGGTTTCAGGGTAGAAAGATCACACACACACACACACACACACACACCACACCCATATTGTGGCACACAGAGAAGCACTGGTCCCCAGGGGAGAGTGGTAGGAAGGGATGGCCTACCTAGACTTGAAAATGCCTTTTCTCTCATCTAAATTATACTCAAGCTCTTAACTTGGCTTTAATGTGGAGATTTTGTGGTTCAATTTTCTTCGGTGGTATCCATTAAAAAAGGGGGATTGATGGGTAACAGAACTGATTGGCATAGTCTTTGGGTATTTCGTATGTATTATTAATATTTAGTATGTATTATTAACATTCCCTACCTGTAGCAAGAACTATCATGGCTTAATCAGAGTTATCCTTTACTCCAGAATTAAACCATGTTTTCTGTGGTTACCTGAATTCCAGGTGGGACTAAGCACAGCTAAGAGTATCTAGTAGCACCTTCAAGTGACTTTTGTATCAGCCAAGCCTTTTAAAAACTGGCACACAGACTTGTAAAAACTTATACTTCTCTTTATCCTTGTTTGATTGGCATTGTCACCATGCATGTTTATTTTAGTGAAATGGACAATCTACAGCCCTATTGCGACACATCCAAAACCCAGCTGACTTAAACAATTAATTAAAACTTTTTTTACTGTCTACCTGCAATGTGTATAGTACTGTGCTTCACCCTGTGAGGGGGAGATAATCTAGTCCCTGATTTTTAGGAATTCAAGATCTCATTGAAAAGAATAAAATAAAATAAAATAAACAATTAACTAGATGCAAAAGGTAGTCTGTGGAGACACGCCAAATGAATAGTACCAGAAGGGAATTCTATAGGCATTCAAAGAAAGTGGAGGTCGCAGTGGATTAGAGTTGGGGAGGAGAGTCTTCAGGGGTTTGACTTAGGCCTGTAAAGAACCAAGAGGATTCAGATGAACTAGAGGAGCTAGAAGGGTGTTTCCCACCACACACTCTGAGAGTTCAGGATTTGGGTTGCTAAGCCCAGGGGACTATGGAGGGAAGGTGGGTCAGCCAGGCTTAGATCTTGTAGGCAGGGGGAGCTTCCTGAAGGATTTTAAATACTGAAAACCTGGCAGTCCTAATGGATTAGGCAGAAGGCAGATGAGCTAGGCTATTGCAGTAGTCAAGATAGGGGTGACTGAGAATTTGGTTCAGGAAGACATGAAAAGAAAGCAATGGATTCAAGTTATGGGGGAGGAATTGGCAAGGGTTGGCCAAAGAGTTCATGTTTAGAGAAGCACTGTGGTCTGAAGCATAGTGCCACTTTGATTCCACAGTCTCCATCCCCAATCTCCTGAGGGACAAGATGGAGATAATTCCCCTGTTTGATAATTTCCTGCCAATTAGTGCATAATTTGAAATCTTATCTATGTAACTTTCAGATGCTCATTTCCTTCTGTATTCCCCAGCACAATTTCATATGCGGTCTCTAGCTCTCTCCTTCTTTCTTTCTCTCTCTTACATAGATATACAATATATACTTGATTTGATAACTGGCTCAAGAATTTCGAGATACATTCTGTTCCTGTTTAGCTGGAAGCATTTTCAAGAGCGCTGAAGCCCATTCTTTTACTGGCTTCTAAATTTATTGTTTATATTCTCAAGTAGGACAATGTAAAAGTGATTACTAAAGTTGAGCCTATTATTCAGCTTTTGATAGTTATTTTTTAACTCTTGCTGGTCAAAAGGCACCTATGAAGATACAGAAGTCATTAATGTGTTGACAAACACCATTACAGTGTTTTCAATATCTATTCACATAACACAAAATTTTGTTTTACTGCATTGAAATATGTTATCTCTATTAATAAAAGTGCATCCTCATTAGTGAATTCTTGTCATACAAAGCTCTGTATCTCTTAGGGCTATGTGTAGGCATTTTCTGTCTAGATATATGGTATTCATATTCATGAATTAATTAATTAGTTATATCAACAAATATTTGTTGAGCCTTGCCTGGCATGGTTCTAGGTGACTGAGTACAATGGGACAGTAAAAATAGGCTTCCTGCTCTCATAGATCTTACATTCTGATCAGGGGAGACAGACAATAAATAAACCAGAAAATATCTGACAGTCAAAAAGTTATGATGAAATAAGCCAGGCAAAAATCTAGAGGGAGAGCATTCCAGGCACATCTCTACTCATATAAGATGTACATAAAAGCACATGTGCCTTGCACATGGGAGGTATTATTGATGCATTTCTTGAGTGAATAAATGAATGGATGAGTGCATTTATTTTCCTGCTCATAAAACTTTCACCAGTAGACTGTTGGCTCTTAGAACTTTATTGTGCTAATAAAAGTGATATTACCTTACGTAGTATTTTCCTTCCAAAGGGATCTCATGGAGAAGCGAGCGGCTGCCTTAGTTGGCCCTCTGTCTCTGGGCTCACTACACCCTCTCGCCCTCAGATAATTAAAACAAGTCAACTCCTCCTTACCTTTCAAGGCTATAGTTTCTTCAGGGAACCTTCCAGATCTCTGTGGACCTATATTGAAATTAGAGTTTATGTGCCTGTCTCATTCTCTAAACCAGGCTCCTCCAGTGTGGACACAGGAAGTTATTTTCCTAATGCAACCAAGAAGTAGATGCAGGGGAACTATTTCCTTTTGAGATGAAAGTCACCGAGCCTGGCCATTTACCTCTGCGTATATAGAACTGTGGTGTTCCCTTAGGTCTCTGCTTCCTGCCCTCATGCAAATTACCCTTTATTTAGGGAAAATAAATAAAGCATAAACAATAAGAGAACTTTTGCAAACGAAGATGGTAAAGAATTGTGGAGAAATTCAGAGGGGATGAGAGTAAGAGAATCAGCTGAATGAGTGGATGTCTCTCACCATGGTCTCCTTGACTTGCTCAATAAATACCATTGGACCAAAGAAGGCCAATATCCAGTCTTTATCTTCCTCTAGTCTTTACTATTAGAGGCAAAGACATTGTTTTGAAAGAGCAGTATGCAATGGTTTTATGATGTATCTTTTATATGATAGTTCTTATTGTTTTCAATATTTTAATTGATGTCTTCGATTTGCCTGAGAGCTTTAAATATTTTATGATCTTGAAATGGCATGTGAAGGCATCAGGGCTTATAATTGATGCCTGCCGTTTTCATTTGACTGAGGTGGTGCTGTTACTGGAGTGATGGTCATCTGGGTGAGTGTGCCCTGTCAATGGAGGAGATGGAAGAGCTTTTTAAAATCTGCACTATAAGCACTTACTCTTGCGCTCACTTTCTTTCTTTAATTACATAATTAATCCGTCCTTAATGAGAGGGATGGAAACAAAGGGGGAAGGAAAGTAAGGCAAAAAGAAAAAAAGTTAAACATTCATAATCCCAGCAGCTACTATTTTTTTTCTTTTTTTTTTTTTTTGGCTGCGTTGGGTCTTCGTTGCTGTGCGCAGGCTTTCTCTAGTTGTGGCGCATGGGGGCTACTTTGCGGTGTGCTGGCTTCTCATTGTGGTGGCTTCTCTTGTTGCAGAGCACAGGTTCTGGGCACGAAACCTTCAGTAGTTGCATCTCACAAGCTCAGTAGCTGTGGCACACGAGCCCTAGAGCACGCGGGCTTCAGTAGTTGTGGCGCATGGGCTCAGTAGTTGTGGCTTGCAGGCTCTGGAGCACAGGCTCAGTAGTTGTGGCGCATAGGCTTAGTTGCTCCTCGGCATGTGGGATCTTCCCGGACCAGGGCTCGAACCCATGTCCCCTGCATCGGCAGGCAGATTCTTAACCACTGCACCACGGGGGAAGTCCCACCAGCAGCTGCTATTAATATCTCAGTGTAAAGCTCTAAATACTTTGAAAAAAATATTTCCTTTTAAAATTTTACCACAGAGAAAATTACAATACCAATTTTCTCACTAACAGAGAACTTCCAGGTCAATAAATAGTTTTCAGACTATGTTCCAAGGAGTGGCAGGGGCTGCCCAGCTCAAGAGAATAGGGACCCTGCAAAGGGCCAGGGGGCCCATCTGGTTTTCCCTCCTCAGTGCAACTCTACTCTTACTGGAATATATTGTGTAAGAAACAATTATTTTTGGTAACAGGGTTTCATTGCTCATATAAATAGCACCTTGTAAAAAAGTCACATTTCCACTGAGTAGAGTACTATGTGCCCATCCAAAGTTAAAAACTCTGATAAACACCTCTGTCCATATGCCCTCCCTCCCTGGATGTTGGGCTTTTGCTTGGCCCTGGAGCAGCCGTCCGCTGTGCCCTGCAGAGACTGTGGCCACCTCTGCCTGTTGGACTGAGCTGTGCAGACAGTTGACCTGCTGGATGGGAATCGGCTCATACCTGCTCATGTTTATCAGGGGCGCCATTGCTGGCCCCAGCTCAGCTGAGGAAGCGTTGGTTGACTAACAAGTGAGTAGGAGGAACTGCACGGTGCCAGTTGCTGAGAAGGCAGTAGAGGCACCACGAGGTATTCTGGGGTGGGCCCAGGCTGGGGGTCAGAAGGTCACTGGGTGGGTGGCAGTAATAATCAGCAAGAAGAAGGGGAGAAATGTTTACAAATCAAGTATCCGATAAGGGTCTAATATCTGGACTATAAAAAGAACTCTTACAACGCAACAACAAAAACACAAACAACCCAGTTTTTAAGAGGGCAAAGGGTTTGAATAAACATTTCTCCAAAGATATACAAATGATCAAAAGCATATGAAAAGATGCTCGACATTGTTAGTCATTAGGGAACTGCAAACCGAAACCGCAATGAGATACTATTTCACACCTACCACTAGGATAGCTATAATAAAAAAGACATGGTGTTTTTGTGGTGTTTTGAGTGTTGGCAAGGATGTGGAGAAATTAGAGCCTTAGACATTGCTGGTGGGAACGTAAAATGATGCAGCCACTGTGGAAAGCAGTCTTTCAGTTCCTTAGCAGATTCAACATAGAGTTGCCATTTGACCCAGCAATTTCACCTTTAGGTGTATACCCATGAGAAATGAAAACATACGTACGTTCAGAAACTTGTACACAAGTGTCCAGAGCGGCATTATTCATAAGAGCCCAAATGTCCATCAGTTGATGAATAAACAAAATATTGTATATCCATACAATGAAATGTTATTCAACCATGAAAAGGAATGAAGTACAGATATATGCTAACAAGTGGATGAACCTTGAAAACATGGTAAGTGAAATAAGCTAGACACAGAAGGTCACATGTGGTGAGATTTCCAGAATAGGCAAATCTATAGAAACAGAAAGTAGATTGGTGGTTGCCCAGAACTGGGAGTGTTGGGGGAAATCGGGAATGACTCTTTTGGGGGGTAATGAAAATGTTCTACAGTTGACTGTGGTGATGGTTTTACAGCTCTGTGAATATACTAAAAACCACTCACTTGTATACTTGACATATAACATTATATTAGTTGTAGGTGTACAACACAATGATTCGATATATGTATATATCATGAAATAATCACCACAGTAAGTCTAGTTAATACTCATCACCACACTTAGTTACAAATTTTTGCATGTGATGAAAATTTTTAAGATTTACTCTCTGTGTATATACTAAAAATCACTTACTTGTATACTTTTCGATCGTGAGCTTTATGTTATGTGAATTTTAACTCAATAATAATTTAAAAATCAGTGAAAGTCAAGTTTACATTGTTTTTGGCTCCTAAGAAACTCCCTTAAATGGGCTTCTTACACTTGATTATGGAACAGTAATTAAACAGTCAGAGTATAAACAATACATACACCTCCATAAGTCAAAGGGAAAATGGAGCGTCCGTGTGGTATACCTGGGAAAAACAGACAAAAATGTTCTTCATCTGAAATAACTGATAGGAGAGGTAGAGAGAGAAATCTCAATGGGTATGGGACATGATATTTTTGAGAGTGAGCCAGTACATTTTTGGCAAAAAGGAAGCATTTAACAGGCCACTAGTTTGTAAAACTAAACTGTAAACTGGAGCAAATTTTCAGCGTTATCTTCAGTTACGTAGGGTTAGTAACTTGTATTGATGCTTTCTCAGCTCAGTCCTGTTTCTTTTTTTCCAAATCATTGTTCTAAATCCCGACTTAGAAGGTGCATTTTTGAAGCTCAAGACACAAGATTCATTCATTTAACAAATACCTTTCAAGCTCCTACTCTGTGTGGGGCAGTGTCCCGGGTACATCAGTGAACAGAGACAGATTCCTACCCTCAAGGAGCTTAGATTCTAGTGTGTGTGGACACAGCCCACAACTACACGCATAAGTCAGTCAATCAGGCAGTAGATTAGAAGGCGATAAAAGCTGTGGAATAAAAGGAAAAGGAGCGGGTGTTAGGAGTGGGTTGGTGCAGGTGGTTGTATTACATAAAATGGCCCAGCCCCGTTGAAAGGTGAGATTTGAGCAAAGACATAAAGGAAGTGAGGGAGTTAACCAAGCAGGTGTCTGCGTGTCTCTGAGGGAAAAGCATCCCCAGCAGAGGGAACAGCAACACAAAGACTGAGAACGGGCCTATTATGTTCAAGGAAGAGCAAAGGGTCTGGATTGTCTGGAAAAGAGCCTGAATCCGAAAGGAACTAGGAGGGTCAGATGATGCAGAGCCTACCTAGCGGGCCATTGTGAGGAATTTCCCTTTTTAAAATTGAGATATAATTCACTTATCAGAATATTTACCTTTTTAAAACATACAATTCAATGGTTTTCGGTATATTCTCGGCTGTGCAACCATCACCACTAATTCCAGAACCTTTTCATCACCCCAGAAAGAAACCCTGTACCCTGCAAGCAGTCACTTCCCATTCCCCCCTCCTCCCCAGCCCCTGTCAACCACTAATCTACTTTCTGTGTCTATGGATTTGCTTTATTCTGGACATTTCCTAATAATGGAATCATACAATATGTCAGTTTCTGTGTCTGGTTTCTTTCACTTACCATAATGTTTTCAAGGCTCATCCACTTGCAGCATGTATCAGAATTTCAGTCCTTTTTATGGCCAAATAACATTCCATTGTAAGGATATGCCGCATTTTGTTTATTCATCAGTTGATGAACATTTGTGTTGGTTCCACTTTTTGGCTCTTAGGAATAATGCTGCTATGAACATTGTGTACAGGTTTGGTGTGGGTATATGTTTTTATTTCTTTGGTATATGCCTGCGAGTGGAAGGACTTTGTTTTGTTTTGTTCTGGGTAAAATGGGGAGCCACAGCAAGGTTTTGGACATATCTGAGGATCACTCTGGCTGCCTTGTTGAGAAAAGACTGTGGCGTGAACAAAAGGGAGCCTAGTCAGAAAACTGTTAACGTTGATTTAGGTGAGGAATGATGGTGGCTCAGACCAGGTTGGGAACAGTGATGGTGGAGAAGTGGTCAGACTCTGGATGTATTTTGAAGGTAGCCAGTATAATTTCTCTTCGAGTGAGAAAAAGTGAGGATATAAAGATTAATCCAAAGGTTTTTGGTTTGATCAGCTGTAAGGATGGAGTTGTCATTACGTGAGATGAAAAAGGCTTGAGCAGGAGAGCAGGAGATCAGTTTGGATATATACTGAGGTTGAGGTGTTAGACGTCTAAGAAGAGCTGTCAAGCAGGCAGTTGGATAAATGAGTCTGGAGTTCAGGAAATAGTCTGGGCTGGAGATATAAATTTGGGAGTCATTGACATCTAGATGGTATTTAGAATCATGAAATAGAGCAAGATCACCAAGGTTCCCATGTACTTTAAGGGCAAAATAACATAAATATGGATAGAGCGTGGTAATACTTTCTGTTTATTGAGTTCCAGCAATGAGGTCATGTTATAACTGAAAACACACATCATGAGAGAAGCTTCTCTAGAAATGCACATTTAATGTGGTGACGCTACAGTCACCCAGCGTGTATATAAGAAGTCATTCGCTAACGCCTTAAGGGCGTATGCATCAATATCGTGTGAAGTCTCTTTTGTTCTAATTATGCTTTCCGTTTTTTGGTTATTTTCCTGTTCTCCCACGTACACCTCAGCTTATGATCGGTGTGAAGGAGTAGGAATGGTTGTGCTGTTGAGACATTACCACCCCCAACGTTGGTGGTAACCTTACCTAACTTGACTAATTTGCACTGTTCCCACGTAGAGAAAGTCGTTTGACAGCAGAAGGAAGAGGATGGTAAAAAGCACCTTTACATTGTTAGATCACTGACCAAATATTGAGTCCATCCATAAGAGGCAAGTAGAGTGCTGCCTGGTCCAGAAACCACCTCAGGGAGGAGTAATTTCAGATCTGAGGGGGTTGAGCCTGGAGGAAACCGAGCGGAGGAAGGTAGGAGTTATACTGAAATATTTGAAAGGACCCAGACTTGTATGTTGCTCTAGATAGAACCAGGATTCGTGGGTAAGGATTGCAAATGGACAAACTTCCATTTAAATAGGAAGGAACTTTCAGATCATTAAAGCTGCAGAGCTATATGCAGGGTATTGCGTGCAGTTCAGCAGCCACTTCTTCGCCTGCTATGTAGGAGGGGGATCGTCAGTCAGGGTGCCACCAGAGGGACTCCACGCTGGGCTCGGACCTCTGAGTGCTCTGCCAACTTGTAAATCCCATGATTCTCAGGTAGCATGGCTTAAAAAAGAGAGGATGGACTTGGGAAGGGCCTTTGAGAGTTTCTACATTTCCGTGATGCAAATAGGCCCTCGTTCTTCAGAGGATTTTAGTCCAGTCTGGTATTGTTTAACCAGCGAATCTCAGGTTGAAGTGAATGGTTGGGTTGCAACAGTGCATTCCAAGGGTTAGAGCACGTGAGTGATCGGCTGGACAGACTGAGTTTGGGCAGGTTTTTTAGAAATACACTGCACTTCTGTACATGGATTGTCCTTCATTCTGTAGAGACCTTGGGATTCTTTGTTCTATTTATCTTATGTGTTCCAAATGCTGATGTAGTTTAATCCTAACACTTTTAGAGGGTTGAGAAAAGAAATGTTTCAAGTTTGAATACAAACCCTTGGAGTCATTAAATATTCCCAGTGGAAGCAAGCACAGAGGTCACGTGGTCCCATTTCCTCATTTTATAGAAGGGAGGACGCAAGGTCTACCCCAGAGCAGTTAGTTGATTCAAACCTTCTGCTCTTATTCCTGCAACAGTGATTTATCCACAGTTACTTTCTATTTAAGATTTGGAAACAACTACCTTATGAGAAGTACTTATAATGTGCCAGGCACTGCACATGCATTTTCTTATTTAAAATATCACCTGTAAGTGCTATCTTGGAATATTCATGCTTCAGGAAGAAGCATCTGCTTAGAACCAATGGTGGACCAAATGGCTTTTCTCTTATCTTTTCTACCATGTGGGTTTCTCCATAAATGATAATTGGCAAAGGCTCTCTTTACAGCTCTGTGGCCGTCCCTGGGCTTAGAAAATGCCCACAGCCACCAGCTCAGCTGGCACAAAAACAGTTTTGGGTCCTGTTCCCATGTTTCAGTCAATCTGTCTAGAGAACAATGGAACTCCTGAAACATTCTAATGCTCAAATGTAGTGTAAAGAGGACAACAGAAAATTTCAGGCTTCCGTGTTTGAACTACACCCCCGCAAATGGTTGGGGACTTGTCATTAAACAGGAAAACTCGATGTGTGCCCCAGCATCACTCAGTGTTCCAGTCTCCATGCTGTAGAGAGATGTAACGCTTATTCCTATTCCCAGATCTTTCACCTTTTTACATGAGGCTAATATTTGAAAATTCTTTCTTTCCCTGGAGTGTCAGACCTCCTGTCAACTCACCGTAAAGACAAGGAATAGATTTCCTTTTTCAACAAGTGAGGACAGCTGTGGCCAAGTGTTAATGATTATTGTAAGAGAGGAATACAAATGTTACCATTACTGAGCGCTAAGCTTTGTTTATTTCTCCAGAATTCCCCAAGAGTCTCTAGGCTGGGAATCTTGCCCACAGACCTGATGAACGTCCTCTGCCTCTTTGAAGAGTCTCTAGTTTGATGTGACAGCGTGTGGCAGCCTTCCCTCTTACCAGCAGCATAGCGGCATCAAACCAAATTGCACTCCTCTTGGAACTGTGTGTATTTTTACTGTCCTCGCTAATGAGGCCCATAGCGAAGGAAGAGAAAAATAACAAGTGGGCAGTGCATTTGATTCTAGGAGAACTGCAAACCAAGGGTGGAGATTGTCAAGAAGGCAATTCAACGGGGAGAGATGTTTATTTTTAAATAAGAGCTTCCAATGAGTAATCCTTTGTAGCCAACATTAGAACTAGATGCCTCACTAGGTGGATGTGTATTCAGAGATGCATATCGTTTTATATGAAAATCCAGAAGGCCGAATATAAACGTCATTAACCAGGTTCTTCTCAGGGCTTAGGAAGAAACTGTCCGAGGCCACCCTGCTTTCTGTGTATATGATATATTCCATCTGCCTGAAGCCCTCCTTTGCAATGAGAAGTCTCACTGTTAGGTGAGATTGAGATGGGAAAGGGGCCAGTGGAAAACTCACTTCACTGATGGGCTGCAGAGCCCTAATTAATACGTTCCTCACTTGCCTCATACCTGGGGTGGCTGATGATTACCACCGGTGTCCCCACCAATGAAGGGTTCACCCAGAGGCCCATGTGGATTTCAGAGGAAGGCGTGTGCCATGAAGTCCAATTCTAAGAGACTAATGAACACACACATAGTCTCCAATGTTGGAGCCTTGGAGTCTGGGAGTGTGGTGTGATGAATCAGGGTAACAAGTGCATGGTTTGGGGGAATATGAAATTTCATCAGTTCAAGTCCAAGTCATTGAAGAAAGCTTCCCCTTTGGGTACAAGGAGGCACAAGTGGCGTGTGCTAGGTTACACTCCCAGGCCTAGTTTCCTTTGGAAGGTGGGGAACTAGGTGCCAGCCAAAGCTCTGGGTCATCTTCTTTTGTGTCCCCTCAGATCTCAGGGGGTTTCATGAGTGCCTGGGGTCTACACAAACATTGATGTTTCATGTAGAATGCAAGAGCCTGGTGGAGAGAGGCTATCTCAGAATCAGTTGTAATAAAAATAATATTTAATAATTGACATTGTAGAACATTTACTTTGTCTCAAGCAGGGCATCATTTCTTTTCATCCTCACAACTTCTATTAGTGTCCCCTTTTATAGGTGAGAAAAATGAAGCTTAGAGAGATCAGGAGAGTTATCCAAGGTCACCCAGCTGGCATTGAAATCCAGAGTCCCAGGGCTCAAGCCCTGAACTGCTCTGCCTCGTTCCAGAACTGGCTTAAGTGCCTGGAATGTCACAGTCTCTTTTTTTAAATTGAAGTATAGTTGATCTACAGTGTCGTGTGTCACAGTCTCTTTTACCACAGATACTTACACCTGTCTTGGGGGGAACAGGGCAGGTGCAAGAATAAAGTTTAAATCGCTAACAAGAAATTTCACTAATTAATTTTGGGAGGACACGCTGAGCAAGTCTGAGCACGTTGCTACAGGTGCCATTGCAGGTGGGCACAGATTAAACACGTGCAGGGGTCACAACAGTGGAGCTACCAGAAGGTTAAAAAAGAGAAGGTAACTGGCAGAGCTGGAACATTCACTTTGTGAATTTTGTCAGGTTTGGTGTGGAAACCCCAAATTCTCATTACACAAAACAACTACTTGGAACTGAAGCAGAAAGAATATTTCTTTTTATCTTAGTCTGTCAAATGTTTTTCTCTTCCTTTTCAACTTTTAGTAATGTATTACTAACATACTGATATAAAAATCTATAAGTTAGTTTCCTCATTGCATCTTTATGTTTTTGCTTATGTCTTTTCTTCATTCTAATACCTTCTCCTGAACTGAAGCTCTTCGCTGAAACGGTGCTTTGTCAAGTATAACAGTCAATAGCCTGCTTTTTATTTCTCCTGTTTTATTTCTACTTCCACTCCAAAGATTTCCAGCTCCATATCTTTTCTCTCTTTCCCTTTACCTCTGACCCCTCTGCCTGTGCTCCCTTATTAAGTGTTCATCATTCTGGGTTGTAATTTTGCTCATTCTGGGCAATATTCTGAATCTTACCTCACTAAAGAAAGTGCTAATGAGATACTCCACATTATGCATCTGTGCTCTCCTACAGGTGCCAATAAGCTCAAAGCAGCTGATGGAACCACATAACTGCATTCATCTGAAGCCCAGAAACAGTGAATGAAGGCACATAACCTTGGTCATCTGTCAGATGTACCTCATAACACTGTACAAACACTGAATAACTTCTCTAGTACAGTTTAATGATATAGATGGGTCCCTCTGCTATTCCATGTAGTTTCTGGGATGGATTCCTCTCTGAAATATTTGGCTTACAAATTGGATTGATGGAAAAGAAATTTTGTTGCACAATGAAACAGATTTTGAAGCATTGTTCAAAGGTTGGAGATTTGGAGATTGTTCTAGCAATTTGGAACTTTTTTTTCTTTTTACTGTGGGCCATTAACTAACTTTCTTCCTCTCTCCCTCCCTCCCTCCCTCCCTCCTTTCTTTCTTTTTTTCTCCCTCCCTCCCTTCCTTCCTTCCTCCCTCCCTCCCTCCCTTCCTCCCTCCCTCCCTTCCTTCCTTCCCTCCTTCATTTTTCTCCCTCTCTCTCTTTTCTCCAAAGAAACTTGCAACAGAGTAGATTTCTGTGACAGGAGACCCCGAGAGTTGCTTTTCTTCTCTGGATTAAGTGGGATGACAAAAAAGCAGACACCTTGGTATTTTAAGTCTGTTTTTACAACAGAAGCCGAGAAATTAAAACAATGCTGACCAAGTATCCATCAATAGAGGAATGAATGGATAAACAAAATGTGGTATACCCATACAATGGAATATTATTTGTCTATAAAAAGTCATGAAATTCTGACACATGCCCCAACGTGGATGAACCTTGAAGACATTATGCTAAGTGAAATAAGCCTACCACAAAAGGACAAATATTGTATGATTCCACTTATATGAGGTACCTAGAATAGGCAGATTCATAAAGACAGAAAGTAGAACAGTGGTTGCCAGGAGTTAATGGGTACAGAGTTTCAATTTGGGAAGATGAAAATGTTTTGAAAGTGGATGGTGGTAATGGTTGTCCAACATTTTGAATGTGCTTCATGCTACTACAATGCACACTTCAAATGGTTAAAATGGCAAATTTTATGTTCTATACATACTTTACCACAATAAAAAATTTTATTCAAAAATTGCTGCATGTGAAGGTAGCCCGAGGAGAAAACTCTGCATCTTCTTATAAATTGGTGACCCTGTGTAGCCTTTTCTCTGGGATCACAGATACTGTGGGGGCAAGACTCTTAAGGTGGTGAATGGTGACCCTTCCGCATGAGTGGTATTGACATTTTTTCTATTGGTGTGATGAATAAATGAATAAAGGAAGGAGTTAAGATTCCATTCTGCTTTGCGTCTTGATCGACTGTCATTCTATCTTCTGGTTAAATGTGAGCATCTTTCTTTGCAGCAACCTCCCCCCAGCTGTTCTTCTTAAATATACTGGCATTTACTTAGACTTGACCTTTGCTAAAGGAGCTTTAAAGAAATCCATATACCCTGATTAAAAATAGAAGACTGTATGCCTTCTCAAGGGTTAATGTAGGCAAAGTGAAGACACCTAATTTCAGTGCCTATTTTTCCAGGCTCTTTTTGTAACACATTCCTATGGTATCCTGTCCATCCATTTGGGCTAACACTGCTTCACTGAGCATTTTGTAAAATCACTGAGAAACTCTAGAAAAAGATTCCTGCCTTTTTTTTAAGAGGGTCATATTTGGAACAAAGGAAGGAAGAAAAACATCTCTCGATTTGATAAATCTTTCCCAAGAAAGAAGTTGCAGCAAAGTATAAGACTGAGCAGACAATTCAAGGGAAAAAGAGAGAGAGAGAACATTACATACAGTACTATAAAAATGGTTCTTGTTACAGAACTTTAACATACCTAAAGTAATTTAATTCCTAGTATCTCATTAATGCTCACAACAACACAGCAAAGTAGTTATTGTTTTGTTCTGAAGTTTCAGCTTTCATAAACGGCTCGCTCAAAGTCACACAGGCCACAGGAAGAAACCAAAGTCTGGCAGAGCCTGAGTTCATGTGTCCCAAAGTCTAGAGTCCCGGGCCTGAGGGCTGGGTTAGTTGCAGAGGGCTGGATCCCCATAGTTAACCTTTGTGACTCTATGTATATGCAGAACGAACCCTTAATTGTAGAAAACTGAGCTGGGGGGGTGTTTCGAGTTCCTTGAAGTATTTCACCAATGCAACTCATATTCTGCCACCTCTTTCTTTGTGCACTTGTAAATATGATCCCACCACGTGTTTCTGAAATGGTCTTTAACATATGAATTTGAGATTTTAAATTTGACAGATTTAATAGATTGGTAGCCTATACAAATCTAAAAGAGAAAAGTGCCATGCTAGGACCCACTGTATGATTTGTGCGGCCCAGTGCAAAAGGAAATGTGGAGCCCCTTGTTCAAAAATGATATAAAAATTTCAAGATGGTGACAGCAGAGTATTTAACCAAGCACGGGGCCTGGAGAAGCTGCAGCCAGTTTTGCAGACCTGCTCCTTCACGTGCACCTTGGCGGCTGCTTTGGCCTTTCCTCACACTCTTACAAGTAGCCTGGTTACATGCCTTTCTCCTTGACATCATATAAAGTGAAGAGGCAAAGGAGCAGTAGTAAGTAGTCCTCAGGCCTGAATTCTGTCCTCTAACCCATATTTTTAAATTGGATGTTTGTTTGTTTTGTCTCCTCAAAACATGAAAATTTTCCATTGGTAGAGTGCCCTCTCTCTTCATTGCTTTGGTGGCAACTCTTAGGCTCTCTTAACTTTAAAAAATCCTCTAACATCGTTAAAAAATGAGCAAACCCACCTGACATTTGGCCACAATTTTGACAACAGACCCCAAGAGTAGGTACACTCCCTGAAAACACTACCAAATATACACTCCTTCTCACAGCGTAGGGTTGTATCGGAGGATGTGAGGAGACAGGGACCTGACTGTGGCAACTGTCACAGCTCCGTCTGAGCAGTGCCACACAGCCTGGTTCCTGAAGGAACAACCTCTACAGAATGAACCACACTTGCAGCCTGGAAGAACCTGGCGCCTCCTGGTCTGTCCATTCCTGGGATTAGATCTGAACCATAGGCCATGTCACTCCTCTGCTGTGGCCCCATCCATCCCCCGTCTGGATTTTGATGAATGGAAGGCTTGGGTCTGGGCTGACTGTAATGGAGACTTATAGGAGAGTGAAGCATTTTAGCTTTAAGAAAATTATTATAAGTATCTCAAGGCACTGAAGTGGTGCTCCATTTGCATTTCAGACGCTAAAATCAGAGGGCAGATCTATAAGAGGTTAATTTTTTGAGTGAGTCCTTAATAACAGAGGCACCAAGATGAGATTCTGTATGCCTTCTCCTGGCTTTGCCGTTGGAAGATGCAAAATATACTGATAAGATTAAAGCTCTTCTAGTGACTCTTAAGGGAGCCTCTCGTGCTCTTTTATTTGCAAATGACCTCTACCCTCCATCTCAGAGGACTCCCTGGGCTCCAGCACCCTGGCTTCCCTTGCAGTGGATCCTGTGGATTTGTATGGACAGGGAAGCAGATTCTTATCTCCTACAAGTCACTGTCAGACATGGAACAGCTAGTCCAGCTTCCACACTCTGGCAGCTAGACCTCTTTGCTGAGCCTCTAGGTAAAGACCACTTATGGATCATTATAAGTCCATCCACCATAAAGCAGTCCTTCTGAATTTTAGGCCGTTCCTTGAACAAACTTCTTGAAACAACAGCCTAAGGAGGACTAACACATCCTTTTCAACCCTCAAGAGCAGATATGAGAACGCAGCATCATTTGCTAAACTGCACTTGCATGTCCCTTATGAATAAACATGAATTGGATACATGATGCAAATATAGAAAAGATATTTATATCTCATGGAAGTAAATCTGATGGCTCATTTCATTTTAAAATTATCCAGTCTATGATCAAGTCCTGGGGTAGAAATCTAAGAGGTGTCAGGCCCCATGGTGGACTGAAGTGACTTTGGGATAGCCCGCAAGTGTTATCTCAGCCTGTCATTTTCCAAGACAGTCAGATTCATTACATTTTAACCATAGTACTGTATCCTTCTTGAAAGATTTAATTTTAGTGTTTGCTAAGTTTGTAATTTTTTTAAAGCAAAAAAAAAAAAAAAGATTTATTTTCCATTTCTGATTCTTCTTTGGGATGTGAGTATGTAATGTCCAGGGTTATCTAAAGGAAGAAGCAAACTTTCTGCCCAGAAGGTGTCATAGTATAATATGGTGTAACTTAGTTTAATATAGACCAGAACTCTCTGTTTCTTTAGACACTGCTAATGCTATTTATATTATTCTAGGACTACTCATAATAGCTAACATTCACTGAATGCTTACAGTGTGCGTGCCACTTTGCTAAGAACTTTATACTAATTATCTTACTTAATTTTTACAGAAACGTTTTGAGGCGGATACCGTTAATATCCTAATTTTACAGAGGGAAGAGACAGAGGGTCAGGGAGGTTAAGTAACATGCCCAAGAACAGCTTGCTTATCCGTGATTGAGCTGTGTATAAAGCCCGTACTTGTAACAATTGGACTGTTGTATGTAGAGCTGTCTGACTACCTGGGGTAGTAAATCAGCTTGCTTGCCCACGATAATCAAATGTTGGTCTCTACCTTGAATATTGAACTTGGCAGGACACAGTGCTATCTGTGATTGATTTGTGATTATCTGCAATGGGTAGATCCAGGGAAAGGAAAAATGCAACTCGAGCTGCCATGCCTATATTAGATTACTCACAAACATGAGGGACTTCTTTGTGGACCACATGCCGTCTGGGCTTCTGTAGAACACATTTTTTAAAACTATTTATTTATTTATATTTTTTAATTTTTCGCCGCGTTGGGTCTTCGTAGCTGCACGCGGGCTTTCTCTAGTTGCGGCGAGCGGGAGCTACTCTTCGTTGGGGTGTACAGTCTTCTCATTGCGGTGGCTTCTCTTGTTGGGGAGCACGAGCTCTAGGCACGTGGGCTTCAGTAGTTGTGGCTCGCGGGCTCTAGAGCGCAGGCTCAGTAGTTGTGGCGCACGGGCTTAGTTGCTCCGCGGCATGTAGGATCTTCCCGGATCAGGGATCGAACCAGTGTCCCCTGCATTGGCAGGTGGATTCTTAACCACTGCGCCACCAGGGAAGCCCCTAGAACACATTTTTATTACACAGTCTATATTTGTATTTCTAGCCTGTCAGTGGGCTACTTACTTAAGAGCAGGCAGTTTCATATTAATGTCTTATCAAAAGCAGTGCCCATTTCCCATAAATTCTACTTTTGGATTTGTTTTCTTTCTCAATATTGAGTCCTTGGAAAATAGTATGTACTATGAAAAATATTTGAGTGGTTTATTGCCGTATGTGAACCTTTCGCTCAAGAATCCCAGGTGCTTGTGATTTCCCTGTTTGTGAAGTACATTGTTAACTCCAATTATAGCTGGAGAAATAAAAACAGAGCAAGTAAATGCTGTTTCAAAATATCTGTAATATTGGCAAATAAATCAGATCCTTATAATTCTTCATTTTTACAGGAAATTCAAACACATATCCACCTCTTCAGTGATGAAGAATTTTTGCTCTTTCATTTTGTTGCTTAGATTGGCATTTGTCCCATGAGAAATCACTGAACAGATTTAATTTTGTTTATTCTTTCTTTTGAGACAGCATATTTATTCTCCACCAGAATTATCCAAAGAATGAAATGAATTTCAACCAGAGATGTAAGGACCTAAAAAATTTAGGTCAAAGCTAACATATAAGTCACTTTGTCTTGCTGACATCGGTCTTTTCACATTTCTCTTCTGAAAAGAAAATAACTATATATTGATATTTCAGAATTAAAAGTAGCCTGCATCACTTACTGAGGTTGTTTCCTGTTACTCTGATATAAAAACTTCTATTTTCTTCATCTAGGGCATTCTGCTCATATCAAAGACAGCTGGATAGACACAGGTAACCTAAAAGTTCTGTGCTGGATTCAGAGTATGGTGACCTAACTTGGGCTAGATCATACAAGCTGGCCCAAGGGAAATGTTACTATAGCCTGAGCAAGAGCTACTGGCCTCCAGGAGCTCCTTATGAAGGACAGAAAACAGGGAGCCCTAAGCAGGACAGTAGATTAAAATCTAGTAAACTGAATTCTGGGTCAGGCCTTAACTCCTGAGTAATTTTGGCTAAGTTACCAAATTTCTCTTGACCTGTTTCCTTGATTATAAAATGGAAAAAATAGACCAGAAAATCTCTAAGTTCCTGCCAAATTTAGAATTTCAAGGATCCCATGGTACTCTGTGCCGGGGACCTTCCTGGTGTCTGCTGTCACAGGAGGGCAATGAAACAGCAATGCTGCTTCACTCTCTGCATCTTGTTGGGGGGGACATTCCCACTGAGCCCCCTGAACACAAGGGCTGAGCACTGTCAGCTCTTTCCCAGGAAGCAGTTGAAACGCTTCACCGTTGTCAGAAATGCCACTTTGGTGGCCTCTCTAGGTTCCTGAGGTGTTTCATTGAAGCAGGATTCAGGTTCTCTAATGTTTCCTTTGCTTAAGATGATATTACAAGCTTTGTATGCTTTCTTCTGATGGGGAGAGGGAAGAGTTCAGTTCTCTTGAATACAGTTCACCTGTCAACTTAGACAGACTTTTCAGTAACCTTAGTTCCTTCTGTGTGCAACTAGGGCTGATAAGAGAACAGGGTTAAACTGGGCCATGAAAAAGCCAAGATTATCATACTTCACGATATTTAAAAAAAACAACAACAAAGGTGGAAAGCCAGAGCAAATGATAAGGCCATCATGGCCACTAAAGTTTTGCACTGACTTGTGAAGCAAAGGATATTTTCCAAACTGCCTTAGGCCAATTTGGTTATTTATAATTATTTTTGGTAGATATCTTAGCTTCCCGTAGTTCAAGGTAAGTGAGGCCATAGGTTTCCTCCCACAGAATATTTTCAGGTGGTATTATAAAGAAAATAAACCTTAAACTAAACTCTGCCAGAGTTACAAACATGTGTTAGCAAGCTGGCAAAAAAGTTTTACCATCTGTTTTGTAAACTTGATGAAGAGCCACATCATTGTCCTTTCAGGCACACACTCCTTCAGCACCTTGTATAAAAGATACACTAGAGGCAGGTGTGGTTCTTTGCTGATGACATGATTCATCTAGTTAAAGTTGGGCAAAAAATTCCTCCTGTAAGGATCTGAACAATGGACCAATTGGATTCTAATCTATAGGCTAATTGGGCTCGCTGGATTCTTATGTACTGTTTGTGTAAGAGCAAGATTACCTACATAATATTTCTATCCAATCCACATATTTTGAACACAACCATTTTCACCAAAGAAAACCCATTTCTAACTTGCATTATTTTAATTATCAATGTTTCTGCTGTTGACCAGTAATAAAGGTAGCCAAACCAATTATAGTGACTGCCTCTGGACTGTTACCTTCCAATTAGAATCTCTCAGATAATAACTTGGACTGTCACAGGCACCGACCAATCAGAACAGATTCTTGTCTTAGCTGATGCTTAATTGAGGAAGGCCCCTACTGAGCCAGAGTTGTATCAGAGAGCTGCCAAGGCAATAGGACTTGAGTAGCTAAGATCTGAGAGAGAAGGGAACTACAGAGAGTTGAGAAGATGCTTTTCTTGCTCAGGTCATCTGCTGAGAATACAGCAGACCTTTTGGCAATATCATGGGAATTTGTGTTCAGGGCTGCTAAGGTAGGCAGGACTTGAGAGGTCAAGATCCTGGAGAGAAGGAAGTTATAGAAAAGTGAGCTAGATACTCCAGTATATTTTCTTTTGAAGCATTTGACAAATATTACTGTACAGAACAAGAAACAAAGGAGCTAAGTAAAAAAACACTGAAGAGTTTTCAGTATCACAATGCTGACTAAAAAATATTGACATTCAAAGCCCACCAAGGAGAAGAGGCATGACCAGATACCCCTTTGGGATCCTTAAGAGAGCTACACCTAGGAGTAGAGGTAAACCCAAAGTAGACCAAGCCATACAAAAACTCAGTAAGTCTTTGACTGGGTTTTGGTGATCACCACCATTCTGCCTACCAGAGGATAAGGTCACTGAAGGAAGAGAGTATTTTCAAGAGTGTCTAAATTTTTCCATATTCTTTTTCAATAAAGAATTACCAGGCATACCAGGAAACAGGTCCAAGAGAAAAAAATAGGCAATGGGAAAAAAAAAAAAACCCACCTATAAATGACCCACTTATTGGTGTTATCATTCATAGACTTTAAAATAACTGTGATTGGTATGTTTAAGAAAATGGGTGACATGATGAATAATTTCATCAGAAAACTGGAATTTTTAAAAACCAAATTCTGGAACTTAAAAAATGAAATAATGGATATTAAGAGCTCAATAGATGTATTTAACTGCAGATTAGATGCATTACAAGAAAGAATTTGTGAAAATGGAAAACAGATCAGTAGAAAATATTCAAGTGGATGCATGATGCACAGAGAGCAAAAAGGATGAAAATACTGAAAAGAGCATAAGAGACATATGTAACATATATTACTCTACATAGCAACATGTGATTGGAGTCCCAGAAGAGGAGAAGAAGGAATAAGGCAGGAACAGTATTTTCTGAAAATGATCAAAGACATCAAAACATGGATTCAAGAAGCCTTTCATGCCCCAACTAGGATACATGCAGAGAAAACCACAACTAGTCTCAATGTAGTAAAACTGCTGAAAACAAAACCAAAGAGAAAAATTGTGAAAGCAACCAGAAAAAAAAAATTCATTAATTTCCAAGGAGCAACAATAAGACCAATAGCTCACTTCTCAGAAGAAACAGTGGATGCCAGAGGACAATGGAATGTCATATTAACAGGTTGAAAGAATATAACTGCCAACCTAAAATTTCATAAATCCAGCAAAAATATTCATCAAAACTTGGCATGAAATAGACATTTTAACACAAACAAAACTTGAAAGAATCAATCACCAGTAGACTAACATTAAAAGAAATACTAGAAGTATTTATACGTGTAGAAAGAAAATGATCCCAGAAATGCAAGAAGGACTAGAGAGTGACAGAAAAGGTGAATATGTGCTTAAGTTGAAATATAGTAAAAATATAAAATGGATTGATAGCTGGATAGAGAGATGAATAGATATGTAATAAAGCAAATATAGAAAAATGTTGATTAGAGAGTCTGAATAAGAGTTATATGGGCATTCACTATATAATTCTTCCATTTTTATTTTTTTATTTTTTTATTTTTTTATTTTTTATTTTTTAAACATCCTTATTGAAGTATAATTGCCTTACAATGGTGTGTTAGCTTCTGCTTTATAACAAAGTGAATCAGTTATACATATACAATATGTTCCCATTTCTCTTCCCTCTTGCATCTCCCTCCCTCCCACCCTCCCCATCCCACCCCTCTAGGTGGTCACAAAGCACCGAGCTGATCTCCCTGTGCTATGCGGCTGCTTCCCACTAGTTATCTATTTTACATTTGGTAGTGTATATATGTCCATGACACTCTCTTACCCTGTCACATCTCACCCCACCCCCTCCCCATATCCTCAAGTCCATTCTCTAGTAGGTCTGTGTCTTTATTTCCGCCTTGCCACTAGGTTCTTCATGGCCTTTTTTTTTTTTTTTCCTTAGATTCCGTATATATGTGTTAGCATACTGTATTTGTTTTTCTCTTTCTGACTTACTTCACTCTGTATGACAGACTCTAACTCCATCCACCTCATTACAAATACCTCCATTTCATTTCTTTTTATGGCTGAGTAATATTCCATTGTATATATGTGCCACATCTTCTTTATCCATTCATCTGTCAATGGACATTTATGTTGCTTCCATGTCCTGGCTATTGTAAATAGAGCTGCAATGAACATTTTGGTACATGACTCTTTTTGACCTATGGTTTTCTCAGGGTATATGCCCAGTATTGGGATTGCTGGGTCGTATGGTAGTTCTATTTGTAGTTTTTTCAGGAACCTCCATACTGTTCTCCATAGTGGCTGTATCAATTTACATTCCCACCAACAGTGCAAGAGTGTTCCCTTTCCTCCACACCCTCTCCAGCATTTATTGTTTCTAGATTTTTTGATGATGGCCATTCTGACCGGTGTGAGATGATATCTCATTGTAGTTTTGATTTGCATTTCTCTAATGATTAATGATGTTGAGCATTCTTTCATGTGTCTGTAGGCCATCTGTATATCTTCTTTGGAGAAATGTCTATTTAGGTCTTCTGCCCATTTTTGGATTGGGTTGTTGGTTTTTTCGTTATTGAGCTGCATGAGCTGCTTGTAAATCTTGGAGATTAATCCTTTGTCAGTTGCTTCATTTGCAAATATTTTCTCCCATTCTGATGGTTGTCTTTTGGTCTTGTTTATGGTTTCCTTTGCTGTGCAAAAGCTTTTAAGTTTCATTAGGTCCCATTTGTTTATTTGTGTTCTTATTTCCATTTCTCTGGGAGCTGGGTCAAAAAGAATCTTGCTGTGATGTATGTCATAGAGTGTTCTGCCTATGTTTTCCTCTAAGAGTTTGATAGTGTCTGCCCTTACACTTAGGTCTTTAATCCATTTTGAGTTTATTTTTGTGCATGGTGTCAGGGAGTGTTCTAATTTCATACTTTTACATGTAGCTGTCCAATTTTCCCAGCACCACTTATTGAAGAGGCTGTCTTTTCTCCACTGTATATTCTTGCCACCTTTATCAAAGATAAGGTGACCATATGTGTGTGGGTTTATCTCTGGGCTTTCTATCCTGTTCCATTGATCTATATTTCTGTTTTTGTGCCAGTACCAAACTGTCTTGATTACTGAAGCTTTGTAATATAGTCTGAAGTCAGGGAGCCTGATCATTTTTATTTTTGAAAAATACCATTTCAGAATAAAATGTTGAGAAAAATATATGGACAAATATAAATGAATATTGATCATACAAAACAACAAAAATGAAGTCTCATGGAGTCTAAAATATATGTAGATTAAATGTATGACCAAAATAATACAAAAAGTGGAAGAGGGCTAAATGACGTTCAAGTGTTATAAGGTCACAGCAACATCTGGAAGTACTAAAAGTTATAATTTTATTGTACTATAATAAGTCAAGGACATGCATTGTAATCTCTAGAGTAACTAGTAAAATAATACATAGAAGGGGAAATAGAATGAAAAACACTTGATTAATCTAAAAGAAAGTAAGAAAGGGGAGAAAAGGGAACATAAAAGCAGGTGGACCAATAGAAAACAATTCTAAGATGTTAACTATAAACACAAACATATCAGTAAGTGAATTAAACGGAAATTGACTAAATACTCCAACTAAAAGATAATTATTATCCTACTGCATTAAAAAAGAACAAAAAAAAAATCTAACTATATACTGCTTGTGAGAGACACTCCTTAAATAGAAGGACACAGAGAAGTTGAAAATAAAAGAATGAGAAAAGATACATCTTGTAAATACCAACCAAAATAAGCTGGTGTAATTCTACTTAGATCAGAGAAAATAGATTTTAAGGGAAGAATCATCATTAAAGATAAATAGGAACATTTTATAATAATTAAAGGATGAATCCACAAGAAAGTTACAATTCTAAATTTGTATATATCTAACAACATAGCTCCAAATGTAAAAAGCAAAGATTTGACAGAATTAAGAGGATAAATAAATCAATCCATAATCATAGTGGGAGTCTTTAACACCACTCTCTCAAGAAATAATAGAACAGGCAGACAAAAAATTCAATAAGGATAAAGAAGATCTGAACAATTACTATTAATTAATTTTACCTGATTGATGTACATAGACCATTGTACTGAATATTGACACAGTACAGGTTTTTTTTCCAAGTTACCAGAATTGACCATATGCTGGCTCATAAAGCAGGTCTTGAAAAATTTCAAAGACCTAAATTTATTCAGAGTATGTTTTCTTGACCAAAGAGAAACTAAGCTAGAAATCAATGACAAAGAAAATAGAAAAATCGCCAAAGGTTTGGCAAGTAAGCCATCCACGTATAAATAACCCATGGGTTGAAGAAGAAATTTCAGTGGAAGTTAGATAATATTTTGAAGTTCAATGATAATGAAAATTTGACATATGAAGTGCTAACCAATCATTCCTGAAGTGTGTATTCCTGATTAAGGCATTTTAAATGTTAAGTAACTTTCCCTATAGTGTAAATTAATACTAACTCGCATATATATCACGCTATGTATGCTGAAGGACTGTATTTTAAAGCAAATTGCTGACAGTGACAGGAATGGAGATAATTATAGTAATGCCAGTGCTTTATGTGAAATTTCCAATTTTTAAATAAAAAGCAATGCTTAGATGAAGCTATTTTGAAAACACAGTTGTTCTATCATATTATATTCATCCATCTAAAATAGTACAAAAATACAAAATATGAAAATAATGCACATGTAATTTCCAAGGTGATTTCTCAACATTCAGACATCATTTATTAAACATCAAATTCCCATCTTCTTCCATTTCCCTGTGTATCTCTTTCCCACGTGGAAGTCTTCCTGGCAGCCGAGGGAGGAAGGAGGGATGAAAACCTGGGCTGCCATACTGTATATTCTCATATTTTCAACCCGATGGCTTTAGTGTGATCGGAGAAGCTGGAAACTGAATCAGAGACCTCAGGGGCAACCCAAGTGATGAGTCAGCCTGGATGTGAAGGTTATCACTGTTGGCTCTATGTGCTTAATTAGAAGCTAGTGGAATATTATCATCTACCAGCAAAAATCTTCACTTGAGAAGCAAGTGGGTTAAGGAAGAACATGCTGAAAACAGAGTTTGTGAACCATAACTGAAAACTGTTTATCCACAGCAACCACCAGCAATAGCGAGGGTGGGAGAAAGTGCAGCCATTGGCAGTCTTCGCACAGAGCCTGTGTGTAAGCAGCGGGTAATTTCTTTGAAGCTGTATCTGATGGCACTCAGTCCTGTTCACTGGGCTTTCTTCCTGAACAGATAGTTTAAATCTGTGTGGATTGTCAAGTTTTCATCCTCCTAATAATGTAGTCATTAATATTTGACTTTCTTTCAGCCTGAAATTTTCAATAATTTAATAGCTGCCCTCACCAGCTGCCTGTGAGGAAGGTCAGTCTTGCCCACTGCCTTGTGGTTCTGTGCTTCAGTGGGGCAGCTCTGAGAACACCGGGCAAAGAGGCAGGAGCGAGGCTGGTCTCCCCTCACTCCTCTCTCTTGCCCACCTACATTTCCTTTACTGGCTTCCATTCTTCTTTTCCTCCACCTCTTCTGGGCCCTGGGGATGTGACGTCACTAAGTCCTAGGCTGGATAGAAAGATTCCTCTTTGGTCATCAATGGGAGGGAGGTGGCATTTTAGCTCCAGAAAGAAAGGAGCCAGGCTGTTGAAGGAAGTGAATTTCACCTTTATCTTTACCCTGACTCTTGTGGAAGATACAAATCAATTAATTCACCCCATTCTTATTCAGCATCTTGCCATCCTGAGGTCCCTTCCCAACCCTTCCCAACTCTTCGGAATTCCTTCTCTAATTAAGTACAGTGGTAGAAAATTCAAAGTTTTGCTTGTGTGTATAAGGGGCCGGGGGGTGCATATCCTTCCCTGGAGAGGGTCCTAACACTTTACAAAAATAATCTAGATTAATTCAACATCATCAGAGTATGAAGAGGTTAAATAAATCAGCCTAGATAGACTAAGTGATGTAGCCAAGGCCACACAGTGAATTTAGAAGTAAAGTCAGATTAAAGATAGAGTCCCTACTTCATACTGACTTTTCCTGCCATATTCCTTGGGAACTATGAGATATGAGGTTATTTTCTGATTTTATTTTTTCTGGACAGGTTAACCTGGCTAAATAGCTGGGGGCACATGACTGACTCATAAATAAATAGGTAATGTTAGTGGTATAATTTTTGTGACCCGAAAAGTTTCTGCTCACAGATTTTCTATATCTATAATTTACTTACAAATAAATCAAGGTCCCGGGAGGCAAAGACGACAGCATCGCTTCAGAAAGCATGTGTTTCTTGGAAACAGCTTATTAGTATACATGGCTTTCAGATTAACCAATTGATGTCCTGGGCCTGAAGGGATGGAAGACTGCACAGAAGCCTTGTTTTGTTGGGCTTTTGCTTGTGGTGTTCAGGCTGGTAGGTCTGATGCTTGGTAAAGTGTGGAGGTGATTATGGATGCCAGGTAAACAGTGTGGAATGTGTGAAGAGGCCATTTTCCTTGGGGGAACTCTCTCTCCCTCAAGATTCTGCTGGGGCTTGGCCAGGGTGAGAGCATCACTTTCTCCCCAGCTCTTTGACCTTTCAGTGCGCACTGTTTCCGGCTGGGTGGCTGCGCGCCATTAAGTAGCCTGTAGACAGACGGCCCGCACTCTTGCTAAGAATATGGCAGTTTGGGGGACTGTGTGTCTTAGACTTCCATTCTCTAAGCCCCAGAGCAGAGCATTCAGAGACATTCCTTCCAGTTCTGAAATTCCTTAGGATGAAGTTGTGGGTTTACCTCGGAGAACTGAAAAGGCTGAGCATTTCGCCAGGGTGCTGACCTCACACCTGTGAGCTTGACTGGCTGAGCCCTGGGAGTGACATCTGTCCCAATCTTCAGCTTTATAAAGTGATTATTTGACTTGAAGAAAGAGCATTGATCATTTGGCCCACATCCTGATTCCTAAATAAGACTCGTTTGCAATAAATGTATTGAATATCTCACATTTGAGGTCTGAGTTCTTCACACATTCTAAGCTTTCTGAGTTGGGAAAAATACATTACTCTGTAAAGTACAAAACCTGTAACCCTATATAACCCAAAGAATAGGTTGAACACTGGGTTCATTGTAAATAACATATTAAGGACACCTGGTATGATACCTGTGAACATGCTCAGTGCCTGAAGCAAATTGGCAGGAGTGTCTTCTTCTTTTGCCAATAACTTGTCAAAAACGGACTTGGATTTCCTTCCAAACTCCCAGAAGAACATTCAAGACAAGGTAACTTATGTAGCCTTCAGACTTCACAAGGGCAAGGGCTGGCTCCTGGCCCACTTGAAAAGCCACACTGAATTAGAGAAGGAATTCCAAAGAGCTGGGAAGGGACCTCAGGATGGCAAGATACTGAATAAGAATGGGATGAATTAACTGATTTGTATCTTACAACAAGAGTCAGGATGAGAATAAAGGTGGAATTCATTTCCTTCAACAGCTCAGGCTCCTTTCTTTCTGGAGCTAAAATGCCACCTCCATCCTGTGATGACCAAAGAGGAATCTTTCTATCCAGCCTAGGACTTAGTGGTGTCACATCCCCAGAGCCCAGAAAGGAAGGCAGGCAATGCCAGGTCACTTACAGGTATTCTTAGAGGAAGAATGAACTACTTAGCCCAATGGAGACAGGGTGCTGAGGAGGGATTGGACACTGCCTAATAATTAAAATAGAGACCAAGCCCATGTGATGTGCCTGCCAAGCACTTTTAGATGTTTTATCTTAGACATCCTGGCAATCCTTGAGGTCAGAACCATTATCCCCATTTCACAGATAAAACAGTAGCTTAGAGAACTTAAATAATTCACACGAGGCAGTCTAGTGTAACGTGTGATGGAGGGGACTCTAAAACCACATTGAGTGAGTCCAATTCTTGGCCTTGCCACTTAGCTGTGTGATCTGGAGAAAAGCTTTTAACTTATTTATGTTTCCATTTCCCCATCTGTGGAATACAGATAATAATGTTATGTACTACACAGAGTTGTGATGAAGGTTAAATAAGCCCTTAGACTGGGCTGGCACGTGACAAGTACTGTTCAGCATCTGTTGTGGTGGTTGCTTGTTTGTAGCTGTGCTGAGAGATTTGAACCTAGATTAATTTGATGCTAGGGTTCTTTGTTGCCTGTTGTTTTATGATTTTATAAACTCAAGTGGAATAAATTTCTTCTTTCTCTGGCATCTAAAAAGAGATGATAATCCTGCTTTAGCATACAAAGTTATCATGGAGATTCACATTTATCTACAGAGCACTTTTTAAAGGGAAAATAATTGCCATACTGGGCTAGGAGTTAGAATTCACATCAGAATTAGACTTTGTGACCTGAAGTGTCAACGACTGCCTTTTTTCTAAGACTAGCCATATATTTAGAGGCATATGGAAGTCCGAAATAATCCTGTTCCTTTACCAACACACAGAGGATTGTCAAGCCTTTTGCTAAATTTGGCGCTGCTACACTTCTGTCTTTAGAACTAGCAATCGCTTCATCATGCACACATTGTGTTTCCCTGATATTTTGGTAACTCTTGCACTGCTGCGCATTCATAGGCTGCCAGCTGTACATCGATACAGTTCTCTGAGCATTTGGCCATTGAGGATCCAGCTAAGGTAGCATGCACTTCAGATAAGACGAACTCCAGGCCCAGGACAGATAACCACATTTTGCTTTTCTGATAAGAATGTCACTGTGTCTATTGTTTTATAACTACTTGATACGAAAGGTCATTGTAGCGTGATTTCTTCCAAGAAGAGATTTTAAATTTAATGCAAAACTAGATAAAACGTACATACTTTCTTACATCTTTTCGAGAACAAGGTCGAATAAGGGGCTGTTATGTTAAAACAAAAAAAAGTAGCAACAATTATTCTGGAAAACCAAGACTAGCTTATATTGGACGGCAGGCTCCGTAAGATCAAAATTAGGTTTGTCTTGTTCCAGGGGTTTTATACATATTTGTTTGATTGAATGAGTGAATGAATGTATGAAAATAATAGTTACGATGATAGACAGTATCTGAGTATGAGGAGAATGCCCTCTGGATAAGGAAAGAGAAGTAAAATGGCGGGGTGACTAAAGAACACAGGGCATCAGCAGGTACCAAATCCTTCCTTGTCAGGAGCAGTGTCTCCCTGAAAACCTATCTGTATTAATTGGAAAAGAACTTTATGCTGAGCTCTTTTTTAAACTACACGTGCATTGTCCTAATTTATCTTTTAAAAGTTACATCTAGATTTTCACGTGTCATTTTTCCTCATGCATATATCTGATTAACACACAGCTTTCATGTCTATTTGGCTGTGTATGATATGAATCAAACTTCTGATTTTTATAAGGTGCCATGATTTTCATGCTCTCTTTGGGTGGTGCCAACCACCCTGTGTATACCACATGTCGAGTGAGTTTTTAAGATATTGGCTTTTCCCAAATTCGGCATTTACATTCTTGAAAGTGCTTCCTTTTTCCCACACAGATCTAACTAAATATCAGAGGTACTTGACCTTTCATTTTAAAAACTGTTTGATGTTCTGACTATTTTCAACAAAGATCTCTGTTCTCAAATCCATTCTATGGAGAGAAATCCTCAGTTCTTTTGAGAGGGATAAAAATCCTCTCTTAAGTCCACCGGACCGAAGATCAAGGCATCAGAGCCCCACTTATCTGCAGAGTGATCACTGCCCGTGAAAGAAGGCTCCATGGTGATGGGAATGCTTCAACCCTTGGATAGACCGATGGGTCTGGAGCGAGAACTTGGGAGTTTTACTCCTGGCTGTGCCGCGGGGTGGCTGTCTTGCCTTGTGAAGGTTTGAACATCAGTCTCTTCTCCTGTAAGGCTCTTGTAGTTTTCCAAGGCCGACTCAGCTGTACTGTGGAACTTGATGTCACATGGCTCCACCTGGGCCCACCCCAGGCATTAGCCAGAGGCATTTCCTAAGATGTTCTGGAGATGATTGCCGATGGACGTCTCCTAACTGCCAGGTGCAGCCAGTGCGAGGACTTCCCAGGGAAAAGCACCTGGCCCTGCTTTGGTCATTTTCTTCTACCCCTAGAGACTACTTAATGAAACACCAATTTCCAAGCTTTCAGAGCTGTCCTGTCCCCTCCACACACTGTTTGAGCAGGGTTGGTGAGGACAGGCCAGGAAGGCAGTGCTTCAGATGTAGGGAGAGAGGAGGCCCTGGGCTTAGGTCTGTCTGGGAGCTTCCACCCACCATTACTCCCTCCACTCCTCTGGGCATAGATGGCCCCGTGCTAGGGCTTCCTCTCCAACCCCTCCACCTGCCTACCTGTGTACTTTGCTCTCCCCTCTTTTCTCTCTGCTCTTTCCCTCCTTCCTCTCCTCGGTTCAAATTATACCTGTGACCCAATTTCATTCCTTTTTATGGCTGAGTAATATTCCATTGTGTATATGTACCACGTCTTCTTTATCCATTCCTCTTTTGATGGACATTTAGGTTGCTTCCATGTCCTGGCTATTGTAAATAGTGCTGCAAGGACCATTGGGTCACTTGTAGAGACAAGGATGGACCTAGAGACTGTCGTACAGAGTGAAGTCAGTCAGAAAGAGAAAAACAAATACCGTATATTAACACATATATGTGGAATCTAGAAAAATGGTATAGATGATCTTACTTGCAAAACAGAAATAGAGACACAGATGTAGAGATCAAACGTATGGATACCAAGGGGGAAGGGGGGTGGGACGAATTGGGAGATTGGGATTGACATATATACACTACTGATACTATGTATAAAATAGATAACTAATGAGAACCTACTGTATAGCACAGGAACTCTACTCAGTGCTCTGTGGTGATCTAAATGGGAAGGAAATCCAAAAAAGAGGATGCTGATTCACTTTGCTGTACAGTAGAAACTAACACAACATTGTAAAGCAACTATACTCCAATAAAAATTAATTTAAAAAAACTCCAAATGGATTAAAGACCTAAATGTAAGGCCAGACACTATAAAACTCTTAGAGGAAAACATAGGCAGAACACTCTATGACATAAACCACAGCAAGATCCTGTTTGACCCACCTCCTAGAGAAATGGAAATAAAAACACAAATAAACAAATGGGACCTAATGAAACTTAAAAGCTTTTGCATGGCAAAGGAAGCCATAAACAAGACAAAAACACAACCCTCAGAATGGGAGAAAATATTTGCAAATGAAGCAACGGACAAAGGATTAATCTCCAAAATATACAAGCAGCTCATGCAACTCAATTTCAAAAAAACAAACAACCTAAACCCAAAATGGGCAGAAGACCTAAATAGGCATTTCTCCAAAGAAGATATACAGATTGCCAACAAACACATGAAAGGATGCTCAACATCATTAATCATTAGAGAAATGCAAATCAAAACTACAATGAGGTATCACCTCACACTGGTCAGAATAGCCATCATCAAAAAACCTACAAACAGTAAATGCTAGAGAGGGTGTGGAGAAAGGGGAACCCTCTTGCACTGTTGGTGGGAATGCAAATTGATACAGCCACTATGGAGAACAGTATGGAGGTTCCTTAAAAAACTAAAAATAGAACTCCCACGCGACCCAGCAATCCCACTACTGGGCATATACCCCGAGGAAACCATAATTCAAAAAGAGTCATGTACCACAATGTTCATTGCAGCTCTATTTACAATAGCCAGGACTTGGAAGCAACCTAAGTGTCCATTGACAGATGACTGGATAAAGAAGATGTGGCACATATATACAATGGAGTATTACTCAGCCATAAAAAGAAACGAAATTGAGTTATTTGTAGTGAGGTGGATGGACCTCGAGTCTGTCATACAGAGTGAAGTAAGTCAGAAAGAGAAAAACAAATACTGTATGCTAATGCATATATATGGAATCTAAAAAAAAAAAAAAATGGTACTGATGAACCTAGTGGCAGGGCAGGAATAAAGACGCCGACGTAGAGAATGGACTTGAGGACACGGTGAGGGGGAGGGGGAAGCTGGGATGAAGTGAGAGAGTGGCATGGACATATATACACTACCAAATGTAAAACCAATAGCTAGTGGGAAGCAGCAGCATAACACAGGGAGATCAGCTCGGTGCTCTTCAACGACCTAGAGGGGTGGGATAGGGAGGGTGGGAGGGAGACGCAAGAGGGAGGGGATTTGGGGATATATGTATACATATAGCTGATTCATTTTGTTATAAAGCAGAAACTAACACACCATTGTAAAGCAATTACACCCCAATAAAGATGTTAAAAAAAAAGTTGTATGCATATCAACAGTAGATAATCATTGTTCAACACACTTATCTGTATAAAATTATATTGTATCTTTACTATCTTAGAATATATTAAAGAGTTGTTTCATTGTCTAATGAACTTCTAATCAAGTAAATAATCCAAAACTGCCACAAAAAAAAAAACAAAAAAACTTAACATTAAAAAAATAAATAAATAAATAAAATTATACCTGTGGCCTGGGCTGTCCCCATCTCATGATGCGGAGGCTTGGAAAACATGGGAGTACAGAAGACTACAGGAGGCTACAAAAGATATTGTAAACTTTAAATATCTTAGATGAACCAATCCTTAACTTCCTACTGGAAGATGAACTGCAGAATGATTTAACCTTGGAAAATTAAGCAATAACTCATAGTATTGTTTAAAAAAAAAAAAGAAAAGCAAAAAGCTATACCAGCTCCTACATGCCTGACTGCTCGAAATAGTGAGAGAGTTTTCTCATTAACAGACTCGGGATCCACACTGGTGGACAATTGAAGTTTTGAAGATGGAGAGGATTGTATACAAGGCACTATGTACCACTCTCATTACATATTATAATATTTCTTCATTCCTATGTCAAAATGTCTTTTCCAAATAACATGGATCTTGAAAATAATGACCAAATATAAACATTTGGAAAATGTGTAGATTTGTTGGCACAGCACATCAAGAAACATAAATTACTTTTTAACCATCTCTGCATTGCATCTCCAGAATACATATGCTTTGTTTCAATATGAGTGTCTTTGAATTATTAAGGATTTTCATATGTTTAGTATTTCCCACATGGAAATTCACAGGTAATTTAGATATGATTCTCTTTTTAGAGTTTTTTTTTTCATTGTTTATAACAATTTGATAACCATTAAACCTTCTTCCTTGCATGTGAATACATACAGTTTTATATAAAATGTGTCGCTAGAGTTTTAGCAGCTTGGATTTCTTTACTTTTCAATCATTTTCATTGGAATAGTATTTTCTTATAAGAGGGAATAAGGAAACCACTCTCTCCAGGGCCTACTGCAGAGACAGTGCAGCCTAATTTCTTGTGTCCCGCAAGATAGGCTTAGTCACATACCCGACATACTGTGTTTGGGGCTCAGAATCATACTTAACTGAACGCTCTTTCCTTTATTTTGCTGTCTTAAATCCTTCTGATAGCTCCATAAACTAATAAATTTTCCAAATCCTCTGGGAAACTCTTCTTAATTCCATCATCATTTGTATAGTTCCCTATCTGTCCAATAAACCAGAATTTAGCCCTAAAGTCTTCTGTCTCTTAATCTATATCTTGGCTGTATGTGTGAGTTGATTTGTTTTTCCAAATCAGTGGATGGCCTTAGGTACCATGTTGTTATTCTACTTTTTGATGTCCTCTGAGGACGGTAGGAGCATCATAGAATGTTACAGATGGGAGCTGTCTATGGGATCAGATGAACCAACGCTTTTCAAAAAACAATGTGTAACTGTAAAGCTCCAATTTCAAACGAAATCCTCAACGTATAAAACAGATAAAAGCAGAGCTACTCTGGTTGAAGGAGGCTCTGACTTTCCTCATACCGCCCAGGTGGCACCAGGGCTCCACAGCCTCTGATTTCCTCTAGATGAGGGAACTGAGACCTGGAGATCAAATCAGTTGCCCAGCACTTTGGTGGAAGAATAAGCTGTCATTGCTTTGAAGCTTTGACATCACTAGAGGAGATGTGTGTGGAGACCGCTGGTAGTAAAGCCCAAACAGAGCACAAGGACACCACTGCTTCACCCTGTGGCCTTGCAGGTTGGGTTCTCTGGAGGCCAACATGGAGCTGGACTTGGCCATGAAGGATGTTTACTAGAGATTAAGCCTGTAGAAATGAGGAGGACGATGCAGGATTATATAGAGGAAAATGTCAAACTGCCAAACAGGCCCAACAAAGCCTCCGTCAACCCCACAGGGAAGTTCTGGAGCGTAAATGGCCATCTTGGTGACCTGTATGGGACTTAATGGCTGGACCCTTGAACCCCCATCAACCATTGAATGTGGGTCACCTGGGAAGGCCATACTCTTGGGTAAAGTGACTTTCTGCGGCTGAGGCAAATCCTAAAAGAGCTGACAGCTGGAGGCTGACTGCCCACAGCTGGGGCAAGAAGACCTCCCTTGAAGAAAGATCTAGAAAACACACCTCCACATCCAGTACCCATGTCCACTAGTGTTCTGGTGAACACAAGAGATAGTGGAGAGGCAGGTGGTGGCAGCAGCTTTCCCAGCTGTCTGCCAGGCCACTTCAGACTTCTCATTAGAGTCCCAACTCCATAGTACTGAGTATGATGCTTGCTGAATAAATGTTTTGACAAATACACCAGTCCTTGAGATAGCTTCTACTTTGTGTTTTAAGATGGAATTCATTTCCATCTCTGTTTCACCAAGTTTAATGACCACATTCACCTGTTGGGGCTTAATTTGGTACAGTGGGAAATGCAGCAGATTATGTGTGGAAAGATCTGGATTCTAGATCCCGTTCTGGAAGTTATTAGCTGTGTACTGAGAGCAAGCCATTTAACCTTTCTGAGCTATGATTCCTTGTTGTAGATGGGGTCTTGATACCAAACGAAACACTTTAAAAAGTATTCAACAGTATTTAAAATGCCCCTTAGATAGTGATGTACCTCAGAGTTGTTGTGGGCCCTTTTCCTTTAGCACTCCATCCATCCATCCATCCATCCATACATCCAACCATGTATTCATTCATCCATTCATTCAATCATTCATTCAATTATTAGTGTCATTCCTAACTTTCAACTTATAATTCCTCCAAACTTTTTAAGCCGAGTAAATGGGAGATTCTGTTCTCTGCTAATTTAAGTGGTCCTTCTCCAGGAGATTTAGTGCAAGCTCTGTTCCCACTTCTTGCATCCCATCTCTGTAAGGACACCTCTTTGCCACCGTTGATTGCAAATGTGACAACTTTCTGAGTCCCAAACACATCAGTTTATCAAAAACCAACTCCGCTATATAGTACATCCCACTGGGTTCACCTCACCCTGGTGCTTTCTTTGCTCTTTTGTCCTGTTAACCTCCTTTTTAGGTTAGCACTTGGCAAGTTTTTCTCTTCATTATTCATTAAGACCTAACTTTCTGACTAAGTCCCAGACGTTATGACTTATTTAATTTTTTTTCTTTATTGTTAAGTGTATCATGCCTACAAAATAATATGTGAAACGTATTAAAGACCAATAGAGCAAACATCTATGTAACAACCACCCAGGTTAAGAAATACTCTTATGATATATTTAGCCACTTAATTAATGCACATTTACTGGGTACCTACTTTGTATCCAAAATTTGGGGATGTATAACAATGATTGAGAGATCATCGGTTTCCATTAAAACAACTCACCACCATCTACTAGGGAAGAAAGAGAGAGGCTGATAAATAATTGCAATGTATAAAGGTACTTGCAATAAGAAATACAAACAAAATGTGATTGGGACCATTTCCTACACCTGAGAGAGATAGAAAGTCTTCTAAGAGGATGCGGCTTTGGACTAGGCTTGAAGGGACGGTTTGTCAGGGGATGAAGAGAATTCTAGGCAAAGGCAACAGCAGTGTAGTCTCAGAGCTGTGAAAAGCATGGCATATCTGGAAAGTGGCAAGTCAGTCCTTCTCATAACTCTCATTTTGTTTCTGTGACACTGCTCTCTCCCGGTTCCCCTCTTACCACTCCAGCCACGCATTTTCAGTTTGTCTTGTCACCCACCCTCCATCAGTGTTGGTGTTCTCACAGGTGTCCCATTTGGATTTCTTCTCCTTTCATTCACTCATTTACTCACTCCACACTGATGAAGAAACGAGTCTTCAGAAAGTCCAGTCTGCATCAGAATTGTTAAGATGCAGATTCCGGTCCCCAGCCGCTCAATCAGACTCTTTGGGGTAGGTCCCAGGATCTGCAGTTTAATGCTGTCACCAGCTATTTCTAATGCAGATGATCGGGACACTTGGAGAAACACGGTGAAGGGACTCCTTGTATGGAGAGAGGAGTGTTGTAGAGAACGTTGAGGAATTGGTCAGAGATGGTCTTGTGCTGTCTACCTTCAGGCTTATTTTCCAGCCAGCCAGCCCCTTCCTCGCGTTAAGCTGCCTGCTTCAGATCCTCTCTTCCTGTTGCTTCTTCCTCCTCATATGCCTCCACCTGTTCCTGGCCATCTGCAGAGCCCCGTGTGTGTGTCACAGCCCTGCTCCATGCCACTGCCTCCCTCGGGCACAGTCTGTGTCTGGGCTCTGTCTGTGGAGTGCCCCAAACAAAGGAGCACGGCACACAAAGTTGACAGTCACACTGAAAGCCCCTGCCTAGCCTCCTACCCTCTTCCTTTTGGGAGCTTCTTTCCTGAGGCAGGAAAAAAGAAACAGGAACCCCCCCTAAAAACCTGGGGAAGGCGGGATCAGGGATGGCATCAGAGGCAAAGGGCCCTGTTGGTCTGATTTGCACTTCCATCACTGAGAGCATATGAATAGTTTTAAGACATGTAAACTGTGAGACTAGACATTTTCACTGAAATATATGAATGTAGATATTAGTCTCGTGGGGATGTACGCCTGCATCTGTTTGTCTACAAGTGTTTGCTTGCAGAGTCACACACATATCCAGAACCTTGGTTCTCTTGGCTTTGTGTGCACCAAATGTGTATATGGATGTATAGTTAAAGATTTTAAACACTTGGTTTTGATAGTCTGTTTTGCAGCTGCTGTGCTCAGAAAATTCCTCAGCTACTGTGTGTTAATGAGAGTTCTAGCAAGTGTTTCTCTGCTGCTTTCTTTTCGTGAAGCTCCTCTCTTTCCTCTCTCTCTCTCCCCCTCTCCCTCTCCCTCTCTCTCCCCCTCCCTCCCTGCCTGCCTCTGCTCTTCCCTCCCTCTCTCTCTCTCTGAGATAGCAGACAAGAGAGAAACTGCAGCAGCTTCCCCTGAGAAGCGTGCTTGTGTGTGCGGACTGGCAGGATCCCGTGAGTTCCTCTTCCATCAATGCAGTGTTCTTGGAGGGAAATGCAATGTTGGAGCAGGGGCTGAGCTGGACCAGGAAGGTTGCTGGAAGCTCAGGGAGGCTGGGATCCTGGTTTAGCCAAAGGCTGGAATCACAGGAATGTTTCACCAGGGTCTGCTCTGAGAATTCCCAGACCCCCATGGATTTTAGAATTTCCCAGCCTTTTCTCCTTCACCTTCGCACTCTCTTACTTCCTCCTGAGATGGCCCCAGACCTGCAAGAGACATTTGAGAGAAGCTATTTATTAACAGATGTGAAGAAATGGATTCTGCACTTGATTATTTAGCCATGATTTATCAATGATGATGGATTGGAAAGCGGTGTAAGTAACAGTTATATATGTATCTGTAGTTAGATGGTCTGTTTTAGTTGCTTTTTTTTTTTTTTTTTTTTTTCGCTTTAACTTTTCTGGTAAATTTCCTTCTGACAAAAGTGAAAATAAAATGTATAAAGTATAGAGAAGTTAGAAGTTAGGAGGGTCCAGATTATATGAGCTTTCTCCCTTTTCAGTTGACTTGCAGAATACATCAGCTATATCAAATGAGACACACAAACTACCTACAGAGAATCTGCAAACATCCCCTGGAGGATGTGGCTAGAACAAGAAATAAATGAACCGGGGATTTGAACTGACAATCATTGCTATAATCAGACTTATTCGGAGGTGCTAAGAAATTTGACATTGGCTCATTTTAGAATCAAAGACAGAACTCACATGCGCTCTCTTCACAAGATCATAAAAATGAAGTTAGCCCGTGGCTTTCGGAACAGGTTCTTTCTGGCTGCATAAATATGAGATGGATTTTTTTTCCCCAAATGTTGTTCAATGTTGATTATATTTACCTTCCATTTCAGCTCTTCTTGAGACAGAACACCTCCCATTCTAGAACGTAATGTATGGTCACCCTAGGGCTGTATGACACTGGCATTTTGAAAGCTAGTCATTGCCAGTCAATGCCAGTCAGAGGATTTTCCATCTTTCTGATTTTTCATCTTTCTGGGCTTGATTTAAGCATGTAATTTCTAGTATTTGGTGGGCGGGGGGAGAAACAACAAGTCACTTGAAGACCAAAATCAGTTCATTTCACAGGAGAAAGGAATAGCTATCTAAATGATTAGAAATTGGAATTAAAGAATATGATTTGCCTTTTTTTCAAAATTTGAAATGAGGTTAATTTTGTATTGAAAGAGTAACAAACTTTGTTGATTTAAGAAAAGAAGCACTCCAAAGGAAACTTTTAATATCATAAATCACTTAGGTAAGAACATCAAAACAGATTGCTGGTATTTTTTTATGACCCGTTGCAACTTTTTGTTTTAGAGTCTATACAGCAGTGTTATTACAAATATGTCTGGCTTAAAACTTGCTTAAGTTATTTGGAAGTGGGATTTCTAACAAGGACACTGTAACGAGATTTTCTGAGTGATCTTTGCCTTTCTCTCTCATCACATCCATACCCCAGGCAGGGCTGTTGCCCTTCCCACCCACTCATCCCCCTGCCTGTCTCCCAGCCCCCATCCTTCCCTCTGAGTCTTGGAACATCATGAAAGACCCTTCTAAAGATTCCCTTTAGCACTCCCTGCCCAGCTCTGGACAGAGGGTGTACTGTAATGCAACACACAGGGCTGCCAAATTTGGAATTGAATGAGCTCAGTTGATTCCTGAATATTAAATCAGTTCTGTGCGCCATTGAATGAGATCATATCTTACCAAGCTGACCCAAAGTGTTCCTAACTTTATTGATTGGCATTTAACATTGTTCAAGGGCTGCAGCCCTGGGCACCTGAGGGGACCAGCCTAAAGCCAAACAAAATCCCCAAACTCTCTCGGATTCCTGCTGGTCAAATATACCTAGAGCCACGCCTTTTAAAATATGTCCTTTGTTATCAAGGGAAATCTGAGACAGAAAACACATGTTGGCAGTGTCACGTGAGTGCCGCTGCACATGAAGTGGCTGTATCACAAGGGGAAATGCTTTCGATCTTGTGCTGTTTTGTTTTGGTTTCTTGTTTATATGGATTCTGTCAGACTCGAGCATCCGGAAGAGGTTTGGAGGGGACTGAAAAACCTAAAGCAAAACATGCAGGGAAAAGGGAAATAATTTGAAAGCAAAGTCAGCCTAGAAATGGACTCATTCTCTTACCCAAATTTCATTTCCCATCCTTGGTTTTGGTTTCCTGTTAAAGCAGACACCGATCATAGCCTTCCTGGGTTCAGGGAGATAGAAATTCTTTCATAGTGCTTTTAGATTTTGAGCAAAGGAGGGCGATCTCTCCAGAAACAGAAGAGAAAAGCCAGAGAGAAACAATCTTTTACGTGTCTGCTCACTTAGAGGCAGCAGCTACCCTCCCCGTCCCCATCCCCCTCCTGCCCAGCCCAGGGTCTCTGTGCCTCAGAAATGTCCCCTGGAACCTCATGTGTGTCCTATTAAGACAAAAAGATCAGCTGCCAAGGGCAGGGTCTTCGTGGAGGGTGAGAGTGCTTTTTAGTGGTGAGTGAGCCGGGGGGTGGGGGGTGGGGGTGGGGGGGCCAGTAACGCTCACACCTGCAAACAATCTTTGAGAGAGGCAGCTGACTGGCATCAGTAGAACTGCTGAGCAATTAAAAAAATACTGGAAGTCAAGGTGAGAGAAAGAGGAGAAAGAAAGGGAAGGAGGAGGGTTGTCTCTGAGGAGTTTCAGGCAAAGTTCTGTTGAGTACCCAAAAGGTCTAAATAACACCCAATGTTAAGGTAGTCTTGAACTGATCAATACCTTGCAGATGGAACGGAACCTTCATTGTGGCCCAAGGTTCTGCTGAAAAGCTTTGCTGGAGACGCGCTGCCTGTTCTCTCGCTCTGCACGGCGGCCCCTTCTCTGACAGTGCGCGGCTCTGGATCTCCATCTTCCCCGGGGACTGCTTCTGCTCTATGAGTGGGAGTTTAAGGAAGGTTCTAAAGCCAAGGATGGTCCTCAGATCTGTCACTGAGGAAAAGAGCTTCCGTTAGGGTCCTCTTCACTCTTCTTAGCAGACAGCTCGCCTGGGTCTAGTTTGTGCCTTTGGTCTGCACTGATGGGCCTTAGCTTTACACCTGTCACAATTCTTCTCGCCTGTGAGCTCCCTCCTCCCGGGTCTCGCCTCTACTGCAGGGAGTGCCTCGCGTTCCTGGGGCATTTTGCCACAGAGCCATGGCCTGTTGACACACCGTGCCCACTCTTAACCTCCTCTGCCCACCTGCTCCCTTGGAGAGACTGCAGGGGAGAAATGTGTCTGCAGTAAATGTGGAGAAGGAATCTGCCGGGTGAAAAATGTCTCTGCAAGCTTTCCTAGTAGGAGGAAGGACTTGCCTTCTGTCGCTGCCTCCCTCTAGGAGTCCACGGCAGAGCTGCGGTTGGATTACAGCTAAATTCAGCAGGACCCACAGTTACTCTGCACATTTGAGCTATTGGCCAGTAAACCACTCAGCGTCTCTAAGCTTCTCTTCTTGGCCTCTGTAAAATGCATGCACAGCTTACCTCCTCAGGTTTTGCGAGAGTTAAGTGACGATACGTGGTGCTTAGCACGGTGCCTGGTCATGTCCTTGGGAAGACGCTGTCCTCGTGTTCGGCTGGTAGCCGTGGGCCTGTCGGCCAGACACTGTCAACAGAGGACCCACGTCCTAAGTGATGGGGATCCTGAGGAAGACAGTGTGATAGGACAGAAAGAGAACTGGGTAGGAGTCAAGACCTGGGTGTTTTAGTCCCAGCTCTGTTAGGAATCGCCATGTGACCCTGAGGAAGGTATCACCCCTTCTCCATGCTGCGGCCCTACCGAAACACTTCCCTGTCCCTGAACAGGTCACTCTGTCACTCGCCATGCGTCAATGCATGCCGGTCCCTCAGGCAGCTGTCCTCCTCCCCTCCTGCTCTTGGCTAATTCCTTTTTTCTCTTTCCTCTGTGAGATCTACCCTGATGCCCTGTGCCAGATCAGGGCCCCCCCGTCTGCAATTCCAAGGCACTCCCATCGGCAAGGCTTCACCTCCCCTGCCTTCCGCACTGCACTGTGACCACCTCTGTCTGAAGCTGTGCACTTGGTGTCAAGACCAAGATCTGCTCCGTAAACACCTGCTGAATGGATGCGTGAGTGAAAGAAGGATGAGTGAAGGGTCCCTGCCGTCACCGTCTCGAGTGAAGAAAAAATGAAAGAATGTATGTGAAAGGCTTTGATGGGGAGAGACGGCCTTTAGTTTTAAGTGTGTAGGAGGCACAGTGTACCTTTAGTACTAGTGTTTTAAGTTGGTTTCTCATACTAGGGTGCATAAGTTTTAGTGAAACAAAAAAGCATTCTTTTTCGGTACTGTCCTCGTAGTACGGACCCATTCTTTGTCATAAAAACAGGACAAGCTTTATGTGCGCCCGAGGCTCTGATGTTTGAAACTGTGAGCAACCGAACTTCTCATTCCACAGGGAGAGATAAGGTTCTGAAAGCCCGAGCCCCTGGGGGGCAGCCCTGTGTGGCTTCACTCTCCCGGGCATGAGTGGGTGGGGCAGGTCCCAGCCGCCCAGAGGACGCAGGAGGGAAACGGGGTTCTCAGAGCAGAGGTGGGGAGCGAGGAGGAAAAGGGGTCCTGGGGCACAGAAAATCAACATCATCTACTTTTTCGGCTTCATCACGGAGGCAGCTCAGGCAAGGAAAGAGCAGGGACTCTGGAGTCTGACAATCCTGAGTTTGGATTCCAGCCTCATATGTGGGTCTTTGCTGCATTTCATGAGCCCTCTCGCTGGAGGTTATGGTTTCCCAGAGCAATGCTTGAACTCTGGCCCGTGATGAAACATCTCTTCTTTGGTGTTAGGTCTGTTTTTCCTTCAGAAACTGTTTTTTTATTGCATGAAGAAGAGAAAGCACGTTTAACAGGAATAGTCGTTCCCAATGGCCAGTCCTGATGCAGAGCCGTAAGGTGGCCAGAGATGACATGAGATCATGTCCATGAGTGTGCTTTGTTAACAGACAACTCTGTAGGGATGTATATATTCATATATATATGGAAAAGCCCCACTGCAGCTGCCTTTGCCGTTAGAGTGAGTGCACTGTGGATCTATTATTCACCTCTTCAGGTCCAGCCCAGGAGTTGTGTAGGCTCATTTTCCCTTTGCTCTGACCCTCGATGTCTCCACAAATGAGCCACCTGCTGCATCTTGGTGTGAGGGCGGAGATGTGGGGTAACGTAATGAGCCTGCAAGGCCTTCCTATGCCTATTGGCTGCTCTAAAGGGAAGTCGAGGGATACTGCGAAGCTACAAATCTGAGATGTCAGCTCATAAATATGTAAGCTCCTCGCTTAGGTAATAAGCTCCTTGACAGCCAAAACTGTCATTTGCACATTCTAGTCAGCTGAACACAAAGTTCCAGTTGCCAGCCTGTCCCTAGATACTGGGGACTGAAAGCTGGTGAGTGGAGAGTGGGGAGGGAGGCTGGGCTGATGGCTGCCCTCCATGGCTGCTGTCCTCGCCCCCCGCCCCACCATCGGGGGCTTTGTCTCTGGGTGTTTTGACTACTATGTGTGGGGAAGAATTCTGCACTTGGGATAGCAAGAGGGTTAAATGTATAAATGGGGACAGGATAAATAGTTGCCAGCATTTAGTTTTTGGCAGCTGTGACTGAATCTGTCCAAATTTCAATCTCTGTTGTATTATGTTTCAAACTCTACTGGGAGTTTTAATAAAAATCAAATCAGTAGTTTACGCTATGTATATCTCATTTTAAAATATAGGCCTGCAGTTCAGATTCAGGGCGGGAAGCAGCTATTTGGTACACAAACATTTACTGAGCGCCTAATATGTTATAAGCACTTTGTAAGTTTGGGGGATTCAAAAGTGGATCAAGGAGAGGTATGGTTAGGACACAAATTAATCCTAGTGTAATACACCATATGATAAGCCACAGAGTAGCTCTATTGGCAAAATACGATCAGAACATATGGAAGAAAAGGATAAATTCTCCTTTGGGTGGTAGGGAAGGAGTCCCAGGCATTAGAGCTGGGTCTAGAAGGATGAGTAAGGAGGTGGCAGGGAGGGGAGGGCATTTTAGACAGGAATTGGCTGGAGTCTCCATTCATACACAGAAGCATGAAATTGCATGGGTGCCATGAAATGATCTTCATATTACATGGTTAAAACAAAATCATTTTTGGAGTCTCAAAATAGGCAGTGATGAGTAATAGATCCCATTAAATAGGAATTATAATGATGATGAACTAACAACTGGTATCAGACGAGATTCGAAATCACATCACATTTTCACAGCTGATTGGAAACAGTAGAACGTGAGTCAAGTAGTATTGATACAAGGGAGAGGGTGTATAGGAATGGCCGCACCCTGTGTTTAGAACCTTGGTTCTGTGGCTGGGTGGGTGGGTGGGTGGTCTCAGACTCCTGGTTAACTCATGATATCTGTGTATCCATTTCTAAAAATCATTGCTTGAAAAGGAAGAGCTGCTCAAGAGAGAGAACAGGAGATTGAGTCCAAACAACTTGAATTCACTTGAAAAGTCAGAAAAAGTCACTGGGAAAGTATCTATATTAAAAGTACAGGATTACCTTTCAGGTAATTCGAAGTCTTTTTACAGTTGTCGTAAGCAGCCTGCCTGTTAACCAGTTACTTTACTAAGGTACAGGCCCCAAATTCATGGTAGTGGGAAAGATACTAATGAGCCTTCTAAAACCCCAAAGAAGGTCGGGATAATGTTTTAGATGCTTTTAATAGTAAGTCAAAGCATCAGAGTGGTTACAGAAGCATTTTAGCATTGGGAGAGCCCTTAGGGATCATATGTTTTGTTGGCTTTTAAATCTTTGAAGAATGGTGTTTTGGAAAAGGAAACTGTGCGAAGTGTCTGGGAGCAGAGTTAGTGAGAACCACCGTACTCTGACGTACTCACTCTTGGGTCCACATATGCATTCATTCGTTCATTCACATGTTCGTTCATTCACAAATGTTCATTCACAAATGTTGCCCTTGCAACATGGAGGAAAAATATTTGGATAAGATACCGGCTATACCCTCCAGGAGCTTACAGCTTTGTAAGGAGGTAAGACATGGAGGTAAAGAATACAAATGGGAAGTTATTTTTAAAATAAAATGAAAGGGAGCTATTTAAGTTCAGAAGACGGAAACTTATTTCCAAGTAAAATGGATGACTGTGCCCTGAGATAGAGAATTTGCTATATTAACTCAGACTTACATTTGTTTTCAGAAGTTTTGAGCATCCAATAAGGGGGAAAAGTTAGATAAAATTAAGTGTTTGACTTCACCATATTTTTTTTCCGGGGAAATGCAGAGCAGGATTAAAATTGAATTGTTGAATTGTCATTTGTTGACAGCCTAATAAGAACGTATTATTCAAGTACAAGAAAATTATTGATTTAATTACATTGAAAATATGATTGTGACGAATATCTATTTTTCTAAAAAAATCAAAGATTCATCAGTTAGTTAGCGATAAATGTGAGCAGTATTTAAAGGCATCTGGCCTCAGAAGAACTACCCCAGGGATAAGCCAAGGAAATGTGGACCTGGAGCCCCCTCTGGAGGAAAGAGAGAGAGCCCTCCCCTGTTGGTCTGGCAGCAAGTGGTTTCTTTTCTAAAGGTCAGAAATGGAAAAAAGAAACATCTAATCAAATGACTTTGGAATTAACCTTATGAAACAGAAGTCTACAACCTTTAACTCATGAGAACCCAGTGAGGATATTTGTATCAACAGGCAACTTCAGAAACATCCCCACCACCCCCCCACCCCACCAAAGGCTTGCTACAACAAATGCTGGACACAGACTAATAATGAACACAATATATGAACATGATAGCTTGCAAAATCCCATTCCACAAAATATTTCATGGATTATCATCATTTAAGAAGCAAGCAAAATGTAAAAACAAACCCCCAAAAGTCTATTTATTCATTCATTCGTTCTACAGTGTTTATTGAGCACCTCCTGTGTACCAGGCCCCATTATTGGCAAGAAATGAAATAAACAAAAGCCCTGCATGAAACTTACGTGGGAGCAGGAGATAATTAAGCACCAGCTCTGACCATATGCCTTTCCTTAGGGAACACAGCAGGATGAGTGAGGGTGTGGGTATAGAGTCAAAGAAGCAAAGATACTGGTGAATCTGGGAATTCTCAGGTTAGACTGTGCCAAAGCCTTTAAAAAGAAATAGACAGAACCTTATTTTAGTTCCCCTAAAGATAAAAAGAATCACCTTTCCCATAGATGATGAAGAACCTGTTAATGTAACCTGACAAGCTTGTTTTGGAAGATATTTAGAAACGTAAAGATATCAAAATATGCCCCAATGCATAGCCTTGCGGAACCTCTGGGCTGGAGGAATCCTTAAATATAAATCACCTCCACCTAGACCAATGTTTCCAAAGTTTTCTATTGGGAAGCATATGAGGACCATAGGGCTGCCCTATCAGGAAGACAGGAAGCCAGACTTTCTTCTTTAGTGTCATTAACTTTGGGCCACCTCTGTCCATCCATCCATCCATGCATCCACTTATCCATCCATCTATCCGTCCATCCATCCACCCATCCATCCTTACATACATGTTTATGGAATGCTCACTATGGACTAGGCAATGTTGGGAACACAATTGTGGGAAAGACAGACATGGCTCCTGACTTTATGGAACTTTTAGTATTATGAGGAAGACACAGTAATCACAGCCAATTGTAAAAAGCAGTCTGGCAAGTCACGCTTTTGGTCCAGTCCTCATCTTGACTGGGGACCACACTGGCAGGTGCCTGGCTGGTGTGAGAGACATGGCAGTCTGGTTCTATCAGCCTTTGTGCAGCAGAGACAACTTATTTCCAGTGCATTAAGGAAAATGATACTGGCTACACCCAGTTTAAATTGTGGGCCAGTTTAAACAACTGCGTTAGTTTGCTTAACACAGTATTTTGGGTTTGCATATGTATTGATTTTTCTAAGTGCCCCCAGGACACTGCCTTATGTGTCTTGGGGAGGGTGAAAATTCGTTGTCCTGCCCTGGTCGTTCTGTCACATGGTTGATATAAGAATCTAGTTTCAGCTGGTGGTTTTCAGGCCAAAGCAACTGCACTGACGGAGATTTCCCTGACATCTGATTTAAGGTTGTAGAAGACCCCGATTTATCGACTGACATTGCCCTCTTTTCTGACCTTTCTTTGTTATAAATAAGGCCCTCCCAGCCAACAGCACAACCAAAACTTCCATTCAAGATGCCCAGGACTTGAACACATCTGATTCAGTATCACAGAGTCAGTTGCAATAAGCCCTGGTGGGCCGTGTTCTGAGTTGACTCAGAATGTAGCAGGGCTTAAAGCCAAGGCCTCTCTTTTACTTTGCTTCTTATGATTTATATTTTAAGAAGCTTATGGGAAAGGATCTCTAAAAAGAAACATTTAGATATAGCTTTCATATTAATATTTTATTGTAATAATAATTGTAGCAAGCAGACATTTCTTGGGTGTTTACTATGGGCCAGGAATTGTTCTAAGACATACGTTCTAAGAATATGTATATTCATTTAAATCTCACAACAACCCCGCGAGGTGGCCACTCTTGCATCCCGTTTTACAGCTGAGGAAGCTGTGGCACAGGAAGGTCAAGGAACTTGAGGAAAGTTGCAGAGCTATGAGTGTCAGACGGAAGAGTTGAACCCAGCCACCTTGGCTCCACAATCTGTACTCTGGACTGTTTCTCCTTTCTGCCTCTTGAGGGAACTCTGAAATACTGAAGTACTTAATGCTAAATCAATGTTTGTTGGAGCATGTATTGAATCACACGACTTCCTTTACATAAGTCTTTTCTCCACCCAGAGACTCTTTGAGGCCTGTTTAAATCATAGGCATGAAAGAGCCTGGAATGCTGTAATATGTGTTAGTAAGTTGAGATAGTACTTTAAACTTATATGGTTGCTTAATGTAATCCTGCTCCAAATTCTGCAAAAATGGTGATCACTTAACTTAGGATTCTAATAACTAAGAGTAACCACAGCATAAGAAATTTAACTTTACCCATTTTAAATTTCACCTACCTAAAAATAATAGGCCTACTGAAGTAAACAATAGTTAAATGTGCAGTTTGACGTGGCTCAGGTTTCTTTACGGAGTTAACCAGGAAATTTGAACTAAATCCTTGTTGTATTTTGACAGATTTCTCTATTGCCTACAATTTATTTCAAAATAATTTTTTATACCAGTTTAACTGTTAATTGTTTGATAATTGTTTTCAAAAATATTTTTTTTAACTACAAGACAAAAAAGTAACTATGAAGAATGTAATAAAGACTTTAGCTGAGAGAGATGTGAATTACTTGGGAGGAATCCACTGCATTATCTTTTTTATTATTCTATATTATTTAATTTCTTTATTATTCTTCTTGCCTTCTCCCTCCCTACCCATGCTCCATACACATACACACACACACACACACACACACACGCGCGCGCGCACGCGTGCACGTCCAGACCCCAACAATCCCAGGCACAGTGTTAGAGAGAATAAGTGCAGTAGGGGAATGGGAGCGGTGGAGAGCATCCGTTCTTAGTGGTCGAGTCCACGTCCTGGCGGTGGAGATGGGCATCCAGTCCCACTTCCTGTTCCCTTCCCAGGCTACTTCATAGCATAACTGCCTTGCTTGTGCAGAAGTAATCAAATAAGCAAGTACATGCATCAAAAAGTAAGGCATAGGTCTTTGTTAGCAGCTTTGATGCAAAGTCACAAAAAGAATTACCCCTATAGTTTTGTTGATTTTTTTTTTTTGGTGCTGAACCCCAGGAACGAACCAGCCCCTATAGTCCTTTTTGTTTTTTCTAATATCTAAACAAAATTTGTACTGTGGTGAAGTGCACATAACCTTAGCCATCTTAACCATCTTTAAGTGTGCAGTTCAGTCGTGTTAAGTCCGTTCACATTGTCGTGCAGCGTCATCAACACCCACCTCCAGAACTCTTTATCTTGCAAAACTGAGACTCTAGACATGAAACGGTAACTCCCCATTCCCTGCTTCCCTCAGTCCCTGGCAACCACCATTCTGCTTTCTGTCTCTATGACTTTGACTACTCTAGGTACCATATACAAGAGGAATTATACAGTATTTGTCTTTTTGTGCCTGACTTCTTTCCCTAAGCATAATGTCCTTAAGGTTCATCCATGTTGTAGCGCATGTCAGAATTTCCTTCCTTTTTGCCACCCCCTATAGTCTTAATAGGCCATGATTGCTGTAGATCCTTCCTACTTTCACAAGTTGTTCTGCTCTGGAGCAATCTCTCATCTAGGCCGTCTGCTCTTGACTTTATTGAAAACAGAAGCTGCCTCCTTTCCTCTGCTTCACAGCCTTTGAATGTGCACTCTATTGCAGTGTGCTGTTGCCATGTTTTTCAGGGATCTGCACAGACTCCCTCCCAAGTGACCTGCCAGTAAAGTAAATAGGAGAGTCGGGGCTGTGAGTTTCTACCTCTCTCCCTCTAGTGGGGCTGCTGAGGTACCGACAGTCGAAAAGATTGCCCTGGATCTGGGGCTGCCTGGCCTTGCAATAGAGGGCATGGAGGCAGGCATTCTGAGCCACTGCTGTGTCTGGTTCATATTTTTTTAATGCAGAGACTCCTTACAAATTGTTCTTGGAAATAACTTACTTAATGATTTCCTCATATTTCAACTATACTAAATAATTTGTTAAATAAAAAGAAATATTGATATTAAAGGGGAAAAAAGAAATTACTTCCATTAGCAAACAAAACTTCCATTCAAATTTAATTAACCAAGAAGCCCCCAAACCACAGAGTGTGTCACCCAGCATTGACAATTAATTAGCTTTGCTCTGAGAGAGCTACAGGTATTGAGCAAAGAGTTATGGATTAAAGGCTTTGTTTTCTTCGCAAACGCTGTCCATTTCTAGCCATCACACCTTGATAGCAGCTCGCTGCTTCAGGCAGCAAATTATATCTGAAGTATGTAATTTCATGTCAGTTTTTAATTTTACATGATCAAAACATGGGGAAAATGAGAAAAGCACTGTTTCTTTGAAAATTAAGACATTGAAAGTGAACAACACAACTGCTTTTCAGTTTCTTATGCTTTTCAAGATAATTTTCTACCAAACAGCTAAGGAAGATAAATATTAAGGAAAACTAGGGAATTAGTGGTTACCCTTGGCTTTTAAATGGGCTCTCTGTTTACGGTAGATCATGCAGTTTCTTCCTTTGAACATTACATTAGCATATGTATAAATGATTTGACTAGAAACTACTGACGTTAGCATCTAAAAGGCCACATGATGTAATGAAAAGAACATTAGATTCATTAGATTCTTGAAATCAAATTATCTAGAATATGTGTATTCCTTGAAGGAATCATAATTTTAGTTGGCTATTTCTTGCAATGTAGTAGATATCGGTACATATATTATGGACAATTGTTTCTCTGCAGAAAAATCAGACACTGGCATTCCACAAGGAATGGGCTTTAATTAGCCTATGATTGTCTTTTTCTCTGTATTTATAAGCAACTGAAATAGCTAGATTGTAGATACATGGTTTTTATCAATTCCATTCAAGAAGACCAGCCAATTCTCAATTATTTATGTTCGTGAAAGACAGCAGTACTAGCAATTAACTACAGAAAACCTGAACCAACTTTTTGGAGATGGATTTTTAAACTTACAATTGCACTGACTTGGGTCTGGTGGCCCAGGTGTTTACTGTTCTTTTTTTTTCTTTTTTAACTTCATTTATTTATTTGTGGCTGTGCTGGGTCTTCGTTGCTGCGCCCAGGCTTTCTCTAGTTGTGGTGAGCGGAGGCTACTCTTCTTTGCGGTGCGCGGGCTTCTCATTGCGGTGGCTTCTCTTGTTGCGGAGCACGGGCTCTAGGCGCACGGGCTTCAGTAGTTGTGGCTCATGGGCTCTAGAGCGCAGGCTCAGTAGTTGTGGTGCACAGGCCTAGTTGCTCCGTGGCATGTGGGATCTTCCCGGACCAGGGCTCGAACCCGTGTCCCCTGCATTGGCGGGCAGATTCTCAACCACTGCGCCACCAGCGAAGCCCTACAGTTCCTTTAGTTTATTCACTGAGCCCAATTTGCAAAGGTCTGTCTCTGGAGGAGGTTGGAAGCGCCCTGGTTTCCCTGGTACTAAGCAGGCTTGGGTTGGGCAGATCAGGCCAGGGACCTAAAGCTCTGCAGCAGGGAGCATTTGGTCAGAAGGGACTGATGGCCAGACGGTCAGTTGGCACAGGGAAAAGTGCATGAGGACCTTAGTGCAAATAAGGAAGAAAGACAAGGAGATCCATCCAGGCTGGGGTAGACGGCTTCTAAGCTGAAGTTAAGCTGGGCAAGCAGAAGCCAAGATGCAGGCGATCAGGAAGCCAGGTTAGGAGTCTGGGAAGACCAAGACCAGGGCTTGGCACAGGCTATATAGCAGGATCAGGAGCGGGGAGAATTGGAGCGCAGCTGGGGCTGAGTCCTCAAATCAGGTGCCTGGCCACTGTCACCAGGTCAGACAGCAGGCAAGGCTGTGTCCCACAGGGATGGGGCAGTGTGCTTGCCCTGTGCTTTACCCTCACGTGGCCTTATCCAGGGCATCTGTAGTCAACACCCTTCAAGCAGAGTGCCCTGGAGGCGCACCTCCAGACTTCTGTGCCCGTTCTGCTTTCTCCCTACTCGGTAAAGTTCTTAGGAGTGTTGGAGTTGGAGTCTACCGCGCCAGATCAGCAGGCAGGAAGAAAGTGTAGCCTTGCGTGTCTGCGCGGAGACAAGTAATGAAATAAAGAAGCTAACAGCTATGGAGTCACGAGCTCAAGTGTATGTCACATGGCATCAAAGGCAGCTTACAAATCAGCAGTATGTTCCTTTAGACTTTTGTACTACACATCAAATGAGAATAAGTTTTGTTTTATTCGATCCTCCAGTGTCCTTGAAAGAGTGAGCTGCTCTCTCTTAAAATATGAAAGATTGATGAAGCCTGAAGCAAGTTGCATTTTTCTGAGGTCACTGATTCTCAGAGACAGAACTTCCCTGTTTCTGACGTGTTTTCCTCTAGGGCTTGACCAGAGCTGGTTGTCTCGGCAGTGTTCGGGTCTGACTTACTAGGTTTGCTGGACACACAGAAATAGAAAAAGAAGGCCCACATGTCCTCAGGCTGCCAAAAGAGTGCAGCCCCAACTTGTCAAGTCCTGGATGAGATTAACTTCGTTAGGAGTTTGTCGGGAACCTCCTCTTGGGCCCTGGAACCTAGCCTCCTGCAGATGGCGTCTTGGCCATTAGTGAAGGCGCTCCCTCAAAGCCCCCGTCACATGAAATATTAAAGGAAGCTGCCAAGATCAGCCGCGATGTCTGGTATCCCGCTGCCACGCGGCCTGAGGTGAGCAGAGCTTGGGAGACCACAGAGTACTGAGCAGCTGCTGTATAATGAGCTGAAAGGGCTTAACCCCTGGCAAGACAAGTGGAAGAGTCTTTCTTAAAATGCTCCAAATCCCAGTAGCCACTGAGGAAACTTACCTGAGCCCTGAGAAACCAGAGCATCAGAGAGACGGAGACGAAGGGCCTTGGCAGGTCATAGATTCTGCCACTGACACAGTGTTTATTTAGTGTTCCTAAAATCCAGATTTCCACAGCCAGGAAATAACACATTCATGCTTTGTACTCTTGTTTAGCCTTCCATGCCAATGGCTAATTCTTTTATTATTAAATATTATTAAATATCTCCCGCTTTATTGGGCGTATGAAAGTATTTCTATTTTCACATAAGGAGCTTGTCTCAGCAAACACTTTCCTAGGGACCTGACTTTCAGCAAAGGAGAAGATTTTACCTTGAATAGCTTCTGTAAAAAAAAAAATAGTTTATGAATGGGCTCCTTTTCATCCCGTTGTTTTTGCCTTCAGTCATATTTTCATTTACCCATAACATTCTCACTTGGACCATGAAAAACCCAGAAACGAATGGATTAGCAATATTCACCAACAGTATGGTTTTCAAATTTTGCTTTTTACTTTTTTTGTACCTCTAGGCATGAGTGAATGGTGTGCAGTTCAGGAAAAGCTTCCAGCTTCTCCAAGCTTCTCTTTCTCGGCTGCTGGGGAGCCAATAGAAAGTTCTGAGTAACGTTGGGTGGTGTGGATTCTTCTCGTTGCCACAATTTAGGAGTAGACTCTTGAACACAGAGCAGCTGCGGGGTGACTCAGAGATGACTTGAGTGACATGCATAGCCTATGGATTGCATAGTTCTTTTGTATATAGTTGTCATTCAATAAATATTGATTGATTGATTGAGTTTCCAGAACACTGTGATGCATTCTAAGCAGCTTCCAGCATTCTTTTTGTGTCTGTAGAGGGAGAGACTGCATGAGGCGGTGGAGGATGGTACATAGAATGGTGCCTGGTGGTGGTAGCTATTGTATTGTAACTGTCATGCACGGACTCCCTCCGGGTTGGGACTATAGGAACAGAGAAACCATTTTCATATAATTTGCCTTTCACATCCTAATTCTGGGCATGACCTGACTCACTCAGCTGAGACATTTTCCTCCTGTGATGTGAAGGTATGTTGCCAAGCAACCGGATCAGTAATTGGTAAATGCTTATCTATGATTTGATTTGAGTTACATACAAAAAATATGTAACTGCTTTTTCTGTCTTCATTTTTAGGCAAATGATTATCATTTGGTTTTATATTGCCCAAACAAAATAAAATAACTGCTTCTATTTATCAAATTGCATAACAGCATGAAGTGGTAGACCGACCCTGAGTCTAAAGCAGAAAACTCAAATCCTAGATCTTAGGTATGAAGATCACTAGTCCTGTGACTGTGGATAAAATCAGGTAACTTCTGTGCCTTCATTGCTTTTTAAATCTGTAATTTGTGGTACAAACACTTTCTCTGCTTGCCTCACAGGGCTGAGTGTGATGGATGTGACAATGTGCGCAAAATGCTTTAGAAAGAGTAAAACATTCCAAGGTCTAAGCATTTCTAGAACTCCAGATACATAGTCTTGGGACTTTGTATGTTGGTGTAACTCCAAAGGCTAGATCAATTAAGAAGCCTTGAGTGGGTGCACACTTTGCAAAAAGGTACAAAGCTATGGGGCAGGAAATAAGCTGCAGAAGAAAGGAAACACGTATGGACCTTCAGTGAGTTAATAATTCAGTGATGGAGGCAACACTAATGACATTCAGAAGGAGAGACCCCACTGCAAAGCAGCATCTCATTAAGTGTTACAACATAAGACATAGACTCTCAAGACCAATTGCTGAGGCCTGAAGTAGTTGATGAGGGCAACTTGTAGAAGCTTTGATGAATGGGTAAATTTTTAAGAGAAGAATAAGGGCAAATTCATAGAGATTATCACTATGGGTTAATGCTGTGCAGTAAATTGCAAAAATCAATCCGTTTTCAAATTATAATAGTGTCTGGCTGTAGTGTTTTAACACAATATTGTTTGAGGTTAACGGTCAGCCATGTTTTGTCTCCTAGCAGTAAACATTTGAAGTCATGTCATGAATTATCTTCCTACACTAATGAAATGGATCATTTACATAAAAATCAGAAAAACCCCAAGACCCATATGCTTTTCAGTCTCTGGAGACATGGAAATGACCTCAGTGACAGCCAATTAGAAAATGGAAAGGTGAAGGAGGACGCTCTTTATTCCCTGTTTGGAGAGTTTCCAAAATGACTAACATGCTTCATGGCAGTGCCAGAATACTTTTAAATAGGTGTTATTTCAAAGTGAAGCATAACGGGTATTTTTTTCCATATAGATGGATATCTTAATTGTTTCCAGAAGCTTTGCCTCAGACCACTGGCTCTTGTCATATAGCCTCCCTATTTATAATCTGTTTTATTTTCTTCTACCCCTGTGTCACTGACCCCATGGATTTCCTGGGAGCTGCTGTGATCTGTCACGTCATTGCTCATTATCAGACGGTCTTAATCCTCAGAGCATTGAAATATTTTATCATGGCACATAAGCCATCGGAGCCCGGCCACCGTCACATTAAATTGCAGCCTGGATTGTCTTTTACCCGCTGACGGTGGTGATTTTACCACTCTCATCCCCCTCCTGGGTCAGGACCCTCTCTGGGCAGCAGATGTGGCAGTTCTGAGGGCCTTACCCTGCCCTCCTCTTGAGCAATTTTTCAGTTGATATCTCACCAATCAATCACCCGGGTCCCATTTAGTAGAGCTCGCATGACCTCTTAATTTTTATAAACCTTTTACCCACCTATCCAAGCATCTCACAGTCGAACACCACCCTCAGACAGGATGAAATGCTCTCAGGATGTGGTCAGCAACACATGGTGCATAGAATTTTTTAAAGGATAGAGAATTCTTAAAAAACAACTGTACTGCCTGATATTCCTGCCTGGTATTCCCTAAGGAAAGTTCTATTCTTCATGAAGCTAATAATTCCGAAAATGTTGTTAGGTCAATATATTAGTAATCCTTAGACACTAAGGGTGGTAGACCCCCAACTTAAGTCTCATGGGATGCACTTAGAATGAAGCACTTTCCATTTAAACACTCCGTAATTCTGAAAATGCAAGGTCAAATAGTCTATCACACAAATGCAAAAAAAAAAAAGAAAAGTCAGAAAAGCCCCATAAGTTTCCCCTCTGATCTGTATAATGGAGACCTAAGACTCTCTCCCACCTAAACCAATTAAATTTACTAGATAATTATTTGCCTCTTTCTTTTAAATCCAGGTAGATCTGGCCAATGAGAACAAGGAACGGTCCCATGTGAAGGTCATCTCAATTCTAAACTGATTCCTGAATTCAGATGACACCACACTGATGTGTTAGGATAATTGTCTCCTGTATGAGATGAGTAAGGCAATGGAGAGAAAGGGTAGAGCCCAGAGCAAAAAACTGAGCTCACCAGGTTTAAATTCTTGCCAAGTTCACATCATTGCTCCTCTCCCCACAGTCTGATACTGCTTTAGCATGGCATCACTTTCTTTATAGGAGTTTAGTGAATATTAATTTCATCCTGCTAGAGAGGCCACCTTTTTTTCTTGAAATAAGGTTCAGAGAATTAAATGAAGCCCATGGGTATTTAAAGATGTGTGTAGGGATGAATTGCTCTAGGAAATATGTGATACTGTCCACGGTAGGAAAGAGACAAGTGAATATTACTTATAATAGCTTTTTAGGTTAATTTTTTGTTGTTTAAAATCTTATAAGACAACCCACTCATCTGTCCCTTTCCTTATGAAGAAAGAACTTGTGTAAGGCATTAATAACACAAAATACACTTCTAGCCCAAATGTCTTTTCCTTTTCAATTCTTTCATGATTGTTTCTCCTTTATGTCACTGAATAATACAATTATACATGAATGATTTCTGTACTTCAACCTTCTCCTATCTGCGTGTCATTGAAGTACTATATAAAAAGATCAGAAGATGCTGACTTCCAAGAAATTGGAACATATAAAATAGAGATCAAATAGTTGGTTATGATGATGTCAAAATTAAAATAAAATGTTCTTATACACTATATGGCTCTAAAATGTGATTTCTACTGAGTTCTAAATTCTAGAATTCTTCTAATATATTTATTTTATATACCTGTTTTAAGAAGAAAGTAAGAGACCGTACAACATCATTCCCACCATATTCTGTTGGTCAAGGCAATTTCAGAGTTCTGCTTGAAATTGAAGGGAAGGAAAATAGATTCCACCTCTCAATGGAGAAGTGTCAATTTCATGTCATAGAAGAGCATGTGGGAGGAGATACATGTTGGTGCAGCCATCTTATAGTCTGCTATGGTGTGCAGGTTAGGTTCATTGATAAGGTATCATTTGAATGAAGATTTAAAGGAGGTAAGGGAGGGAGCCGTATGCCTATCTCTATCTAGGGCAGAGCATTCCAGGCTGAAGCAAGAGCCTGTGCAAAGGCCCTGCGGTGGGAGCGTACCAGGAGTATTTGGAGGCTGTTATGGCTGGAGCAGAGTAACTGAAGAAGAGAGTAGTAGGAAAGGTGGTCTGGGAGATACGAGGGAAGATATACGGAAGGCCTTATAGGCCACTGTAGTTACTTTGGCTTTTACTATGAGATGAGAAGCAAAATGGAGGGTCTTGTCTGGTTATGTTTTAAAAGAATCAGTCTGGCAACTGTGTGGAAAATAGACTGGGCCAGTTCAGTGGGAGGTGGCAGGGAAGGTAACAGAAGAAGAGAGACAAGTTAGGAGACTACTGCAGTAATCCAGGCAAGAGAGGTTAGTGGCTCAGACCAAGACAGTATCAGTAAAGGTGGTGAGAGGGGTTAGATCATAGATCTATTTCAAAGTTATGGCCAACAGATTTCCTGATGGATTGGATGTTTGGTTTCAGAAAAAAAGGAGGCAAAGATGTCTGAGCCATTGTAAGGATGGAATTGCCATTTTCTGAAATAGGGAAAGCTAAAGGCATACAGCTTTTTAGGAAAGGATCAGGAATTTAGCTTTAGAGATGCAAGTTTAAGATACCTATTGGATATCCGAGTAGAATCGTTTTAGTGTGTTTTTGTTGTTGTTTTGTTTTATTGAGGTATAATTGGCATACAACATTATATTAGCATCAGGTGTACATCGTGATTTTTATATTTGTATAAATTGCAAAGTGATCACCACAATAAGTCTAGTTAACATCTGTCACCATAGATGTCCTGGCACCTAAAGAAGAAAGTATAAAAAAGTAGAAGGATATCGTCAGTGCTCTGATTGGTCAGGTAAGATGGGGCTGAGAACCATGACATTTAGCAATGGTGGAGGTCATTCACGGCCTTGACAAGAGCTGTTTCAGAGGAGCTATGGGCCACATGCCTGACTGCAATGAGCTTATAGGCAAAGGGAGGAGATGAACTAGAGAAAGCAAGTATAGACAACACTTTCCACGAGTTTTGCTGCAAAAATGAGCAAGGAAACAGAGCAGTAGCTGGCTGGGTAAGAAGGATGAAGAGAAGGACTTGTGTTTTCTTTTTCGAGGTGGGAGAAATAATAGCATGTTTATATGCCTTTGGGAATGATGCAGTAATACAGTGAAATTTTGATGTTATAAGAAAGAGAGAGAGGGAGAGAGAGAGGGGAGTAAAGCGCTGGATTGCTGTTCTTGGGAATGCCCTTCATATACTTTAATTTCAAGGACCCTCACTTTCCTCCTCTGCAGGGTCTGTGTAGGGAGGGTAAGTGGGCATGGATAGTAGAGATAAGAAAAAGGAAAAAAAAAGCCAGCAGGCTACTACCTCTTCTGAGCTGCCTTTGAGTGTCACTCCTCCTCTCTGTCTCCGCATCTGGACTGGGAACCCACAGCAACTCCTTGGTCCTTCTGCCACCATCCCAAAGAATCCTAATGTGAATGGATAAACACCACCTTTCGGTTCCTAGCAGATCATCATCTTCCGCCTTCTTTCTAACTCTCCTTTGCCTATAGGCATCCTGACTTGAAAGCAGTAAGGGGCTGCTGAGCAGAGGCGTGAGTGTCAGAAGAATTCGATGCCCACACCCACCTCTGGATGAGTCACTGTTTGTTCAGGGAGAGAATCTCACAGAATAATGAAAACTGCCAAGACAGGGACCAGACCAGTCACTGAATAATTCCACTTCACCTTTAATTTTAGAGAGACAGCATCAGGAAGAGTGACAATGAAAGCATGAGAAAAAAATTACTCCTAGTTTTTTCTTTTTGCTGTTTGGGAAAAGAAAGCATTGTGGAAATCTCCTTTTAGTGCCTTCATTTTTCATCATCCTACAGTAGAGTCACCATAGAGGTCCCTAAGTTTGGCACATGGCATTGGGACTGTTCGGGTATCATTCCATCAAAATCTGTCATTCCTCGTGTGTCCCATTCCTCTGTATTTCACTCTTGTGAAATAGATGTTCAGTTTTACAGCTAAGGAAAATTAAGCTTTGAAGTGGTAATTCTATTTGCTGTATTTGTGCAGTGGCCATTTTGTAGCTCAGGGGATTTGTCAAAAGCATGGCAATTACTGATACAAAATTAAAATTAGCCAGTCCAGAGCTTAAGATTCAGATATTAAGGTGGAAGTTGGGGGGAAGAGAGTGCAAACAATGCTGGTTTAATCTTTTTGGCCTGCTTTGCTTATGGCCTGTTATGCAGTTGGTAAGAACACAGGATGGATTGTAAGGTTTTGATGTGTAGAATAAAGTCACGGTAGCCCATTTGTTTTAAGCAGCAGCTAAAATGTTTAATAACCTTTCGTAAGGAAATTGGAGTTCTTAGAACATGAGTATAGTGTGAAAAACACCAAGAATGAACCCAGAAGTGAGTATGTTACAGTCTGTGAAATGCCTTTGCCTGATTTTCCCCTCTTCTCTATGATAAGCTTGTCATGTTTCAGGTGTTGCAGAACACTTGAACGATGGAAGATGTGTGATGTGAACAATCAATGTTATTAACGATGCGGCACCTTCCCTCCCACCTTTCTGTTTGTGTCCTCTGCCACCTTTGTGGGTTCTGACTGTATCACCCCTTGCACTTGCCGTGAACTGCATTTTGTAGTGAAAGACCACCCTACATAAAAGCCTGTTTTCCACATGAGCCACGTCTAGTCTCAGAACCCTACACCTTGGCTGGAGTTTATTCTGATTGGGTGTTATGTTTCTAAAACAGTTTGATTTGTATTTCCCCATTGCGCTGGGGTGTGTGTTTTTCTTCCACCATCACATCCACAGCATGCCTTGAGTGGTCACCGCGTGCTTCCTCCTCAGACTGGTTTGGATTTTACAAGGTGTTAGAGTTTCTAAAAAACTCATAAGGTCTCTCACACTTGAGTTTACACCAGAAGTTATGGAGCGATTAACCTAATAGGTGCTGTGTATCCCCAAAGATGGCCAGCTTTATTCATGCTTAAGCTGAGTGTTTGTGGATAACCAACAATTCTTTGTAGATCGCAGCTGCAGGACCGTGCAATGCTGTGGTGTCGCTCTGCCGTGTAAGTGATCGGGCAGCTCCCTGGGTTCACTCGGTTGCAGTCAGGGGCTACCACCAGGCACTCGGAGGAAGAAGAGAGAACCGTTTAGCTGCAATCAGACCCAGGGGCTTCTTTAAGAGAAAGAACATAAAGTGACCCTAGCATATCTGATTGCATATACTTTTTCCTTTATTGTCTTTTTCTGAATTTTTCCCTCCAGGGCTGCCCAGAAGTTAAATCTTTCTTCTAAAAAGAAGAAACATCGGCCTTCCACTTCTTCCGTTGCCGAGCCACCTCTCTTTGCCACCAGCTTCAGCGGGATTCTGCAGACTTCCCCGCCCCCGGCCCCGCCCTGCCTGCTGAGGGCCGTCAACAAGGTGAAGGACACCCCAGGCCTGGGCAAGGTAGGCACCTGTGCCGTGTGCCACGCTGGCTCTGTGTGTGGGGTTCTGCATCAAAGGCAAGGACGAGAATGAGGGCTCGGTTTGTTTGCTAAAACAAGAAGGCGACAGGGAGAGAAGGAGAAGAAATGAAAGTCGTTTGGAAGTACTGTAAAATTTTCTTTGGTTACATACACTAGTAGTCAATTAAGACATTCCAATTATTGGAGGTGTGGTTTGATTTTGGCAGAAAGAAAAGAGCCTTGTATTGTTTGACAGAACTGTACCCAATTGAAGAAAAGACCCCGTAACACAAAAGACAGAGGCAGAGGCAGGAGAGACCAAGAGACACGGTATAGGAATAAGACATGAAGATGCTTTGTCACTTCCCTGGCACAATTTCATTGTTCCTCGCCTTCAGAGAAATCACAAGCTCTACTTTTGAACCAGTCCACTGATGGGATTTCTGGGGAGCATTTTCTGTGTGCCATTCTAGCCAAGAAGTGCAATTTTGAATTGTTACAACCACTTAGAAAGAGATGGGGAACATTATGATGAGATATAGAAACACCATCACAAGACCTGGCTCAGCTATGTTTGGGGTAACTTCGTTTTTAGATGTCATCTCTTAACTGTCTCTTCTGAGATAAACGTCTGGGTGAAGTAACTTATGGTTTACTCTTCAGTGGGTAAATAAGCTGTGACTTATAAAACCATTTAGTTGAAGAAGGCGGTGGCTGTCTTCTTTCTTTTACTTTCATCAGAAGGAGGATGGTACACACCACCTTGCCAGTTCCCCGCCACCGACTTAACAGGACTCATTTTCGGGAGGGTGCAAGTCTTGCTGAAGGGAGCGGCTGCTCAACTATGTGGACGAAGATTTTACTTATTTAGGTCACTGATTCCCTGTCCCCTTAACCCTCAACATGATTATTCCCGGGTTCACGGTCTTCAGTGGCCTCAGCCTCACCAGTGGTCCTTCTGGAGTTTACCCCACACCCTCTGCCCTTCTTCCTTGGTGCTTTTCTCCTTTTTCTCGATGATTTCTCCCACCTCCTCCCATACCCTCCCACCCCCTATTTCATCACCCACTGGGAAACTCCTAACGTGCTAAGTTACTCCTTCCAACAGAGTCTACATTTTAAGATTATGTTGAATAGAGCAATGTTTATTCTTTTTTTTTTTAATTTGCTGTACTTTATTTATTTATTTATTTTTGGCTGTGTTGGGTCTTCGTTTCTGTGCGAGAGCTTTCTCTAGTTGCCGCAAGCGGTGGCCACTCTTCATCGTGGTGCGCGGGCCTCTCACTATCGCGGCCTCTCTTGTTGCAGAGCACAGGCTCCAGACGCGCAGGCTCAGTAGTTGTGGCTCACGGGCCTAGTTGCTCCGCGGCATGTGGGATCTTCCCAGACCAGGGCTCGAACCCGCGTCCCCTGCATTGGCAGGCAGATTCTCAACCACTGCGCCACCAGGGAAACCGAAGCAATGTTTATTCTAACGGAAAGCATCCAGTCCTGGAATGTTCCATGGCATTGGGCGGGGCTTTCCCAGGCCCAGAGGTGAAGTAGGAGACCAGGCAGCCTGCGAGGGCTGCTCTAGCATCGCTGGCCAGGGAGGGAGATGGAGGAGACCACACGAGCAGGACTCACGCAGGTGGGAGTGGCATCCCCGCGGGGGCACACACACTGCGGTCACAGTGGATGGCTGAGAGGCTGCCTTCTAAGGAAGATGGGTACAAGTAACTGCAGGGCTTTCAAAACTGTAGAAAACAAATGAATTGTGGTAAGGTACACATAACAGAAAATTTACCTTCTGAGCCATTTTTAAGCGTGCGTGGACTTTGGTTTTGCTAAGAGGAGTTTGGAACTTTGGTGCCGGAGCTGAACCGCCCTGGACACAGTGACCTCGAATGTCTCCACTGCAGTCTCCTTCTCCTCTCCTGCTCTGAGTGACACCCTACTTCTCTTCTGAGTACATGTGAATCAATATTTAAATGCTGTCGCTCTAAAGAGGTACCAGACTATTAGCCAACCTGGAGTACTCATACACCCCACTACGGCCCTGTCCGGGACACCTCAAAGTGAACCACATAAGAAACTATCTTCCTGCATCTATAACAGTGGCCCAGTCTCTGGTTCCTAAAAGGGTTGTTGCAGATACATCTTCAGGTGGGCCTGGTCCCCAAGCCTAGGGCCTTCTGTCCCTTCCTTCCCCCATCCCTACCCGCCTCCCTGGAATTCTGAGACAAAGGGATCAGGGCACCAGGCAGGGTCTGAACCAGCAGAAAGACTGTTTCCAGCCAGGGTGACCTGGGACCTGCACGAAAATAATCTGGAAGGCACTGGTCTAATCTTGGTTTCATGATGTACTGTATGTAGTGGCCAGTTAGAAGTATAATTATAAGTAACATAAGCAGCATAAGACCAGGTATAGCTACAATTAATATTATCATCATTCACAGACTAAAGCTTGCAAATCACACACTTATTTTTTTAACGTAAAATACTATCCCTTTCTCTCATTTGCAGTCCGATGTGCTTCTTTCAGTGGGAGAGAAAGGGTGACATTAACCAGCCAGGAATGCAGGAAGCCCGGAGTTTGTCCATGGAAGTGGGGTCACCAGACTGGGTGTCACAGAAGGTGACAGAAGGTGTGACTTCCGTCTGACGAGTGGCCTCAAGGCAGCTGTCCTGCTGAGCATGGGGGTTGGGGCATTGGTGGCGAGAAAGTGACAGTGGGAGAGGGTGTGCTTTCTGGAGGGCAGTGTAATTATATACTTTTACTTGACGTGTGATTGAAACCGGAGGTCCGCGAGCACACCTCCCATCACGCCTCCTCCTGCTGAGACGTGCTTCACAGAAAGCCAGACGGCCTGGCCTTGATTCTGCCGCGGAGGCGCCAACCGTCTGAACTTGGTGGAGGCCCATTTCCCAGACTCATGCTTCTCCCACCCCGAGAGTCCACTACTACGAGGAACTGCATTCCTCTTATCCATATGGAAAAATCCCCATAGGTTTATCTCTGTTGCATAATTTACATGTTAACGTTTCAAAGAAATACAGTGGAGTTTCGTATAGAACATAAAAGAACTGGCGCTATATAGAGGTCATTACATTTGAAGTAGAAAAGCTTGATTGAACTGCCAAAAGCAACTTAATTGTTTAACCTGGGCGGGGCGGGGGGGGGGCTCTTGAGGCGGGATGGGGAGCCAGCCCAGCGCAGCTGACGCCACCTCGCCCACCTCTTATCCTTAACCACCAAGGACGTCCTCGGGAGACCTGAAGACCGGCTTTTGTGGGTTTGTTTAGAGCTCTCCTCTCATTTGTAGACAAGACAACTGAGGCCCCGAGGGAGCAGGAGATTTTCCAGTGCCTTCTGAGTCAAGCCCAGAGGTCAGGACCTTTAAGACATTTTATTCTCTTCCGTCTCACTGGGTGGCCTCTAGATATACATGACCTTTAAAAATCTGAGTGGAGGCAAGAATGTAATGGGACCATAATAGTAGCAAAATAAATTGGGAACCAGTCGCCTCCATCCAGTGGAGAAGGACATGTGTCCCTTTTCAGAGTCATGGATGGGAGAGAAAGGGCAGTGACAGGCCATGGTAGACACACAGCGAGTCAGAGGTGCTCCACAGACCCCTCCCCTCGTCCCACTGCCGGTGATTTCCAGCAACAACTTCTTGCCTCCCCGCACCCCTTCCTCCACCCAGAGTCATTGCTGGCCACCAAGTGCATCTTGAGGCAAAAGCTTTTCTGGAGGCCACAGTGATGGAAGAACTTGGGGTAACTTCAGTGCACTTGGAGCTGAATCACAGCACACTCACAACACAGGAAACACCTCAGAATCCCTAGCACCTAGAGCAGTACTTGGCACAAAGCAAATATTTATTGAGCACCTTCTATGTGTCAGGCCCTATGCTGGGCACTAGGCTTGCCCTGATGGACACACAGGCAGAATGCCTGCCCCGACAGCACTTATAATCTAGTCATTATAACAGTCAGCCTTAGACATCTCACCGACTTGGACCAATATGAAGGACTATTTGACTTAAGGAAAAGTTGGAATCACAGACTTCAAATAATTCTGCCTAACTTTCGAGTTATATAAAGAAGCTACAGTACTAAGTGGTCTTGTAGAGACATTTTTAATGAATAGATAAAGATGATTAGTGGATCAAAGCAGCTTAGTCCCTGTTTATATTTCATGGGTTTGGCTTTATGTAAATGATATTTCTAATCTGTTTGAAAATGGTTCCTTCTCCTAAGTCAGTAAAAGCTCTTCATGAAATTTGTTTGCACAATTAATTAACATCCATGTTTAAGGTTCATTTGTTAGTGTGTCAGAGATTAATGTCAGAGCTCTTAGTATTGGATTACAAGCTTCTAGAGCAAAGCATCTTATCTGTTTAACTCAGTATTTGGCTCTGCAGCCCCACCACGGGTGCATAAATGCTTTTTTTTTTTTTAAACTCTCTTTTTTTTAAATTTATTTATTTTTGGCTGTGTTGGGTCTTCGTTTCTGTGCGAGGGCTTTCTCTAGTTGTGGCAGGCGGGGGCCACTCCTCATCGCGGTGCACGGGCCTCTCACCATCGCGGCCTCTCTTGCTGCGGAGCACAGGCTCCAGACGCGCAGGCTCAGTAGTTGTGGCTCACGGGCCTAGTTGCTCCACGGCATGTGGGATCTTCCCAGACCAGGGCTCAAACCCGTGTCCCCTGCATTGGCAGGTAGATTCTCAACCACTGCGCCACCAGGGAAGCCCCTGTAAATGCTTTTAAAGGTGAGAATGGTAATGGCCACAGTCACATTCATGATGATGACAATTTACCTTGTTAATTCTCCTCTTCCTGGCGGTATTCCTGAAGGGAAATAACATGAAGCATGAAGGGAAAAGGAGCCTTCTTTTCCTTCATAATCTCCAGGAATGCCTCAAAAAGATGGAATCATCAGCACTCAGCCTTGGTTCCCCCAGATATGTTTTGGGAATATAAGAAAACTCTTATAGGTGGGTGCTAGCAACAAGAGAAGAGATTCTATAGAATTTGAAAAGATCATAAAAACTGGATGAAACAAACATGAATAATTATGGAAAATTGAGCTGGAGACAGGTTGAGGAGGGCTTGTCCTACTCGATTCACTCGGTGAATATCTGTAGACATACTGTGTTCCAGGTACTGCAGGAGGTGCCACTGCTGGGGACAGTACACAGAAGCTGGTTGGCTGCTCTGGGCCACATGCCTGCAAAGGAAGGGGGGGTGTACATCCTGATCTCCATGAACTCTAGGCCCCTGTGAAAATGCCTGCCTGGCGTTCAGCCTCAGCCATCACTCCTGAGCTACAAATGCTGTTTCCTTCTCCTGGGGACCCCTGCTTAGCCCTAGTCTGGGTAGAAGAAGGGTTGTGTGGTATCCGTCACACTGGATCCCCATCGCCACTCATGCCCATCCATCTGTGCATTTCCGAAGTGCCTCACTGAGATTTCTCCTCTGCAGACAGTGCAGCCCCAAGGCAGACGATTCTGCGGAGTCCTTGGAGTTGCGATTTAGAAATAGACTTGCTTGTTTGGCTAAATTATCTTTCTTATGCAATAAAGGCTGGAGCCATTATTCTATTTTCTTCACAGTCCTCGATTTCAAGTCATCTGCCTCTTATTTAGCACTACTTTTCAAACCTGGTAGCAACATATTTTGACCTCTGTTAAAACATAAAACATATATTCTCTAAATAACATCTCTCCCCGCAACACACACGTACACACACACACACACACACACACTCTCACTCACTATTTCGCTCATTTACCAGGTCCTATATTATCTAGGTTTAGTTTAATTCTAAACTTGCACTTATTTGGTGGTAAACTAATAGCATGGTAAAAAAATAAATGAACCATGTGCACTTTTCAGTAGAGATTTTTTCCCTTTACAGATTTCTTAACGTTTTTAGAGCAGAAGTCATTCAATTACTAAACCCTTGTTACACTGCAAGGAAGAAGAAGCCAAGATAACTGTTCAATTTATGTTCTCATTACAAGAGGAAAACAGTAAGATAGAAAAATTAGATTAAAATAAGATTTTTTTAAGGTACGAATGTAGCTCTTATTCATCTGTTCAACAAGTAGAAATGGCTGATGTAGCTCTCTCTTGTTCAGGAAGTGATGCCAGGTTATACCAAGGAGAAAATTTCATGCCTTCCAGCCCACCAAGGTCCGGGTTATTTAAATAGTATGCAAATTATCAAATTCCTCATTATCATTTCTACTATTCCTCATCCTGAAGCTTTATGAGAGAGAAAAGATTTGAGTCAGTCTGTAACATTCATTTCAAGTATTCGAATGTGATGGAAAATTCTCGATCCCACTACTCACTCACCAGTGATTACTCCCCCCCTTACACACGCCAGACAGTAGAAAGGAACCGTGAGCTTTCTATTTTGGTGTGCTTTGTGGGCGTAGGGAGAAATAGACTGCGTAAATAATACATGCACATTCATCAGGATAGCTGGCCTGATAGCTTTGAAAATTGAATTGTTAGCTCTTCTGGGAAATAAACTCGTGTGACCTTCCACTCCCTAATTGCAGTTCTTTCCTGTGCTCTGTTGGTTGTGGTTGAGTCGGCTAAGCGCCTGTAGTTAGAGTTCGGTTTTTTCCTCCTTCCTTTCTTTCTTATTTTGACCCTTCCTCCAACCTGCATCTCCAGAGAAAGGAGACTTAGAGAAAATGTTCTGACTCATTAATCTTCGCGGTTTCTTCTCCCGCACCCCCCGCCGTGTATGCAGAGGTGCATGCACCTGTCCTAGAGCCCGCCCCCCCCCACCCCCGCCGCCGCCGCACATGCGCAGCATGATGCGCCGCTACCGGAAACCGGAGCTCAGGAAATGCAGGTGCCGCTGCCCGGAGCGCTGCTTCTGGAACCTGACCGCGGAAAGTGATGGGGAGAGAGTTTTTTCTACACCCCCTGCCATGCCACTCTTGAATTTATTAGGCTCATTCTTGCAAAGACAGGGAAGTATTAGGAAGATGTTCTCCATTAAAGGCCACTGGACAGAAAAGTCGTGGTAAACCACGTGTAAAAGAAAGCACGGCGGCCATTGTTGTTCTTCATTATTAACATGACTGCCTTTAAGACAGCTGATCAAGTTGTATGGATATAATTTTCGGTTGGCTTCATTATTAGGTCGAGAACGAGAAGGGTAAGGAGCACATTTCAGTTTAATTACATCAGATTTCTGATAGGATGGCACATTATATATAAAATACTCATTTTCTGGTTTTCTTTGCCTGAAATATCTACACAGAGCAAACTGTATGAAAGGACTCTTGGGTAAGCAGGGAGGAAGTTTGTACCCCTTCAGTGCCAGATTACATAAAGGACACCCAAAAAATGTTGAGTACTTTAACGTAATTCTATTTAGTACTAGGCATCCTAACTGGGCATTCAGCACTGTGTAGTGCTGAATGATAGAGCTGCATGATAGAGCTGTGGTAATGAGGCAGAAACACCAAGAGCATCTAAAGGACAAGACCCTAGTGGTCCTTGGCCCTGCTTACTCCTCAGCACCTGAGTTGCCCTGGGAGGGTGACATCGGGGAGGTGCTGCTGCCTAGTGCTGGCACCCTGGCGGTGTGCAAGCACCATCAGCATCCCTCACTGAGAAGTTTTCCCAAAGACCATCTTGTCCAGGCCTCCCATTGTGCATAAGAAGAAACTGAGGCCCAACAAGATGAAGTAACTTGTCAACCCATTTTTGTGGGAGAAGACAAAAATTTAAGCTTTGGGGTGTGAAAGATCATGAAAAGTCATGAAGACTTTAAGGCAGAATTTGAGTGATTCTTAAGCTTTCCCCCCATTTTGTGACTTTCAGCTTCAATTCTAAGACTCTATTTTTAGGTATTAAGTGGAGATGATGTGTGTGTGTGTGTGTGTATGCACACACATGCACACACTTGTGTGGAAGGAGGTGGAAGGTGATTTTTCTAAAGGGGCTTTTTAAAGGCTATAAACCTTTACCATAATTGGAGGATAGGTTTGGGGCCTCCCTGAATACCTGTAATCCCTAATTAGCATCCTGACTTATGGAATGAAAACACAAGATAAAATGAGGGAATTCTCTCTGGAATCAATGTCACTTTCTCAATTAAACAAAGGGCAATAAGATGGATGATAATGCCAGAATACGGCTTTTGATCATTCTTTGTCCAAAAACCACATTTTAGTCAGGCTCAGCACAATTAGACAATTACTGATGTCAAGAGTATGGGACTAGTAGGTATATTTTAAGCTAACATTTCTAACATCTTATCTTTCTGCGTCTTTCTCTTGCTAATGGCTGAAAGAGAAGTTAATCATGATTTGCTATAATTATCCCATTAAAATGGGATTGATAGTAATGTTTTATAAAAAAAAATGGTGAGTCCAAACTGCTGAGTTAATTAGAAAGTTGTCCTTTGTGCCTCAGAGTAGGAAACGCTCTTCTTGCCTACTCAATGATGAGCATAACAAAACATTTGAATTCCTTTCTAATGCTTCACTGAACTAAAATGTATCATTATGGAGGGGGAAAATCGTTCTGATACATTCTTAAAAGCAAAACATATTTTGCTTAGATTATTAAATAGTTTCTGAAATAAAAATCCTCTAGCTCCTGAGAGCCACAACATAAGACTTCCTACGTTCTCTCATATTGCTTTACAAGTTCAGTTTAGCTCTGTTCTGTGTAGCTGTCTTCGTCCGTTCCAGCTACTATCACAAAAATACCATAGACTGGGTGACTGAAACAACAAACACTTATTTCTCTCAATTCTGAAGGCTGAGCAGTCCAAGGTCAAGGTTCTGGCAGATCTGGTGTCTGATGAGAGCTCTCTTCCTGATTTGCAGACAGTCACCTTCTTGTTGTATTTCACATGGTAGAGAGCAGAGAGAGAGCACAAGCAAGCTCTCCTGTCTCTTCTTATAAGGACACTAATCCCATTCATGAGGGTGCCACCCTAATGACCTAATCACCTCCCAAAGGCCCCACCTCCAAATACCATCACCTTGTGGGTTAGGATTTCAATATATGAGTTGGGGACAGGTGAACAAACATATGGTCCACAAGCCAACCTCTAAGTTCCAGCACTGAATCTGAGTATTTGACTTTCTAGATGAAACAACAGAAAAAGAACCATGGCAGTAGCATTTAGTGCTAGGGACAAAATTCCTTCCAAGTTTCTTTTCCTGTTCCCTTGGTCTTGCCTGTGTGTTCCATGCTGCAGCCAACTATTCAGATAGAAATTTTGTCTATTTGCAGCTTAGTTGAGATCTCCTTACCACCAACAATGAATATTTGGTGGATTCATTAGTGGAGCAGTGTACCAGCTGTAGCTAATCAAATCGTGAACTTGATCTGTTCCTTGTTTTAAGTATTTTGAGAAAACATTTTACCATATTTGTACCAGAAGGTTTTCAACGAAGGGCAAAGTTTTAAAAACCCAATCAGTAAAATACTCCCTGCACTGTGTCATGTAAAGCACTGGAAAGTTAAAAATCACAGGAAATGGGAAGATCAGAGAGCAGGATTGTTGGTCTGCCTTCCCCCACGCCATCCCCCATTCTATAGAACCCGGTAAAAGTAGCACCCTACAGGGGCCCCAAAGGACTCCAGGGCGAATAAAACGCCATTCAGACTACCACCAGCTACGTGGCTCTGAAATCAGGCTGTCTGCTCTGGTTCTAAGTGCAAGTGGCCAGAGCCTGGGCAAGAATGGCACCAGCAAACTTGCTCTTGTCTAGAGGTCATGCTGTTTCTCTGCTCAGCTTCTGCTTGGCTGGTTCCTACCCATCCCAGGGATATCTGCAGAAATGCCACTTCCTTGGGGAAGATTTCCCTGGTTAGGTGCCCCATTACATGTTTTCATAGCACCCAAAGTTACTCTTCGTTGCATTCATCACCCTATAGATAACTGATCTCTATAGTTCCATATTTAATGGGTCTCTTTATTGTCTGTGAGCTTCATGAAAGCAGGGCCATGTCTCTCTTGCCCCACTTTGAATCCTACCCAGGTGCTCAGTAAATAGTAGGTGTATTAGTCAGGGCTCTCTAGAGAAGCAGAACCAACAGGATGCATGTGTGTGTGTGTGTGTGTGTGTGTGTGTGTGTGTATGTGTGTGGAGAGAGAGAGAGAGAACACACAATTATGGAGGCTGGCAAGTCCAAAATGTGTGGGAAGGCTGGCAGGCTGGAGACCCAGGGGAGAGTCTGCTGGCAGAATTCCCTTTTCTTCCAGGGAGGTCAGTCTTTTTCTATTAAGACCTTCAACTGCTTGGATGAGGCCCGTTCACGTTATGGATGGTCATCTGCTTTACTCAAAGTCTGCTGACTTAAATATTATTCTCATCTAAAACATACCTTCACAGAAACATCTAGAATAATACTTGGCCAAATATCTGGGTACTGTGTCCCAGCCAAATGGACACAAAGAATTAGCCATCATACTAGGTGAATGAATGGATGGATGGAATCATGACCTGGGTCTCCATTCTGCAATGATGATCCTTCACATCTGTATAAGGCTTGTGGCTTACACTTCCTTTCATCCATATTGTCTCTCTTGATCTTTCATACAGTTCTAAGAGGTGGGCAGTAGGGGGCAGGGGGGAGTGTTAGGTCCTCCTGATGGATGAGATTCAGAGAAGGTAAGACTTTTCCCAGAGGTGTCACGGCTTTTCAGAGTGGATGGGAACACCCTACATCTTTGTTTCCAGTATTCTTTTCCTGATCTTACAACATATATTGGCCATTTCTTAGTGCCACTGAAACACCGTTCTGAGTGTTTCACAGGTATTAACTTGTTAAATCCTAATTATGAGTCTGTGGGAAGGGTCTGTTATAATCACCCCCATTTTACATCGGAGGAAGCTGAAACAGATGTGAGGAATCTGCCCGAGGTCACGTACCTGGTCCGTGGTGGGGCTGGGATATATATACGAGCCCTGGTTCTGGGACTTGTTCTCTGGATGGCTACATGATGCCGTCTCTCTACACACTTCATATGTAGTCATTTGGCTTCAGAAAAGACCCGGTAAGCAGACGTCCCTGGCTGTCATGGGGCAGCTGCGTTTGCAGGGTGGTGAACGTGGACAAGGCAAGCACCAGGGCATCCTCTTCTGCTGCCAGCATCCTGCCGCTGTCCTCTCCACTCATCATCTCAGAGAGCTTTGTAACTGTCACCGTGGTGTTTTATCCCTTGTATTGAAAGCTCTAATGGTTTGGATTGTCTTGTGTGGCTCCTATTTCCATGCAGTAAGCAAGCCAGTGAAAGTAAACTAATATTCAAAATGATTTTTAAAAGGCCAAAGCAAACCAAAAAATGTCCTAAATTCCATGAGAGAAAAGTCCATTGTGCTTTAGCCATATTCCAGAATGACAACAACTCTGGGTCAGAGCTGAGTGGGACAGGGCCCCTGGCACTGACTTAACAGTGAATCTCATACTACACTATATTGAGCCATGTGGGTGACTGAGTCCCGTGAAAATTCTGTGTCTAGAACACTAGCTCAGTGCCGATAGAAATGTTTGGATGTCGACTTCTGTTTCAGGAGGTATGTTGTAGGTATTCATTGAGCAGTGGTCTGTGGAGACAGTGCTGGGAGAGGCAGTGCGCCCTGAACCCATCCTGCCTGCCCTCCCTGTCTGGCTTCTGCTCTTAATTTTCTCTCATAATGGACCACTCTCTCCCCTGTGTCCACACCCACCCCCTCTTCCAGAGCTGGCTAAGTGCCTGCTTTCGTCAACATCCCATATCTATTCCCCAAGCCAGCTCCCTGGATTCTCTGACGTTTTGTACCATGTACTACCCCTAGCACAGATTCTGCTCATTAACGATTTACTGCTTTATATTGCTCTCACTGTTTTATGGGTATAATTTATCTCCTCCACTGAGTGGTTAGTCGTGAGAGTGGGGATCTTGGTTTATGCTGCTTTCATATCCCTACAAATGCTTAGCCATATAACAGGCAGATAGAACTTCCTGCACTGAAAGACATTAAAGTATAGAGTATAACAGTCATTTTACGATTATTTTTCCTGCTTTTGCCTACACCATCCCTCATTCATTTATCCATCATCCATCCATGCATGTGTCTGTCCATTGGTTCATTCATAAGGCATGTATGATGTACCTGCTATGTGCTGGTCACTTTGGGAATACACAGATGAGTTCAAAATGGTCTCTGTCCTTAAGGATCCCCAAAACTGCTATTTGGAAGAGTTAAAAATCATTCTTGAGGCAGACAACTCAAACTAAAACTACCTGTTATTGTTATCATCATTCATAAGGCTGAAATTTGTACAAGATAATTGGCTTCCTGGTGAGTTTTCTCCCTTTTTCCTTTTTACTGAATCCACTATCATATTCCTAAAGTATTCAGATTGCATTGTAATGACAACTGATAGTGCAGCAGGCGGGGAAGGATGTGCTTTTGTTTCGTGTTTAACACTTTGATGTACTACCTGCAATTTCACCGCGATTAGTTTGTATGAATGAATCACAGTGGCGTGCAGAATGTTTGTGTTCCTACAGACCCTCTTAAAAGAACTCATGTGTCCTTTACTTACAGATAGAATTCCCCTGAAAGTATGTGATAAGGAAGTTGTACTCGTCCTCTCTGAGGTGGGCTGAAGCAAGGGGCTTTGTTCAAGGTCGTAGAGAAAGCCGTCTACCATCCTGGGTTATGCTCCTCCGTTGCCTCTGCATTCTCCATTCTGCTTTTATCACCGAGGGAGCCGCTTCCGACCTTTCAAAATTCCCATGTTGCCTGGTTTCTTTTGAGAATGCTCCTATTAAGATATGAGACTAACATCGACGATCGGTGAGATTCTGAAGTTATCTTGAAAAATATGTGTACTCGAAGATGGTATAGTCTGGAGTGGGGATGAGCAGAGGGGACTAAAGGAGAATGAAAAGGGTTTGTATAAATTAGAAGTCTTTTTAGTTTCAAGCAACAGAAACTCAAACTCTCAGGAATGGGAAATGACCTGAGGGATGTTGGTGTCTATGGCCCCAGACCCAGGAAAGTCAGGAAGGCCTGGAGCTGGGTCCGCTGAGGATCCAGGACTGTCTTTCTCTCTCTGCCTCTCATTTGTGCTTCCTCCGCATTTTGGCTTCATTCTTCAGTTCAGACCAGCCTTGGCCCTCACACAGCTGCTGACAGCTCTAAAGCGTCATTATCTTATAGCTCCCACCAGCAGATCCCGCAGACTCCTGTGACCCTAAGCTCAAAATTCCAGAGAAGGGCTGGAGTTGGCCCTGATTGGGTGTGGGGTGTGAAAAAGTGCCTGCTGCCATCGGAATATCAGGATTGGAGTGGCGAGGAATATGTCCAAGTAGAAGGACATGCTGCCCCACAGGAGTGGACAAAGGAAAGCCATCCTCTGCACTTTCAGAGGATTTGCAGGAAGGTTCAGTGAGCATTTAGCAAGAAAGACCAATGTAGGGGATGACGTGCCTCAAATTCAGATGCGACCCAGTCAGTAGTTACTGAACTTTTGAAATAAGGGTTTCTTTGGGAGTTCATTTTGTGGACCACTCATTTAGCAGTTTCTAGGGAAGAGTGACATGCATATTCAAGGGAGCTTAGAGAAAACAGGCATAAGCTCAGAGGGTAAAGTGGGGAGATGTGCGTGGGGAAGAAAATCTAAGACCTTGGAGACCTCAGAGGAGGACCTCAGCATCTCTGCGGCAGGTGAGCCCTGACAGTCTTGTGGTTCTCTCTGAAGAGACAGAGATGCAGCCCCGAGTCAGAGCTCCAGCTTGCAGGCGGCATTGATTCCAGATGAATGGTCTCACATCTACCAGTTAATGCTGGCCACAACCTGCTTACTCCGTAGAGCAAGCATTGCACAAAAATGCCCAAATTTGAGCACATCAATCTTCATGAAAATGTTTTGTTTCTCTCTTTACCCCGCTCCCACTGTGGCTCCCCACAGCCATCCCATTTCCCTAGTAGTGTGGAACTCACTGCCAGAAGGATGCACTCTCCCAAATTAACCCCATCCAGAAGTTACACTGTGAAACATACGCCTGGAGGGAGGCTGTAAGTGACATCTGTCTCACTCTAGACCATGATCTAACTCCCAAGAAACACTCATTCAACCGACACTCCTGACTGCCTACTCAAAAGTACCAGGCATTGTGTGGAAGACACCAGCTATGTAATATGAGCAAAAACAGATAGAGGTTTTTTTTTTTTAATTTTAGGTTTCCAGAATTTTCCAAATATCTTGGATAGTATCAATAATATGTGTTCATATATATTAATCTTTAGTTAGCAGAAAATCTGAACAGATTGGTAGATTTTAAGTGGCCTTGAATTGGCAGTCCGAGAGAGAATCCAGATCTCTTTGCAGAGGGGTAGCCAGAAGGAAGCTCTCACCATCTTCACTTTCTACATTGTCATCACCACCAGCAGTGCGATGAGTTAATGAAGTGGAATGTGGGGTAGTGGAAGGAACATGGATTAGAGATGTGCGTCAGAATCCCAGCTCTCTTCCTTCATTTGCTGTGTGGCCTGAGGGACTTTCTTAGTCTGTTCAGGTTGCTATAACAAAATACCACAGACTAGGTAGCTTATACATGACAGAAATTTCTTTCTCATGGCTCTGGAGGCTGGAGGTCCAAGATCAGGGTACCAGCATGGTCCGGTGAGGGCCCTCTTCTAGGCTGCAGGCTTCTCTTGGTATCCTTACTTGGCAGAAGGGTCAAGGGAGCTCTCTGAGACCTCTTTTATGAGAGCATTAATCTCATTCATGGGGGCTCCACCCTCACAACGTAATTACCCCCAAAAGGTCCCACCTCCTAATACCATCATCTTTGGGGGTTAGGATTTCAACATACATTTGGGGGGAATACAAACATTCAGACCATAGCAGGAAGGGTTCTCTGGGCCTTAAGCTCATTATTTGCAGAGGGGAAAAATAATCATACTTTGTCACAGGGTAATAGCAAGTCTGCAACAACTGTGCTTGAGGAAGCAAGGCCTGCAGCTAGATTTGGACAGTGGGAGAGCCTCTTCTCATGGTCCCGTGGAGCTCAGGGCGTGGTGGGATGTTCCAGACCAAGAAAGGTTGGGACTGAGACTCCCAGTGATCCATCGGTGTGGAAGTTTTAGGTGGGCTGTTCACGAGATGGGTATGGGAGATGTGAGTTCATACTGAGGTCTCAAATTGGATTTAAACCTATCAGGGGAAGAGGCACAGGTGAGATACAGGCATTTTTGGGGAAAGGTCCAGATTGAGGCCAATCTCGGGGGATGTCCATCCAACCAGAAGTGAGATATTTAGTCAACAGCCCTCCAAGGTTGAGGGGGAAAGGGGGTGACATTGAGGGGAGTAACACTGGGTTTCAGGGACAAGAAATCCATCTTGGATACTAAGAAGGCCCTTGATTCTTAGAAAACTAGGGTCCTAGGGTCACAGCCAGAGCAGCGTGGAATGAATGACCCACCATCTAGATGCAGGGCCAGCGGGTGACCACCTGCAACTTCTCAGGGTCCTCTTGTGAAGGACAAGAGTGGTTCCCAGGCCTGCAGGGGACTGAACCTGGATTGTGCCAACGGCTGCCCAAATTCTCCACCCCACTCCTGTCCAGCTGATCACATGGCTTCCCTTTTAAGCTCACCCTTGCCTCAGCTGAAAATCCAAAACACTCAGCCGGGGGCTGCCTGGGGCTGCTCCAGCCCTCCAGCCTGGCCTTTCCCTGCTGGCCCCTTTGGACCCCAGGGAACGGTTTTCAGTGCTGCAAGGAGGGCGCCTCCTCTCACTTCCAGGCCTTTGGCCCTGCTCCCACATCTTCCTCCTTGGTTCTTAACTCATCTTTCTTCTTCAGGCTTGAATTTGGGCGTTATTCTCCCCCGGAAGTTTCCCTTGGGCCCCCCAAGCCTCTTGCTGTCCTCACAGCACCCTGTGGGCCTCCAGTTCAGTGTTTACTTTGCTGTGTTGGATCTGGCCCACTTCCCCCGGGGGCTCTGAAGGCAGGGACTTCATCTGACCATGTCCAGGCCCTGCCCTCCCTGCACACAGTAGGTGCCGGCTAAATGTCCGTTCACTGAGGATCAGAGGGCAGGGTGCCCACCATGTTTCCTGCCAGCCCTCTCAGAACATTCAGGTTGAATAATTTCAGTCACCATTTACTTGCATAGCAACATAACGCTTGGGAAGGATGCATTTATTTGCAAGGCCAAATGCATGACATTGTCACTCACGAGACCTCAGTCCCAGTGTCTCACTTACCCAGGCTTGGAGAGAGGTGAGAAGGGGAGAGGGTTAGTTAATGCATTTTCTGTCTAGGTGATTTAGTGTCACAGAAGATGCTCTCAAATCTTTGACAGGAGTCGAGGCAGAATTCTTGTCAGATTATATAAGAAAAACGACTCATCATTCTGCTACATCCACTGGGATCTATTATGGGTTTTCTTAAAGCCTTTGTGTATGCAGGCTCATGGTACTTAAAATTTAAGGAGATCTGTTTTTACCACCAAATGGACAGTGAGTAACAAGGGTTTTTGATTTGTTCTTGGGTAAGTCTGTTTTTTTCAATCAATATTTTCAGCATTTTCGCTGCAGATTTCATGCCACGTTATATGTTACTGACGTGCCAGGCCCCTTCGAGATGCCTCCTTGTCTGTTCACCTGACCTGGTCTCTGCCAGGGATGCTTGTCTCCCCATCACTTGCTGGCCTGGAAAAAATGCCGTTCTTCCCTCAAGGCCCAGCTCCTGCATGACCTGCCACCTGCAGCTCCTCTCCCTTGTCCCACCTCCATGCACTGTGCATGTGCCCCTGTACAGACCATGAATATGGAGGAAAGGGGCTGTATCTTGCTCACCTTTTTTTGGGGGGTGGGGTGTCTTTATTCATTTGAATACACAGATGCCTGTCACTTCAATTCATTGAGCATCTCCCATTTGCCATCTCCTCGCTTGGAAGGAGACTCAGATACCCCCAAGATGCAGATCTTGCCTTTAAAGAGCTTTCCTTCTGCTAAGGGAGGAGAGAGACTTGTTGAGCTACACATGTGATGCTGGGCCTGGCAACTTACTATTTCATTTCTTTCCTATGAAATAAAATTGTAGCTTATAGTATTACTTCATTTTAATTCTGCCATGATATTTGTTTTAAAATTTAGAGATGATCAGATGTTAATCCTCTATTCCTTTTACTATATTCTGTTCCTAATTCCATTAGAACAAAGAGGGAACTTGGATTATGTGTTGCTTTCACAGAGTACAGAGGTTTCAAACATCTCACTTCACATCATGAAGGTTCTCGGGGACCCCATAAGTTTCTGGGAACAGAGAAATGAAACTCTGACAAGCTGTCAGTCTCTCCCCTCCTGAGGAAGTCTGATGTGGGAATCTCAGGTTGTTCCACCTGCTGTCAGGTGCTCTGTCTCCCCTGAAGACATCCTTCCCTCCAGCTGTAAACTCCCTCTCACCACCCCTCACTCCCTGCCCCTACAGTGTTTTCATCAGACAGTGGTGACAGACAGACCCTATCTTCACCCAGGTGGCCTCCCCCAGACTCCCCTGTGCTCTGAAGAGAATAGATTCTGGACTTTGGCCTCTCGCCTTCAGAATCACAGCCCCCAAGGGGAGCCATGCTCAAGTATAATGCAGCTTGTACCCTCTTCCCGTGGGAAGCCTGGTTGATGGCAGCACAGATGTGATAGAGGGTGGCCCCGATCCCTTAGGAGAAACCAAAACACCTTAGAGAGGCGGCAAGTGCTGCCCCCAGAAGCCAGTCACCTGGTGCCCCAGATGCTGGGAACGTTTCCGGCTCATGGGCGGCTGTGTATCATGAGGGGCGTTAGACAGACAGGAGGCAGTGCTGAAACCCCACAGCACAGAGCTATTTCCAGCTTGGTCTTGGCCTGTTAATACTGAAACAGCAATGGTGCAGGCACAGACCGACAGACAGTACAGGGGTGGTGGAGGAGGAGAGCTGGACATGTGGGGAACAGCCTGGGCAGCCGCAGATACAGAGGGAAGCCATGTGGCGTGTGCAACGCTCCCCTCCCGGGAGAAGAGCAGACCTGAAACGAGAAAGGCGGGGTCATGTGCACACACAAACCAAGTGAGTGAACTGCTTGTGTAACTAAGGGGCAGGTACGTTCATTGTGGAGAGAACCACTAGGACCATTCTCTGTAATTCTGACTCAGCATTGATTTTTGGATCCCAGCAAAAAAGGGAACAGCATTCTCATTTCCACTGTAATAATAATCATAGCTAATACTTACATAGTGCTAACTGCTGAATACTGTTCAAAGTGTTTTGCATACATTCATTTACATGAATGATACATACATAATACAATATACTTACATGTAGTAACTTATTTACGTGTATGATGCACAAATGTGTGTTTACATACATTAACTCACTTACAGACATAGTACATTTATGTACTGTCTTAGTCCATTGGGGCTGCTATAACAGAATGCCATATAGACTCGGTGGCTTAAACAACAAACATTTATTTCTCACAGTTGATTGATGAAGACGCTGGCAGATGTGGTGTCTGGTGAGAGCCTGCCTCCAGGTTCGTAGATGACCATCTTCTTGCTGTGTCCTCACATGGTGGAAAGAATGAGGGAGCTCTCTGGGGCCTCTTTTGTAAGGGCACGAATCCTATTCATGAGGCCACCACCCTCATGACCTGATCACCTCCCAAAGGCTACACCTCCAAACACCATCACACTGGGGGTTAGGTTTCAACATATGAATTCTGGGGGACACAAAGTTTTGGTCCATAACACATATGTTAGCTCATGTACATACCTAAATACATTTACATACGCTAATTTAAATCTATTTTACTGGTGACAAACAGGCACGGAGAGTCACACGCCTGAGGTCAAACAGGTTAACTCTGGCTCCAGAGTCTTAGCTCCTGCCGGCTCTGCATCAGCTTGTGCTGCCTCTCATGGTGTGATTTGGATCAACAGCATGTCTGTGTGCATCTTACCAACTATTACTAGTAGTTTCATCAGCCCACCGGCCCCTCACAACAGACCCACAGAGCATTTTACAGATGAGGCAGAAACCGAGGTTTCCTAGTCATGGAGGGATTCAGTGGGGACGTGAGGGCTCGTCCAGCTCTGCGGCCTCCTCCTCCTGCAGCACGTGCTTAATACCACCCCTCCAGCTTTTTCCCCCAGGGCTGCGGTGGTCACTGTTGCACACCTGGATGGCTGATGGGGCAACTTCAGGAGGGACCACGTCCTACCGGCAACTTAGTTCTCCAGCTCTCTCTGCCAGACTTGGCCATGAAACCACCTTCCAGCCGTGTGAGTGGCCACCGCCAAGAGCCAAGCCCAGAGATTAGGAAGGGCGGAGCATTGGGGCAGTGGGGGGGGGGGCGGTGTCAGGAATCCTACAGAGAGGATGAGACATGAGAGGGTAATTTGGTTTGTGACTTTAACCTTTTGCACCTAATATGACAGACTTCAAAAAACATAACCTGGTGGCAAAAAAATGGCAGTTGTTAGGTTTTACCCTTAAAATAGGAAGATCCTCACATCGCTTAAAAGGGGTCTTCAGGGAGAAACTTACCAGAACTCTCACGGTTGGCTCTGCTGCTTTGGCACATGCTCATTAGGAAAGCCAGGCCAGGCCTCAGGATTCGAGCCTCTGTTCCCAACTTTTTTTTTTTTTTTTAATTTTTATTTATTTATTTATTTATGGCTGTGTTGGGTCTTCATTTCTGTGCGAGGGCTTTCTCCAGTTGCGGCGAGCGGGGGCCACTCTTCATGGCGGTGCGCAGGCCTCTCACTATCGCGGCCTCTCTCGTCGCGGATCACAGGCTCCAGACGTGCAGGCTCAGCAATTGTGGCTCACGGGCCCAGTCGCTCTGCGGCATGTGGGATCCTCCCAGACCAGGGCTCGAACCCGTGTCCCCTGCATTGGCAGGCAGACCCTCAACCACTGCGCCACCAGGGAAGCCCTGTTCCCAACTTTTATGCACACCGATTCCTCTGGTGTCTGCATGACTAGTCATTTTCCCATCTGTCGACACAGTTAGGGAATCTACCTGTTAGCACAAGGCCGAGACCCCGGCTTCTCTGCTCTCTGCCTGGATGACCCATTGCTCTTGGAGAAATCCTTGAGAGGCCCCAGGAGGGCGTGAGTCCCCCTGTCTCTGCCCCTTTGTATGCACTTATCCCACTGCATTGTCGTTCGTTACTTGTCCAACTTCCCATCCGACGGTGAATTCCTTGTGAGAATTTGAAAAATCATTGCCTTGGCAGTCTTTACATGGGCCGCCTTCCCACCTCCCAGCACAGAAGCTGGCACTTAGTACATGTGTGTTCAGGGAATGAATGTGAGCTCCTAACAATGGATTCTGAAAGGAGCCTATTAAAGGCAGAAATCAGCAAAATTCAAATATTTCACATCAAATTCCATTCTCTTCCTGAAGACACCCCCTGAGTGCAATGTTGAACCCGTCCTTACTCCTTCCCACCCTCCCGGCCAGGCCCCAGCATCCTTCCCGGGACTTTTCCACAGGTTCCTGTTTTCTCTGCTGGTCAACGCATCCTCCTCTTTCTGCCCCCTCTTCAGTGCGTCCTCCCAACCACAGAATTATATTCCTAAACTCCAAGTGCGATCATTACACTTAATTACACTGGATTCCATTAAACAGCTGAGCGGGTCATGCTAGGCTCTGCACAATTCAATCGCAAATACCAGTGAGACTCCTGACTTCGCTCCTACCCCCAAACGCCACCACCCGCATTGCAGCCACACTGAAGCCTCAGTGTCCCCTGGCAGACCCTTTGTGTCCTGGAGTCTTCGCACCTGTTCTCTCTGCTGGAATCCACTTCCCCCCATTCTCAGCCACACAAACTGCTAATCCTCTGGACCACCCTTCCCCAGGCAGAGTGCACTTGCACTTTCCTTCTCTCTCTGCCAGGACTTCTTCTTGGCCTCTCTCTGTTTACTACTGCTGAGACCTCCTCCAGGGCAGAAGCTGGTCATGATTGCATTTCCTACTCCCAGCTTGATGCCGGAGTTGCTTCCCCTGCCCTTTTAAATGTGAACGTCTGTGAGGAGGGGACAACATTTTGAAAGCTTGGGGTTAAGTCCTGTCTGCAGTAACTCAGAAAGATAAGAAAAGGACCACCTCAACTGTGCACCTTTACATGAGCCATCAACAAAGGCTTTTCCATTGAAACCCAGACCTCAAGATACATACACGTCCCCTCCCATTGTGGCAGAGGTCACAGACCCCAGGGAATGGTCTCCTTTCCAGAGTAACGTTATAAAGAACAAAATTTGAATGCCCACAGTTTTTGGAGTTCACTGTGGTGAAATACACTAATTCAGACGTCACTGTCAGGAATGACGGACCCTCGCAAGTCACTTGCACAGTGTTCCTTAGTGTGTGTTCTTGCTCAGGTGAGAAATTAAGGTCATGACGTCGGTAATGTCAACAGTATTCCACCTCTGAAATAGATCTACATGGAACACGGGAGATGATTTAATTTGCCTCTGTGACCTTGCTTTGAAGATGCTCAGAGTTAGTTCGTGCAGATTATTTTTGCATTTGCTACAGGAAGTCAGTGAGCCATTTTCACGTCATGCGTGGAATAGGTAAGTTGGCTGTGGGGCCGCTCTTCTTTTCAGTTCAGCCTTTACCCCACTTGCCTCCCCCCTTCCAGGTAGTATAATACCTGCACCCAAAGGGCTGCACGTTCCACTCCTCAAGTTCCTTTCCTTCAGGGTCCTGCAAGTTAATGACAAATTAGATGACAGTTGTGTGCACTGTACAAAATCTTTTCCAGAATAAGGTAGAATATGAATGAGGGAATGAATGAATGCATGAATGAATACCAAACAAATAAATGCAATTCCTTGTGCGAAGATTAAAAACAAAGAAAGGAAAAAAAGAAATTAAGGGCAAAACTAATGATTATATCTCTTTCCCCAAAGCAGAAGCTTTCAAATGCAACATACTGTTTTCTAAAACTTGCTTCTCTAGCCATACTCGAGCCAAGAACACAAGGTCAAAGTTAAAATGGCTGTGTGCACCCCCATATCCTGGGTCCCCAGAGTGCATAGCCCTGCCCCCCAGCCCGGGCACAGGGTCAGAAGTAGCAAATGATGATTAATCAGGTGCCTCCTGTCTTAAGACACAGTCAACGTTTACAGTCTCTGCAGACCAGACTGTAGAAATAAGCAGACCCATAAAGGCCTGCAATTACTGTTTCCCCGGAGATATTCCAGATGCTGCTGGGTAAACTGTGACAGTGGCAGCACGCTTCCTGCTCCTGATTTATTCCATCCTGGAGGAGCTTTCCTTACATGGGCTTTAACATAGAAGTGACCGCTCCTGGCTTTTCAGGAGCTGTTTCAAGTCTTATTTGGCCACCCTTTCAGTGACTGGTGGTGGACAGAGTCCTACCTTGCCAAGTGGTGGAGCGGCAGACTTGCCTTCTCCAGCCCCCTGCCGAGCCGGCGCACCCTTCTTCCCTACCATCCCCAGGAGCTGCTGAGTAGGTTTGATGGGAGAGAGACAGTGGCTCGAAGGGACCTATCCCACCCCAACCAAACGCTGACATTTTATTGTGAACTCCAGTGGCGTACAGAGATGACCAGTGGCAAGAATACCACTGGTTTGGGTTGGAAGGGCTTTCTTACATTCTTCAAACCAAACCACACTGATAATTCAGTGGTCCACCATGACAAACTCTGAAAAAACTGGCCTGTTTGCTGAATGGTTCCCACTAGCTGAGCTCTGCAGAATTTGGGGATGTTGTGTAGCTGGATCTCAGGACAAAACTCTCCTTTAAATACTAAGAGTGCAAGCAGGATGGGGTTTTGCCAGAGCATGATGCTGTCATCATTCCCTGCTCAAGAGTTTTCATCTAAATTAACAGTCTTGGGTTAGAATTCAAAGGGGAAAAAGGCTCTCAAAGTCTTGCTTGCAAGGCTTGAAAGCGTGTGAAACGTCACATAGTTGGAGGCATTTCCCTCGGCGTGTGCAAAGGCATGAAAGGGAACAGGGAGCTAGAAGGAGCACTTATTGATTAGTTGCTGGTCTGGGCCAGTGACATCACACTCTGGTCCTGGGGTCACAGGGTCTCGTGGGGCTTCCTTGAGGGAGTTCTTAAAAGAAACTGAAGTCATAGAGAATTCGTTTATTTTGTGTCTTCACTTGCAAGTTCTGACTCTTCACTCAGTGTCATAGCACCGGTAAAGGATATGAGAAATAATAAACAACCCCAAGGGCTTCATGATCTCCGGGTCTTAAAGCCATTCATCCAGGCTGCGCTTCTGAAGTGAGCCGATACAAGAGGAATGATTTTAAAACTGGAGATTACGTTCTGTGACTTCCCTACTCTGAGCCAGAGGAAGTTAGACGTTTTTACCAGGTTTAAGACGATGAAGATGATTGGTTTCGCTCCATGCTCTCTGGACTAAGATGAGAAATAGGTTTAAGGGGCACTAAGAGAGTTTGGTTGGGTGTGAAGAATATTCCCTAGTCAGTGAATAAATGTTGTGATAGGCCACCAGGGAAGGTATGGAGCTTAATACCTGGGAATTGAGTTTGGATTTTGGAGCTAGAGGATTAAGCAAATGACCACTTAAGTTCTCGTTCTTTCTCTGTGTATGATTTACTTATAATTTACTCCACTGTCTATTGATTGTCTTCCCAAAGTATCCCACTGGGACTTAAGGGAAACTTCCCCTCAAAGAAAACAGAATGAAGAATCCAGCTAGGGGCTTCTTGAATGGTCAAGAGTTCTTTCTGTCTTATCTTTCCCTTGAGGCAAACCTGTGAGTTGGATAGGGACAGATGTTTTTAATGTCCACTTTATAGATGAGAAAACTGCAATTCAAGGATGTCAAGTGATAATTCCACACAGATTTGAAACTTTGGCATCATTTTTGTGTTGATTCTGCTCATCCCTCATTCAACCCATCACCAAACTCTGCTGATTTTTCCCTTATAATGTTACCTGCGTCTGTTGCTTTCTCTCCACATGCACTGTCCCCCTGTAGGGCTGTCATCACCCCATGCCTGGACCATTACATTGGTTTCCTGCATTACCTTTCAGATGCCAGTTTTGCCTCCTCCTCGATGCTTCCCTGAGTTTTGGAATCTTGGGAATATGAATTCACGTTTGTTCTGTTTGTTTGGCAACTCCCGTGCGTTGTGGGCACAGAGCTGAGGATGCTTGTGGCAGGAAAAGTTTCTGAGAGATTTCTTAACATACTGTGCCTTTTGTACCTCAGCGCTAACTCACAACAGTGCTCAGTATTTGCTTTCTGTCTGTGGACCTCTGTTTATGATAGACACAGAGTTGTATGAACGTGTATTTCCCCTTCAATGTTACACGGTCACTGAACGTCAGGTCACGAAAGTCAGGGAAAGCTCAAACTGAAGTTGTTTTGTTTTGTTTTCCCAGAATGAGGATTCACTGGTTTCGTTGCAGACTGGGGATTGAGGCAACATTATCCATGCTTGCAATTTCATGGTCACATTTCACAAAATTACAAGTAATTTTTAGCCTCTTAGTTACATCTAAAATTTAAAAACCTATCATGTTAAAATATATCAATTAGAATAACACTGCCTGCTTTATGATCCACGTTTTCATTGTTTGAAATAACAAAATTGCATTATATCCTATTTGGTTGCTTTCATGCCCCCTTCTCCAATTGGGTTGTAAGTCTCTCAGTGACAAAGAACCATGCTTGTTTATGTGTTAGGTACTAAATAAGACACTGAGTAAGTACCCATCACGTGGAATGCCCCGTACTTACCTGTGGTCCTATAGGAGTCACGTTGCTTGATATCAGTGATGCACCAGGGTGGGGAGGTGATGGTGTTGGGACTGAATGGGGCTCCTGCTCCCAGCTCCCAGCTCCCACCTGTGTTTACGCCACGACACCGCACGACTTCCAAGTAAACGTGTTGACTGTGAGAGATCTACTCAGCCGTGAAAAGTTATTTGATCCCTAGATCAGGGTGCAGATAAGTCCTATTTCCAGTGGATAGAGCCTCTTTGTCCTCCGAGCTCTGCCCTTCCTTCCCAGATGAGAAAGTGGTCAGAGGCGATGCAGTGTTCACTGCTCCGTGATTCCATATTCATTGGCTTTTCTTGAGAGGTGCTTGTCCATTAGCTTCACCTTCCTTTTGTCAAGCTCTCTAAACACTTCCAGTGACAGAATTAATTAAGCCTTTCTCTTGATTTTAAAAAAATAAGCAGAGACTCGGGAGAGACGTCATCCTGACACGCTGTCTGTGTGCGCAGTGGAGTCTATAGTATGGCCTCTGTCTCTCAAAGGCTTGTGTTCTCTTTGGTCATATATTACCAGGGTGTCTTCAGTGTATTTACACGGATTCCATTGTGAGCCTCCAGATCCCACCCTGTAAGGACATTCATCCTTACTGCCCTTGACAGACATAGGAAAATTATTTCCTGGTGAGAATCAGGTGCTTGTAAGAGCCAGCCTTTCAGAGGGGAATCTACCATCGAAAGGGCTAATCGTCCAAATGACGGGTATGCATGGCTGACTTCCCTCTTTACGCCAACTTGATTGCGACAAAATGAGTGTGCTTCTGGCCTTAACAATGGAGAATTCCATGAGAATAGCATCCTCAGGGAACAGCCTTTATCTGCTAAGTATGACAAGTGTGGCAAATGCACACAAAGCCCAGATACTTTGGCTGCAAGACCAGGGGCCTATGTCCCTGCTCCCGCAGACAGGTGACTCTTCCTCCGTTCCTGTAGGAATGGTTCACCCGTGGGCAGGCAGGATCTATTTACCTTTTGTCATTTGGCCTGGAATGTGTCATATCACCCTTTCACGCTTGGCTGTGGCTCCCATGGCAGGAGTCACTTTTGGAGACAGAAGGAGGTAGGTGACATTTTCCTCTTTGGACACTGAGAGTGTTGAGGTTCTGGGGTTTCATCACTTGGCTCCTGGCTTTTCATGGGGACAGAGGGGCTGCCTGACCACGTGCTCAGGTTTTAGGGTGTGGCCCTGAGAAGGAGGCTGGACACGCTTCTGTCGCTCCCCTCTGTGCTGGCACCTCAGCCATCACTAACTGCTCGGAGGACCCTCTAACGGGCCCAGACCTCAAAGACAGTCCGCCATCCGGCCTCCTCTGCACCCGTCACCATCCCCAGGACAAATGGGGATGTTGCTGTGGCAACCGTTTGGAATTCCCTTTAAACAGTCATTCTCAGACATAACCATAGAGGCAGGCAGTGGATTAGTGGATGCCCGCGGGTTAGAAGAGGGGAAATTGGGAGTCACTACTAAACAGGTATGGCGTTTCTTTCGGGGTGATGCAAGTATTCTGGAATTAGATAGTGGTGATGGTTCCACAACATTGTAAATATACTTTAAAAAAAAAAAAAACACTTATTTCTCCTGGTTAAAATGGAAGATTTTATGTTATGTGAATTTTATCCCAAAAAATTAAAAATAAAATTTAGAAAACTAAATATTCAATCTCATCCTCAGAAGGAATCATCCCACGAATACTATTCCTTACTTCTCACATTCACCCCAATTCTCACATTCTATTGCCCACGTTTATTTCAAGATACGTCATATACGTATATTATATGTTTGTCCTTGTTTAGCATGAGCCTGTGAAATGCCCATCTGACAAACGTAATCAAGTTATAAGGCCCTTTAGTGGCTCAGATGTGTTTGCCGTGAGAAAATGGCTCTGCCTCCTCTGTTGGAAAGGGCGCCCCCTAACACAGAAATGGAGAAACACACCCTCACCTCTTCCTGCTCCTACTCTGAGCGCTTGGAATTCTTATAAATACACATATCAGTAAAGTTCTTGACATTTTGCCCAGTACCTGAGGAGGAATAAAACTTTTCTAACCCAAATGAAACACACACAGAATAAAATGCAAAAACAAAAAAGAAATCCCAGGAACACAGATGAAAAACAAGGGATGTGCTCTGCCACATCCCTGAGATGATTACAAGTGGGGCTCATAGATGCAAATTTTATCTAAATTAAAATATATATTTTTCACATTAAAGCCCCAACGTTTGCCTAGGCCACGATGCTTTTTAAATTAATGACAATTATTTTTCCCCTGACAATTTTTTCTGTATCATCTTATTGCTTATTTTTCTTTCAACTTATTTGATATCTCACTGACCCCTCCCCATTAAAAGGTTGGCTCTTGCTTATTGAAAAGTGGCCAAGGGAAAAAAAAGATCAATTTCTCATATAAGTTTTTTCTGAGAATGAACATTGACATGCTTTGGTCGGGGGCCAATTTTAGAACAAACCTCAGTAGTTCTTAGAGACCATTTAATTTGAGTAAGTATCCAAACAAGTCGGGGCTGAGGCTGGGGAGGTTCTCCTGGAGCAACCAGAGCAGGAGCCTGGACGGACAGCAGGTGTGGCGGGGAGGCTGGGCGCCTCACTCCAGCCGTCCTACATCAGGGCTGGGGTCTCCCTGCCGAGGTTCCAGGGCTCAGTCTGCCTTGTGGCCCACCTTTTGCCTCTCTTGTTTGTGGGCAGAGCCATCAACTTCTCTTGCCTTAGTTTTGGTGGCGCTAAAGCCCAGGGGAGGTACCGCCTCTGCCAGCCTCGTGGCTGTAGGAAGGGCGGGGAAGGGGGAGAGGTTTGCTGTTGCTCCAAACGTGCCTTTCCCTAGTCCTTGCACATCGCCATCCTCCTTTTCAAAAAAGGGTGATGTTTGGGAAGATTATCTTTCTTGTATATTTTTCAAAGTATAAAATACTGACACGCTTTTGAACTCTGTATGGTCCAACCCCAGATATGTCAGGTTCCTGGAGTTGTACTGGAGTTGTGGCTGTACTTCCCCCTGCCTTCTCTAACTCCCCCTCGGAGAGTGACTTGGTTCGCATCACGGGGCCTCCATCCTGTGGATGAGGATGTTGGGGAAATGAAGATTTAAAATCCATAACATTATGAGCATTGTCAATACAATAATTTAATAAATGTTCCTGGGAGGAAACCAGGCATTGACAGAGGCTACCTTTTCTATCAATTTTCTTTTCGTGTGACATTTTCCCTGAATGGCTCTTGCTGAGTTATGGAAATGAGGCAGTTGTCGGGGAGAGTCTAGGGGCTGAACTCTTTTTTTTTTAAAATTTATTTATTTAATTAATTTATTTTTGGCTGCGTTGGGTCTTCGTTGCTGTGCGCAGGCTTTCTCTAGTTGCGGCGAGCGGGGGCTACTCTTCGTTGCGGTGTGCGGGCTTCTCATTGCGGTGGCTTCTCTTGTTGTGGAGCACGGGCTCTAAGTGTGCTGGCTTCAGTAGCTGTGGCACGTGGGCTCAGCAGTTGTGGCTCGCGGGCTCAGCAGTTGTGGTGCACGGACTTAGTTGCTCTGCGGCACGTGGGATCTTCCCGGACCAGCGCTCGAACCCGTGTCCCCTGCACTGGCAGGTGGGTTCTTAACCACTGTGCCACCAGGGAAGCCCCACCTGAACTCTTTCTTGCCACCACTGGTGCCCCTTCCTTCGGTTTGCCCGGCGCCTTTCATGACCTGGAGCTGAGGGAGCATCGTCTGGGCACATCCAGCCGCCTGCACACAGCGGGGAGGGTCAGGATTGCCGTCAGCTTCTAAGAGTCAGTCTTTTCAGGCTCTGACATTTGAAGAGTCCGACTGGCTCTGATGTGCCCCATTTTCCCCAGTCTGAACGTTAGACAATGACACGTAAACATTCAGCCTCTGAGACTCGTAAGCACAGGTTATCACTGAGGAGGCCACAGAGGGGTTTCTAGGTAACCCAGACTTCCCTTGGAAACAGGCCTGGAGTTACCAGGTGTCCGTCTCTACGTGGCGTGTCGCTGTTGTCGTTGCTGGAGTTTTTTCTCCGTCATAAGACTTTTCCCTGTTCCTCAGCTCCCCCATCCTCCCGGTAATCATATTCGCTGTCAGCTATCTTGGTGGGGATTTAGTGACTTTTTTAGGGACGAATGCCAGCCCTGAGGCCCTGCAAAAGGACCTGTGATGTTGGCCTTTGTCTGTGTGACAGCCTGGTGGGAGAAGTGCCCTGAGCTACCAGCACGAGCTGATTGTCACTGTGTCGTGGCCACCTCTGAACCTGCACCCCGAGTGTCTAGGCATCAAATAGGTTTCCCTGGTGCCTTCCCAGGCCTTTTCCGCCTTGTTTCATTGATTATATAGCTAGCATTTCTTTAGAGCTTGGGAAAGGGGGTACTTTACTGCAACTCCTCTAAAAACCCATTTCCACATGAATCACCTCTGGCCTTTTTCTGTTTGGAACATTGTTTAGACAAAGAGGAGTTTGTCTGTATCACTTCCCACCAGACTCTCCTAAGTGGAAGCCTTGGATTTGGAACCTGGGATTTTTTCTGCCTTCTAAATGAATGCCTTGTTGGCTAGGTTGTTGCTAAAGTGCAGTTTCTTACAATTTCATAGCCTGAGGACTGCCTTAGCTACAGGCCGCATTCCCTTATTGTTACTGATATGAGATGCCCTATTTCTACTTATATATTTCAGGGGATTAATTTTTGCTTCTCAGCATCATTTATGATGTGATTCACATCTAAATTTAATATAAGATTATTTACTTCCCCAAAAAGTTCATCTGCGCTTCAGAATCTTGTCTCCAAAAATGGTTTTTTAGATGATCTAATGCAAACGTCTGGTTCTACAGCTGAGAAAACAGAAATCTAAAGCAAGGTTTCTTGCGAGCGGCACTGTGACATTGGGGGCGAGCTAATTCTGGCTTGTGGGAGGCTCCCCGGTGCCCTGTGAGGTGGTTAGCAGCGTCCCTGGCTTCTACCCTCTAGACGCCAAGAGCATCTCCCAAATTGTGACAAACAGAAATGTCCCCAGACATTGCTAAATGTTCCATGGTTGGGAACCACCGGTCTAGAGGTAGACGCACAGCTAGGCTGTGACAGAGTCACGAGTAGGACCCAAGTGTCCTGACTCCCAGATCCACTCTGTGCAGGTTGGGCCACAGAATTAAGTTCTCAACCTGCCCAGAGCTCTAAGTAATAGTCAAGAGAGCTTCCACAGCTCTCGAGGGAGAGAAGAGGACTTAGGAGACTAAGGGACCAGGAGCAAGGAAGAGCTTTGTGGAACTCTGGGCAGATGTCTTCCCTTTAGCCAATCTCCCATCTACTAATAGAACCTGACCCAGTGACTCATTGACTCAACCTCTATGAGTGAACTGGACAATATGTCTTAGAAAATCATAAGATGTATGTCCAGAGAGAACAGATTTAGGGGAGAGAATCCAAGAGGCAGAGGAATGTCTCTCCTGACCATCCACACACCCAGAACCTGGGACCAGGCCCATGGCTGAGGCCCTGTGAGCCTCATGCAGTAGAGCCCCATGCATCCTCAGCCAGGTAGAGGTCAGCTGGGCCCTGGTCTCCATCCTCCTGTGGAAGTCCTGACTCACACAGTTTCTTTGGCATTTTTTCCTAAGGTCTAACAAGCACCCAATTTGTACAGGGCTCCATTCTTCTCCTTTAAATCTGTGTCACTTTTCTGTGCTGGCCATGGGCTTAGAGGACACATATAGCACTAGATATGAGGAGTGTGGCAGCTAATGCATGCCCTGGGGTATTGCCACTTGCTGATGGAGGCAGACAAATGTAATTACCAGAGAGTTCATAGGTGAGAGATCAGAAGTTTTCATGCTGGGCCTGATTCTGGGGCCTGGTATGAACCTGGGTTTCCGCTGTATCGAGGTAAGAAAACTCCACTGCCAGGGCTCTGAATTCTAACCTTCTAACTTTCCTGTTCTGAGCTCTGTCCTTGGCTCACTGGGCTCCTTGGAGCTGGTCCCAGATGACTTTCCTCCAGACAAACACAAGACTTCATTAGGTGGCTGTACCTACACGCAAAGTGAAAATTTCACTCAATTCTCTGAGACTTTTGTTTAAATATGCTGGAAGTGCCAAAATAGAAACAGAACTTTTGCATGAAATTACTTTTGAGTAGTTAAGTAGGCTCTAAGAGCATAGTTAACGAACTAAAGGGAAATAGGTTCTGGTTATGCTACCAGAAATTGTGGTTTTATTCTAATAACTCATTGCTTTGGAGAAAAGTCCTTTCTACACTTTTCCTGTCCTAGTTCTTTTTTTATTCTTCAAATGAACAGTAGGGGTACTCTCTGTGTTTCTGAGTTCTTCCCTTCCCAGCCACCTGGTCATAATCCAAAGGGAAGAACAAACTAGACTGATTCTGTGAGCTGTACTTCATTGCCATTGGCATGTGGATCACAATGCTCCATTTTCCACCAAATAAAGGAAGAACATTCTGGAAACTTTGCACAAAGAAAAATTCATGTTTATCTCTACAGTTGAAGTTTCCTAGGGTGAAAAATAGCAGCAAATCAGATAAAAAGGAGCCTCAGTTTTCACTAATACCAGTCTGTGTTTCTGAACGTTTTCTTCTTTGAGGAAGCGTTGTGTCTCGTCCTGCTCAGCAAGCAGACTGTTTGATTGAGGGAAAGAGCTCACTCTCTCTGCCGCATTTCTCCAGCTGTAAAATGGGGATAAGAGCTGTACCAGCTGTCATTACGCTGATGCTCTGAGCAGAACCGCTACACCCGTTGGGGAAGAACTCAGACTCTTAGGGAAGAAAGTCATCTCATAACAAAACCCCAACGTGCCCACCCAGTATTTAACATTAAGCGGCCTCTTCCCACTCCACCACTTACATTCTTCCCTTTGCCATAGATGTCAAAACTAGAGTCTTCTCTCTCCTCCCCTTCCCCAAAGAGCAGCCACTGCCTGCAAACTGAGGGAAACGCAAGAGAAAAAGATACTTCCTGAGCAAACGGGTGTATCAGCAGGATCCTACTAGGAGAACGGCATCACACTCACTTATTTTGAAAAGAGTTATGGATAAGGTGTAGAAAACTAGAAAGGCTAATACAGTAGCCCAGGGCCAGTAATAGCAGAGTGCCCATATCCCTAGGTTTGAAGAACAAAGGGAGGGAGCAGCTTTCTGAGCCAGGGAAAAGGAAGGGTGGAGAGGTCTCCTGACTTGCCTTCCTCCCTCTGGCGTGTGAGAGTGTCTGTTGATGTGGTCCAGGCAGGCCCGCCTCCCTGTAACAGAGCAGGATGGAGAACGTTGGAGAGTGCATCTGGAGGGCAAGGAGGGAAATTGGCCCAGCATGGATCAGAATAATTCTTTCAAAATAGCCCTCCTCACTTGCTGAGACTAAAAGGCTTTCACTCCTGCCACCCCTCCTTGTCCTTGGCTGGATGTGGCTTACATCTCCCACCCCCTGCCTCACTTGTCATTTTCCATCCTGTTTGTTGCCCTCATTCCTTCTTCTGCCAATACTGTAATAATGGTCGGAAAAACTAAAGGTTATTTCAGGTCATCTCTTTTGCTGCTGACAGCATGAGGTTTGTTCTGCCAGTAGAGTGACACAGACCTAGGATGGGCAGTTTACTCTGAGCTTACTGCATTCATCTTTCTCAGTAGCCACTGCTTGACCAGATTCCGAGTGTGTGGGACACAGTGGCACAGCAACAGCTTTGGCCCACTCACTAGCCAGGTTGCTGAAATGTGGATTCCACACTGCACGCCTTTTGGATGTCAACCCTTTTGATCCTCTTGAGTCACATTTAGAAAATTATTTCTCCAGATATGTTGTCAATGCCCAAGAGACCTGCAAGAGCTGATGCTACCTGGAAAGGTGTTCACAAGGCTCTCTACCTCCAGTTTTTTCCCGGGTTCAAACCTAGAGCTATTGATGAGACTTTTCCCTTGGTCAGAATAGCATTAAGTTTTGTTGCAAATACATTATTGAGCATTATAATGATAGGGAGAGATGATAGATAGATAGATAGATAGATAGATAGATAGATAGATAGATAGATAGATAGATATAGATAGATAGACAGACAGACAGGTAAGTAGATAGAAGTATGTGTGTGTCTGTGTGTCTTTTAAAGACTGGGGTCAGTTTCCTTCTGTGAGCCATCCATATTCCTGCCTTGACCTAAATTCGGACAGCTGACTGGGATTTCAGTCCTAGGGGTCTTCAGTTCCTGTAAGAGTCCACAACCACTGGCTTATTGACCCCTTTCTTCCAAGTGGAAAGCTATTAAATGAGAGGTAAGAGGCATGGACTCTGTAACCGGTTCACTTCATCTAACTGTTGAACTTGCATATGTCACTTTACCTCTTTGGGTCTCAGGTAGTTTACCTGAAAATACAGTAAGCATGAAATGGTAGTTCCTCTCCAAGTGAGCAATGTAGGATAACTTAGCCATTTTACTAGCACTGAATGTAACTGTTACTTCCAGGCAAGTACTGAGACTTCAGTGAAGACCTTTATGGCCTTTGGAAGTCAGATCTATTGGAAGGAAGAAGCGTACTAAACTTCACGTGACTGTCGTACCATCCCTAGTCCTGCCCAATATGTCTGCAGAGTGATCAGCAGATCTTCTTAATGGAGGACTGCATGAGCTGAGAATTTACCCTGAGTCCACCTAGGGAGTCATCGTATCCCTCAACCTGTCGATAAATTACACAGTAAAGATTTGAGTAATAGAGCAGAACAGTTTCAAAGGACTTGTTACAATCTATCAAGTCAATAACTTACAATTTTAGAAAATCCCTGAATACAAATTTACAAAATTCTCAGCCGTTTTACAACTTATCAGGCCATTAATCTAAGTTTTAAAAGTCCCTTAATATACTTAATCATAGTTGTGCTTATTTGTTTATTTATTTTTTGGGTTTTTTTTTGTTGTTTGAAATACAGAATGGTTTTTATTGGAACATTCATAAATTCATTAATTTAGCAAATACATATATCTGCTATTTGCAAACCAATGTATCTGACCTGTGGAAGGAGTTAATAACTACTATATGCTGAGTAAAACATTTACATATATTCTTTAAATACATGGGGGTTTTTTTTGAATTTTATTTTACTTTTTTTTGAATTTTATTTATTTTTTTATACAGCAGGTTCTTATTAGTCATCCATTTTATACATATTAGTGTATACATGTCAATCCCAATCTCCCAATTCATCCCACCACCACCCCCACCCACTGCTTGCCCCCCTTGGTGACCATACGTTTGTTCTCTACAGCTGTGTCTCTATTTCTGCCCTGCAAACCGGTTCATCTGTACCATTTTTGTAGATTCCACATATTTGCGTTAATATACGATATTTGTTTTTCTCTTTCTGACTTACTGTCTTCTTTCTGACTGTCACTCTGTATGACAGTCTCTAGGTCCATCCACGTCTCTACAAATGACCCAAATTCGTTCCTTTTAATGGCTGAGTAATATTCCATTGTATATATGTACCACATCTTCTTTATCCATTCGTCTGTCGATGGGCATTTAGGTTGCTTCCATGACCTGGCTATTGTAAATAGTGCTGCAATGAACACTGGGGTGCATGTGTCTTTTTGAATTATGGTTTTCTCAGGGTATATGCCCAGTAATGGGATTGCTGGGTCATATGGTATTTCTATTTTTAGTTTTTTGAGGAACCTCCATACTGTTCTCCATAGTGGCTGTATCAATTTACATTCCCACCAACAGTGCAAGAGGGTTCCCTTTTCTCCACACCCTCTCCAGCATTTGTTGTTTGTAGATTTTCTGATGATGCCCATTCTAACCGGTGTGAGGTGATACGTCATTGTAGTTTTGATTTCCATTTCTCTAATAATTAGTGATGTTGAGCAGCTTTTCATGTGCCTCTTGGCCATCTGCATATCTTCTTTGGAGAAATGTCTATTTAGGTCTTCTGCCTGTTTTTTGATTGGGTTGTTTGTTTTTTTAATATTCTTTCCTTTGCTGTGCAAAAGCTTTTAAGATTCATTAGGTCCCGTTTGTTTATTTTTGTTTTTATTTCCATTACTTTAGGAGGTGGGTCAAAAAAGGTCTTCCTGTGATTTATGTCAAAGAGTGTTCTTCCTATGTTTTCCTCTAACAGTTTTATAGTGTCCAGTCTTACATTTAGGTCTTTAATCCATTTTGAGTTTATTTTTGAGATGGTGTTAGGGAGTGTTCTAATTTCAGTCTTTTACATGTAGCTGTCCAGTTTTCCCAGCACCACTTATTGAAGAGACTGTCTTTTCTCCGTTTGTATATCCTTGCCTCCTTTGTCATGGATCAGTTGACCATAGGTGTCTGGGTTTCCCTCTGGGCTTTCTATCCTGTCCTAGTGATCAATATTTCTGTTTTTGTGCCAGTACCATATTGTCTTGATTACTGTAGTTTTGTAGTATAGTCAGAAGTCAAGGAGTCTGATTCCTCCAGCTCCATTTTTTTTTTCCTCAAGATTGCTTTGGCTATTCGGGGTCTTTTGTGTCTCCATACAAATTTTAAGATTTTTTGTTCTAGTTCTGTAAAAAATGCCATCGGTAATTTGCAAGGGATTGCGTTGAATCTGTAGATTGCTTTGGGTAGTATGGTCTTTTGCCCAATATTGATCTTCCAATCCAAGAACATGGTATATCTCTCCATCTGTTTGTGTCCTCTTTGATTTCTTTTATAAGTGTCTTATAGTTTTCTGAATACAGGTCTTTGACCTCCTTAGGTAGGTTTATTCCTAGGTGTTTTATTCTATTTGTTGCAATGGTGAATGGAATTGTTTCCTTAATTTCACTTTCTGATTTTTTGTTGCTTGTTTATAGGAATGCAAGAGATTTCTGTGCATTAATTTTGTATCCTGCAACTTTACCAAATTTATTGATTAGCTCTAGTAGTTTTCTGGTGGCATCTTTAGGATTATCTATGTATAGCATCATGTCATCTGAAAACAGTGACTGTTTCACTTCTTCTTTTCCAATTTGTATTCCTTTTATTTCTTTTTCTTCTCTGATTGCATGGTTAGGACTTCCAAAACCATGTTGAATAATAGTGGCGAGAGTGGATATTCTTGTCTTGTTCTTGATCTTAGAGGAAATGCTTTCTGTTTTTCACCATTGAGAACGATGTTGGCTGTGGGTTTGTCGTATATGGCCTTTGTTATGTTGAGGTAGGTTCCCTCTATGCCCATTTTCTAGAGAGAGTTTATCATAAATGGGTGTAGAATTTTGTCAAAGGCTTTCTCTGCATTTATTGAGATGATAACATGGTTTTTCTTCTTCAATTTGTTAATATGGTGTATCACATTGATTGATTTGCATGCATTGAAGAATCCCTGCATCCCTGGAATAAATCCCACTTGATCATGGTGTATGATACTTTTCACTTGTTGTTGGATTCTCTTTGCGAGTATTTTGTTGGGGATTTTTGCATCTGTATTCATCAGTGATATTGGTCTGTAATTTTCTTTTTATTGTAGTATCTCTCTCTGGTTTTGATATCAGGGTGATGGTGGCCTCGTAGAATGAGTTTGGGAGTGTTCCTCCCTCTGCTATATTTTGGAAGAGTTTGAGAAGGATGGGTGTTAGCTCTTCTCTAAATGTTTGATAGAATTCGCCTGTGAAGCCATCTGGTCCTGGGGTTTTTTTTGTTGGAAGATTTTTAATCACAGTTTCAATTTCAGTGCTTGTGATTGGTCTGTTCAGATTTTCTATTTCTTCCTGGTTCAGTGTCCGAAGGTTGTGCATTTCTAAGAATTTGTCCATTTCTTCCAGGTTGTCCATTTTATTGGCATATAATTGCTTGTAGTTATCTCTCATGATCCTTTGTATTTGTGCAGTGTCAGTTGTTACTTCTCCTTTTTCATTTCTAATTCTATTGATTTGAGTCTTCTCCCTTTTTTTCTTGATGAGTTTGGCTAATGGTTTATCAATTTTGTTTATCCTCTCAAAGAACCAGCTTTTAGTTTTATTGATCTTTGCTATCGTTTCCTTCATTTCTTTTTCTGATCTGATTTATTTCTGATCTGATCTTTATGGTTTCCTTTCTTCTGCTAACTTTGGGGTTTTTTTGTTTTTCTTTCTCTAATTGCTTTAGGTATAAGCTTAGGTTGTTTATTTGAGATGTTTCTTGTTTCTTAAGGTAGGATTGTATTGCTATAAACTTCCCTCTTAGAACTGCTTTTGCTGCATCCCATAGGTTTTGGGTTGTCATGTTTTCATTTTCATTTGTTTCTAGGTATTTTTTAATATCCTCTTTGATTTCTTCAGTGATCTCTTGGTTATTAACTAGTGTATTGTTTAGCCTCCATGTGTTTGTATTTTTTACAGATGTTTTCCTGTAATTGACATCTAGTCTCATAGCACTGTGGTCAGAAAAGATACTTGACATGATTTCAATTTTCTTAAATTTACCAAGGTTTGATTTGTGACCCAAGAAATGATCTATCCTGGAGAATGTTCCATGAGCACTTGAGAAGAAAGTGTATTTCGCTGTTTTTGGATGGAATGTCCTATAAATATCAATTAAGTCCATCTTGTTTAATGTTTCGTTTAAAGCTTGTGTTTCCTTATTTATTTTCATTTTGGATGATCTGTGCATTGGTGAAAGTGGGGTGTTAAAGTCCCCTGCTATGTTTGTGTTACTGTTGATTTCCCCTTTTATGGCTGTTAGTATTTGCCTTATGTATTGAGGTGCTCCTATGTTGGGTGCATAAATATTTACAATAGTTATATCTTCTTCTTTGATTGATCGCTTGATCATTATGTAGTGTCCTTCTTTGTCTTTTGTAATAGTCTTTGTTTTAAAGTCTATTTTGTCTAATATGAGAATTGCTACTCCAGCTTTCTTTTGATTTCCATTTGCATGGAATTGTTGGGAGATTTTAAATCACAGTTTCAATTTCATTACTTGTGATTGGTCTGTTCATATTTTCTATTTCTTCCTGGTTCAGTCTTGGAAGGTTATCCCTTTCTAAGAATTTGTCCATTTCTTCCAGGTTGTCCATTTTATTGGCATAGAGTTGCTTATAGTAATCTCTTATGATGCTTTGTATTTCTGCAGTGTCCATTGTAACTTCTTTTTCATTTCTAATTTTATTGATTTGAATCCTCTCTCTCTTTTTCTTGATGAGTCTGACTAAAGGTTTATCAAGTTTGTGTATCTTCTCAAAGAAACAGCTTTTAGTTTTATTAATCTTTGCTATTGTTTTCTTTGTTTCTATTTCATTTATTTCTGCTGTGATATTTATGATTTCTTTCCTTCTACTAACTTTGGGTTTTGTTTGTTCTTCTTTCTCTAGTTCCTTTAGGTGTAAGGTTAGATTATTTATTTGAGATTTTTCTTGTTTCTTCTCTCTTAGAACTGCTTTTGCTGCATCCGATAGGTTTTGGATTGTCGTGTATTCATTGTCATTTGTCTCTACGTATTTTTTGATTGCCTCTTTGATTTCCTCAGTGATCTCTTGGTTATTTAGTAACGTCATGGCATGTCCTATAAATATCAATTAAATCTATCTGGTCTATTGTATCCTTTAAAACTTGTGTTTCCTTATTAATTTTCTCTTTGGATGATCTGTCCATTGGTGTAAGTGAGGTGTTAAAGTCCCCCGCTATTTTTGTGTTACTGTCGATTTCCTCTTTTATAGCTGTTAGCAGTTGCCTTATGTATTGAAGTGCTCCTATGTTGGGTGCATATATAATTATAATTGTTATATCTTCTTCTTGGATTGATCCCTTGATCATTATGTAGTGTCCTTCCTTGTCTCTTGTAACATTCTTTATTTTAAAGTCTATTTTATCTGATAGAGTATAGCTACTCCAGCTTTGTTTTGATTTCCATTTGCATGGAATATCTTTTTCCATCCCCTCACTTTCAGTCTGTATGTGTGCCTAGGTCTGAAGTGGGTGTCTTGTAGACAGCATATGTATGGGTCTTGTTTTTGAATCCATTCAGCGAGCCTGTGTCTTTTGGCTGGAGCATTTAATCCATTCATACTTAAGGTGATTATCAATATGTATGTTCCAATTACCATTTTCTTAATCGTTTTGTGTTTGTTTTTGTAGGTCCTTTTCTTCTCTTGTGTTTCCCACTTAGAGAAGTGCCTTTAGCATTTGTTGTAAAGCTGGTTTGGTGGTGCTGAATTCTCTTAGCTTTTGCTTGTCTGTAAAGCTTTAGGTTTCTCCCCTTCGAATCTGAATGAGATCCGTGCTAGCTGGAGTAATCTTGGTTGTAGGTTCTTCCCTTTCATCACTTTAAATATATGTGCCACTCCCTTCTGGCTTGTAGAGTTTCTGCTGAGAAATCAGCTGTTAACCTTATGGGAGTTCCCTTGTATGTTATATGTCATTTTTCCCTTGTTGCTTTTAATAATTTTTCTTTGTCTTTAATTTTTGTCAGTTTGATTACTATGTGTCTTATCATGTTTCTTCTTGGGTTTTTCCTGCCTGGGACTCTCTGTGCTTCCTGGACTTGGGGGGCTATTTCCTTTCTCATGTTAGGGAAGTTTTCAACTATAATCTCTTCAAATATATTCTCAGGTCCTTTCTCTCTCTCTTCTCCTTCTGGGACCCCTATAATGCAAATGTTGTTGTGTTTAATGTTGTCCCAGAAGTCTCTTAGGCTGCCTTCATTTCTTTTCATTCTTTTTTCTTTATTCTGTTCTGCGGCAGTGAATTCCAGCATTCTGTCTTGCAGGTCACTTATCCGTTCTTCTGCCTCAGTTATTCTGCTATTGATTCCTTCTGGTGTATTTTTCATTCCAGTTATTGTATTCTTCATCTCTGTGTGTTTGTTCTTTAATTCTTCTAGGTGTTTGTTCTTTAATTCTTCTAGGTCTTTGTTAAACATTTCTTGCATCTTCTCAATCTTTGCCTCCATTCTCTTTCCAAGGTCCTGGATCATCTTCACTCTGAGTATTCTGAATTCTTTTTTTGGAAGGTTGCCTATCTCCACTTCATTTAGTTGTTTTTCTGGGGTTTTATCTTGTTCCTTCATCTGGTACATAGTCCTCTGCCTTTTCATTTTGTCTGTCTTTCTGTGTATGTGGTTTTCGTCCCACAGGCTGCAGTATCGTAGTTCTTTTTGCTTCTGCTGTTGGCCCTCTGGTGGATGAAGCTATCTAAGAGGCTTGTGCAAGCTTCCTGAGGGGAGGGACTGGTGGTGGGTAGAGCTGGGTGTTGCTCTGGTGGGCAGAGCTCAGTAAAACTTTAATCTGCTTGTCTCCTGATGGATGGAGCTGAGTTCCCTCCCTCCTCATTGTTTGGCCTGAGTTGATCCAGCACTGGAGGCCACGGGCTCTTTGGTGGGCTAATGGCAGACTCCCGGAGGGCTCATGTTAAGGAGTAGTTCCCAGAATTTCTGCCGCCAGTGTCCTTGTCCCTATGGTGAGCCACCGCCACTCCCCCGCATCTGCAGGAGACCCTCCAACACTAGCAGGTAGGGCTGGTTCAGTGTCCTATGGGATCACTGCTCCTTCCCCTGGGTCCTGATGCACACACTACTTTGTGTATGTCCTCTAAGAGTGGAGTCTCTGTTTCCCCCAGTCCTGTCAAAGCCCTGCAATCAAATCCCACTAGCTTTCAAAGTCTGATTCTCTGGGAATTCCTCCTCCCATTGCCGGACGCCCAGGTTGGGAAGCCTGATGTGGGGCTCAGAACCTTCACCCCAGTGGGTGGACTATTGTGGTATAATTGTTCTCCAGTTTGTGCATCACCCACCCAGCGGTTATGGCATTTGATTTTATTGTGATTGCACCCCTCTTACCATCTCACTGTGGCTTCTCCTTTGTCTTTGGATGTGGGGTACCTTTTTGGTGAGTTCCAGTGTCCTCCTGTCGATGATTGTTCAGCAGTTAGTTGTGATTCTGGTGTTCTCACAAGAGGGAGTTAGTGCACGTCCTTCTACTCCACCATCTTGAACCAGTCTCCCACCTGTGCTTTTATGAAGTGCTGAAATATGTTTTAGCATGCTGAACCACAGCAGTACAAGGAAAAAATGACTTTACGGAGTCCCACAAAACCTGCCAAGGCAAGCATAAATATAGTCAGTGTGAGGTCTGTTTTGTGTACAATTTACATGCTCTAGGTTGGGCTTGATCTAAAGAGTTTGTATTAGCCCTCTTGCCTTGTCTGCCCAGGGAAGCAATTGTGGTAGAGAGGAAAATGTATACGACTTCCACCCAGAGCTGGGTTTGAATCCTGTTTCTGCTACTTATTTTCTATGAGATTTTAAGGAAGACATTTTGCTCCTTTGAACCTATTTCTTCTATGATAATAAAAGGCCTACCTTACAGGGTAGCTGGGAGGTTTGGCAAAGAGCAAGGCAGAGGTAAGTCCTCAAGAGAGGCTTGTTAAATTGAAACCACTTGCAAGAGCTGACACTGAGCAAAAGGGTCAACAGCATTCTCCACCACCACCACCTCCAAAAAACCCCTACACACCCACAGTGTCCCTCAGAGAGGCCAGCAGTCAGAATGCACTTACATCCATATCTTTTGTAAATTCAGACACACCCCCACCTCCCAGTCAGCATAACTACCACCTCCTACCCACGCCCTAGAAACAGAAGAAGAAAGAGTTTAGAACCTGGGCAGGTTGCTTTAAAAACATTTCCAACCCTGATCTAATTTGTTATTATTAATTATAGAACAGTCTTCCTCTTCCTTCCTATCGTCTTTCATTTTCCTTTGCACCTGCATCCAGAACCTTCCCAGGAAAGATTCCATTTCCAAATACTTCCATCTCTAATTTCTAAGTCTCAGAGTAAAACCTTACTGTAGAATTGAGCTCCAACTGGGTGAAAGGCACCATCAGTGATATTGAGGATGTGAAGATAAACAAGACGCAGGCTCTACTTCAAGGCACTCATAGTCTTACAAATTTGAAAATGAGTTTTTTGCCTTGAACATAACTGCCATATGTAACTGCCAGATCTTTGTATCAGCCCCTGGGCTCGGCCACCTAAGTCTCTCTCTTAGCTGCACCATCATGTCCTACCCAGACACCTCTACCCTACACTCAGTCTTCTGGGGGAAATTCACCATAGTCTCATTTACTCCCTTTTTATAGATGAATGTTTTTTTTATCATGCATGAGAGTTTATTAAATCAGTTCATTCTAAGTAGAGTTCACTAGAGCTTTCTCTAATGTTGCCCGAGGGCCCATTGCCATCTGGTCTGTGTTACAAGTAGACAGTATTATAATGAGATCTTCTGGTACCTAAATGGGATTCAAGTTGGATCTGGGTTGTATCATCATCCTCACTTTGAGTGCGTCAAAGCTGGACAAACTGGCTGGAAGGTTGCCAGTTTTCACCTACCCAACAAAGCAAAATTTGCATTTCCTCTGCCCCACCCAGTGAGTGTTACATGTTTTTAGTGACTGGTTTATTCTGAAACACTTCCATCAAATTCAGGCATTGTTTTGGATGAACTGTGATCCAGAAGCAGAGGATCCTTCCCTGGTGAAATTACCCTAAGTCTTCAGATTTTAATAACTGCTTTCCACAGGAAATAAATATTGACCATTCTACCCAACCATACATGCTTTTTGATTCTAGAAATTGTTCAATGAAAGTGTTAAACATCATCCTCAGATATACTCACACTCGTCCACACTCATGCCCAAAGAGTCACACACATTGCAGAGCCAGGACCATGTTCTCCAGGAGGAAAAATGGTCTCAGAACAATTGCTGACTTCCCTTCATGTTGATTTCTTTATGAGTATAATTTTAATAAGATCCCAAATAATTGTTTGAGGGAAGAGGGAAATAAAAGAACTTATAGGAAGAGTTGGTCTGGATTTTGTTGTGGGAAGCTTATGCTTCCGTGACAGTAATAAAAGCCTGGGGGGGACTTCCCTGGTGGTGCAGTGGTTAAGAATCCACCTGCCAATGCAGGGGACACGGGTTCGATCCCTGGTCCGGGAAGATCCCACATGCCGCAGAACAACTAAGCCCATGCGCCACAACTACTGAGCCTGTACTCCAGAGCCCGCGAGCCACAACTACTGAGCCTGCGTGCCTAGAGCCCATGCTCTGCAACAAGAGAAGCCACTGCAATGAGAAGCACGTGCACCACAATGAAGAGTAGCCCCCACTTGCCACAATTAGAGAAAGCCCGCGTTCAGCAACGAAGACCCAATGCAGCCAAAAATAAATAAATAAAATAAATTTATATTAAAAAAAAAAAAAGAAACTATGGGGGAAAAAAGCTACAGAACAAATAAGTATAAATGCAAGATTTGGGCTACTTTTAGGAGAAAGTTCCTTAACCTATTGATCCTTCCTTAGGTTAGCACTTATCATTTCACTTTAGAACTTTTCCTCAAGGAGAAATATGGAATAGAATCAGAAGCTACTTTTATTTTGACAGCACAAAAACATTCTTTCTTTAGCTCCCAGAGTCTTTAAAACTAATAAGACTGTCATTTGCCTTGGATTTAGCATTCACACAATCGTGTCTTTGATCCACAATGGAGTTTGAAAGAAAGATTCCATGAGGATGAAGCCAACATGCCTCCTGAGCAGTGGTTCTCCAAGTGTGAGGCCCAGAGCAGCAGCAGCAGGAGCTTGCTAGAAATGCAGATTCTCAGGCCCGCCCCAGACTTCCTCCTGAATCAGCAACTCTGTGGGGGGTGGAGGTGTGGCCAGCAATCTGTGTTTCAACAAGTAGTTTAAGTTTGAGTAGTTTCCTGTTTTTTTTGTTTTTTTTGAGTATCCTCTTTATTTATTTATTTTTTAAAATCAATTTCGTTTACTTTTTTTTTTTTTTTTGGTTGTGCCGGGTCTTCGTTGTGGCAGGCGGGCTCCTTAGTCGCCGCTCACCTGCTCCTCAGTTGTGGCATGTGAACTCTTAGTTGCGGCACTCATGTGGGATCTAGTTCCCTGACCAGGGATTGAACCCAGGCCCCCTGCATTGGGAGCTCGTAGTCTTAACCACTGTGCCACCAGGGAAGTCTCTAGTTTGCTGTTTGTAAGTAAGAAAACATGAGCTTCACCTTGCATGCTTATATGAAATCAATTCCTGGGAACGTGGTTACTGAAAACAAAAATGTGCCAAGGGAGACCGTAGCTGGTGGCCAATTGCCTCATAGAAGTTTATAAAGAAAAGAATCTGTTGTGTCCCTTGTGTGATTGATTGATAGAAACCCAGTCACTGACTGGGAGTGTGAATCAGCTGCAGGACAGAGTAATAATGTCCAATAGGTGAGCTAATACGTCATCCCGAGGGTGGAGGAGCCAAGGCTGCGGATTCTCCTCTACTAGGGAGAAAAGAGATGTTCTTTTCTGTCAGGTAGTTCCCTAACTACCACCGACATAGTCTGTTCCATGGTAGGACAGAGCAGTCTACGTCCTGTGGATTTATGTACAACTACCGTACAACAAGCGTTCTCTTCTTGAGAGTTCTGAAGCAGATCTGTCTGGCTCTTCCCTTGAACGCAAATGTTTTGGCATACTTTGCTTTCCTAGGTAAGGAGTGTGCCTTCCTCATTGGCATTTTAATAAATATTTATTTGTTGGTTGACTGGTTCATTATTCTCCTTGTCAGGTAACGTGGCTGCTTCTAGCACCAAGTTCACACGCATACAGTAGCCTCCTAACTCTGCACAGAGTTGTGATCTACACAAGCCCCACAGTAGACTCATTGAACAAGTGGTCAGCATGTCTAAAATGCTACGCTATTAAAGTGCTAGTTGCATAAACGCTCTCTTCCTTAACTTTTGTAACAGCCCACAGTGGAAGAAAGTTGGTGGTGGTGTTAGCACTGATTTACAGATGGAGAAATCGTGACTGCAGAGCTGTTGTTCTATTGCAGAGTGATGGGAACCTCCCAGTTACTTTCCTTCTCTGTCCTTCAACGGCTCCCCGTTGTCCCAGTTAAGTACAAAGTTTTTAGTTTGGAAAGGAAGTCTCTCCACAATCTGACACCCACCTATTTTTCCAGTCGAATTTCTTACCCCTCCTCCACCCTGCCCACCCTAAACAACATCAGAGTGAAATCATAAAACGGTAGTCACTGAGCCCTTACTGTGTGCCAGGCTCTTTGCCAAGAGCTTCACGTGTATCAGCTCATGTAATCCTCATAACAGCTTCCATGAGGTGTAGGCATTGTTACCACCTCCACTTTATAGATGAGGAAACCGAGGCACAGAGAAGATGAGACACTTGACTCAAGGCCCCATAGCTACTTGCAGGTTCCAACACACCAGTCAGCCTCTGCCCACACGCTCCCTCTGCCTGGGTGCCCGCGCCCTGCCTTAGGTGCCTAGCTGACCCTGACTCCTCTTCCGAGGCTCATGAATCCTCATCTTCAGGAAACCTTTCCTGGCCCTGCTCCCCTAGTGGAAATGTCCCCTCCCAACTGGATCCTCATGGTTTCCCAGAGCAAAGCTCTTTTGTACCACCTGGTACACTTTTCATCTCACCTGATACACTAAGCCCTTTGAAGACAACAGCTGGTTTTTGAGCTCTGTAACCACAGAGCCTGGCATGGTACCTGGCTCAGACTGAGACGTGCTCAACAGATGCTGAAGGAATGAATGGATGGAGGCTTTCTGATTCCTGCTCTGGGTGTTTACCCACTAGACTAGTTGGGGAGTGGCCAGGAGTCTGGGAGAGTCACTGGTCATTGCTTTGTCCAGTCCGTGTCCCTTGGGCAGATTTCTTCAAGCCTGAGGTTTCTAAGTCCAAACAAGATGAACTGTGTACCATGATCTGTTGAGGGGACAGCAGCTCAGGCTCTTTGGAAATACAAAGAGGGCAGTTTGTGGGTTCACCTAGAAGGCCTAAAACAGCCCTATGTAAGCTGGAGCCCAGGAACAAAGTTTCATCATGGGGATACCTCCCAGTAACAGAGCCCTGTGGCGGTGTCCATTCTACGGAGCCATGGTCAAGCTCCCCCATGCATTCTGGTCTTTGAGGAAAAGCTGATTCCACACGATGCAAAAGGGCCTGTGGAGGGTATTTGTGGGACCTAAGTGAAATTCACTTTCATAGTTTGGCAGGCTGTAGCTTCAGACCATCCATCCCAGCACATGATAAATGCTTCTGACGTTTGCTTCAGACACAGCATGCTAGGACGGCTTTTCAATTCTCAAATGCAGGAGTGCACCTTATTGATCAAGTGTCTTTCATTAAAGGTTGCTGAAGCCCCTCAGCCACAGGAGTAATGCCCCCCCCTCCCAGGCTCTCTCCCCAGGCCCAGCCTTCTGGGCAAGGAGGATTACTGTTGTTGGATTATGGGTATATACCTGAATTTGTTGGGGTTTCTTTTTCAATTCTTACCATAAGCACGCTGGAGAAGACTGCAATTAGGTAAATCTCACATTTACTTGGTACTTCTCTCCCTAAACTCCATCCAATTCTTCATACACACATTTTAAGAAAATAAAGAGAAAGCATGTCCTCCAAATAATCCTCCATATTAGAATTTACCATTCTGCTTTGAACCTGTGTCCTGCTGCCAGCGAGGGCTTCCCTGCCAAGGTAGAGCCAGTTAAGGGAATTAGAGGGGGTCAGTGGTTTGCCTCTGGCCAGAGGTGGCGGGAGATTTTCATTAGCATTTGCTCCTTTGCCCCCCACTGGGCTTCAATCACCCCCTCCTCTTATCAACATGTCCTTCACCTCCAGGGGCTGCCCAGGTTTATCAGATCCCATGGAGTTCTTCCAACAAGAAGGCAGCATGAGCTTGGGGCTCTTTGGAGCTAAGCCGAGAATTCAAGTTGCTTTGGTTCTAAGCCTAAAACCTGAAAATAAAGTAATCTGAAATGGAAATGCCACCTTCTCCCTTTTCTGTTATACGTAGTCCTGACTTTCTCCACCCTCCCACCTCCGCCTGTGCCTCCCTTCCTCAGCCCTGGCCTGGGCTCTGTGCATAATGTGCGTTTCATAGGTGTTCAGTGGAATTGGACAGATGCACTTCTGAGTAGGGAGGCCTTTCGGAGGAACTCACAGCAAAAGCATTGGAGTAATTGTGGCTAGTGTTGCTGTGATTGAACTTTCTTCATATTTTTATTGAATGAGAATGAAAGTCTCTAAGACTTATTAAGGGTCCAGGGTTTGGGGACCGAGGTACTGGCGTCACGTCTTCCTCCCGCTTCCTTCCTCCCTCTCCTTCCCCTCTTTTAGCGTGAGAAGGTCAAGAGAATGTGGAGTTGGGCATGGCAATCCACTGAGTACGTCAGGCTTCGATGAGAGTTACAATTTACCCTGACTGTCAGCTAAGACTGTTCCAGATTTCAACCTCTTGGCCCTAAAGATCCCTCAGGTGCTTTTTCTCACAAGGACAAGTCCCTCCTTCTTCTCTTTCCTAGAACTAGGGCTGCAGATTTGCAGGCTGGAGAAACAGCCCAATCCTGGAGTGTGCATTCATGCCCACGGCTTTTCCAGGAGGGGACTTTTCCAGGAGGGGACTCGGTCCCCTGCATCGACCCCGACCTCCCCTGGGGGCCTGGAGAAGGACGTCTTCTCTCCCAACACCAAGCATGCAGTCCTGTGGGCCTGGAAAAACCTCAGTGCTGAGCTTGAGGGGGTTCTGTGCTGGCTTTCCTGACATCTGTCCCCAGGAAGCACTGAGAACCCGGGCTAATGCTGGCACCCCTAGGTTCTACTCAGGTCTCATCCATACGGAGTGCTGCCAGGAATAAAATTATCATCCCCTGAGAGATGCACATATGTAACGGAACTTGGGAGCAGCATGAACAGTGTTCCTAAATGACAGTTTTATAAAGAAAATGGACTGAAGTGATGAATGCCAGAAAAATACACAGCTAATTATTAGATGATCACAGCTGTTGCCTTTTTTATTTAGATAACTACGCTGTTTATTATGGTGCTTTACTAAATTCCATGGTGGACCTGGTAGCTAGTATTTCTGGATAGTCCCCTGACAGGGTGATTTGACTTATTTTCAGAGTGCTGGGTGTTAGTTATCTAGGTCAAAGGCCAGAAGCAGTGGGATAGTGAAATTCCTGGGACCAAGGAGAACTCAGTAATGAGGGAACAGAAGACACTAAATCAAGTGTCAGGTTAGCAAGCTGAAGTCTTCATATTTATAATAAACTGGGCTGCAGAAAAGAAAAACAGCTTTCCCTTGGCCCTGTTGGTGGCCAAGCTGAACAGCATCTTTGGTGACAGACGAGCTGGCATCAGCAGAGGCAGCATTTCTTGAATGCTCGTGATTAACAACAGCTCTATTAGTTAGCTCTCCAGTCGTAACCCATGAGTGAGCTTTACGGTAAACGGGCCCTTTATTAACTTATTAGTGCCCAAATCCAAAATGAGTCCACCTGAAAGAATTCTAATATAAGGAGTGCCCATTGCTGCTTTTCTCAAAAATTTCTTCTCTGATCTTTTATCTTTTGAGTGGGTATTTCCAAAGATAAAATAACCACAGTCACCAGAAACTAACCACAATAGTTTTCCTACCCAGTATTCAGAAAAATCTCCATTTGTCACTTACCCAGGATTTACCAAAAATCAGGCAGCAGAGAGAGTGGGTGGCAGTTGGAAGACCTAAGCTAACTTTGTATCTATACAGATTGGGCGGCCTCGGGCAAGCCTTGAAGCCTCAGCTCTGTAGTGTATGGTGGGATGATGCTTTCTCTCTGTAGCTCTCTCTTATGGACACAAACGATTAAGAATCTAGTGACTAGGTCTTCTGAACTCCCAGGTCAAAGGTGGTTAAAGGGAGAGCTGGGAGAGCAGAGATCATCGGCTAGATTCCTGAGGACACCGTACAGCGCTGTCATGAACGAGGGCTCAGTGTGATGGTAACTATTATTTATTGAGGACCTACTTTGTGCCAAGTACTTACCATGATTATTTGCTTATAAAGCGCTCCAGATAGGGGCTATTATCTCCATTTTATTGTGGAGGAAACTGTTAAAATAATATGTTGCTAGTCACACAGCTCATAAGAGCCGGGACGTCCTGACTTCAAAGTTCATGATCTTTCTAGATGTGGCTTGCGGGAGATTAAGTCACTTGTCCACAGATGCACATCAGTAAAAGGTACAACCAGAACTCAAACCCAGGCAGTGGGTCTCCAGAGCATGTGCTCCGAAGCTCCAGGCTGTGCTCCACGTGGTCAGAGGCAGGACACGCAGACAGTGAGCGTTCTTAATATTGGAGAGGGTCAGAATCCCACATCCCACTTGACAGAGGATGCCTGTGTCTTAGGATGTAGCTTTTTTTTTTTTAATATGTATTTATTTATTTATTCGGCTGTGCCAGGTCTTAGTTGTGGCATGCGGGATCTTTTAGTTGCAGCATGTGGGCTCTTAGTTGCAGTGTGTGGGATCTAGTTCCCGGACCAGGGATCGAACCCAGGCCGCCTGCATTGGGAGCACGGAGTCTTAACCACTGGACCACCAGGGAAGTCCCAGGATGTATATTTAAACAGCTTATCCATTTAAAATAAGTATCCTAGCACTGAACTAAGAGATGGGCCTTTTCTAACAGGCTGCTGTCAGAGTCTCAGTCCTTGCTGACAGACTAGCCCCTGAAATGTGCCCATCTCCCTCCTCGAATCCTGGCCAGCTTTTTTCCCAGCCTGCTAATTGGCATAAGGGGCCCCGCTCCCAAAGGCTGCCCGGCCATGAGCCTCACGGGAAGGGCTTGTCCCCTGGCTTCGTTCTCCCTCCCTCCAGCACTGTGGTCCCCTGATGGCTGCCTGGTGACAGATGCTGGTGATGGAGGGCGTCAGGGAATCCCCCATCCCCACTCCCCGCAGCACTTCTTCGCTGAGCACCTCTCATTACGGCCCCATTTCTGGTCTCGCACGTGTTCTCCCTCACTTAGCTCTATTATGCCACCACTTGTCTCCTTTCCCAGCCCGGCTGTGAATAATGTAAATCTTTCCTCTTGATAGCATCGCTGCTCATTATTTTCCGTCTGGCACCACAAGAGCTTACCCACTGGTACCTCTGAGAAGCCAGCCACCCACAGTGCAAGGACAGTCCCCCCCACCCCATCTCTGTAAAGGTGGTTCAGTGCGGGCCCAGCCCCAGGTGGGAGAGGTTCAAGCCCTGCTGGCTTTGGTGGGAGGACAGCACTCTTTCTTTGGCTCCGACCCAGAACACTGTCTGTAGGAGGAGTGGGTCAGGGGCCACCGCCCTTTCACCTTTGCCAGGCAACTGGCTTTGGACAAGTCTCTTGAGTACCCTCTACTGAGCGATTGATTTTATCAACACAGGGCAGGTGCTGCCCCCAAACAGGCCCGGAGTGCCCTCAGCCTCCTGAAGTCTGCCCTCTGCCCCCCAAACTCAGCACTGGTTCCAACTGCTCTGGACCTCCAGGTGAAGATAGCCCATGGTCTTCGAATATGTCATGTAGGATTATTACTGTGGTTTTATGCAAAGAAATGCACTCCAATTTTGTTCTGTAACTAACAACTCAACTGTGCCTAGAATCTCCAGAGTCCCTCAGTGTGACCCTGTGATTCTGTAACGGTAACGATGTTCGATGGAATAATGACTTTGTAACCTAATGTTTAAAAGCTCCCTCTGTAAATGTAGGCAGCACAACCTGCTTGGTTCTCCCTAGACTTCCCAGTATCGGAGTTATTTGAGACCTCCAAGATTATTACTATTTGGAATTTGATTCCATGGTCTCCTTAAAAACTTCTGGAAGCTTTCAGGCACATGAAATCATCAAGATCTTCCTTTAGAAAAAGTCATTTCAGATTATTTCTAGAAATTTTACCAGAAAAGTGTTTAAACTTTCTCCTGTTCTAAAACCCAATTTTAATTTGTTTCTTTACAAAACATCTTTGCCTGTCTGTCATATCAGGTTAAGCAAGCACATTTGGCAAATCAAAAGGGGGGGAAGAAAGTCATATTTGTGGCTTTCAGTGTGCCAGTGGTGGATTAGCAATAGAATCTTACATTATATTATAAGGAGGAAACCACTCTTTAAATAATGGCTGGAAAATCACACCCTTAATCCCTTTCAGTGTGTTTTAGAAATTGGCACTATTGGAAAAATCTTTTACAATAGATTTGTCAGAATGTCCTAAGCATAGAAGACTATGGAAGGTTGCTGAATTTCTTGGTAGATCAGAAAAGCAAGTGTGTTGAGAAGAATACATATTGAGAAGTATATACTGTTTAAGATTCCTGTCTCTTCAGTCATCTTACTTGGAATGGTTGGAGAATTTTCCTGAAGTGGCTAATGTACCATAAGTAGACAATGTGAGTACATCTATCACGTGTGATCAAGACAGAAAAGAAAGGAATAAAATAAGGTAAATACCTCATTTAGCTTTTAGAGCCTCAGATCAAATTCTACATGGATTACTCACCTTTACAGAAGATGTAAGTAGACTGTATGTTCTTTAATTTAGGCGGTGGGGGAGGAAGAAGGAGGATATTTTATTCTTTGTCTCTCTTGTCACTGTGGATGTGTATGTTCATTAAATATTTTTTTTCCTTTAATTAAAAAAATTAAGCCTTGGAGAAAGGCTTCTAATGCCATTAATTTGATGTAGAAAGTCTACTTTATCCTAGTTGGTTTGAAGAATATGAATTCATTCTTTTTTTCCTCCCTTCCTTTTTTCTTTGAAGAATGATATTTTACATTTGTATGTTGCTCTAGAGTCCGTCTTTCTTTCTTTATTTCTTCACACCTGTCCTGCAAGGGAGGTGACACAACTGGCCCACTTTAGGGGTAAGGAAACCAAGGCCCCTGCCTTAGATGAAGAGCCACACCACGGTGGTGATGTTTGGATAAGAACCCAGTCTCCTGGCTCCTAGTTCACGGCAGGCAGTGCCCATCACACCTGGAACCTGTAAGAAAGGAGATGTACTTTAGGTACAATGGACCCTTTTGTTATCCCTCCATGTTTTTCCCTCAAGAGCTGAATCCCATCCAAACATACGCAGAAACCAAGGAAGGCTTCCTGGGCTGTGCTGAGGGCAGCGTGGCACTGCCTCAGCCTTCCCCGTTGCTGTCATCAGGCAGGGCTGGACGTCAACTCAGTCTCTCACCTGGACTTCGCTCTCACTCATCTGAGGCTAAATCGCCCTTGAGAGATGGGACGGTGGATATTGACATGGCTTACGTTCATCACCGGGAGTCTCAGTGTCACCACCGCTGCCACTCTGCCTCAGCGAGAGGGACACAGGACTCTGGACTGAGTCGCCAGTGCTCCCTGGCTCTGCAGCTTGGCTGTTCTGTCTCGGGAGATGGCTCCTTCGGGTCTGGAATCCCTTCTGATGGTCTCACCCGCCCTACTTGCCCCACCATTCTTCCTGCTGGCAGATTTTGGTGAACCCATCTCACATGCCTCTGTGTGCCTTGGAGAACCATTTCCAGATGTGTTTTAGGAACTTAAGAGTAGATGTGGAAGGTAAAGATAATTCTGATACTGAGGATTGCTGTGTCCTCTCTGTGTCCCACTACCCCACCATCGTCTGTAGTCTTTCTCTGACTGGTGAGGGACCCTTCGGATGGTCAGATTTGCCCCCAGCCCTCCTGGGCCATATAGTCTGAAGAGAGCCTGCGGCGGGACAGCTTGCGGGTAGAGAGACAGGCAGTGAGGGGCCTTCCTGGTCCTCACTGTGCGCTTGTGCACTGAGCCTCGGGGTGAGGTGCGTGGGGGAGGGGAGGGAGTCTGGGTGACCACGTGGGCGGATCTGCCTGTCAGTGGGCTGCCCCAAAGGCTGTGGCAGTCAGCGCTGCTTCATGTTGATGGAGAGTCTGTCCAGTTCAGGCGCAAAGCTCTGCGAGTCTCACATATCCGCTCTCCATCAGTCCTGCCTGGCCATCCAGTAGGAGGCGCTGGAATGCTTAATGAGCAAGACAGGAAGACAAGTGCTGCCTGGAGCAACAGCTGTCTGCCACCATCCACTGAATAATTAGATAACTGCGCCAAAGCGGGGTCTCAACCAGGGAGAGCTTTGGTAGGTGAGGTGCTAAGCTAGTCCCAGAGAGTCAGGGCGTCAGGCCCACACTCCCCCACTTTGGGCCTTTCTAGCTCCTCTGCTGCTGGGCCTAAAATAGTGACCCTTGACCCTGAGAGCTGGGGAGAAGGCTATGCATGTTGACAGCTGTGGGTACCCTCTACCCAGGGCAGCAGTCAGAGGGAGGGTTGACGTACATGTTGCCAAGAACCTACCAGTGTTTGCAACAAAAGCACAAACTGCTGGCAAGAAGTCGGGAGACTTTCTTGATCACAAGTGGTATCTCCTAAGCACTTTAATTACAGAGGATTAGCAGGAAGTGGAGTGCTGGGCTCAAGGAATAATGACACAAAGAAACGAAGCAGAGAAACCCAATTTCCTTCCTTTAAGGGGAAAAAATTATCCATTTATTTAAATGAATTACAAAGGAGAGAATGGAGTGTGGCATTTCCCTCAGCCCAGAATTCAATGGATTTTTTAAAGAGCTGCGTATCTCCTTGGTCAGACCAGAAGCTGGGATCTGCAGCCTGTCTGCAGAAATTGAACTGCAGGCTCGGAACTTCATTAAGATTCAGGAGCCTTCCCCCTGGACAAATGACTCACTGATCCAGCCCCTTCTCTCCTGCTTCTCCTTGCGGGCCCTTGCCTGGCTTAGCTCATATTTTACATTCAGCACCTCTAGTTACCCAGAAATTGCATGCAAAGTTGTGAAATAGAAAAGCAGTGGGCCATGTGACTCCATCAGTTCTGCCTGGGGTTGCATCATCCTTGACTTGTAGTGTTCAGGGGCTGGGCTAGGAGGTTTGCTTACAGAAAGACCAGAGGCCCCAGACACCTACCAAAAGTTGCAGTTTGAATACATGCTCTTAGCACACCTGCTGTGTAAGTGGGGCAAATCTATAGAAATGAATGGAACTGAAATAAGATTGGAGACGTTCATGGTGAACAAGAAAATTGCCAGAATGGAATGTAGACAGAAGTGATGGTTACTGTCATATACGCAGTGACTATGCGTGAGACTTGACGGGTTTTACTAACAGGAGCCTTTTAAGGCCCAGTGCTTAATACCCAGCTCCATCTGCAGTGATTCCCCCATGGCATCCTGTTTGTGAGTCCAGGGCAAGGAGTTCTAAAACCTTATCATTCACAATGTGATTGGAAAATGCTAGGATATCGTGATTCAGACTGTGGCAATACAGGGAGGAGGAGGAGGAGGAGAAACAGGAATCAGGCACCCACCCTGTGCTCCGTACTTCACATGTCAATTCATTTCATTCCCACAACAGTCCCATGAGATAGGTGGTGTTGTCCCTAATATACAGGTGAGAAAACTGAGGTTCCGAGAAGTTTGACTATGTACAGGAGGCAATACTTGGCATAATGGAATAAGTATGGGTTTTGGAGTCAGAGGTGGGATCGGAGCCTAGCCTTACCACCCGCAATTTCTGTAGCATCTGTTTTCTCATCTATAAAATCTGGACGCCTGTGCACTGGCCTGTTGGGAGGATTAAATAAGATACCATAGATGACAGCACAGCCTTAGCACACCACAGACCCTCAGGAAAAGGCAGGTACCACTGTATGACCTCAGAGAGAAAACCAAGAGTTGCACCTTGAGGGGTCAGCCTCATCCCAACCTTCCACCATGACCCCGGCCTCCGGATCCACACCTGAGTACTATTCTTAAGTGATGAGAACAAGCCCAGCTGGGACACGGTGCGGGCCCATCCGATGAGCCCAGTGCCCTAGGAATTCTTTACCTTTCAGCTTTGCCCACTGCAGATGAGTTCCCATGCCTCAGCAGACACGGCTGAGATAAGCAGGAGAATGACCTCACTCGGTATGCACAGTGTAGATTATTCTCTGAGCACTTCTGTATGTTTGAAATCCTTGATGTAAAATTTTACAATCCCTTTCCCCAAAATTGCATGACTGAGATTTCATCAGGCCTGAGCATTGATTAGACGAAGAGGGCATGACACAGAGAGGAATTTAAAAATAACCCTGAATATAGCATCAGGATTTGCCACATTGTATTACAAAAATCTCCTGTCTCTGTGTCTGTGTGCCCTGCTACTCTGTGTATTATGTGTCCTTTGCATCCCCAGGGCCTAGCTCAGTGCCTGGCTCATAGAGTAGGTGAAGTAGCAACGCAGTAACAAAGAGCTGGTAAGGGAGCAAATGCTGGCCATTTCCCCGGGATTCGAGCCTCTAGAACTGTGTGTGTGGCTTCAGCTTGACTTCTGCTCACCTCAGAACTCTAGGGCAAGCAGTCCATTCCCACAGGTACCCCGCTCAGCCCTGGGGTGGGGCTGAGCTGGGCTGACCACTAGAAATGTCCATGTTCAATGACTTAGGAGGTGGGTTAAAGGGGCACTGCCGCCTGCTTCCCACAGAGACACACTTTCATCCCTTGAAACGATCATTTCTCTGCACTCACTGAATGGGATCCCAAAAGACACGTTTCAAACAAGTCGTTTATCACTGTTGCCCCTTGGAACACATTTCAAATGCCGGCCATTAAAAACAGGCCGTTTCACAGGCTTCTAATGATGACACTAATAACTGTGGGTTTTTGTCTCTAAGAGTCCTGATGGGCAAGACTCAAGGAGTAAATTACGGAGCTAACTCTTAATGTCCAGGGTTTATTGATCTGTGAGCTTCAAGGGAACTACGCCAGTCCCCAAAGCTTGGCAGTCCAGACTACCTTTTCATCTAAGTGATTGGGCCACCTGGGTACAGTTAACTTTCTATTTATATTAACAGGAAGACAAAGAACATGATGTGCCAGTTCTGTAATAAAGTAACAGACGCATCAAAAAGTCTACCTGGTAATTATAAATAAATTGAGTTTTCCCATGACCCACTGAGGGTTATGTTGCTAATTCCTTGTGCATTGTATCGTAATTCGTCGCGAGAAGATTCCACGCTGCCATGAATACTTGTGTCTCCAGAGTACGTGAAGGTGCTCTGTCGGCATCTTAATCCCTGTCATTTCCTGCTTTTGTTCCTTAACAGGTGAAAGTCATGCTCCGCATTTGTTCCACATTGGCTCGCGATACCTCGGAATCCAGCTCTTTCTTGAAGGTGGACCCACGAAAGAAGCAGATCACCTTGTATGACCCCCTGACATGTGGAGGTCTAAACGCCTTCCAAAAGAGAGGGAGCCAAGTCCCTCCTAAGATGTTTGCCTTTGATGCGGTTTTTCCACAAGATGCTTCTCAGGTGGGTACAACCCCTTCTCAGGCTCAGGCCATATTGATTAGTTTCAAGAAGCTTTAACTATTCACTAGGACCCAGGAGCTGGGAGGGTATCTTCCAGAGCACTCTGAGGAGTCACTTCCACTGTCTACACAACAACTTTTGGAAGCCAATTTGGCTTCCATTGAATAGTTCAGTCCTTTTGAATCGCTGGCGTCACACCTTGGGCAGGATTGTTGTGCCAGGATTTCAACAAAACGTACGCTTGGAGAGAAGGAAGAGCGAGCCAATCAGTGAATGGCCGACAGAAGCAGGAAGAGAGCAGGCAGAATTGGAAGTTTCAGGTACAGCTGCATCGAGGCGCTGGCAACTGGTCCATTAAGACCCCACCCCTGCCTGGGCTTCTGGGTGTGAGCATGTAAGAGGGGAAAAGATGTTTCACGGAGCTGGCTTAGAATTGGGCAGGGTTTGGGACTTCCCTGGCGATCCAGTGGTTAAGACTTCGCCTTCCAATTCGATCCCTGGTCAGGGAGCTAAGATCCCACATACCTCTTGGCCAAAAAACCAAAACATAAAACAGAAGCAATATTGTAACAAATTTAATAAAGACTTTAAAAATGGTCCACATCAAAAAACAAATTAAAAAAAGAAAAAAGAATTAGGCAGGGTTCTAGGGCTCCATAGAGGGCAAGTCCTACTGAGGACCTGGAGTGCTAGGTGGGGAAACTGAGGCTGACGTGCAGTCCTGTGGCCTGGGTCAGGGGAGCGGAGGGGAAGAAGAGAGGCTAGGGATAGCTGGTGTGTTACTTAGCTATTGCTGCATTGTAAACCACCCTAAGCCTAGTGGATTGAAACAGTAAGTATTTATTATTGCTCATGAGTCTGTAGGTCAGCTGAGCATTCCTCTGCTCCAAGCTCGGCTCACCTGTGTGTCAGTGATCAGCTCTGGGTTGGGTCGGCAGCTCTACTGATCTTGGCTGGATGCTATCACATGTTTGAGGGTCGGCCAGTTTTAGGCTGGTCCAGAACGGCCTTGGCCAGGTCACCTGGTCTGTCTTCCATGTTGTCTCTTATCAACCAGCAGGCTGTCTTGGGCTTGCTCTCATGGCAATGAGAGGATCCAAGCTTCCAGGCCTCTTGAGGTCTAGGCTCAGAATTGACACATCATGACTTCTGCTGAATGCGACTGGTGCAAATTCGAGGAGTGGGGAAGGGGGCTCTGACTCTTGATTGGAGGAGCTGCAAAGTCACATTGCAAGGGGCAAGCACACAGGGAGGGGTGGAGAATTGTGGCCATTTTTGTTAGTCTGTTATGAGTACAATTTGGAGGCTTCTTGGGGGCCCAGGGTGCCAAGATTCCTTAACCAAGGCTCCTGGAACCAATCCCAGTAAGAAAAGATGTCTGCCAGAAGATTGACTTACACCATCTGGTGCAATTCATCCGCAATGAATTGGTGCAACTGGATCTTCTAGTAGATATCTATAACCCAGGTAATAGGTGTACAGTGGGCTACTTTGCCTGCGTTTTGGCATCAGACACCTGCACCTTCCTGATAAATTTCCAGCACTTCCCAAGATTTAAACAAAACAGTGTGCACTCGGGTAACTAATAACCTAGAGCAGAACCTGAAGACAGGGTGCTGATGGCTACCATTTGCAGCTCTTGCTAATTTCCTCCATGCGGTATCTGAGTACAGGAAGTAGCAATGTTCACACAGACACCATAGGCACTTAGCACATATTACAGGCTCCATTCATTAGCAAGCTAAGCATGTGGTTTCCCCAAAGAGTTTTACCGTGAGAAGACAAAGTACTTTACTTTATGAATAAGTTCTGTAGTTTTTCTCCTCATTACATTTTTTGTGTGTTGTACCACCCAGTGGGCTCACTAATCTAAACCTGACATTGGGTCTAATAAATGGCCTACAAGTAATTTAATTAACACAGTTAAAACTTTTCAAAAGCGAATCTCCCTAAGTTGTAAGAATTCCAAAGCAAGCCCTAAATTAAGTGTGGACTATTAATGAGTTTTAGATTTATTCGGGAAAAGGGAGCCATTTTTATTGCTAGTCTTTGCTTACATTTCACACTTGGTTCCAGAGCTCATATGCTCACTCTTACAGTTGCTCTCGCTTCAGAATGCTTGCTTTTGTTACATTTCCAATATAATAAATTACATCTCTATATGAATTTGTAGTTTTCAAGAAGTTCCATATACATTAACCCATTCGACTCTTCCTGGAATTCTGTGGTATTGAAAAGGGAGGTAGTGCTGTTTTCACATTACAGACAAGGAACTGAGACTCAAAAATTCAGTCTCTCATTCACAGACTCTTTCCTGAGTGGACATCTGTCCTGGAGTCTTCCTATTAACCAATCCGCGTCCTGCTCAGGATGGTGTTGTATCTTTGCCCTCTCGCCATTTTATCCACTATTTCCTAGCAGTGTGTCCTTGGGCAAGTCACTCCACCTCTCTGGGCCTCAGTGTCCTCATCCATAAAATGAAGACAAGATCAAAATGTGCCTCATTGGGCTGCTGATTCACTGTGTGGATACACGTGAGGTGCTTAGAGCAGAGGCAGAACACAGTGAGTGCTCAACAAATGCTACTGTTTTTACTATTCTGTTGTCACTGTTAATAGTAATATCATGCTGCCGGCGTGGCCAGCCTCAGCCCCCGTGAAGGAGCACCCTCTGAGCCTTTGAAGCAGGAAAGCAGGAAAGTGTACAGAATGCGCCTCTGCTCTCAGGCCCCTGTTGTTGGCCTGTGAGGCAGCAGCAACCACCGTGGCCCAAGGCGGTCATGAACTTTGCTTTTACTCGGTCTCTAAGGACATCAGCTTCCTGAAGCTAAGCAGTGATTAGAACAGTCCTTGCTCCTCCTTATAAGCCACACTCAGTACACTCAAGAGGCCTTGGCAGTCATCAGCTGCCCATTGCTGGGGCATACCTCTGCTGGTTCTGGCTTTGGGGAGGTGTCTTAGTCCATTTTCACTGCCTTAACGAAACAGCACAGACTGGGTAGCTTATAAGCAACAGAAATTTATTTCTTACTGTCCTGGAGGTTGGAAGTCCAAGATCAAGGAGCTGGCAGATTCAGTGTCTGGTGAGGGCCCCTTCTTGATTCATAGACAGATGTCTTCTCACTACGTCCATTGTGGAAGGTCCAGGGAGCACTCTGGGGCCTCTTTTATAAGGGCACTAATCCCATCCAGGAGGGCTCCACCCTCATGATTAATCACCTCCCAAAGGCCCCACCTTCAAATACCATCACATAGGACATTCAGTTTCAACATATGAACTTGGTGGGGTAAGGGGAACACAAACATTCCATCGTCACCAGGAAGGGTGGGCAGGAGGACTGAGTCCTGCCGGTGGGTAACAGGCTTCCTGCACACACAGCCCTGCCTGTGGAGTCCACTTGGGAAGGCTCCTGCTTGTCTAGGCTCAAGGGGAAAGACAGCAAAGGGCCTCCAGGGGCCATTGTCAGCTAACAAACACCAGATGGACATGTTGCTGACTGCTCTCTTCTCAGTGGACACTGGGCAAGAATTCTGCAAGGGGAGGCCTGCCCACCCTGCGCCCTGTGAGGCTGCCCCCGTTTCTCTCTGTCCTCAGGCCTTTGGACGGGTGATTCAGTAACGTGTGCGGATTTGGTCCACACACAACCATCTTTCTCTTTGCTGACCTTGAATCTAATACAGTTTGTTTTATGTATGGCTCAAGGTGAGCTCTCAGCCTCCTAACCCCCATCTCACTTTATGTCTGAGGAAGGCAGAGTTCATTCGGTGATAACTTCTCCTGGCTCTGCAGAGGCAACCGTTAGCAAATTCCATCAAGATTCCACCTCAATCTCAGGGTTTAGCTCCGGACTCTCATTGCCTAGGCCCTGGGGGTGAGACAGATCCTGTGGTCCCCACCGCAGCCTCGTCCTGCCACCCCCTTCGTTCAGGAGGAGCCCCCAGCAGAGCTGCTGAGGCCATCACCAGAACAATTGACAGTTGTTAGGAGTGTGGTTTTTCAATTTCGGTTCGGGAGAGAAAATTGATTTTCGAACACTTAGGTTCATTGTGCTGCTGCAACCTGGAGCTGAATAACTACATTCAGTGCCGAGGCTGCAGTTCTCAGATTCCCACTGGGAGGCACGTTGCTCCGATGCCCGCTGAGCCCCGGGTTTGCACATCCCCTGAATGCTCCCAGATCTGACTCTGGTGCTGAGGGAGAAAGGAAGGTGCAGCACACGGTGAGTGATTCTATCTTCCTGCTGCTTTGAAAGCCTCAGATGCTAACCAGAGAGATTTCCCAGACCCCCAAGTTGGTTCACAAAATTTATTTTCTTATCATTTGCAGAGTGCTGTATTGGGTGTTAATGGGGAAATACAAAATGTTACCAAGAGACTGGCCTCTGTCTAAGGATGTAATAATCACATTGGAGATGAGACACATAACAGGCTGAAGACCACCCATTGTAACATACTGACCAATGGTGATTAATAGTATATACGTTGAATGTAACTAGAGAGAAAGAAAGAAAAGGCTGGTTTTGAAAAGAGAAGGATGTAGATGGAGAAAGAGGAGAGAGTTAGGAAGACAAAGCAGACATGCATCACAAACCTCCTGCTTAGATTAGAACTATAATGTATCCCAAGGTCACTTTCCTGAAATGGCACATCACCCTTTACCCTCTAACAAGCCTAGCCATTTCATAAGCTCTGAGTGTGTGTAAAGGGAGGATCTAGTTAGCAGAGGGTGAATGGAATATTTAAATACTTGCCCGGGGAGGAGGCCAGAATGGCGTGAGGTCCATGAAAGCATTCTGCGTTCCCGTTCCAGCCTGTTCGTGCCCGGCCTGCAGAGACAGCAGCTGAGATGTACCACAAATTAGCAGAAGGGCGGCTTGCATTTAATGTGTGTAATGCTCAGGCTTGCGAGGGGGTGGGAGGTACGAAGGGTTCTGTGCACCTCCAGAACTGCGTTAGAGCCGACCCGTCTAGAAGTGCCATGGCTCTGGGACCCTGAGTCCCAGGAAAGCAGGTGCAAGTTTCCATTGTTAACAGTCGACTCACAGTTTGTGTCTCCTCTTGTGTCTGCCAGGCTGAAGTGTGTGCTGGAACCGTGGCAGAGGTGATCCAGTCTGTGGTCAACGGGGCAGATGGCTGTGTGTTCTGTTTCGGCCACGCCAAGCTGGGTCAGTGAGAGCTTTACTTTTTCATGCTGCTTGCTGGATTTCCCAATCACTTTATCCATTCTTCTGTATTGTACCCAGAGTCCTCGGGTGAAGGGAAAGGTGGTTTCCTACAGGTGCTGAATTGAATAATCATGAATAACCATTTCTGCTCCTAAAATATAGATGCTCATCCTAAGTGGATTCCCAGTCATCTAGGAAAGCCTTAGAGTCCAAGAGATGCACAAAAGGAGTAGTGGGGTTGTTTCCACTCGGTCCAGGTCAGGGTCACGCCCAGAAAGCTAGCAGGAAAATTACATTTCCTGAGCAGGGGTTGCTGGGGAGCAGAGAGGATCCCCCTTCCCCAGAGGACTTGGGTTCAACATAATGCCAGAGGAGAAGCCACCAAGCAAAGGCCACACCACATTAGCACCTGTCTGGGGAGATCAGTCTGCCAGCATCCTTGCTTCCCACCACCCAGCTGTCGGGAATCCACCTGTGCTGAAGCACCTGGGAAAGGCGGCCGCCACACACCTCTGTGAGGGTTGGATGACTGAATCCCCTTGAAGTGCCTTCTTAATCCTGACCTGTGACCATCTGCTCACCAGGTCTTACTTTACATGCTTGATAAGTTAGTAATTTGGCGAGTTCCAAAAAGTGTCCCTGGGCAGAGCTTCCAACAGCAGCTTTGCAATGATGGAGCCAGTTCTAGGCCAGATCGGAAAGCCCATTTCGTCTCACTGCCACTTCGGTCTTCTTGATCTCTGATCAAAGCAGTGATCCAGATTTTAATGGAATTTGCCCATGCAAAATATACACAGCATTTAACTTGAAGAAGGATATAAAGTGTAAGTATGTGGAGTGAATCCGTGGGGTGATGATAAAAAGAACCATATTAGTGATGGAAGACTTCTGCCTTCCCACCATGAGGAAAACAGTACGGACACTGGATAGCTTGTGATGTTTGGGATCCTCCTCAAGGTCAATTGTGATTTAATCTTGTCATTAGTCGGGGCTCTCACATTCTTTATTATAGCTATTCCATCAGTACTACTTGGCAATGTCAAATGTTTAATATTTCTCTCACCTTTTCATTTCCTTTCTTCCCATTCCCCACTCCCCATGCCTTTCTTCTGCATCCTTGGCATCTATTCTTGAGACTATAGCATGAGGCCTGGACACTCAAGCTGCTTTTGCTTCTTTCCTCGCTCTCCCAGGAAAATCCTACACCATGATCGGAAAAGACGATTCCATGCAGAACCTTGGCATCATCCCCTGTGCCATCTCTTGGCTCTTCAAGCTGATAAATGAACGGAAAGAAAAGACTGGAGCCCGTTTCTCGGTGCGGATCTCAGCCGTGGAGGTGTGGGGCAAAGAAGAGAACCTTCGGGACCTGCTGTCGGAGGTGGCCACGGGCAGCCTGCAGGACGGCCAGTCTCCGGGCGTGTACCTGTGCGAGGACCCCATCTGTGGCACGCAGGTGATTGCTTCTGGGGCTTGGCCGGCTCCGAGGTGGCTCATACCTACCTCGGCGGCTGGGGTAGTTCACCTCGTGACTCACTCAACATGTAAACGGGGAAGGCTTGCAAGTGTTTACTTTAAAGCGAACTGAAACTTTACGGCCTGCAGCTGCAGGGCCAGCTGCTCGCCCAACCTAAATATTTGTACCTTGAATCTAATTGACAATGAGCAGGAACCGCAATTGTTGTAGCATTCGGGGGAAATTGAATTCACTTTCTTTACGCCCCTTTCAAAAAAAAAAAGAAAATACAATCTTTCTTTTGTTTAGCAACAAGCGGAAATGTTTACTGCTTTGCACAAATAGCTCCAGCCATTACTGGGGTTGTTTATGGCTCTATAAACTGTGTTTCTGGCACTGGTTTACAGCCGGACTAGTAATGCTGTAGGAAAAAGTAATAACCACTTTCTAATTGGAACCATGATATAATTGCTGGAACCATGGAAGCCAAGAGAAGCTCCAGTTCGCCTTTTCAGGATGTCATGCCTGTTGTGAGTGTTTCTCCCTCGCTGTTTGACAGCAGAGGTGGGAATGACCTGGGAGGACCCTGGTTCATATCCAGAATAATCAGTTTTTCCCAGTCTTTAGCTATAGGCTCTATTTTCTAGTTTTATCAGATGCCTCCTTTTTAGGTAGGTGTTCATTTTAGTAAGCACCTGCCTCACCCCAGGTGGGACTGTTTTCTCGGGTGAGGATACCCACTCTCTTACCCCCATCTACTCACACCTGGCCATGTTCTTCCCCTGCTTAGAGCACCTCAGGTCCTTCCACTTCCGTTAGGAATCCTCGTGATTCGCAAGGGGCCCTACACAACCTTCCAGCATCACCTGCCACCACTCCCCTCCTGCCACTCCTCTTAAATTACATTTAGGTCCCCTAAGAAAGCAGTGCCCCTCAAACTTCAATGTGCATAAGAAGCACTGGAGATCTTGTTAAAATGCAGGTTCTGGTCCCGTAGGTCTGGGATTGGGCCTCTGATGACGCATTTCTAACGAGCTTCCCAATGGCGGACCACACTTTCAGTAGCAAGGCTCTAAGGTACCAACCATCCTCCCTCTTTTTACTCTGGGCCTTTGAACATCCTGTTCCCTGTGCACAAAACGCTGCTGACTCCTCTCCTCTGGCTCTTCATCTGGCTAACTCCTTATTTGTTGGGTATCAGCTAGTTGGCACTTCTTCCAGGAAGCCCTCTTAGATGTTTCTCCTGACTGTCAATTGTGATTGCCTGGTTAGTTCTCAGCAACTCCCAAAGGTCCATACCATGTCTGACTAAAATTGGCTCTTCATAGTTTTAACAGATGCATCAGGTACCATTTGGCTATGAAACCTAATTAGAATGCAAACTAACTGGTCATACAAACATTAATCCAGTGGCTCTCAAACTTCAGTCTTCATCAGAGTCACCTGGAAGACCTGTTAAAACACAGACTGCTGGGCTCCACCTCTAGAATTTCTGATTCAATAGGCCTGGGATAGAGCCCTCAAATGCGCATTTCTAACAAGTTCCTATGTTACGCTGACGCTGCTGGCCCAGGGACCACACTTTGAGAACCACCAGTTTGGAAGCATAAGATATGCTCAGACCATATCTACACAGCACCTGTGATGGAATCAGTGTCACCCTACCCACTGCTCCCACTCCAAGCATTACTTAGACTTTCAAATATGCTATAACCTCCATTCACTTTTATAACTCCTTTAATGAAGTTCCACAGAGGTGAAAGCTCTGGTTAACTGAAGACTAAGAAAAAGAGGAAGAGACCAACATCCTCTTTACCTTCTTGTTGAAGAATCTTAAACATTCTTTGGGTTATCTTTTCTGCGATAGTATGTATAAAACAACGAGCACCACAGAACCTCTCTTTGAAGTTTGAGGATTTCGATGGTCTCAGGTTCCAAATATCGACTCTCATGGTTCAGAATTACAGGTGCAGTTAGAGTCAGAATAGAGGACTGTCAAAATTTGACCCTAAGGCACATACTCCAAATCATTTCTTTGAATAAATCAGAAATATTAGTTTACTTTTCTTCCCTCCCACCCCCAATAAAGGAGTGCTGGTCAAATGCTGATAATATCGCTCTGAGTAAGGTTTACTATAATTGCCAAGGCATCTCATAGGATTTAGACACGTGGCCCACAGTCCTTCTTTAATCAGTTAATGAGTATGCCATGAACATGAATTTAGCAACTAAAGATAAAATAGCCCTTAAATGATATAGATGAGACATTCAAGTATCTTGGGTGTTTTCATATGTCTTTTACACTTACTCCTTATTTATAACTATGCTAGTAAATGTGGCCTAAAATTGGCTCTAATTAGATAGCTGGGAAAATTGAGAATTGAGTTAAAGCTAACTAAGTTTTTTCACTTCTTTGTGATACCAGTACTATCTGGACTAAAATCACACTTTGCAACCCACCTGCTTCTAAACACTCTAATCTTTGAAATCAAGATGCGGTCACATCCCTCATGTTTTCTTAGGTACCTGGATTGCCCAGGATGTTGGTTTGCTGGCCTCTGCGGAGGTCAGGGTGGGACACCTGCCCCCATGGATCACCCAGATACAACCATTTTCTTTTCACACCTGATACTTACAGATTCTACTTCAGTTGTAAAATGGGTGAAAATACGTTTCATCCAATAAGCGTGCTCAGTGTTAATTTCAGATATGAATAAATTAAGCTGAGAATTGCACGTGGGTAGAGGCCCTGGTTCCAGAAGGACGTCCAGCCTTCAAGAATGCGGAACGGACAGCCAGGCCCGAGTGGCAGGCACACTGCCCGCCTGCAGCATCGGTCCTTCCCTTGTGTCTTCCAGCTGCAGAACCAGAGTGAGCTGCGGGCGCCCACCGCGGAGAAGGCCGCCTTCTTCCTGGATGCTGCCATAACCTCCCGGCGGGGCAGCCAGCAGGACTGCAATGAGGACGACCTCCGCAACTCCCACATGCTCTTCACGCTGCACATCTACCAGTACCGCATGGAGAAGAGCGGCAAGGGGGGAAGTAAGTCTGCCTCTGCCCTCCCTGGAGAGAAGCCTCTCCTCAAGGGCAGCTGTGACCTTTTAAAATGTAGTACGATCTGACCAGTGTGGAGTGTGCCGATGTGTCAGTCAAGACAGTTGTGTAGTCTGGGCTGACGTTTGCTTTCGAACAACCCAGGGGAAAGGGCTCACTCGGTAAAGGTGATTTACAGATGTAATTGCCATGGGAACGTGAGAGAACAAATGTTAAAAAGAAAAACAGCTGCTTCATAGTATCTTTTTGTTCAAAAACCTTAAAGGTGCTTATCACGAAAGACCAACATGTATCTACCAAAGCACCCTGGCAATGTTACTAATCAGTAGCCTTGAAGCCACTATATGGACCGGAAAGAAACAAAACCATGTCTTTTAAATAGTCTATAAATCAGACTTCTGAATAACGAACCAGATTCTGGCTGCCTCCCTGCCTCAAGTAATGCCCAACTGTGACATTTCTCTGTGAAAACCTACGCCCAGGGCATGCTCTGTGAGCAAGCTGCACTGCCGGGAACCCTAATCAATGCTTATACCGTCCGCTCTTGGCTGTTTTCAAAGCTGGCACCGACCTCGGTGCAGCGCTCCATCCTTTGTCTGCCAAGTACTATATACTCTATGCTCAGGAGCTGAGTACCAGCACTCAGCTGAGTGTCTCAGGTGGGATCCTGGGCAGTGGGCAAAGTAGTCGGTGGACCTCACTGGGCTTTTCTAAGGCAAGTGTGGGCCACAGGGCTGGGCTGGCTGGACAGCAGCTTCCAGAGTCTCTCTCTGTCCACTTCTACAGGGCTTTCAAAACGTAGGCAACTGACCCCCAGTGCTCTCCAAATCATTGCCTCAAGGACACTGGATGCCAGTAAAACAAACAAAAACCCTGAGTTAGGAGACTAAGCCTGGTGCCTAGAAGTTGTGCAGCTGATTGACTAATGGGAGGCAATCAACTAACCTAATTCCAGACATGCGACCGGGACCTGTGGATGGGCTCCCCAATTTGGGCTCCTTGTTGCCCAAAGACTTGGAAACCGGTTTTCCTGGAGATAGCTCTTGGGGGCTTCTGTTCCCCCTTTCCGCATGGGGGAAGTGGAAGCTCCCTCCTCCCCCCATCTCAATGCCTTTGTTGGCCCAGTCTTCTGTTATATTGTTCCTACTCCTTAATTGTTGTTATTTAGTTCAGGTTTATGAGGTGTAATTTAAATTCAGTAAAACTTACCCTTTTTATGTGTTGTTAAATGAATTTTGGCAAATCTATTCAGTCGTGTACCCACCACCACTATCAAGATATAGAACAAAGCCATGGCTACAGAAAAGTCCCTCTTGCCCTATTATTCAGTCCCCTCCCCAGCCCCTGGCAACCACTGATCAGATTTTTGTCCTTATAGCCTTGCCTTTGTCCAGAACAACATGTAAATGGAATCATGTGGTCTATATGTGGCCCTTTAGTGTCTGGCTTCTTTGATTGAATATAACGCATTTGAGATGCATCCATACTGCTGCATGGATCAGTCATTCACTTACATTGCTTGCCGCCTGCTCCTTTAGTTTTGACTGGGCCCAGAGATGCACCCCTACCCCCACCCCCAGGCCTAAAATCTCACCAGATGTCCTCGCTGGGGCCAGAGTTCCACTAATGCAGTCTCAGACCCACCGCCTTGGCTACCTGCACTGACTGCTGCCCAGGAATCAAGAGGTACTGGCCCTCACTGGCACCCAGGGAGACGTACCATCCGCAGATCAGATCGCTCTTGACCACCAGTGATGGTGATAAGGGTCTGACTGGGGATGAGCAAAATATTTTGAATGCGAGTCTTTCAGGGGAGATTGATTCTCAGTGAAGGGCTCGCATCATGTACAGCACTCCTGTTTAGAATAACTTGCTTAAAGAAGGAAGCAAGGGATTAGGATAGGGATGAAATGATCCAGACCTTTAAAATCTGTAACAGAATTTGATCCACAGTTCTCCTAACAATCTGGGAGCTGGCTTTAAATCCTGCCCTCACTGATTTTTCTGAGTTATGTCTTAGCAGCATGAATGTGGGAATCTGAAAAATGTTTATTTTATTCTTTTAAGCTACCAACAATAATCATAATCAAAGCCTGCAGTGGATTCTTGTACTCGCAGCAAAGGGTGGCTTTTAAAAGATCTGACTCTGGAGCCAAATGGCTTCCAAATGGCTCTGAGCAGAAAAGCTCAGGAGGGAAGGATAATCCCTCCTTCTAGGTTTCTAGCCAAGTTAAAAAAACTTGCTTTCAGTTTTTCACTTTCTTTCATGGTTCTGCCCTCAATTTGGAATCTGAAAGTAGGGAGGAATCTTGAAAACAAAGAAACAATTGAATTATTTCAACTATAAGAACGTAACGTATAGCTTCCACAAAAGTGTAGGCTAGGACATTCCCTAAACCCAACAATCCACCCAAGTCCTCACCTAACAAATCCTGGGCACTTATTAAATATTTAACATCAAATTCATTTTCTTCCTATTTATAAATTGTGAAAGTGAATTGCTTTTAAATAATAAATTCAGGTTAAAAGACAAGGCAGATACTATTAATGGCTTCCAAAACCTAGTGAGGTACTTTCTAACGTATCTGTAGATGAGAACAAAGAAAAGGCAGGCATCCAGGCTGATGTGGGTGTTAGGCCCAAAGGACCTGGGGGCATCACCTGCCTGCTACAGTACCTGGCTTCCGGTGAGGAAGGGAATCCACGCCAGAATGCACACAGCCTCCTAGCCCACGTCTTGCTTGACTTCAGTGCATTTATATCTGTTTAAAATATAATGAGGAGATTTGGAGTGTTGTTTAAAGCAGAAATTTTGTTTACTTATATATAAGCAATAATCCCTGTGGACCTGGCAGCCAGAACTCAATTAAGGAAAAGTTTATTAATTAGTCACCCTGCAGGGAAACAGAGCAGAGCGAGCTGCTGGTAACTGGCCATTAGAGGCCAGTGAAGATGCTGGATTCAAAGAGGTCTCTGCTGCAAGAACTAAACACACCATGTGTATATGGGCACCTGGAGCTTATACACATATATGCATTTTATAAACAGACACGCACATACACATATGCACATATAAGTGGACAGACAAAAATGTTTACAACATGTCCAGGCAAGGTAGAAAAGAAAATTCTGTGTGGGTGTTTCACTGCTTTGCAGATAGCACTAGGTTAAGCTTAAAATATTTCCTGCTTTAAACATTTTTGGAGCATTCGTGGGGCTGGTTCTTCACCTGTCATGGAGCGTTCCCCTGCTTTGCAAAGCTATATCTGTAAAGGCTTGAGATTCCCCTTGGGAATTGCAGCAATGGGGAAGGGGACCCTAAAACCATGACAATCAGGAGTTGCTCCTCATAAAGATGAGTGAATTAGGAGTCCAAAGCCAGATGCTACGAGTGATACTTCAGTGGAATACACAATACAGAAGTTCACAGTACAGAATTTTCCAAGTCCTATTGATTAAGATGGTTTTTAAAAGCCTCACTTTGGTGAGTAATCTAAGCTTGCAAGCAACTATTGCCCAGGGTTAAGAATGACACTAGGTCTCTGATTTGTTCATTCACTTTACTGCCTCCAGGGGAAGTGTAGAGGCCAAGTGGGGACTGGGCTGGCTGTGTGTGCACCTGTGTACCAGCACCCGGGCGTCTATCTGTGTGTGTGCACATGAACCACCGTATGAGGATGTGGATGGTAATCTCTGCCTGCACTCATCCGTTTACAAGTCTTAATCTTGGTTTTCTTTTGACCACCAACCCCTCTTTCCTATATCTTGGAATGGCTTGAATCAGCTGATGCCCTATCCAGGGCTGTGCTGTCCATAGGACCCTAGAGATCCATTATTTGGGTGGTAGATGTAGGAAAAGGGATCTAGGAAGGAGCACTGCTTCTAAACGATGCAGAACTGGGCCTCTGCTGTGCCTCATTGCAAAGCCCTGTGCAGTGAGGATGGCCACACATGGTGGGGCTACTTTAGGGCTCTCATGTTCCCCTTGGTCAACAGTGAAATGACAGTTTGATGGTTTTAGATTTCTGTAATACAGTTTTGAAAATATTTGGCCAGGAGACGATTTTCCAAACCGTGCAGTGTGGAACTCCCACAGTGGTCTCTCATGGCCTTCCCACCACCTGCATCGGAGCAGCAGTTCCCAACCTCCTCTGGAAGCCTGAAGCCCCTGCTCTACCTCTTTCAGCAGATAACCAGCTTCCTGTTTAAGGAGAAGAAAGTCAGTCCGGCTATGACCTCAGCTTCTGTCCTCTTAGCATCCAAACCTCCTTGTACCTGTACCTCTCTTTCCCTCACTCCTTTCCCATAGGTCTGCTTCCTCCCATCTCCTTGCCTTCTTTATCCTGTCCCCTTCTGCCTTTTCTGGGACCCCACCAATTGGGACCCCATCAATTGTCTTTTTGTGCTTTTATTTTCAGTCTCTCCTACCACTGAAGTCAGGGCTGTCTCATCTTGGAAGGAAGGAACAATAACGTCAACAATAAAAAACCTTGTCTGTACCCCACTTCCCCCTTGAGCTGCCTCCCCATAAGTCTTTCAGATTCTCCCCTCTGTGGAATATCTTTCTCCTTTAAGTCCCATAGCAGTTTGGGGGATGTTAAGCCACTGCCTTACTCACCCTATATCTCAGTCATTCTGGGCTTTCTAAGCCCCATCAGACTACAGGCTCCCTGAGGACAGAGTCCCCTGTCATCTGGCCCCCTGTCCTCCACAGCCTAGAGGTGTGCCTGCACATCAGACCTTACATGTCACACCACATGAAATGTGTGCTGTATGTTAAACAGTGAGTGAATTTCTCGATTACCTAGTTGCAGCTGTTTCAGAAAGAGAGAGACCATTCAATTACTTTTTGGGTAAGCAGGTGGTGTGAGTTCAGAGAAGCCCTGTTATACAACACGGTCAGAAGGAGTTGCTCAATTAACGAGAAAGTTAAGTTAAAAAGGGAAATCGTATAAAAGGATACATTCATGTCATAAAACATTTTCAGCTTAAAACATACAATTGTGTGTTTATTCATCGGTCTTCTGATACAGGGCTATGGCTTCCTCTTTGAGATGAGTTTTCAACTTTAGATTCTGACTTTTATAAACCACACTCATATTAATAATAGTCTGGTTTTTGCTTTCAATTTCTTCTGAGCAATTGAAGAACTTAAGAGACGCTTGTGCAGCTAACTGGTTATAGACGTTCCCTAGGTTCTTAAAACTTTTTCTACTCTGTAATTTCTCATTCACACCTGATTCAGCATCTTTTTTCAAAAATTAACTCATTTTTTTTTATAGTATACTAACTTAATTTTTTCTTTTTTTTAAATTAATTAATTAATTTATTTATTTTTGCTGTGTTGGGTCTTCGTTTCTGTGCGAGGGCTTTGTCTAGTCGTGGCAAGCGGGGGCCTCTCTTCATCGCGGTGCGCGGGCCTCTCACTGTCGCGGCCTCTCTTGCTGTGGAGCACAGGCTCCAGACGCGCAGGCTCAGTAGTTGTGGCTCACGGGCCCAGTTGCTCCGTGGCATGTGGGATCTTCCCAGACCAGGGCTCGAACCCGTGTCCCCTGCATTGGCAGGCAGATTCTCAACCACTGCGCCACCAGGGAAGCCCAAAAATTAACTCATTTTAATCACATCTTTCCAAAGCGTTGATTTCAGTTTTTTTTTAGAAATATTAGCTCTCTTTAGATAATCATATTTTATTGGTTTACATAATATTTGATTATATTTTTATTTATAATATCAAGTACAAGTGGCATAATTAGGTTTAGGAGGAAACCCAGCTGACCTGTCGATAAGTGTACAGCTCATGTTTTTGGAGCAAAAGTGCATGGACAAACTGGGAACAGCCAGCACACCTCACAAGCATACAGCGTGCTGTGGGCATCAGGCAGCGTGCCTGACACAGCTGATGGAGGGCCTTGGTTAACCTGGCCAAGTGGCAGGACCATGGTTCCCAAATTTTGCTGCACAAGAGAATCACCTGGGGAGATTTTCAGCTAATCCCAGTGCCTGTGTCGTACTCCAAACCAATTACATTAGAAAGCCTGGGAGTGGGAGCCAGGCATCCATATTTTCTAAAGATTCCAAGGTGATTCTGATATGCAGCAAAGTTTGGGAACCACTAAGTTACAGGAAAGTGAGTTAAAAGAGTTTCTACATGCTTTATAGTGAGCTCTGGATTTTTGTCTTAGATTCAGCATCTGTTTTCTATGAGATCTTAAGTGATTTATTTAGCAACTGTGAACCTCAGTTTCCTCATCTGTATAAAATAGTGCCAATTCTTGCACTACAGGATCGTTGTAGGAATTAAGTGATTTTAGGAGAATTTAGCATTTCCTGGCACCATGAACATGAGCTGGGAGAGTCACTCAGGAGTGAATTAGTATATTGTTTCCTGTGGGAGAGTAAGGCATGTGGGTAATTTCATTTGGTCAGAATCTAGACTTGAAATATACATATTCAAATATAAATAGTCTCAAGGCAGACAGGGTTATGTTCTAAACCTTGCAGCTGTGACCTCAGAAATCTGAAAAGTCCGTGAGGAAACTGCTTCTTACCTGCTATTAATTATCACCTATTTTGTTCATTGATTCTAGAACTACTTTCTCTCCAGCCACCTGCAGTAATGGAAATTCGTGGTCACAGCAGGTGGCCTGTGCTCACTCACTTTGTACCATTTCAGATTCAGCGCCATGTGTGAAGTTCAGAATTCTGGGACTACTGAAACTCCAGTGGATATAGAGCAAAGTTGATTTTCCATTGTTTAAAATGTGACTCTCATTTTGAGTCATGCAGGTATAATTATAGGTATTTTAAAATATTATTCTTCAGCACAGTCTAAACTGTGCCTTTTGTTCTCTGTGTTCTATTTTACTACATGCACATTATGCATTTTATTCCATTACATCAAACGGACTATTAGAGTCTGAAGGTCCAAATTGGTCCCTGTCTTTGCCCTTTAATCTGCAGAGCGAATGAAATATCTGAGCTTCTTCTGTCTGTATAATTAGGTTTCAAAACAGATGATATTTTGCTTTAAAAATAACTATTTCCCTTGCACACTGCCGTGGACTGATCTTGCATGATACAAAATGGGATAAAAGAGAAGTAACATATTATGTCTTTCCTTTTAAGGATTTTTTTAAATTAATTTTATTTATTTATTTTTTTAACATCTTCATTGCAGTATAATTGCTTTACAATGGTGTGTTAGTTTCTGCTTTATAACAAAGTGTATCAGCTATACGTATACATATATCCCCATATCTCCTCCCTCTTGCGTCTGCCTCCCATCCTCCCTATCCCACCCCTCTAGGTGGTCACAAACCACCGAGCTGATCTCCCTGTGCTATGTGGCTGCTTTCCACTAGCTGTCTATTTTACATTTGGTAGTGTTATATATAAGTCCATGCCACTCTCTCACTTCATTCCAGCTTACCCTTCCCCTTCCTCATGTCCTCAAGTCCATTCTTGAGGATTCAGATGTAGATCTGCGTCTTTATTCCTGTCCTGCCCCTTGGTTCTTCATAACCGTTTTTTTTTTTTAGACTCCATATATATGTGTTAGCATATGGTATTTCTTTTTCTCTTTCTGACTTACTTCACTCTGTATGACAGACTCTAGGTCCATCCACCTCACTACAAATAACTCAATTTTGTTTCTTTTATGGCTGAGTAATATTCCATTGTATATATGGGCCACATCTTCTTTATCCGTTCATCTGTCGATGGACACTTAGATTGCTTCCATGTCCTGGCTATGTATATAGAGCTGCAATGAACATTGTGGTACATGACTCTTTTCGGATTATGGTTTTCTCAGGGTATATGCCCAGTAGTGGGATTGCTGGATAATATGGTAGTTCTATTTTTAGTTTCTTAAGGAACCTCCATACTGTTCTCCATAGTGGCTGTATCAATTTACATTCCCACCAACAGTGCAAGAGTGTTCCCTTTTCTCCACACCCTCTCCAGCATTTATTGTTTGTAGATTTTTTGATGATGGCCATTCTGACCGGTGTGAGGTGATACCTCATTGTAGTTTTGATCTGCATTTCTCTAATTACTAGTGATGTTGAGGATCCTTTCATGTGTTTGTTGGCAATCTGTATGTCTTCTTTGGAGAAATGTCTATTTAGGTCTTCTGCCCATTTTTGGATTGGGTTTTTGTTTTTTTTATATTGAGCTGCATGAGCTGCTTGTAAATTTTGGAGATTAATCCTTTCTCAGTTGCTTCATTTGCAAATATTTTCTCCCATTCTGAGGGTTGTCTTTTCATCTTGTGTATGTTTTCTTTTCCTTGCTATGTTTTCCTTTAATTTTTTTTGAATTTTATTTATTTTTTATACTAGTTATAAAAAACTAAACTAAAAACAGGTTTTTACTAGTTATCTATTTTATACATATTAGTATATATATGTCAATCCCAATCTCCCAATTCATCCCACCACCATCGCCCCTCCACACCCACTTTCCCCCCTTGGTGTCCATATGTGTGTTCTCTACATCTGTGTCTCTATTTCTGCCTTTCAAACCAGTTCACCTGTACCATTTTTCTAGATTCCACATATATGCGTTATATACGATATTTGTTTTTCTCTTTCTGCTCTTTGTTTATTTCTGTTTTTATTTCCATTTCTCTAGGAGGTGGGTCAAAAGGATCTTGCTGTGATTTATGTCATAGAGTGTTCTATTATTTTCTTCTAACAGTTTTATAGTGTCTGACCTTACAATTAGGTCTTTAATCCATTTTGTGTTTATTTTTGTGTATGGTGTTAGGGAGTGTTCTAATTTCATTCTTTTACATGTAGCTGTCCAGTTTTCCCAGCACCACTTATTGAAGAGGCTGTCTTTTCTCCATTGTATTTTCTTGCCTCCTTTATCAAAAATAAGGTGACCATAAGTGCATGGGTTTCTCTCTGGGCTTTCTATCCTGTTCCATTGATCTATATTTCTGTTTTTGTGCCAGTACCATACTGTCTTGATGACTATAGCTTTGTAGAATAGTCTGAAGTCCAGGAGCCTGATTCCTCCAGCTCCGTTTTTCTTTCTCAAGATTGCTGTGGCTATTCGGGGTCTTTTGTGTTTCTATACAAATTTTGAAATTTTTTGTTCTAGGTCTATGAAAAATGCCAGTGGTAGTTTGATAGGGATTGCATTGAATCTGTAGATTGCTTTGGGTAGTATAGTCATTCTCACAATGTTGACTCCTCCAATCCAAGAACATGGTATATCTCTCCATCTGTTTGTATCATCTTTAATTTCTTTCATCAGTGTCTTATAGTTTTCTGCATACAGGTCTTTTGTCTCCTTAGGTAGGTTTATTTTTTTAGTTTTCTGCATACAGGTCTTTTGTCTCCTTAGGTAGGGATTTTATTCTTTTTGTTGCAGTGGTAAATGGGAGTGTTTCCTTAATTTCTCTTTCAGTTGTGTCATCATTAGTGTGTAGGAATGCAAGAGATTTCTATGCATTAATTTTGTATCCTTCTACTTTACCACATTCATTGATTACCTCTAGTAGTTTTCTGGTAGCATCTTTAGGATTCTCTATGTATAGTATCATGTCATCTGCAAACAGTGACAGCTTTACTTCTTCTTTTCCAACTTGGATTCCTTTTATTTCTTTTTCTTCTCTGCTGTGGCTAAATCTTCCAAAGCTATGTTGAATAATAGTGGTGAGAATGTACAACCTTGTCTTCTTCCTGATCTTAGAGGAAATGGTTTCAGTTTTTCACCATTGAGAATGATGTTGGCTGAGGGTTTGTCGTATATGGCCTTTATTATGTTGAGGTAAGTTCCCTCTATGCCTACTTTCTGGAAGGTTTTTATCATAAATGGGTGTTGAACTTTGTTGAAAGCTTTCTCTGCATCTATTGAGATGATCATATGGTTTTTCTCCTTCAGTTTGTTAATATGCTGTATCACATTGATTGATTTGCGTATATTGAAGAATCCTTGCATTCCTGGGATAAACCCCACTTGATCATGGTGTATGATCCTTTTAACGTGCTGTTGGATTCTGTTTCCTAGTATTTTGTTGAGGATTTTTGCATCTTTGTTCATCAGTGATATTGACCTGTAGTTTTCTTTCTTTGTGACATCTTTGTCTGTTTTTGGTATCAGGGTGATGGTGGCCTCGTAGAATGAGTTTGGGAATGTTCCTCCCTCTGCTATATTTCGGAAGAGTTTGAGAAGGATAGTTTTTAGCTGTTCTCTAAATGTTTGATAGAACTCGCCTGTGAAGCCATCTGGTCCTGGGCTTTTGTTTGTTGGAAGATTTTTAATCACACTCTCAATTTCAGTGCTTGTGATTGTTCTGTTTATATTTTCTCTTTCTTCTTGGCTCAGTCTCGGAAGGTTGTGCTTTTCTAAGAATTTGCATATTGTTCCTTGTAGTAATCTCTTGTGATCCTTTCAATTTCTGCAGTGTCAGTTGTTACTCCTCCTTTTTCATTTCTAATTCTATTGATTTGAGTCCTCTCCCTTTTTTTCTTGATGAGTCTGGCTAATGGTTTATCAATTTTGTTTATCTTCTCAAAGAACCAGCTTTTAGTTTTATTGATCTTTGCTATTGTTTCCTTCATTTCTTTTTCATTTATTTCTGCTCTGATCTTTAAGATTTCTTTCCTTCTGCTAACTTTGGGGTTTCTTTGTTCTTCTTTCTCTGATTGCTTTAGGTGTAAGGTTAGGTTGTTTATTTGAGATGCTTCTTGTTTCTTGAGGTAGGATTATATTGCTATAAAATTCCCTCTTAGAACTGCTTTTGCTGCATCCTGTAGCTTTTGAGTTGTCGTGTTTTCATTGTCATTTGTTTCTAAGTATTTTTTGATATCTTCTTTGATTTCTTCAGTGATCTCTTGGTTATTTAGTAACGTATTGTTTAGCCTCCATGTGTTTGTATTTTTACAGATTTTTTTCCTATAATTGATATCTAGTCTCATAGCATTGTCGTCGGAAAAGATACTTGATACGATTTCAATTTTCTCAAATTTACCAAGGCTTGATTTGTGACCCAAGATATGATCTATCCTGGAGAATGTTCCATGAGCACTTGAGAAGAAAGTGTATTCTGTTGTTTTTGGATGGAATGTCCTATAAATATCAATTAAGTGCATCTTGTTTAATTTATCATTTAAAGCTTGTGCTTCCTTATTTATTTTCATGTTGGATGATCTGTCCATTGGTGAAACTAGGGTGTTAAAGTCCCTTACTATTATTGTGTTACTGTCAATTTCCCCTTTTACGGCTGTTAGCATTTGCCTTATGTATTGAGGTGCTCCTATGTTGGGTGCATAAATATTTACAATTGTTATATCTTCTTCTTGGATTGATCCCTTGATCATTATGTAGTGTCCTTTTTGTTTCTTGTAATATTCTTTATTTTAAAGTCTATTTTGTCTGATATGAGAACTGCTACTCCAGCTTTCTTTTGATTTCCATTTGCATGGAATATCTTTTTCCATCCCCTCACTTTCAGTCTGTATGTGTCCCTAGGTCTGAAGTGGGTCTCTTGTAGACAGCATATATATGGGTCTTGTTTTTGTATCCATTCAGCCAGTATGTCTTTTGGTGGGAGCATTTAATCCATTTACTTCTAAGGTAGTTATCAATATGTATGTTCCTATTACCATTTTCTCAATTGTTTTGGGTTTGTTATTGTAGGTCTTTTCCTTCTCTTGTGTTTTCTGCCTAGAGAAGTTCCTTTAACACTTGTTGTAAAGCTGATTTGGTGGTGCTGAATTCTCTTAGCTTTTGCTTGTCTGTAAAGGTTTTAATTTCTCCATCGAATCTGAATGAGATCCTTGCTGGGTAGAGTAATCTTGGTTGTAGGTTTTTCCCTTTCATCACTTTAAATATGTCCTGCCACTCCCTTCTGGCTTGCAGAGTTTCTGCTGAAAGATCAGCTGTTAACCTTACGGGGATTCTCTTGTATGTTATTTGTTGTTTTTCCCTTGCTGCTTTTAATATTTTTTCTTTGTATTTAATTTTTGATAGTTTGATTAATATGTGTCTTGGCTTGTTTCTCCTTGGATTTATCCTGTATGGGACTCTCTGCCCTTTCTGGACTTGATTAACTATTTCCTTTCCCATATTAGGGAAGTTTTCAACCATAGTATCTTCAAATGTTTTCTCAGTCCCTTTCTTTTTCTCTTCTTCTTCTGGGATCCCTCTAATTAGAATGTTGGTCCATTTAATGTTGTCCCAGAGGTCTCTGAGACTGTCCTCAATTATTTTCATTCTTTTTTCTTTATTCTGCTCTGCAGTAGTTATTTCCACTATTTTATCTTCCAAGTCACTTATCCATTCTTCTGCCTCAGTTATTCTGATATTGTTTCCTTCTAGAGAATTTTTCATTTCATTTGTTGTGTTGTTCATCATTGTTTGTTTGCTCTTTAGTTCTTCTAGGTCCTTGTTAAACGTTTCTTGTATTTTCTCCATTCTATTTCCAAGATTTTGGATCATCTTTACTATCATTACTCTGAATTCTTTTTCAGGTAGGCTGCCTATTTCCTTTTCATTTGTTTGGTCTGGTGGGTTTTTACCTTGCTCCTTCATCTGCTGTGTATTTCTCTGTCTTCTCATTTTGCTTAACTTACTGTGTTTGGGGTCTCCTTTTTGCAGGCTGCAAGTTTGTTGTTCCCATTGTTTTTGGTGTCTGCCCCCAGTGGCTAAGGTTGGTTCAGTGGGTTGTGTAGGATTCCTGGTGGAGGGGACTGGTGCCTGTGTTCTGGTGGATGAGGCTGGATCTTGTCTTTCTGGTGGGCAGGACCGCATCCGGTTGTGTGTTTGGGGTGTCTGTGAACTTATTATGATTTTAGGCAGCCTCTCTGCTAATGGGTGGGGTTGTGTTACTGTCTTGCTAGTTGTTTGGCATAGGGTGTCCAGCACTGTAGCTTGCTGGTCGTTGAGTGGAGCTGGGTCTTAGTGTTGAAGTGGAGATCTCTGGGAGAGCTTTCGCTGTTTGATATTTCATGGATCTGGGAGGTCTCTGTTGGACCAATGTCCTCAACTCAGCTGTCCCACCTCAGAGGCACAGGCCTAATACCCGGCCAGAGCACCAAGACCCTGTCAGCCACATGGCTCAGAAGAAAAGATAGAAAAAAAAGAAAGAGTGAAAGAAAAAAATAAAATAAATTTATTAAAATAAAAAATAAAAAAATTATTGAAAATAAAAAATTAAAAAGTAATAAAAAAAGAAAAAAAAAGATAGAAAGAAAGAAAGAAGAGAGCAACCAAACCAAAAAACAAATCTACCAATGATAACAAGTGCTAAAAATTATACCAAAAAAACCCCCAAAAAACCAGCCAGACAAAACCCTGGGACAAAGTGTAAAAGCAAAGCTATACAGATAAAATCACACAAAGAACCATACACATACACACTCACAAAAAGAGAAAAAGGAAAAAAAAATATATATCTATATATTTTTTAAAAAGGAAGAGAGCAACCAAATCAATAAACAAATCTACCAATGATAATAAACTCTAAATACTAAACTAAGGTAAAGATAAAACGAGAAACAAATTAGATGCAGAAAGCAAACCCCAAGTCTGTAGTTACTCCCAATGTCCACCACCTCAATTTTGGGAAGATTCAGTTGTCTAGTCAATTATTCCACAGATGCAGGGTACATCAAGTTGATTGTGGAGTTTTAATCCACTGCTCCTGAGGCTGCCTGGAGAAATTTCCCTTTCTCTTCTTTGTTTGCACAGCTCCTGGGGTTCAGCTTTGTATTTGGCCCCGCCTCTGCGTGTAGGTCGCCTGAGGGCATCTCCCAGACAGGACGGGGTTAAAGTAGCAGCTGATTATGGGGCTCTGGCTCACTCAGGCCAGGGAGAGGGAGGGGTACAGAATGCGGGGCAAGCGTGCAGTGGCAGGGGCCAGCATGACATTGCAACAGCCTGAGGTGCGCTGTGTGTTCTCCCATGGAAGTTGTCCCTGGATCACGGGACCCTGGCAGTGGCGGGCTGCACAGGCTCCCTGGAGGGGAGGTGTGGATAGTGACCTGTGCTTGCACACAGGCTTCTTGGTGGCTGCAGCAGCAGCCTTAGCGTTTCGCACCTGTCTCTGGTGTCAGCGCTGATAGCCGCGGCTCACGCCCATCTCTGGAGCTCATTTAGGCGGTGCTCTGAATCCCCTTTCCTTGTGCACCCCGAAACAATGGTCTCTTGCCTCTTAGGCAGGTCCAGACTCTTCCCGGACTCCCTCCTGGCTAGCTGTGGTGCACTAGCCCCCTTCAGGCTGTGTTCACGCAGCCAACCCCAGTCCTCTCCCTGGGATCTGACCTCCGAAGCCGGACCCTCAGCTCCCAGCCCCCACCCACACAGGTGGGTGAGCAGACAAGCCTCTCGGGCTGGTGAGTGCTGGTCGGCACCGATCCTCTGTGATGGAATCTCTCCACTTTGCCCTCCGCACCCCTGTTGCTGTGTTCTCCTCCATGGCTCCAAAGCCTCCCCTCCCCCATCTCCGCCAGTGAAGGGGTTTCCTAGCATGTGGAAACTTTTCAGCCTTCACAGCTCTCTCCCAGAGGTGTGGGTCCCATCCCTCTTCTTTTGTCTCTGTTTTTCTTTTTTCTTTTGCCCTACCCAGGTACGTGGGGAGTTTCTTCCCTTTTGGGAAGTCTGAGGTCTTCTGCCAGCATTCAGTAGGTGTTCTGTAGGAGTTGTTCCACATGTAGATGTATTTCTGATGTATTTGTTGGAAGGAAGGTGATCTCCACGTCTTACTCCTCTGCTATCTTGAAGGTCTCTCACCCTTTTAAGGATTTTTATTGAGGAATAGTTGGAGGTAAACAAAATATAACATCCTTAATGTGGAAAGTTCTTCCCCACAGGTGTACCAGGGTCACTGGAGGGCCTACAATGAAATGTTGTGCTTTCTGTAAACCTTCATCACTGTTTTTCTCAGTACTAGATGTGGAAGTTGAGGGTGGGATGGGCAGAGACAAGGTTGGGGTCAGGACAGTGTTTCCCAGATATTTTCCTTGCTCTCCTGCATCAGCACTGTCCTGTGGACTCCGCCTGCAGATGTATGAGCTTCCAGACACTGCCCGCATGCTCCTTGCACACCCACCAGAGCCCAGACGCACCCTCATCCCACCCCCTGCATCAGCCTTCTCAGCCAACCCCTTTTCCACCTTGTCCCAGGTGACCTGGCTTCTACAACAGCTATGTGAAGTCACCACTTCTACCTTGGCTGTTTTCCTTCCATGCAGAGGGAATAGTGGCTGTCCTAGAGCAACAGGAGGTGGGCCAGTTCTGATGGTGTGGGCTGGGTCACCCTGGAAAGGTAGGAATCCAGAGGCCTGAGAAGTAGGAGTCTGCTGCTGCCTGGGGAGTGGGGGCAGGAAAGGGAGATGATCCAGGAGCTCGGGTGATGTGCTGAGGGCCACACTCCCCTGGGCCAGTGGGGCCTGGGACAAAAAGGCATCTTGTAGCTCCTGCTCTCCCCAGAACTGGCTGAGGCCACATGGTGTAGGATGAAGAGCACATGTCTTAGAGGTTTGAATCCTAGCTCTACCAGTGACAGCATGATCTTGGGCACGTTTCCTTTTTTTTTTTTTTTTAATAGCTTTAATGAGATATACTGTAGATACAATAATCCACACATACTTAAAGTATATAATTTGATAAGTTTTGTCATATGTATATACCCATGCAATCAAGATGTTGAACATATTCATCACCCCCAAAAGTTCCTTTGGGACCTTTTGAAATCACTCCCTCTAACTCCTTTTCCTTCCCCCTCCCCATACCCAGGTAACCACCACTGAACTCAGCTTCAGTTCCCATACATTAGTTTGCATTTCCTAGAATTTTATATAAATGGAATTCTATCACACAGTCTGTACTATTTTGAGTAGCTTCTTTCACTTAGCATAATTATTTTGAGATTTACTTTGTTGCATGTATCAATAGTTCATTTATTTATATTTCTAAGTAGTAATCCATCGTCTGGATGACCACAGTTTGCCTGTCTATTCATGTGCTGATGGACGTTTGTTTTATTTCCAATTTGGGTATTACAAATAAAAGTACCATACACATTCATGTACAAATCTTTATATGGACATATATTTCCTTTTCTTTGGGGTGAATACCTAGACGAACTGGAATAGTTGGACCATAGATGAATTTATAACTTTTTAAGAAACTGCCAAACTGTTCCCCAAGATGACTACACCATTTTATATTCCCACTAGCAGTACGTGAGCATTCCAGTTCCTCCACATCCTCACCAACACTTAGTATGGTCAGTCTTTTCAATTTTAGCCTTTTATATAATAGATATGAAGTCGTATCTCACTGTGGTTTTAATTTGCATTTCATTAATGACCAGTGATGTTTAGCACCTTTTCAAGTCCTCATTTGACATCCATACATCTTTGGTGAGGTGTCTTTTGCCCTTTTTAAAATTGTTTTTTGTCTTATAGTTAAGTTTTGAGAGTTCTTTATATACTCTGGTTATAAGTCCTTTATCAGATATATGATTTGCAAATACTTTCTCCCAGTCTGTGGCTTATCTTTTTACTCTCTTAACAGTGCATTTTGAAAACTATGAATATTCAAGGTTAATGAAGTTCAATTTATCTATGTGTCTTTTATGAATCATGTTTTTAGTATCATATCTAAGAAATGTGTGCCTAACCCAAGATCAAAAATGTGTCATATTATGCTTTCTTCTTGAAGTTTTATAATTCTATATTTTACATTTAGGTCTTTGATCCATTTTTAGTTAATTTGTATATATTTTTATGCATTAAATTTTTTTATATGGATATACCATTTGTTGTAGAAACTATCCTATCTATACTAAATTACTTTCTCAACTTTGTCAAAAATTGTCTGTATTTATGCGGGTTTATTTCTGGACTCTCTATTCTACTCCATCGATCTATTTTTTTAATCTTTACACCAATACCACACTGTCTTGATTATGGTGGCTTTATAGTAAGTCTTAAAATACTGTTAGCCATAACAGTATGAGAAAACCATAATTCAAAAAGAGTCATGTACCACAGTGTTCGTTGCAGCACTATTTACAATAACCAGGACATGAAAGCAACCTGAGAGTCCATCAACAGATAAATGGGTAAAGAAGATGTGACACATATATACAATGGAATATTAGCCATAAAAAGAAACGAAACTGAGTTATTTGTAGTGAGGTGGATGGACCTAGAGTCTGTCATACAGAGTGAAGTAAGTCAGAAAGAGAAAAACAAATACCATATGCTAACACATATATATGGAATCTAAAAAAAAAAAAAATGGTTCTGATGAACCTAGGGGCAGGACAGGAATAAAGACACAGACGTAAAGAATGGACTTGAGGACACAGGGAGGGGGAAGGGTAATCTGGGATGAAGTGAGAGAGTAGCATTGACACTACCAAATGTAAAATAGATAGCTAGTGGGAAGCAGCTGCATTGCACGGGGAAGTCTGCTCGGTGCTTTGTGACCACCTAGAGGGGTGGCATAGGGAGGGTGGGAGGGAGACGCAAGAGGGAGGGGATATGGGTATATATGTATACATATAGCTGATTCACTTTGTTATACAGCAGAAACTAACAGAACATTGTAAAGCAATTATACTCCAATAAAGATGTTAAAAAAAGAAAAGATACTGTTAGCCTTCCAACTTGGTGCTTAGTTTATAAAGTTGTTTTGGCTATTCTAGCTCCTGTGCATTTGCATATAAAGTTTAGAGTCAGCTTCTGAATTGATTTTGTAGAATCACTTTCTACCAAAAAAGCCTGCTGGGATTATTCATTGGGATTTCATTGAATCTATAGATCACTTTGGAGAGAATTAACATCTTAATATTGTCTTCCAACCTATGAACACAGTTTATCTCTCTATTTTTTCAGGTCTTTATTAATTTTTCTCAGGTGGGTTTTGTAGTTTTCAGTATATGTATCTTTTGTCAGATTTATCCTTAAGTATTTAATATTTTTGATGTTATTGTAAAAGATATTTTAAAATTTCAATTTCCAGTTGTTTGTTACTGGAAATTGTATTTAGAAATTGTATTTAGAAGTTGTATTTAGAAATACAGTTGATCTCTGTCTGTTAATCTAGTATCCTGCAACCTTGCTAAACTCAATTATTAGTTCTAGTTGCTTTTTTGTGGATTCCATTAGATTTTCTACATAGATAATCATGTAATCTGCCAATTAAGACAGTTTGACTTATTTCTTTCCAATCTGGATACATTTTATTTCTTTTCCTTGCCTATTGAACTGGCTAGAACCTCCAGTACAATGTTGAATTGAAATGGTCAGAGTGAACATCCTTGTCTTGTTCCTGATCTTGGAAGGCATTTAGTTTTCTACCATTAAGAATGCCATTAGCTGTAGGTTTTTCCTAGACACTTTTTATCAAACTGAGGATATAACCTTCGATTTATATTTTGCTGAGCATTTTTATCAGTAATGGATGCTGGAGTTTGTTAAATGCTTTGTCTGCATCTACTGAGAGAATCATTTTTCTTTTTGGTTTGTTAATATGGTAAATTATAATGATTGATAGATCAATTTTTTCGTTAACCAACCTTGCATTCCTCGGATTAATCCCACTTACTCATGGTATAAAATGCTTTTAATATGTTCCTAGATACAATTTTATAGTATGGTTCACTAATATTTTGTTTAGAAATTTTGCATCATTGTTCATGAGGGATATTGGTCTTCAACTTTTTTTCTTGTAATATCTTTGTCTGTTTTTGGTATCAGGGTAATCCTGGCCTCATAGAATTAATTGGGAAGTTGTCTCTCCTATTTAATGTTCAGGAAGAATTTGTGTAGAATTGATATTATTTCTTCCTTGAATGTGTGATAGAATTCACCAGTGCAGTTAAATGCACTGCTTTCCCTGTGGAAAAGTTGTTAACTACAGATTCTATCTCTTTAATGGATGTAGGGCTATTCACATTATCTATTACTTCTTGAATGAGCTTTGGTACTTTATATCTTTCAAGAAATTTGTTCATTCTTCCAAGTTGTCTAATTTACTGGTGTAATGTTTCTTTATTGTGCTTTTTATATTTGTAGAAACTGTAGTGAGGCCACCTCTTTCGTTCTTGACATTGGTGATTTGTGTCTTCTCTCTTTCTTTGCTGATCAGTCATGCTAGAGATTTATCAATTTTATTGATCTTGAAGAACCAGCTTTGGATGTCATTGGTTTTCCCTATTGGTTTTTTAATTTTTTATATCATTGATTTCTGCTTTTATATTAATTATTTCCTTTCTGCTATTTAGTCTGTAATTTGCTCATCTTTTTCTAATTTACTAAAGTGGAAGCTGAGGTAATTGATTTGAGACCTCTGTTGTTTTCTGATATAGGCATTTAATGGTATAAATTCCCTCCTAAGTACTTCTTTAAAGGCATCTTACTAATTTGGATATGTTGTGTTTTCATTTTCATTCACTTAAAAACACTTTCTAATTTGCATTTTGGTTTCTTTTTTGACCCTAAGTTACTTGGAGCTGTGCTGTTGAGTTTCAAAATATTTAAGGATTTTCCAGATATCTTTCTGGATTGACTTCTAATTTAGCTCTAGTGTGTCAGAAAACATAGTATGAATGATGTGAATCCTTTAAAATTTATTTAGACTTGTTTTATGTACCAGAATATGATCTATCCTGTTAAATGTTCTGTGTGCAATTCAAAAGAATGTGTATTCTGCTGTTGTTGGGTTGAGTGTTATACAAATGTCAAGTAGAACGAATTGGTTGATAGTTGTTCAAATCTTCTATATCCTTACTGGTTTTCTGTCTACTTATTATATCAATTATTGAGAAAGGGGTATTTGAAATCTCCAACTATAATTCTGGACTTGCCTGTTTATTCTTGCAATTCTATCAGATTTTACTTCATGTATTTGAACTTCTGTTATTAGATACATAAACACGTTTATTGTTATGACCTCTTGATGAATTGTGCCTTTTATCATTATTAAATGTCTCTCTTTCCCTCTAGTAATATTTTTTGTCCTAAGTCTCTTTTGTTTGATATTGATATAGCCGCCACCAGCTTTCTTATGGCTACTGTTTGCATGGTATATAGCCTTTTCCATACTTACATTTTCAACCTATTGTTTCTTTATATTTGAAGTGCACTTCTCATAGGTAGCGTATAGTAGAGTCTTGCTTTTTTATCAAATCTGACAATATCTACTTTCTAATAAGGGTATTCAGACAACTTACATTTAATGGGATTCTTCATTTGGTGTGTTCCAAAGCATTATTTTTCTGTATGTTTTCTATTCAACCCATCTGTTCTTTGTTCTCCTTTTTATTTTATTTGCTTTCTTTTGAATTTATTGAACACTGTAAATGATTCTACTTTATATCCTTTGTTGGCTTTTTAGTTGTAACTCTATTATTTAGTGATTGCTGTAGGATTTATTGTATACATCTTTAAGTTATCACAGTCTACTTTTAAGTGGTATTATACCACTTCATGTCTAGAATAAGAACCTTACAAGAGAGTACTTTCATTTCTCCACTCCTAACCTTTGTGCTATTGTTGTCAAACATTTTAATTTTGCATATGTTATAGCCCACATGTTACATTGTTGTTATTTTTACTTTAACAGTCAATTAGCTTTTAAGGAGATTTAAATAAGAGGAGGATAGCATATATTTATTCACATAGTTGTCATTTCCAAAGCTCTTCATTCTTTTGTGTATATCCTTTGTGATGAATTCTTTCAGCTTTTTTAAGTCTGAAAAAGTCTTTATTTCCCTTTTATCTGAGAATGATATTCTGGTTGGGTGTATAACTCTAGGTTGGCAGTTTTCAGTACTTTAAAAATGTTGCTCCATTGTCTTCTCACTTGTATTATTTCCAAGAAATCTGCCATCATCTTCTCTTTGTTCCTTTACATGTAACATAATTTTTTTCCTCTGGCTATTTTCAAGATTTTTTTCATCATCACTAGTTTTAACCCATTTGATTATTATGTGCTTTAGTGTAGTTTTCTTCATGTTTCTTGTGCTAGGGGATCATTGAGCTTCTTGGATCTGTGGGTTTATAGTTTTCATTAAATTTGGGAAAGTATTGACCACTATTTCTTTAAATATTTTATCTGCACCACCCTCTGTGTATTTCCCTTCAGGGACTTCAATTGCACACATATTAAGACACTTGAAGTAGTCCTATAGCTGTTTTTTTTAATCGGTTTTTGGTTGTTTGTTTTAAAATTTTCTCTCTGTACTTCATCTTGGATTGTCTTCATTGCTATATTGTCAAATTCACCAATCTTTCCTTTTGCAGTGTCTAATATGCTGTTAATCCCAACCAGTGTATTTTTCATCTCACACAATGTAGTTTTTATCTCTAAAGATTCAATTTGTATCTTTTTAATACATTCCATGTCCCTATTTAACTTTTTTAATGTTTGAAATGCCATCATAACTGTTTTAATGTCCTTCTCTGTTGATTCTAATATCTATGTCAATTCTGGTTTGGTTTCAATGATCTCTTCATTATAGGTCTCATTTTCTTGCTTCTTTTTGATTGGTTATTTTTGATTGGGTGCTGGACATTTCTATATTTTTTTTAATGTTTTTAAGCTTTGTTTGGGGTTGCAGTTGTTTAGAAACAGTTTGATCCTTTATGGCCTTACTTTTAAGATTTGTTAAGGTGGAAACCAGTCAGTTCTCAGTCTAGGGCTAAGTGTTCCTGACTAGTGAAGCCAGACCCTTGCGGGTACCCTACCCACTGCCCTGTGAATCTTGAGGTTTTCTAGTCTGGCTGTTGGGAACAAGCACTATTCCTGACCTTGTGTGAGTCCTGTGCACTATTACTTCTAATCTTTTCCAGTGGTTAGTTCCCCAGCCATGGGTAGTTTCATCACTCTGTGCTGATCAGTACTAGGTTGAATACTTGAGGAGACCTACTACAAATCTCCAGAGTTCTCTCCTCTCCAGCACTCTGTCCTGGAAATGTTGCTACCTTGGCCTCCCTGGACTCTCAGCTCTAGCTCCTCAGTTCAGAGAGTCTGCCAGGCTCCACCTGAGTTCCCTCTCTCTGAGCCATGGCCCGAAAACTCTCTCAGTGCAGTAAGCTGGGAAATGGCTAGTGCTCACCTCCCTTACTTCCCACCTCTCCAGGATCACTGTCTTTTGCTGTTTGATGTCTAGTGTCTTGCAAACGGTTGTTTTACACGTTTTGTTCAGTTTTTGGTTGTTTCAGGTAAGAGGAAAAATCTGGTCCGTGTGACTTTATCTAGGCCAGAAGTGGAAGTTCTCATGAGCAAGTTTGTGGTTTTCTAGGGGGACTGAATGAGACTGATGTTTGTGCAGCACCTGGCACTTGGCAGATACTCAGCAAATACTTGGGTCTTCCCTGACTCTGCACCTGGTTGTTAATTCTTCCTGGTTTTACTTTGGGTTATCAACCCGATTCCTGGCTGAGCTTTAGGTCACGGTCTCTATGACAGTCAACCAAAGCAGATAATCACTTATGGGCTATTTATGTTTTAATATGATCAATTTCAGAATTCTGCTACACAAAGAAGATGAAGGTAAATGTAGACATTTACCTTCTCTGTGAAATTTCGTCTAATTCAGCCTACATGAATTATTCACTTATTTATAGTAGGAATATCAGTAGGTTTTAGAAGATCAGTGATGTGTGGTGGACAGAATTGAAGAGGACCATGCTATTTGTTACCCCTGCATGATTTTGTAGGGGTTTCCTACTAGGCCATTAACTTCAACCTCTTATTTCCTCTTTTTTCCCATCAGATTTCCCAAGGAGCTATATGAAGGACAGAGGAGTGTTTGCCAGAACTTAACCACTTCTTTCTTCTCTTGTCTTCTCTCCTGTGACAGTGTCTGGAGGCCGCAGCCGCCTGCACCTCATTGATCTTGGCAGCTGTGTGAAAGCTCTTAGCAAAAATCGGGAAGGAGGCTCAGGGCTGTGCCTCTCACTGTCTGCTCTGGGCAATGTCATCCTGGCTCTCGTCAATGGCAGCAAACACATCCCATACAAGTAAGTGACTCTTCTACTCAAAGAATGGGATGAGGAAAGCATGGTGCGAGGGCTGTGTGTGGGATTCTCTGTCCAGTGACATCTGGGGAGAGTTGTACTACAGAGGTACACTATGGACCACATTGTTAGTTCAGTGCCAGAAACCAGACTTCACTAACAATTGTGTAATGCATGATCTTCCAAATTCAAAAGCTATGGAAATACTTAAATTTACCCCAATGCTAACATTAGGCTGCTCAAGTCAGAAATAATAAGAAGTTATCTCAGTTGAGGTCTCCAATCACAATTGCCGTTGGTAGATTATTGTCACCATTGTACAGATGTTTTATAGTGATGAGAGCAAGGGACATAAGATTGAATTACCCTTCCCTTAGGAATAGGGCTGCCATATTTAACCAATAAAAATATGGGATACACAGTTAAATTTGAATTTCAGATAAACAACAAATATTTTTTAGTATAAGCATCCCCCCAGTATTGCATGAGCTATATGGGCATTCTGTATTTTATCTGGTAGTCCTATTTAGGAGAATTTAAAAAGCTTGGGGAATTACCACCCACCATCCTATGCAGATGTTTATTTCACTTCCAAGATTCTTTTCCTCTTTCTGTTGCTGCTCCAAGAAGATGAAATTAGAACTTCTCCTATGTCTGGAATAGCCAAAGACTTGCCATATCATCTGTGCTCATGAATGACCCAGCCCTGGAGCCACCCCTCACCACCATCACCCCAACTCATCTTTGTCATTGGACAGTGTGATGATGGGATGATGGGTACTCTCCTGTATTTTCAGGCCCTGCCAATGTCCAGCTGCACCTTCCACTAGCTATCTGAACCTTCCTTCACATCTCATAAACTGAGGGTTATAGCTATATATCTTATCTATATCACAAGGATAAAAGGCTCAGAGTGATATGCGTATGAAAGTTTTTTGTAAAATGTGTAACACTGTAGTCAATAACCAATAATGATAATGTGGTTGAGCCTATCCCCACCTATTTAAATGGAAATAACACCTACCTTACAGAGTTGCCTTGAGGATTAAGCAAATATACAATACATAGAATCATTTTTGTTTAATCTGTAGGATCCTACAAAATATAAATTACTGTTGTGTAGGACGGAAAAGGTAAGTCGGGCAGTTTGTTCTACAATAGCTGAGGTTCAGGACGAGTCCTCGAGTTCTCCTTCCCCTCTGCCCTAAGTTGATGCCAACACTGTGACTTTATTCTCCACCAGGAAGTCCATTACTATACTACTTTAGGAGCTTAAATAGAGATTATAGTCCTGTCTGTCTCAATTCTTGAAATTTGGAATCCTAGGATAAACCCAGAAATGGCTTTTCTACCCCTTGTGAGGATTCTTTTCTCTGAGAAAAAATTCAAGTAGAAGGTTTATATAGTTTCATTCAGTATCATTTCTGCAGTTGAATAAAGTCAACTTGTGATTACAAGGAAAGAGAGAAAGAGAGGAAGGAAGGAAGGGAGGGAGGGAGGAAAAGAAGAAAGCGGAAAGAAAGGAAGGAAGGAAGGAAGAAAGAAGGAAAGAAAGAAAGGAAAGAGAGAGAGGGAGGGAAGGAGGGAAGAAAAGAAAGAAAGAAAGGAAGGAAGGAAGGAAAGGAAGGATGGAAGGAAGAAAGAAAAGAAAGAAAGGAAAGGAAAGAGAGAAGAGAGGGAGGGGAAAAAAAAAAGGTCTGCAGAGATACTGTCAAGGTTGGAGATCTTAGAAAGGAAAGCGTTATCAGCCCTCATTGGTTTCCCTGTCCATAAAAAGGGAACCATGTCTATTAATGTAATAACTTAATAGATCATGGCGTAGACAGAATTCAAAATACCACCTTATGAGGTCACTGATTATGTATTTTACTTATATATCTCTCACATTGTTTCTGTAAAGTGACATGCTTTTATGATTTCAATAAGTATTTGTTGAATTGATGGTGGGAGGGATGGATGAATGCAAGCATATGAAATTACTTTTACTTTAGATAAAGTAACTTCCTTTCGGTTCCAGTTGGGTTTTATTATAAACCTAAAGGGAAACATTAAGAATTGATTTTATTAGTAGTTCAAGGTCTCTTGTTAAATTAAACATATCTAACATCAGCTAGGCACAACGACCAGCTACCTGCCCACTTGGGAGGGCTGACAAAGTGTGAAAACTCCACTCACCATTCTCTGCAGACATCTGTCTGCTTCAGTTCCCTTCCTTCCCTTCTGGCTCCGAGGGAGTGATGATCAAAGCGTTTCTATGTCTGACGTCGGCACAGACTTAACATAAATGTGGTGTCTATGTAAGACACAGGCATAGCGTTGTCCCCCACCATCAGGATCCTTCTAGGGATCTTGCAGAGTTGCCCACTGCTTGATGCCACGAAACATGGTGGCCTGGCCATCCGGCCAGCTCTGTCCTCCCCAAAACATTTGTTGGCAGTGCACTTGTACAGCCAGTTCTATCAGCCCTCAGTCCTTAATGCCCATCATTGTGTGTAAACTTTCAAAGACCCTTGCTGTAATATTGTTTCAGATTCTCAGCCACAGCATATATTCAATATTTGGTTCTGCAAATACATTTGCAAAGTGATTAATCAACTATCTTGATTCTTGAAAGAAGAAACTATCTTCTTTCAAGGTACAGGAAGATAAGGCAAAGATTAACTCAAATCACCCAGCCAGCTGGTGGCAGGATCAAACCGCATCACTTTTTTTTTATTTTTAGTTTTTATCAGTCATCAATTTTATACACATCAGTGTATACATGTCAATCCCAATCGCCCAATTCAGCACACCACCATCCCCACCCCACCGCGGTTTTCCCCCCTTGGTGTCCATACGTTTGTTCTCTACATCTGTGTCTCAACTTCTGCCCTGCAAATCAGTTCATCTGTACCATTTTTCTAGGTTCCACATACAGAACCGCATCACTTTTCACAGCCTCAGAGACCTTGGCAGTTCGTTGCCAATCCACTCCCCCCAACCTCATCAAGCTCTGTAATATATTAGCTGCCTTTGCTCTGCACAGCATGAGGTCTTCAGCACAGCAGGATGGCCCAGATTTCTTTCATCAGTTCAGTCAGCTCTCCAAAGCCACATCACATGGCATTTGTTAGCGTACTAAACACCTTTCCCATGTTAAACCTTGTCTTTGCAGTAGGTTCCTAAGACAGGGAAGGTTTTCTGCCCTTGCAGTTTCCTCTTATTCCTGTTCACTTACAGGAAAAAACGGAAAACCAAACTCCACGTTTGCTACCTTCCCCCACCCTTCCAAAACACAAAAACCCACTCCGTTTGTCACCCTGGACACTTCTGTGCTTGGAACCTCCATCATTTGTGTTTGCTTCTGGGAAATTAACTGGAATGTGCACAGAGGGGATATAGCCTGTCCTTGTTTCTCTTCATCGTTGTGCCAGACTCTGTCATGTGAGCAAGGCTGAAAGCGAGTTTGTATTCATTACCCATCCCAGGTGCTCCCACGGGCACCCTAGGTGCGCCCTCAATGGTTTTGACTTTGCAAATGATATTGCCTTTAGATATGACAGATGCAAGTGCAGAACAGGTTCCCAGCCTCAGCCACGACATAGCACAGGCTCGCCGACCAATCCAAGTGCCATAAATCAATCCCAAATGGTGACACCATTCAGAAAAGCATTCAGGGACAGCAGGGAGACCACCAAGGGCTCCAACCCCCTAGTCAGTTCTGCACTGACAGGCTGCACAAAACTCCCTAACTTTGGGGAACCTCTTGTCTAGGGGAAGCTGTCATAGTCCTAAGCATTTTGACAGTGCATTTGCCAATTTCCTTCTGTCACTCAGCCATTTGCTATTCCTCACCACTTCTTGGGCACTAAGGTTGTAGGAACCTTCCCTTCGATAGTTGAGAAAAATTAGGCAGAGATGTCGAAATGAATTCCCATGCCAAAAACAAGTGTTGCAGGCACACACCACTAGAATTGGTGCCCAGAAGGGCCACCACAAGAATCTGGCAGTGTGCACTTAGCTTTGGCTAAAGTGCTGTTATGTCCCAGCTGATCTGCAGGACTACAGTCTTTCCAGAGACTTGGAAATTCTAATGACCACCCAGTTTTCTGGAAATAGAATTTTTCGTCCCTTTTAGATGTCTAGTAAGGCGAAGCATACCCTTCACACTTACTCTAAGCCTGAAACATTTTTCCTTCATTTGTAACTGTTATTCCATTTGGATAAATAATTACTTTAATAGGTCAAATTGCCTACTTGATTATTTGCCAACAAGATGCTGTCCTCTGTTTCTAAACAACAGATATGTTATAACGTCCTGGCTTCCATTGAACAAGAGGTCATGGAAAGTCATTCTGTGACCCCCTCGTGTTGTGTCTGTCTGAGATGCTATTCCCAAGTAGCTTGAAGCATGGTTCTGCATGAACAATCCCATGATCGAATTGGTGCTCGATGCCTTTCTTTTATGGTTTTGGTCTGTGGTTCAGCCCAAGACCAAATCCTTGTGTTTTGGAATCTGTCACTGACATACTCTGGGGCTCAGGCAGCTGACTTCCTCGTGCCCTTCTTCTCTCTGGAGAAGCAGGTGGAGCCTGAGGCAGTTTGTTGTCATGAGCTTCAGTCTGCAAGCAAACACCACTGCAGGGGCCACTTTAGAAGCGGTTGTTCTACAAAAGTGATAAAGATGCCTATCATCAGGGTCTGGAACGGGAGCACTTTTCCTCCTAAGGCCCTAGTGAGGAGTCGGGAACTAAGGTCACGTGTAAGAGAAAAGCAGCATCAGAGCACAGCATTTCATTCAAACCAGCAAGCATCACTAGAGACTCAAATTCAAGTTGGTGACTTGTGGAGAAATGAGAGTTTGTAAATAGAGGCAACTTTTTCAAAATGTTAACACCTCTTCTCATCCATGCTGGAAACTGCAGGCCTAAGATTTCATAAGGCCTTTACAGGACTTGCATCTCTGAAGAATGTGGACATTCCCATGCCTTGCTTTGAGAAATATTTTCCCCCAGTAGCCATTTAGATACTGGGTTTGTCTCTGCTTTCTCAGAACTGGAAACTCACTCAGTGTCTGGGAAGCTAAAGAAAGGAGCTCATGACCAATATGAGCTACAATAATAGTTGCCCTGACTCACATAGGAGACAAAAGGTTTGTTCCTCGTGACTCAAATGCATATTATTCACAAAATGAAATTAAATAGATATTTTCCAGGAAAAATGCAAAGGAATATCAATTCTCCAGATTTACTTAAGATAGCATGTAATGGAGAGAAGCTCTGTGTAAGAATCTTCGTGTGTGTGTGTGTGTGATATGAGACACATACATATGCATATTTAGCAACCTTTAAATGTACATTAATGCTGTATTATCTCCTCCTGATTTACAGGGAGAACATCAATTTAGAACTATTTGCGCAAACTCCAGATACCACTTTATAGCATTCCCTATTTAGAAATAAAATAACCAAAGTCTCAGGTTGCCAAGCAACTGCAGCAATGATAATTCTTAGTGTTGCTGCTTCAAAAATATCCATTTTTATACATTTTAATGACTGTTAGGATGCAGAGAAAGTAAGTTCAGAAAATCACCGGGACGTAAGTATCTTTTGTATGAGATTTTAGCATCTCTTTCCTTTCATCCTTCCCTCCTACCTCTATTTGCTTCCCTGGCTGGTGGTATCTTCACATATAATTATGAAAATTTTCAGAGATTGATATTATTTTCTTAAGAGTTGAGGCATCAACTACCAGTAAAAGAACTCTGCCAGGTTTATCACAGAAGCATGCAGGTCACTCAGGGGGAAATGAGGCTGTCCGGGAATCGGCTGGGATCACAAGCCCTGGGTTCAAGCGTTGGTCCTTCCACCACTGGTTTGACACATAAACTGTGCTCATCATCCTTTTTGTTCCCAGGAGGACCCCTTTGTGCCCCCTCACAGAGCAGATTGTTAGGCCCCCAACTCAGTCACGATCCTTGGCAGCAAAGCCATGGCATATATTTTTCTTTGTCTACCACGGCTAGTCCCTCTTGGAAAACGAGCTTCTGGTTTTAGGACTGAGCAGAAATCAGGAGGTTTCTTCATTTCCCTTTTGGCTTTTCAAGAGGTTTTCTTCCTTTATGTTCAATTTCTGAGAGTCCTAATCAGACTCTTTTCTCTCCAGATTACGAACCAGTTGGCAAATAGATACAAGAGTATGGCTGGGAATTAAAATTCTCCATCTGCTGAATCCCAACAGAGTGGAAGGAGGTCTCCTCCTATCCCCCCACAAGCATAGACCCCAGGACTCAAGAATGCGCAGAATCGGATCAGCAGAGCAATCCCGTACCCATACAGCCACATGGCTCAAGAGGAGGGATGTGTGTGACCTACAGGGGGACAGACAGACAGACAGCATTGGGCTGTACGTGCCCATGGCCATGTTTACCAGCGCCACCAGTCAGACCTTTTTCCTCCTGTGAGAAGAAGTAAATAAAAGGGCAGAAACAAGGATGGGAACTTTGTTCTCCTTCTTTCCAAGGGGTTAGAGATTCCTAATTTATGGACTTGCTGGGTCATAGGGAGAAGGAAAAAATCGTTTCCGTTACTTGTTTCCTGGGTTTCCAGCTCCGATCCAGGTGGTTAGTGTGTGCATGCGTGAGCTCTGGGTGGGGGCTCCTCCACGGTGCGAGCGTAATGACAACAGTTCGTAGTCATTGTTTCCTTGCTGTGCATCCAGAGCTGCTCTGAATGCTTCCTGGGTGTTCAATTCTGCCGAGAGCCTCATGGCATAGATACTGCTATGGTCGTACTCGTACTACAGATGGAGAAATTACGACAAGAGGAGGAAGTGACTTGTCCATGTCTACACGGCTGGTAGGCAACAGGGCTACTCCACTGTTTCCTGGTATATCACCACTTCCTAACACAGTGTCCGGAATGCTGTGGTGCTCAATCAATATGTGTTGAAATAACAAATGAGGCCAGACAGTGGATCTAATGTATCTGCAAAGCTTAAATGTGTGCAGTAGGTTGTAAGTGAAAGGGTTGAGTACCAGGCGTGGGACCACCTGTGGCCAGCTGTCCATTCAGGGTCATCTCCTGGCCTCACCTTTTCTGTGACAGTGAAGCTGGACTGACTGCCAGATACTTGTGACAGTGAGGAAAGTGAAATACGGAAGATGAGGACGGGAAAGAACTCTCCCTTCCAGAACCTAAGCCACTTGGCAGGGCTGAATCAGAGGAGCCCAACAGTCCCAATCCCATATTCTGGGCACCTCCAGCAGACAATCTCAGCAAGTCTCAGCTATTTCACAAGTTTTCTTCTCTTTCTTAATTTCTGTCATCTTTCTCACATAAGAGCCTGAAGGTTCATGTAGCCATTTCATGTACCCCATTAATGGGAAAAGCTGCAGGATGCTCTGATGCTCTCTTAGGATACAGGACCCCCAGACAGCCCTCCTGCCTGGCCTCCAGCACGAGAAGTGTGACCATCTCCCACGCTGGAGACTGCACATGGGCACAGCCTCCCGATAAGACAGTTTCCAGCCCTCTTCCCCCTTGGTGGCAGCTTCTGTAGGTGCGTTGAAGCATTCCTGAGTGGAGAGATTCCTGTCAGAATAGGAGAGGTCATCACCCAGTCTGGGTCTTGAAGTTCTGCTGAGCACAAGAAAGGTAAGGAAGGGAGAGGCGAGAGGTGAGGTTGACAGCAAGGCTGTCGGGGCATGAGATAATGAGCTTCCTCCGACACCTGGCTAATGAGAGAAGCTTTGGGCATTTCCACAATCGGCAGATGAGATAGTCAATCTATCAACTGGAATTTGTGAAGTTTCTTCAGGCTGGGCTCCCAGAAAAGTATGTGAAGTCAAATATCTGTGGTTTCCGAAAGAGATGAATTGTGACACGCGCCCAGGAGGTGACACTGAGCCGAGACCAGGGAGGCGTGGGTCCTCGTGCCAGGGCCACTGCCCACCTCCAAACACTCAGACGCCCTTCCTGCGCTTTTCATTCTCCACCAGCTAAATCAGAATAGCCATCTTCTTTACCTCAGAAACGTGGTAGGTACCATTGAGACAATGTCTGCGATAGCCCTTTAAAGAAACATGCTTCAAAGGCAAAAATAGGACTGTTTTAATATATTTCAAAACATTATAACCCAGACTGATCTGGCACTATCATATCTTTTTATCTGTTTCTTGATTTTAAACATATATGTTGCTTTTGGCCAAGTGGATTTTAATTACGTTTTGTTGAAACAGAAGCTTCATGCATTTTTCAACAAGAGTCTGTGTGCCTAACGTACAGGGTCGCTGCCAGACACAGACATCTAATTTAAGAGAACGCAACCCTAAATACTCTGCACAAGGAGAGAAGTAACGGGTTCCTTAGGAAGTGAAGGGCTCCACCTGCCACCTCCCTCAGTGAGGCCATCAGGCCTGAGAGTGGGTGGAGGTTGTGGGTGAGCAAAGGGAGGTACCTCTGTACACCCACAGGTTGTGCACCCAACTGTACCCCCCGTTGTATCTGTCTGGCCCACTGACCACTGCCATTCAAATGTTTAAAGATGCAAATTTTTCATATAATATGGCCTTTGAATACAAGCCACGTCCTTCTGGTGCTCAGCCAGAGACGGTGATGTGTTCCAACCCTGACTCTGTTAGATTTCCTGAGAGAAGGGTTTTTCTTCCAAAGAGATTTTTAAGGCTGACCTTGACGATACAAATTTTACCTTACACCTGAGATCCCAAGTGATACATAAAGTTTATTATTCATGAAGCACAGTGCTATTCTGATCAGCAAGGTGAATTTTGGCCCAAAGGACCCAGCTGAGGGAGGAGTTTAAGCACCTAATTTTGTTACAAGTCTGATGGAGGCTACCAAACATATACAGGAAATACTTTGAGAAATACCTAGTAGAATATCTGTAAGTTCTTTGATCCATTTAGTCATTCATTATCTATTAATTAAAAAATACTTATTGGACCCCTACAATACACAAGACACTGGAAATATAACAGAGAAACATAGATGATCTCCACTCCTGGACAATTTACAGTGTAGGGGAGATAGAGACATAAACAGCCAAGTCCCACACCTGGTAATACGTAACACCGGTGCTTAACCCGCACCGTGGAAAGGGGGACCCAAGCAAGGCTGAGGGGATCAGAAATACTGTAGTAAAGGCTGTCTGGGGGGACTTCCCTGGCGGGCCAGTGGTTAAGACTTCACCTTCCGATGCGGGGGGTACAGGTTCGATCCCTGGTTGGGGAGCTAAGATCCCACATGCCTTGTGGCCAAAAAACCAAAAACATAAAACAGAAGCAATATTGTAACAAATTCAATAAAGACTTTAAAAATGGTCCACATCAAAAAAAAAAAATCTTAAAAAAAAAAGGCTGTCTGGGCAGAGGTGGTGATTCTGAAGCTCTCCTCATCGACTCCCACCCTTTCTCCATTCTCACTCCTCTGTTTTCCGAAGTTTCCCACAGTCCATCCTTAAATGCTTGAGCCATTTCACAGCTGTTCTGTCATTCCCTAGAATGATGTAGACATTGCCTGACACAAATCATGATAAACTACTGGACCAAATGCAAGACTCCAAATCTATAGCTAATTGTTATCTTTAATGATAACTAATCATCATATCACAAGTCATGTTGCTACCAGGAGAAAACAGCCAAAGGGGGAGGGCTTTAAGTTAGTTCGGGGCCAATGCACGTAGAACCCAAGGTGCCCTCGGGTATGCACAGGGCTCCGCGATTAGTCAAGGATAGCTTGATTTAGGCACAATTAGACATTAGAAGGGATGGAGCATACAAATGAGTTGGGGCTTAATTCATTTAAAAACTGTCTTGAACATTAATAGAGCTTCAATCAGAGTATCCAACCACAAATTCTCACCTGTTTCACAACTGGTTCAGGCTTCATTGAGCATTAATAGATTTTTTTTTGCCCATGCAAATGAGGTGATAATTCATTTCATGTGTAATTGAACAATTTTCAAATAGTTATATTCATGGAGCAGTTAAGTTGTACCAAATTGTCTAATGTACCTAGCAATTTTTTAAACTAAAATAGAGCTGAATTTTATTTTTGATATAATAAAGAGAGAACTGAAGAAACAGAGATGGTTATGGTACATTTGTTACTGCTTTGAAGAGTAGCAGACTTTAGGAGACTTTACGATATTCCTTTGGGGCAGTAACCACAATTGCTACTTATTTTTGTTTTTCCTTATCATTCTTTCTTATCCTACTCCCTACCAGCAAAATCAGTAAAAATGTTGGGGGTTTCTAGGTTTGGATGAAAGGAAGTAGTGTCAGGGCCCACAGTTTATAAGCATGCGTTTCCTAGTTCTGTGCCGCAACATGCCAATTTTACTGAGGGTTAAATACGTCTGTCCTAAAACTACTGTGTGAGCTCTTTCCTTCAGACCACTTACCTTATGTCTCCCATGAACCTTGCATCCCCGAGCATGAAATCCTACGCTGAGGACTAGTTGCAATTGTTGTTTGTATTGAGAGGATTTGTATGTAGTTTTCTTGAACAAAGTCCAGGGAAGGCCCTAAGGGCACATGACATACCCACTGTTTCCTTCTGAGGATTCTTTCTGGTGAAGGCAGAGAAGGCTTTAGTTTCATCTACCCTCCACACAGCTGCCAGAATGTGTTTTTAAAATGCATTTCTGATGTCACCCCCTTCTTTAAATCCGTCAATGGCTCCTTGTCAGCTACAGGTTCAAACCCTTTTATGGCCTATGAAGCTCTTTATAATTTGGGCCATGCCCACCTTTCTGATCATGGAAACTCTGTACCATCTCCTGAAGCGCCCATGCCCTCTCACACTCCCAGGCTTTGTAGATGCTACTTCTTCTGCTTACAGTGGCCTTGTCCGTTCATTCATTCATTCATTCAATGAATAGTTACCAAGAACATGCTATATTCCAGGACTGGCCTGGATCTCCCTCTCTACTTAGTGAGTTTCTGCCTATTTCTCTTACATGTTTTAATTGTGAACTGTGCCATATATACAAATGTAGAAGCACACTTGCCCAATCTATAAAATAACAAGTTAAATACCTGTGTGCCCACCACCCAGGTTAGGAAATAGAACATTTCAATGCCTCGGAAGGCCCCTGTGTGCTCTTCTGTGATTGTGCTGCCCTCCCGCCTTTCCCAGAGGAGACCACTGTGCTGCAAAAATTTTGTGTTTACAATCCTTTTGCTTGACTTACAATTTTACCACCTAAATTTGTATCCCTAAAAACTATATTGTTTAGTTTTGTCTGTTTTTGAACTTTACATACATAGAATCATACTCTCCCTGGCCCTTCTATAACTTACTTTTTTCAATTAATATTTCATTTTGACATCCATATTGATGTGTGTAGCTATAGTTTATTAATTTTCATTGATGTATGAGTTTTTCATTGTGGGAGGATACCGCAGAGTATTTGTTCTTCTGTTGATGGATTTCTAAGCAATTTGAAAAACTTAACTGTCGAATTTTTGTCTAACCCATGTCTAAATCTGATGAGACGACCACATGGCTTTACTCCTTTAATTCTTTAATATGGTAAATTACATAAATCAAGTTTCTAATATTAAAAATTCTGGCATTCCTTCCTGCCTCTCCTTCAAGGCTTATCTCAAATATTATCTCCTCTTTGAAGCCTTCTCTGATCTCTTTTCCTCCCTCCCAATTCTTTGCTCCAGAAAAGTTGTTTCCCTCCTCTAATCCCCTATGGCATTCTGTAGGTATTTCACTGTAGGCACTGATGTTATATTTTAATTATTTGTTTATATGCATATCTCTCCTACCACATGAGCTCATCAAGATAATGATAAAATCTTTTTCTTCAGGTTCCTTATTATTTTTGCACTAATTTGAATTAAACTAACCTGATCTAAACCCTACCTCTTAGTAGCAGAGATGAGTCAGACATCTGCCTTCAACCTTTGATGGCCTGCCTCACTACCTGGAGGATACTGCGGGCCCCCAGACTTGCGTTGTGGCCATCAGAGCCCCATTCTCAACTAGTACAAAGTGCATCTTTTTGCAGTAGTGTCAGCCGTTTTGGACAGGCACTGAAGGAGAGGCACTGAAGCTATAGCCCTACTTTTTGAATCAGATATAGAGCAAAATTATATTCACTCTACTAGGTTATTTTGACAATTCATCAAGCATCTATGATGTATAAAGCATTATTCTAAGCATTAGGGCTGATGCACAAAGCTTACAGACGAGTTGGACAGAAGAAACTAGTACATAAATTAGAATGCAAGGCATAATAAAGCAGTTAAAAGCCACATGATAAAGCACATTCAAGGAAGAGGTGAGAAGTTCCAGTAAGTCATCGGTGAATATGCCTTCTCTGACGATAACAAAATAAATACTAGATATGAATATAGATTCTTATTTACTGCTACAGCCCTCCAAATGTCTAGAATTTGGCAGAAGCAAATATGCCTTAGGGTTCATCCAAGAGATTTACTTACTCAGACTACGTCTTTATTATAATCATTTCTTGCATGGCTTTGAAGTTGGTGCCCTACGGATCTAAGTATAGGGAAGTTCCAGGAATGCATTAGAACCCTAAGGAAAGGCTGTCGTTGTGACTAATTAATGTCCCCAGGTTTGGGAATGGCAGCCCATCTTTTGACAATAATGTAAATTTTGAGCTACATCTAGAAAACCTTGTACCCTGGTGCCAAGAAGGACAGTTAGGCTATGTGTGGATGGGGCTTCATCAGCTCTTGTGATTAACTTTTCACAATAAGGGAGATGGTAGTCTCTCCTTTGTAAAGTCCAGGAAGTGCCTGCAAGCCCTTCCAACTTCTGCGTAATTTAACCTCCGCCCACTCTAGGAAAATGGACAAATTCACAGCCCAGATCTCTACCCACTGTGGCCTCCTTGACAACCAAATTCTGAAAAAGCAAACCTCCCTGCTTGATTACTTGCTGGAATAATGAAACCCATCTTGGCCCCTGCTTGATGATTTCCTTCGGAAAAGGAGAATAGCCACTTTCAAAAAACCATACAATTTGACCTTTACAAAAGCCAAAGGTTTTTGCTCACCAAGGTCATTCATTTGAGCCTATAATTTGTAAATGAAAGGAACCAAGGGACTATTCCTCTAAAAGCTTTTTGGATGAGTTGGAATCGCCCTTTGGCATTAAGTCGTCTGTTCAAGACCCATTTAAGGACCCGTTTCACATGGTCTTGGAACCATGGGTAGTGCGCAAAAGCAATAAGAGTAGCAAAGCTACCACTTTTGGAGTATTTGCTAGGTACAAGCCCAGTCTATACAATACAAATATTCTGTTTTCATCTTCACACCAACCCTAGAGGTAGATGCTATTGTTTCTCCCATTTTACAGATGAAGATCCTGAGACACAGAAATGTGAAGCAAATTGACCTCCTCCTCCTCCTTCTCCATCATCATCATTACCACCACCATCATCTAGTGCTTACTATGTGCCACTGCCTATACTCACTTCTTTGTATTTATTTTTTAAACTCATTTCATCTTCGTGACAACTCCATGGAGTCAGTACTACAAATTGACCAAAGGAGGTTTACTCCAAATTTCCTTTGTCACGGCAGCCAGGAGCATGCAGAAGCAGATAACAGAAATCTCTGTAGCCACATATGATTTAGCACTGTTAGTGGAGCTGGTAAGGGAAAAATTATAAACAAGCAAAGTTTGACTTCTGAGTCAAAGTTTGACTCCAAAGTTTGGCCTCACTACCACCTCTCCCCTCAATTCTGTGCCTCTTCCTCCCAATGAGTACCTCCCTCACCCACTCCACAGGTACCCTGTACCTTGGTGATGTCCGGAAATGCCCAGTGCCTGCCACTCCACCACCATCCTCCTGGTTGTACCACTGTTAAGAGCCCCCAGTGCCCTAGACCACATTTAAAACTGATCTTCCCTGTGGCCTCTCCCTTCACACCTTGCTCCACGGTAAGATAATGTGCTCTCTTAGGTCAAATTAGAAAGGTAGTATCTAGAGACAGCAGAAGCAAGAAGAACTACAATCCTGTAGCCTGTGGAACAAAAACAACATTCACAGAAAGATAGATAAGATGAAAAGGCAGAGGGCTATGTACAAGATGAAGGAACAAGATAAAATCACAGAAAAACAACTAAATGAAATGGAGGATAGGCAACCTTCCAGAAAAAGAATTCAGAATAATGATAGTGAAGATGATCCAGGACCTCGGAAAAAGAATGGAGGCAAAGATCGAGAAGATGCAAGAAATGTTTAACAAAGATCTAGAAGAATTAAAGAACAAACTAACAGACATGAACAATACAATAACTGCAATGAAAAATATACTAGAAAGAATCAAGTGCAGAATAACTGAGGGAGAAGAACAGATAAGTAACCTGGAAGACAGAATGGTGGAATTCACTGCTGTGGAACAGACTAAAGAAAAAAGAATGAAAAGAAATGAAGACAGCCTAAGAGACCTCTGGGACAACATTAAATGCAACAACATTCACATTATAGGGGTCCCCAGAAGGAGAAGAGAGAGAGAAAGGACCAGAGAAAATGTTCGAAGAGATTATAGTCGAAAAATTCCCTAACGTGGGAAAGGAAATAACCACCCAAGTCCAGGAAGTGCAGAGAGTCCCATACAGGATAAACCCAAGGAGAAACACGCCAAGACACATAGCAATCAAATTGGCAAAAATTAAAGACAAAAATTATTGAAAGCAGCAAGGGAAAAACAACAAATAACATACAAGGGAACTCCTATAAGGTTAACAGCTGATTTCTCAGCAGAAACTCTACAAGCCAGAAGGGAATGGCATGATATACTTAAAGTGATGAAAGGGAAGAATCTACAACCAAGATTACTCTACCCAGCAAGGATCTCATTCAGATTCGACGGAGAAATCAAAAGCTTTACACACAAGCAAAAGCTAAGAGAATTCAGCGCCACCAAACCAGCTCTACAACAAATGCTAAAGGAACTTCTCTAAGTGGGAAATACAAGACAAGAAAAGGACCTACAAAAACAAACCCAAAACAATTAAGAAAATGGTCATAGGAACATACATATCGATAATTACCTTAAACGTGAATGGATAAATGCTCCAACCAAAAGACACAGGCTTGCTGAATGGATACAAAAACAAGACCCATATATATGCTGTCTACAAGAGACCCAATTCAGACCTAGGCACACATACAGACTGAAAGTGAGGGGATGGAAAAAAATATTCCATGCAAATGGAAATCAAAACAAAGCTGGAGTAGCAATACTCATATCAGATAAAATAGACTTTAAAATAAAGAATATTACAAGAGACAAGGACGGACACTACATAATGATCAAGGGATCAATCCAAGAAGAAGATACAATAATTATAAATATATATGCACCCAACATAGGAGCACCAATACATAAGGCAACTGCTAACAGCTCTAAAAGAGGAAATTGACAGTAACACAATAATAGTGGGGGACTTTAATACCTCACACCAATGGACAGATCATCCAAACAGAAAATTAATAAGGAAACACAAGCTTTAAAGAACACAATAGACCAGTTAGATTTAATTGATATTTATAAGACATTCCATCCAAAAGCAGCAGATTACACTTTCTTCTCAAGTGCGCACGGAACATTCTCAAGGATAGATCACACCTTGGGTCACAAATCAAGCCTCAGTAAATTTAAGAAAATTGAAATCATATCAAGCATCTTTTCTGACCACAATGCTGTGAGATTAGAAACCAATTACAGGGAAAAAAACGTAAAAATCACAAACACATGGAGGCTAAACAATACGTTACTAAATAACCAAGAGATCACTGAAGAAATCAAAGAGGAAATCAAAAAATACCTAGAGAAAAAGGAGAATGAAAACACGACGACCCAAAACCTATGGGATGCAGCAAAAACCGTTCTAAGAGGGAAGTTTATAGCTATACAAGCCTACCTCAAGAAACAAACAAAATCTCAAATAAACAATCTAACGTTACACCTAAAGGAACTAGAGAAAGAAGAACAAACAAAACCCAAAGTTAGCAGAAGGAAAGAAATCATAAAGATCAGAGCAGAAGTAAATGAAATAGAAACAAAACAATAGCAAAGATCAATAAAACTAAAAGCTGGTTCTTTGAGAAGATAAACAAAATTGATAAACCATTAGCCAGACTCATCAAGAAAAAGAGGGAGAGGACTCAAATCAATAAAATTAGAAATGAAAAAGGACAAGTTACAACAGACACCGCAGAAATACAAAGCATCCTAAGAGACTACTACAAGCAACTCTATGCCAATAAAATGGACAACCTGGAAGAAATGGACAAATTCTTAGAAAGGGATAACCTTCCAAGACTGAACCAGGAAGAAACAGAAAATATGAACAGACCAATCCCAAGTAATGAAATTGAAACTGTGATTAAAAATCTTCCAACAAACAAAAGTCCAGGACCAGATGGCTTCACAGCTGAATTCTATCAAACATTTAGAGAAGAGCTAACACCCATCCTTCTCAAACTCTTCCAAAAAATTGCAGAGGAAGGAACACTCCCAAACTCATTCTATGAGGCCACCATCACCCTGATACCAAAATCAGACAAAGATACTACAAAAAAAGAAAATTACAAACCAATATCACTGATGAACATTGATGCAAAAATCCTCAACAAAATACTAGCAAGCAGAATGCAACAACACATTAAAAGGATCATAGGGCTTCCCTGGTGGCGCAGTGGTTGAGAATCTGCCTGCCGATGCAGGGGACACGGGTTTGAGCCCTGGTCTGGGAGGATCCCACATGCCGCGGAGCAACTAGGCCTGTGAGCCACAACTACTGAGCCTGCACATCTGGAGCCTGTGCTCTGCAACAAGTGAGGCGGCAACGGTGAGAGGCCCGCGCACCGCGATGAAGAGTGGCCCCCGCTCGCCACAACTGGAGAAAGCCCTTGCACAGAAACGAAGACCCAACACAGCCAAAAATAAATTAAAAAATAAATAAATTAGAAAAAAAAAAAAAAAGGATCATACACCATGATCAAGTGGGATTTATCCCAGGAATGCAAGGATTCTTCAATATATGCAAATCAATCAATGTGATACACCATATTAACAAATTGAAGAAGAAAAACCATTTGATCATCTCAATAGATGCAGATAAAGCTTTTGACAAAATTCAACACCCATTTATGATAAAAACTCTGCAGAAAGTGGGCATAGAGGGAACCTACCTCAACATAATAAAGGCCATATATGACAAACCCACAGCAAACATCATTCTCACTGGTGAAAAACTGAAAGCATTTCCTCTAAGATCAGGAACAAGATGAGGATGTACACTCTTGCCACTGTTATTCAACATAGTTTTGGAAGTCCTAGCCACGGCAATCAGAGAAGAAAAAGAAATAAAAGGAATACAAATTGGAAAAGAAGAAGTAAAACTGTCACTGTTTGCAGATGACATGATACTATACATAGAGAATCCTAAAGATGCCACCAGATAACTACTAAAGCTAATCAATGAATTTGGTAAAGTTGCAGGATATTAAAAATAAAAATTTATGCACAGAAACCTCTTGCATTCCTATTCACTAATGATGAAAAATCTGAAAGGGAAATTAAGGAAACACTCCTATTTACCATTGCAACAAAAAGAATAAAATACCTAGGAATAAACCTACCTAAGGAGACAAAAGACCTGTATGCAGAAAACTATAAGACACTGATGAAAGAAATTAAAGATGATACCAACAGATGGAGAGATATACCATGTTCTTGGATTGGAAGAATAAATACTGTGAAAATGACTATACTACCCAAAGCAATCTACAGATTCAATGTAATCCCTATCAAATTACCAATGGCATTTTTTACAGAACTAGAACAAAAAATCTTAAAATTTGTATGGAGACACATAAGACCCCGAATAGCCAAAGCAGGCTTGAGGGGAAAAAATGGAGCTGGAGGAATCAGACCCCTTGACTTCAGACTATACTACAAAGCTACAGTAATCAAGACAATATGGTACTGGCACAAAAACAGAAATATAGATCAATGGAACAGGATAGAAAGCCGAGAGATAAACCCACACACCTATGGTCAACTCATCTATAACAAAGGAGGCAAGGATATACAATGGAGAAAGGACAGTCTCTTCAATAAGTGGTGCTGGGAAAACTGGACAGCTACATGAAAAAGAATAACATTAGAACACTCCCTAACACCATACACAAAAATAAACTCAGAATGGGTTAGAGGTCTAAATGTAAGACTGGGCAGTGTAAAACTCTTAGAGGAAACATAGGAAGAACACTCTTTGACATAAATCACAGCAAGATTTTTTTTTTTTTACAGCAAGATATTTTTTGATCCACCTCCTAGAGTAATGGAAATAAAAACAAAAATAAACAAATGGGACCTAATGAAACTTAAAGGCTTTTGCACAGCAAAGGAAACCATAAACAAGACGAAAAGACAACCCTCAGAATGGGAGAGAATATTTGCAAATGAATAATCGGACAAAGGATTAATCTCCAAAATACATAAACAGCTCATGCAGCTCAATATTAAAAAAACAAACAACTCAATCCAAAAATGGGCAGAAGACCTAAATAGACGTTTCTCCAAAGAAGACATACAGATGGCCAAGAAGCACATGAAAAGCTGCTCAACATCACTAATTACTAGAGAAATGCAAATCAAAACTACAATGAGATATCACCTCACACCAGTTAGAATGGGCATCATCAGAAAATCTACAAACGACAAATGCTGGAGAAGGTGTGGAGAAAAGGGAACCCTCTTGCACTGTTGGTGGGAATGTAAATTGATACAGCCACTATGGAGAACAGTATGGAGGTTCCTTAAAGAACTAAAAATAGAATTACCATATGACCCAGCAATCCCACTACTGGGCATATACTCAGAGAAAACCATAATTCAAAAAGACACATGCACCCCAATGTTCATTGCAGCACTATTTACAATAGCCAGGTCATGGAACCAACCTAAATGCCCATCGACAGACGAATGGATAAAGAAGTTGTGGTACATATATACAATGGAATATTACTCAGCCATAAAAGGAATGAAATTGGGTCATTTGTAGAGACGTGGATGCATCTAGAGAGTGTCATACAGAGTGAAGTAAGTCAGAAAGAGAAAAACAAATACCGTATATTAACGTATATATGTGGAACCTAGAAAATGGTACAGATGAACCAGTTTGCAGAGCAAAAATTGAGACACAGAAGTAGAGAAAAAAATGTATGGACACCAAGGGGGGAAAGTGGCAGGGAGTGGTGGTGGTGGTGGGATGAATTGGGAGATTGGGATTGGCATGTATATACTGATGTGTATAAAATGGATGACTAATAAGAAAATAAATAAATAAATAAGCATTTAAAAAAATAAAATAAAAAGTCTACAAATAACAAATGCTGGAGAGGGTGTGGAGAAAAGGGAACCAAAAAAACCAAAAAAAAAATGTAGTATCTAGTAATGGTCTAACAATAGACGAGAGTTCCCTTTCTTCCCAGCCTTATCAATGCTTGTATTGTCTGGTTTAAAAAATATTTGGCCATCAGGTGGGTTCTTAATGGCATATCATTATAATTTTAATTTGCATCTTCCAGATTACTAATAAGGTTGAGTATCTTCTCATGTTTGTTAGTTATTTCTCCCCTTTTGTATAGCTCTTATTCAAGTCTCTTGCCTATTTTTCTACAGAGTTGTTTATCTTTTTGTTTCTCGATTCATAGGGATTCTTTGTGAACTCTGGATTCTACTATTCTGCAAATAGTTTCTCCTCACACCATTTATTGAATTCTCACTGATCTACAGTGCTCCTTTGGTCATATAACAAGTGTCCAAATATGTATGTGTTTGTCTCTGGGCTCCCTATCCTATGCCAATACCAGACTGTCTTAATTATTTGGGCTTTTGCAATTTTCTTTATAGTATGTTTGTTCTTCATTGTTTTAATTTCTGCTCTTTACTATTTCATTCCTTCTGCTTTATTTTGCTGTTCTTTATCTCCCATCTTAAGATGGCTACTTAGCTTTAACAATTTTCACTCTTTCTTATTCTATAAACACTTAGTTCTGTACATTACCCACTAAGTACTGCTTTGTCTATAGCCTCAAGTTCTGATAATGATGATTACTTTCACTATCATTAGTTCAAAATATTTTCTCTTTTTCACTATAGTAACTTTTTTGATCCATGGGTTATTTAGAATAATTTACTAATTTTCACAATTATTTGGAATCAATTTGTCCTGTTTGAGGCTTGCTTTTAATCAGTGCTAGGGCAGGTACAGAGCACCTAGGGTTACTTTGACCACTATTAGAAGACTCTAACATTCTTCTTATTTTCTTATAAAAAATTTCATGTGCACCAAAGTAAAAAAATTAAAATTTTCTTTCTACTGTTTATCAAGACATTAAAATAAGCAGAACAATTGTTCTTGATACCGCTTTCTGTATTTTAGTCACCTTCACCAAGTCTATGTCTAATGTCATGTCAACGCTATTTTTCTTAAGACTGTTTTTTTCTAGTATTATCTTAGAGCCACAGCATTTTTCTTCAGTTATCTAACTGCCTACCCATATATTTATGTATATATGTTTGTTAACATATAAAACTTATCTATGTATTTTGATAACTGCAGCTTCTATTTCCCTTGACAGAATATCACAGGCTGGTACAAAATTATTAAGAATTTATTTAACAACAACCAACTATAAATTCGTTTCAGTAAAATAAGTTTCTCAATTCAGTAAGAATATTCTGTGTTCAAGTTTCAGAAGATCTTCCTCCAAATCAATTTTGGAGCATAATTATAGAATTTTAAAATTTAATCTTTTATATTGTTTGTTTCTTGCTGTCTGATACTCATTTAGTTCCTCCCTTGCTTCTGCAGGGATGTATTTCATGTCCTCCCCGTTTGCAAGTTTGATTTTATTTAATAATTGCAACTCTTTACAGGCTTCAGAGGCTGAGATCTCTGTGTTTCAATTGTTGAACACTTGATTATGGATTTATGACTTTATCTTGAACAAAGTGCAATCAAATTTAGAAGATCTGTTTCTAAAACTCCTATACTTTTTTGTAGGACACTTAGGTAGATTCATAAAGTATGTTTTGAAGTTAAAAACTGTCTAATGTCAGCAATTTCATATCATTTAAGCTAGTTCTTTAAAGTCGCAAACATTTCTCAAATCCAGTTGATGACAGGCAGCAAGAGAACTGCTTACTCCCTGATGAAGTCGGTTTTTATTTAACATAAGCTTTATCACAACATTTTTGTAGTTCAGTTACTCCAACTCTACATGTGTAAATTTTGCTAATTTTGACAATTATGGTTTGTATTTCTCTGGGTATAAGTAGAACTGTCTTTGAGCACAGTTACGAATTATGTGTGTGCAATAACCCATCAGTTGCCTTTCAGCACAAGTCTCTCCATTCGGTAGGAACGTTATGTCTTAAAATGTGAACTCTGTTCACTGCATGTATCAAACACGTTGCAAGATGGGACCATGGAAGTAAAGAGTGAAGCTCTGCCCAACTCTTCCCATCTCATTTTTTAAAGTCCTAATAATAATACTTTGTTTTAAAAAAAAAAAAGAAAAATCCAGGAGAAAATAAACCAGACAGATGCAGGATAATAGGCATAAACTGCGACTCTTCTGGGCAAACCAGGACCTATGTCCAGCCTAATTACAGCCCTACAGACCAGGGGACATGTCTCATTTGTGTTTGCAATTCCAGGGCCAGCAGAGGGCCTCCCTGTATCCTAGGTTCTTTTTTTTTTTTTTGGCCGTGCTGCGTGGAAGTGCGGAGTCTTCACCACTGGGCCGCCAGGGAAGTCCCTATCCTATGTTCTTAATACATGCTTGTTGGGTAAACTACCCAAAATAGCATATTTGTTTGCCTAAGACTTTCTGTGTATTAGTGCAAAGGAATGAGGATGGGCAGTTTCTTTGTAACAAGACCCTCCAACATCCCACCACACAGGGAGCTGCTTCCTCTGCTGAGACTTAACTGCAAGCAGATGACCCCTTATTGCTATTTTGGAACATCTTTTCTACAAGCCAAATGTATTGAACTCTGCAAGCTGGCTTTTTCAGTTCTTTTAACTCATACACCCTGTGAAACCTAACATGTTTTTGCTTTTGAGACCTTCATGCTGTGTGGTATCAATCTAAGAAGAGCCCTGGGGTCGTAACACAGACACAATTAGCAGACTGACCTGGCTTGACTTGGCCAGAGTCTTGACTGAAATGAAGGGCATATCAGTGGTTCTGACTGTTCCTCTTTGGGGGACGTTGTTGTACACATTTCTCAAGACAGGCCTGACAGTGACCTTGGTGTGAATGTCTCTTCTATGATCTACCCTTGATGACTGTGAGCTGTGCATGCCTGAGTAGGCCATGGCTTGTGTTCTAGAACACTTAGAGGGGCCGGAAGAGTCTCTCTTGCTGTACATCGGTGAGACTGTGAGTCTTGTACTGAGCACTTGACACCCGTTCTAATCCAAGGCAGTGTCATCTACCTTGGTTTTATTCTGACCATAGCTCCTATGAGGTAAAAAAAAAAGTAATGCTTTGGAAGTTATGGAGGTAGGAAGCTGGGAGAGACTTCTTTTGATGGAGAAGTACCCACTAGATAGTTATTTAAATATTTATAGAAGGCAACTCTCTGCTGCGCACCGTGTTAGACATGATCTCTGCCCATCTTATGCAGTTCTCCAAAAAAGCAGGCATCATTAGCGGCATTTGGAACATCCATCTAACCTAACCCACCAGGAGCCTTTCATAGCACTTTGGGAAAGCACTGAGATGTTTTGAAAATTAAAAAAGTGAGGTCAGGGGGCAAAGAAGTGTCACAGGAAGTTGTGATTGATTCCTAATTTGCAAGCCTCTTGCCACCGGCAGGACTTTGAGAAAGTGCCCAGTCTGGGATCTTGCAGGGGTGACAGTGAATAGACTGAACTCAAACCACATTTATCCCATGTAAGGAATGAATAGCTATTTGTGATTGAACTTACCAACTTAAAAGATGCAGAATTTGTGCTGCAGTAGCCTTTTTTTTTTTTAAACAAAATAAGTATCACTAGAAAACTCAAATGTTTCTTAATTCTTTTTCAAAAAATGCATAATTCTTTCATGTTTTTCATGTCATTCCCCAATAAGATTTCATGTATGAATTATGGCCTCTGTGTAACATCTTTTCTCAGACTTGGACCAGTAATGGAAACCATTCTTAAACTTAATTTCCTTTTAATTCCTTCCAATTACTAGGCACTGGTCTTTGTGCCAAGAGCCAATCCAGTTGGTACATTTTGTGAAGAGTGTGGAATCATGTTTCTTTAAACCACATGTGATACCCAGAAGGCATTCTAACAGAGTTACCCTCATCAACGTCCTTAGAGTAGGTTATTCTTGATTTCAAAAGAAGTTTATCCCCAGGCAGTCCATGGCACATGTGCTTAACAATAGTCTTTCAGGTTTTCCCCGTCTGCTGACTGGTTAGTGGCCTGCGAGTAACAAGGACCGTATTGGATAAGTATCTTAAGCACAAAATAGCATAAGAAATCTTTGGTAACTCTTATCGGCAGGCTTATCATAGGAACACCAAATATTGGAAGGCTTTTGAACCACAGATGCCAAAGAAAAATGTTAGTTAAAATCTAAGACTGATAAAGCGTTACCAAAAAATGAAATGGTGCTTTTGTACATCAAAGGACACTATCAAGAGATTGAAAAACAACCCACAGGATGGGAGAAAATATTTGCAAATCATATATCTAATTTAGGATTAATATCCAGAATATATAAAGAATTCCTACAGTTCAACAACAAAAATCCAATTCAACTCAAAAACGGACAAGAGACTTGAATAGATATTTCTCCAAAGAAATGGCCAATAAACACATGAAAAGATGCTCTACATCATTAGTCATTAGAGAAGTGCAAATAAAACCACAGTGAAATATCACTTCACATCTGTAAGAAAGGCTGTTATCAAAAAATGGAATATCAGTATTGGCAAGGATGTGGAGAAATTGGAACTTTTGTGCATTGCTGGGGGAAATGTAAAATGGTACAGCCACTGTGGAAAACAGTTTGACAGTTCCTCAAAAAGTTAAACATAGAATTGCCATGTTATCCAGCACTTCCACTCCTATTTCCATAGACAAGAGTAAAGTAAAGGTCATTCCAGGCTGAAACCTGGGATGAACACAGAAGCAGGAGAGGCACAAAAGTCCACACTTGTTCAGGGAGTAATGACTAGAGTGGGATGGCTAGAGTCCACAGTGCAGAAAGGCACCTTAGGATATTCTGAAGCTTCTTCCTCACTAGGCTGCCCAACTCCGGGTTCAAAGCCACCAGTTTGTCTTTATTGTCATCTTTTATATGGTAAGGAGGAAGCCTCCTAGACTATCAGTCAATGAAGTAACAAATGGATCAGAACTATGGTCATGCCAGTGTGCAGCCCACAGGGTGAGCACCCAAGGGCTCTCATCTCGGTGAGTAATGGACTTTGTGGCAATGGTGCTTCACTCTTGCTCCTGGAACCACTTTCAGTATCCCCCACCTGAGACTTGGAAAGGCCACTGGTTAGGAGTAGGGAGCAAGTTTGGAAGCAGAGGGCACAAATGGCTCATCCTGACCTTGACAATCAGAATCTTGTTTTAAGCTCCATGCTGCTGCCTTCAAAGAAAAGCCACTGCACAGGAAGAGATATGAGCTTGAGATCACAGGAAGGACACATTGAATCATCTAATCCATCCTCCCAAGTACTGGTCTGAATCCTTCCCGACAGGGTGATATTCTGTACCACTGGCTTCACATAATGAGCCAGCTTCATGTCACCTCTCTCTCTACAGCACAAGGGGTGCCCACTGATATGCAGTCTGATGAGCAGAGAGAGATTAGACTTCCCTTTCTTCTGTGTGCACAAGATCAGAATACAGTCAAGTGAATGCAAATGAAATGACTGCTAGGGCTCATATTTGCCTTTTCTCTGTTTATTTTATTTTGATAAAGAAAAAACATGGAATTGGCTAAATTGAACTCTGGAGACTGGAAATAGTCATGATTGTAATGCAGTGTAATCATCAAGCCCAGACTCCTTGTCTAATGTTACTTAACTTCTTATTGGCCTTCCCAAGGAATGTGGTAGAAGAGGGGTTCATCTGGGTTTCCAGTGTTGGAAAATAAAAGCCCCATAATTCACCTAGTACCCTCATTGCTCTGTCATCTTAGTGTTTTGCTTAGGGAGTAGGTTAAAAAAGTAGATGAGACCCTTCCAGATGTTTCCCTGCCTTTTTTTGGTAAACACATTTCTTTTGAAAGAAGTCTAAATACATTTGCAGATTTTCAAAGCCCAGTTTCTGCACAGTTCTAATAACCCTGAAGGGTGATCACAGACTAAGCTATAGAAAGAGGCACCATCGAAATGCCACATCAAACATAAGCTTCATGTAAGTTTCTTACCTGAAGTAAACATTAAAACTCATGAAAAAGCATAGGAATGTTCTAAAACTATAAGTTAATCACTAAGGCGATATAGGAGGCTTGGGGATGGTGTAGTGGGAAGGCAGTGGGAAAGATTTGAGTTCAGGTGCTAGGCAAAAATAGGATTTTATTATATCAAGAATTCCATTTGCAACTTTCATTTTCTCTCTTCTTGAGAATTCTTTGAGAATCCACGGAGAAGGAGGGGGTGAGCAGAAATCAGGGGAGAAGCTCTGGGTTACCATGACAACATGACTCTTGACTCCATCTCTGTCACCCATCAGTGCCTTTTGGATTACTGCAGAGATCTCTGACATTGGAATCAACACATGCTCCTAAACCTGAGGATGATTTAAAGCTGAAGAATAGCAAAGTTTCTAAATAGTACAATGAGCTCATCTTTACTCAAAAGATGTGTAATGCTCATAATGCAACATAATTGAGATATTTCCTTATCCCTCCCCCAGTAAAGCTGTCATAAACCACTCCAAAGGCTCTATAAAAAGTGACAAGGCTATAGAAATGTCTGTTGCAGAACATCGGTAATTAATCATAATGGTTTGGGCCAAATAAATTTTTAAAAGGAAGTAAAACTTCAGATAATGTGTAAAATGTCAGAGTAGTATTTACATTCTAAATTGCAATAACAATATAAACATTATTATTACTCCTAATCTGGTCCTGCAGATGGATTAAAAAATGAGCATGCATCTGTACAGACCAGTCTTCAGAGTTCACTAAATGCTTAATGAACCATTAAGCGCCCCTTTATAGTATCTCAAACTTCATTAGCATACTCAATTTTTGGTAGTCTGTTAATTCAGGGGAAACCTATGGACCTATTATTTTCTATTTGTCTATAAGGGCTACTGATTTGCCTTCTAAGTTATTGTTTTTATTTTGTTTTGTTTTTCATCAAAGGGATGACATTCCTAGCTCTTGATTATGCTAAACTAAGTAAAACTAAATACAGGATCTTTCCCTTTCTGTCCCAGAGCTAATAAGTCATAAACATTGTTTGAATTACTGTGAAGAAAGATCAAAATAAAAAGAAAGATCAAAATAAAAGCATAGCTCTTGCCCTCAAGGACCTTGTTGAAAAGAGCTACCTGGAATTAACCAAACTGTGAGGTTTGAGGGCACAGTCCTTGGACTGCCAAGTCTGCCCAAGACTTCTGACACCAACTGCAAGGGGTTAGGGTCCAACTACAAAATTAGAGGAAGAATCCAGAGAAGACTACTCTCACTTCTGATACCAACTACAAGTTTAGAGGGTTCCCAAAATCACCTTCAGGTTTGGTAATTCACTAGAGGGACTCAGAGACTCACTGAAAGTACTCACAGCTACATCTTATTATAGAGAAAGGATACAGATTAAAATCATCCAAAGGAAGAGATGCAGAGGGCAGAGTGTGGGAGGGTTCCAAACATGAAGCTTCCATTGTCTTCTCCTATGGAGACAGAGTGTGTTACCCTCCCGTTGTCGATGTGTGACAATATACAGTGAGCTTTGGTGTGCAGAGTTTTTACCGGGGCTTCATTATGTAGACATGATTGATTGATTGATTTCCAACCTGGTTGAACTTGGTCTCTAGGTTGAATAATACCACATGACCCAAAGCCCCTGACCTAAATCACATAGTTGATCTTTCTGGCATGGCCACCTCCTACCCTAAGACTATTGGGTGTGGCCCTATGATCTGCTGTGGCCAGTCCCCACCCTATACAAAGATACCCCCAGCAGATACAATACAGATTACTTCCCAGAAGCTGAGGGCAAAGGCTAGAGCTCTTTGAGCAAGGCCATATTCTTGACTACACAGGAGTCAAGACAAGTCTGAGTGAAGAGGAAGTACTAAATTATGTGGTAGGTAAAGGGGGGCTTAGTGTGAGCTTGGATGACCAACCAAATATTTGAAGAGCAATGGAAGGAACATGGACTATTCCCAAGCAAGAGAACATTTAAGGAGGACATGATAAATGTCTTTCAAAATGTGAAGGGCCAGTGTGTGCAAAAGGATTATTCTTACCCTGTGTGCCCCTAGAAAACAGAGTTGAGTGTCTGTGGGTTAGAAGTATAAGGAAGATATAAGTTCAGTATAAGAAAGAGCTTTCTAATAATTGAGGCTATTCAAAAATATTACACAGGCTGCTTGGGAGATGGTAAGGTTTCAGTCATTAAGAATATTCTGGCCGAAAGCAGATCACCTGTAACAGTGGCAGTCCTGTTATTAGTAAATGCAGTGACCCCTAAGAATCCTTTCAACTCTAATACTCTATGGTTCTAAAAAATTATTTTTCTATTTTTTCTTTTATTCTTAATTAAGAATTTTTATTGAAGTATAAATGACATAACATTATATTAGTTTCAGGTGTACAACATAATGATTCAATATTTGTATATATTGCAAAATGATCACCATAATAATTCTAGTTAACATCTGCCACCATAAGTTTAAAAATGTTTTTTTCTTGTGATAAGAACGTTTAATATTTACTCTCAGCAACTTTCAAATATGCTATACAGTATTATTACTAATTATAGTCACCGCGCCATACATTACATCCCCATAACTTATTTATTTTATAATTGGAAGTTTGTACCTATCTTTCAACCTTGTACCCTAGAATCAGTGGACTTTCTATATTGTGATTCTAATTACATGAATTATCTTTAAGATGTCTTATGTTATACCTAAGTGCTACAGCCTTCAAATGAATGTACGTTTTCCTGAGCAGAACTTAGATTTAGAATACCAAGAGTAATTCACATTCTAGTAATTGAGTGATCAACGACTAGACCAGGATGGAAATTTTTTCTTGCTCTAGATAAGAAGGAATGAATTGTTAAGCAAAAGAATAATATAAGAAAGTTTTCATGAAACACATTTAATGTATATAAGTGAACCCGTATTTTATAGCCACTTCAATAATTGCAAATGCATCTCAAGTGAGATCAAAGCAGATTAGTTAGGATTTTAACTTGAAAGCCTCTGTTAGCTATAAATTCAAGTTACATTATAAACTTCTTTTGAAATATTCTGAGTCTATTCACTGTTTACAGCTGGTCTTTCTCATGAAGTGGGCTGAATTAATGTGAATTTTATCTTATTCAGATAAACAGAACACTGATATCCAAGATCAAATGGATTCATGTAGCCCAAATTTCCTTAGATTTCATCTTCCTATGTGTACAGGGGTAAATGAGTAAAGTCGTAACTCACATTTCCTTGGCCCCAACCCATCCCTATAGTTTAAACCCTCTAGTTTATGTAAACTGTCTTTCTATCCAGATCCTTTCCGATGTCCCTCAGGGAGCTCTCGTGAATGCTCATCATGTAGTCCTGCTGGGGGCAACTCCTGCTTCACCTAGAATAGAGACCCCTTTTGGGCACCATCACCGCTCTCCTGCCCCTCACTGGGTACAGCCACCAAAGTTGTCAAGCCACCATGGTGCCAGCCCTGAATAAACAGGATGGCATGGGGAGAACACATCTCTCCCATGTGCTACCCTGCATCAGAGGCATCCCCAAATGGTGCTGTTTGTGCTAAGGGTTCTATAGTCTTTACTAAAGAGCTCCATGAGAGAACAGCTAGGTTAACCTTGACCACTCTTAGGACCTCCACCAACAGGTGGTCTTCGGTTAGGTAAGGCATGAACTCATACCAGGTAGCATATCAGTCAGATCACAAAGGCTGGTCCTTCGGCTGGCAGTGGGTTGTTCTCTGCAGGGTCCTCTTCTAAGCTGTCCTCTGATGAGTGGTCTCATCATCTCCCACGCTGCTGCATGCCAGTGCTGGCAGAGGCACCTCTAACGCACGCGCCAGACGCAGGCAGCTATTTTCTCCAGTGCTTCATTCTGCAAGCCAGAGTCACTCTCATTGGAAGACCTGAGAACCGTGCTTCTCTATCAAGGTTGCCAGGATTACGCACTCTCCTTCCCAGCATTCCCACAACACAGACCTGCTTGTGCCATTTGCAGTACAAATGGAGTAATATCTGAAACTGAGCAGAAAGCCCTTTAACTTCATGAACTCCTTTTGAAAATGCCATTAGGATAGCTTGGCCTGTACCAAGGTTTGGGCTGTTCCCTAGTACCAGAAACCAGAAAATTCATGTCCTAAAATGTTGGCATCCTTGAGGGGAACATTGCTGAGAAAAGGCCACTCCTGCAGAGCAGACAGCTTCCCGAGCAAGAAGGCGTGTAAAGTCTTCTCCCAAACATGTGAATGTCCGTGAAGCAATCACGAACAGGGCACCACCAATCCCTTACAAATAAATAAACACAAGGGAAGTGATTTTTCCCTTGTGGATGTATGTATTTCAGTGTCACAACTCAATAGTGTCACAAGTAAACATACTTGCTTGGGACCTAGAAGACAGACAGAGGCATGAGAGTTTGCCCTCACCCAGGGGGCCTGGTGACTCAGTCTGCCCTCTGCACAATGCTCTTTCTCATGAGAGAGAAAGAACTGCACTGATGTTGCCCACCTTGGCCATGAGCACTGGGCCATAGATGCTGGTGTCTTGGGACCCTTGTCCCCAGACCTTGGGATGGTCTCCAGAGGACAATGGTGACCCTTCAGGCAACAGTCTAAAAGGATGTTCACAGACCAATAGGATGTGAATGGAAGGAGACAGGGTCAGTGGGAGAAAGGGTGTAGCGTAGTGAAAAACTAGGCCAAGTTCATGATTTTAGCCTACCTCTGGTCCTTCTTTTCCTTTCTGTTCTTTCTTCCTTTTCACTCTCCTCTCCCCTGGTGATCAGTGGGTGGATGCAGGGGCCTGGTGTTTGGGGGCTAAGGCTGGGAGATCAGAACTCTTAGAGCTGGCTCGATCCCTGGCAACTCTTGCCCAGCATCTCAAGCTCTCTGTTTGGGGCTCTACGATACAGTCTGGCAGTTTACAGGTAAAGTGGGTAGAAAATGGGATAGGTACTAGAATGCAATGTAGTTCCAGGGTCATATCCTTAACAATGTGAGTGATACCAACATTTTCTTGACATGTAAACATTGGTTGTTATCTTGATCTGAATATCTGACACCTGTAAGAATTCAGTGTATGTGGTTTCCATTCTTGAATGCCAATGGTGCATTGCTTAAAAACAAACAAGCCCTGTCTCCCTTTTCTAAAAAAGAGCATGCTTGTGTGTATGCCTGGGTGGATGCACGTGTGTATGTTTATGATTTATATGTCTGCTGCCCACAGGAATCCTTCTCTTGCAAATTGTTCTGGAGATTAATTAGTTTTCTAGATTAACTAAGCTCCTTTCCTTTCATTTTATTAAGAATTAACATAACTCATCTTGCTTTCTTCTGTGCCCTCATTGTGTTTGCATTAAAGGAGGCACATTTTTGACAACAGACGCATGTCTGTAAGTGGACATTTATGGTTCTCTCTCACAAGAAGCAGGCCTTGAGGAAGGGCCATCCCATGGTCCTGTAATTGGGTTGCCCCACTTGGTGATTCAGAGCTCACTACTTTTTTCTCCTTCAAAAGAACGTGGTCCGTAGATGCCTTTCTTCCTACTTCCGGAGTTCTTCAACTCGTTTCTGGGGAAGAAATATATTTAACAGCTCTCATGAAAGGAATGGCTTTTTTCTTATGAAATTACCTGGCCAACATTGCAAATGTGTGACTTTGGACATCTCACTTCACTGGCGGCCCTGTACCAGATTACCAGTTGAGAGAGTTTCCCAGCTCTCAGGGTCAGAGAACAAGGAGCTAGAGATTCCAGACTGTCCTTTCAGAAAGGAATTTAGAATTCTGTTGGGTGTCTTGGGGACCTCAAGCTCATACATCCCTGGATGCCTGCCACGTAGGAGAATCCTAGCCAAGGAGACGGAACCACACTATAACCATCAAGGTCTGGGTGTTCTCTAGCCGTCAGGGAGTTAACAGTGATGGTGGAGACACCCCGCAGCCTTGAGGGTCTTTCCTTACCATGTACTGTTTCAGATTTGTTCTTCTGTCCTTAGCTTTAATGGATGGTATGCGTGTTTACATATGTGTCTCCCTCACTGGATAGCGGGCTTCTTGAGGTCCTCTAGGCTCTCTGCCCTGCACATTCTCAGCGTCTGCAGGGTGGCTTCCTGATGGTCGGAACTCACCAAATGCTTCTTGAGTGAGCCACTGTGGACATTCACGAGTTAACAAGTTGAAGGAGGGTGACCAACCTCACAGCCCCCTTGAGAAGGATAGGCTCTGCATCACATAGGAAATGATTGGGGCAGCTGCTGATAGCTGTGTCCTGATGGTCAAGTGATTTCTAAAGCCAGCATTGGTTCCTCTGCCTGTTTCCATGCTGCTGACTTTAAAAACTCTCCCTTCGTGAAACATCTGAACTGAAAGAAAGACAACATAGACAACTATCAAATCAGAACAAGATTATTGAATAGTAAGGAAATTAAGACACACCTTTGTGCTCTGGTTGGTAATACTTTGGCACTCTGTATAAAATGAAACCACCTTATGTCATTACTCTAGAGCATGGGTCAGTGGACTTTTTCTGTAAGGGGCCAGATAGAAAATATTTGTGGCTTTAAGGGGCCATATGGACTCTGTCACAACTACTCACCTCTGCTGTTGTAGCATGAAAGCAGCCAGAGACAATATGGTAAAAAATTGGTGTGGCTGTGTCCCAATAAAACTTTATTTACAAATACAGGCAGTGGGCCAGATTTGGCCTACAGGCCTTAGTTTGTCAGCCCCTGTCCTAGAGTACTACATTCTCTTTCATGCTCTTGTAAAATTAATATTATTAATTAAAATTTACTCATTATGCCATTTTTTGGTGTCCTCTTGCTATGTCTAATAAAAGGTTGACTTATTTTAAAAAGTTAGACATTTTTCCAAAAGTCATTTTAAAAGGTGTGTACGGTTGGGGTGGGAGGGAGGTGGAATATGTGTGCATAGAACATGGCTGCCTGAAAGAACGGCATGGTTCTTCCCAGACCCCAGTCAGCTCTGCTCCATCACCAGTGCTTTCCTCTCCCACCCAACCCATCTCTCCCACACGGCCCCCGAGTCTAAATCCTTGTCCAGGCCGGCCCTGAGGCTCAGTGGCCAACAGCTCTGCACCTGTGCTCTCCTCTTCCTCTAGCCTCAGTCTGCATGCAGAGTGCAAACTGAGTTTGTGCTGACCACTGCCCTAGAAACTCTTTTGAACCTTTTTAGTTTCCTCCCAAAGACACTGAGTTAAACCTACAGTTTGCAGCCTTTAGTACCCTGTCCGTTCTTTCACCTTCCCTCCCCAACTTAATTGTCTTTGTTCCAAGTTAAAGGATCATGAAGAGATGGAAAAAACCAAAGCTTTATAGCCACCATCTTTCAGTCCCATAAGGTATGTTTTAGAGTCTAGAGAGGCCCACATGAAACAGTCTTGCTGGCAGTTTTACTGGCTTTCCAAAGGAGAGCTAAAATGCTGGTTGCCAAGCAACACACATGCCCTGGCTTCTTCCAACAATGTGGACTTAAAAAAATAAAATTGTCCTATGATTGACTCATGAATGGGCAATCATGTGGAAATACACAGGGCAAACAGTTTGATATAACAATGCTATATCTGTTTATTCTGTCGTTGGTATCTTTTCCTGAAGACTTTACAGGGTCACATGGAGAAATAAGTGGGGTGTGCCTTCAGCAGAGTGCAACTGATGAACAAAACTTATCATTAGGAACTTCATAGTACAGTTGGTCCTTGGAATCATTTGCAGATTCCATGTTGTGAATTATGTTCAAAATCCATACTTTTCTGTAGTTTGCAGACATGCTTAGTAGCAAAAACTTTGAGCCACCCAATGCACATGTTTCCAGCTGAAACTGGACAAGGCAACAGCCCTGCCTTCTTGTTTCACCTCTCTTCATGTAAACAAGGGTCCTTTTTGCAGTCTATTTAGTGACACAATTTTTTAGTATTTCTGTGCTCTTTTTGGTGATCTCACTGTTTAAAGTAGGCCCCTAGGTGTAGTGCTGCAGTGCTGTCTAGTGTTCTTTAGTGCAAGAAGGCTGTGATGTACCTTACAGAGAAAATATATGTGTTAGAGAAGTTTCATTTGCTGTTGGTGTGAGTTCAATGTTAATGAATCAACAATATGGCACATCCAGAAAAAGGAAGAGGAAATTCACCGATGTATATCAGCCTGCTCTGGAAAGTACTCAGGTTACGTCTAAAGTGCATAATGAAGCTGTAGAAACAGGCTGTATGTGTGGATTCACAATATGACCAGTTTTTTTAAAAAAGCATAGTGGACAATACTATAAGGCTGAAAGCCCAAGAAATTTATGGTCATGTTACCCAGGGTCAGGGAAATGTTCAACCCTTCTCAGCTAGTGTTTTATTATATAGAAAGTACATATAATTCATTATTTATAAGAAATAGAAATTAAGGTGTCTTTAAATAGATATGCACATAAAACAAGATTATGTATTGATCCATTGATGAAATATTGTGACCAGAGGGTCTCAGGAACCTAAAACCATGTATTTCCCCTAGGAGCATGGCTCAGCATTCACTAATTCATTGTTCATGGAGACTTAACAAAAATAACTATCATGAATAATAAGAATTAACCATATATGATCACAACTTAACCCTAATGGAATCTATCTTCCACTTCCCATATGGAAGACAAAGTCCTAAACTCATCCAGGTGCAGTGTCTCTGCTGAGAATGTGTGCCAGGAATGGGACTTGACTTCCCCATCTGGTCGTCAGCTCTGGTGGTATCCATGATATTACTGATAGACATTTTGAAGGAAGTTAAATGTTTAGAGCCAGGAGCTAGGGCTGGAGGTCTCTTCCTCCACACCCCACTTACCTTTCTGTCCAAGTCAGTTCAGGCTGCTGTAACAGAATACCATAGACTGAGGGGCTTAGGTAACAGTCATTTATTTCTCACAGTTCTGGAGGCTGGGAATCCAAGATTAAGGTGCTAGCAGATTTGTGTCTGGTGAGGGCCCGCTTCCTGGCTCACAGGCAGCTGTCTTCTCACTGTGTCCTCACATGGCAGAAGGGACAAGGAAACTCTCCAGGGTCTTTTTTATAAGGGCACTAATTCCACTCATGTGGGCTCCACCCTCATGACCTAATCACCTCCCAAAGGTCCGACTTCCAGATACCATCACATGGGGCGTTAGGTTTCAACACATGAATTTGGAGGACACATAAACATTCAGTCCATAGCACTCTCCTTCCATCACTTTTATCACTGATTATTTTGCTCGAAGGGAAACCCTGATATATTTTTAAATTGCCCTGGCACTGAGCCATAGTGAGCCCAGTATCCCTGAACTGACACCTTAATTGGTCCCAGAAAACTATTGCTCTTACACCAGTCTTTCCTCCCTGAAGGCCTGATGCAGGTCACATGTGAAGTGGTTTCCTGTCTCCAAGGTCTAATCTCTGCTGACAGCAGCCTGCATGTCACACTGAGTCTCCTGAGCTGGACAGTCTCTCTCTAGAGAGCTGAGTTGGAGGGGTGGGGGGAAAAGGAGGGGATGTCTGGCTAACAGTCTGATGGGGACACAGGCGTGAGGACAAACCCCTCTCATCTGGCAAAATAAACTCAACACAGGGCATGGGAAGCAAAGAGTCTCCCTCGCCCTTTGGGATCAGGGGAGTCTCCAGAGATGAAGTGACATTTGGCAGCAGGTAAGATGATGACGTAAGCAGAAGCCTCTTAAAAGCAAGGCAGGAAGAATGTTGGGACAAATATAGGAATGGAAAAACATGAGCCATTCCTCCAGACCACTTTTTTTTTTTTTTTTTAACTTTGGGTTTATTTATTTATTTATTTATTTATTTATTTATTTATTTATTTATCTATTTATGGCTGTGTTGGGTCTTCGTTTCTGTGCGAGGGCCTTCTCCAGTTGCAGCGAGCGGGGGCCACTCTTCATCACGGTGCGCGGGCCTCTCACTGTCGTGGCCTCTCTTGTTGCGGAGCATAGGCTCCAGACGCGCAGGCTCAGTAATTGTGGCTTATGGGCCTAGTTGCTCCGCGGCATGTGGGGTCCTCCCAGACCAGGGCTCAAACCCGTGTCCCCTGCATTGGCAGGCAGACTCTCAACCACTGCGCCACCAGGGAAGCCCCAGACCACTTTTTAAAGAGCCTAGAAACACCATCTGTAAACTCCTGGGCCTCATTATCACCCCTCAGGGCACTGGCCCCACGCAGCACCTGCAAAGTCCCCAGAGGAGTCCCTTCTAGAAAGTTCTGCTTTCTGTTGCTGACTGAGTGAGTGCTCGGGCCTATGTCTGTGTGTCCCCAGTAATAATCAGGAATATGAATACATTTTCCCTCATCACTACCGTGTGCAGATAGGAGTTAAGAGACAATGGCAATAAAGTGGGTGCAACTCCTTGGCAAAAGAAACCTTGCATGTATTATAAACCCATAGGTCTTCAATACAAGTTCATGGCTGGGGAAGTGCTCTTTGTTGTGAGGATTGCCTGGTGCAGAAACTTGCAAAGAAGGGCCGGGTGTGCAGCTAGCATGCCGAATCACCGATCACAGAGCGGTTCTCTCTCCATCCCTTCCTCTCATTTCTATTCCCAGGTCTCATTATGTGCAATGTCACATGCACACACACAGACACACAGGAATACCCCATCACAGCCAGGACGGTGATGCCAGGGGAGGTGTTTTGCATGAATTCCATCCTTGGGGTTGGAAGCACTTGCTCAGCTGTCAACTACAAATAGCCTCATGTAGAAGATGATGTTAATTAGTATGCCATTTAAAAAATGGGGAATAAAACCCCCACTGCCCACAACAAGACATGTAGGGGCCTGAAGCCCTACCCTGACAGCCAAAGTGAAGCATGGCCCGCTAATGCAGCCTTAATTCACTTTGTTGGCAGAGAAAGCAAGCTCACCATGCTGCTGCGGGAGTCCCTGGGGAACGTGAACTGCCGCACTACCATGATCGCTCACATCTCGGCCGCCGCCGGGAACTACGCCGAAACTCTGTCCACCATCCAGATTGCCTCGAGAGTGTTGAGGATGAAGAAAAAGAAAACGAAGGTAAGGAGCTTGCAAGCAGTGCAGGTGGCTGAAGCAGCTTTCGTAGCCCTGCCCTGGAACTGAGTCAGAAAGAGCCAAATCAATATTTCTAATTCCCCAGCACCAGGGGCATGGTGAGCGTGGCCGGCTGCCGCTGGCCTGGCTCAGCACCCACCTCGGGGCAGGAACACCTTCTGGCCGATACAGAAGTCACTTCACCCCCGCACAGCTGGTGCTTTCCTCGGTCATCCAGCCTGGACCCCTAACAGGGAGTACTTGGTCCACTTTAGATAGTTTAAATGGATTGCTACTATGAAAATTTTGAGAGAGACAGGAACTATTCATAGTTTATCTCTTGCCTACCTTGGTCCTTCAACTGACTGACCCCTCCTTGCTCAGGTGGCCCTACTTCCCCTGCATTTCCAGGAGGCATTTTCGGGCTGCTGGGTGTTGTCATGTTAATTCAATGGTTTCTGGTTGATGCTGAGTCTGCTAGAAGCCACTGGGCTCGTTTTCTCAGGCTGAGGCAAAGCCAGGACAGTGGTGGTGTGACAAGAACGTTTGAGAAAATAATCATGATTGTGGTCACTCTGGTCCATAGCCAGCTGGTGATTTGTGGGGGGCTTTCCCCCTCCTTTTTGTATCTTTCTCTTTTTTTGGTCAAAAACACATGTTTCCAGTGTTCCGTGGCACAAGTTGTCACAAATGGTTTGGGTGTGCGAACTGGTGACCCCTCAGTCCTTAGGCAGTCAGATGGGACCTGGGCGGGTCACCCCGTTTCACGAGCAGCCTCTGCTTCCCCAGTGCGCCTCACAGGGCTTATCCTTCGAGTATGAGGCCACGACGTGCACAGCTTGGGTGCCTGGCCGGGCACACCCCGGGTAACAGCCCATAAGCAGGGAGGCCCACCGGGGTCTGGATGGCCTATATGGAGCCAGTGGCCTCCAGCAGTTGCCCCACGAAGTCAGGGTCCCCGGGAGGGCTGTCTTGGAAGGGCGGCCCACACTGACGGATCCCCTCTCACTCACAGTACACATCGAGCTCCTCCGGGGGAGAGAGCTCCTGTGAGGAAGGCAGAATGCGCAGGCCCACCCAGCTGAGACCCTTCCACGCCAGGGCCGCCGTGGAATCGGACTTCGCGATCCCTCACCTGTCCAGCGACCCCGACTACTCCTCCAGCAGCGAGCAGTCCTGCGACACGGTCATCTACGTTGGGCCAAGCGGCACGGCCCTCTCTGACAAGGAGCTCACCGACAACGAGGGGCCTCCAGATTTTGTCCCTATCGTGCCAGCCCTGCAGAAGGCGGCCAGGGGTGACAGCCGGCCCACGGAGGCCGGAGAGGCCACGGCCAGCAAATCGGAAAGGGACTGCTTGAAGTGCAACACGTTCGCCGAGCTGCAGGAGAGGCTAGATTGCATTGACGGCAGCGAGGAGCCCAGCACGTTCCCTTTCGAAGAGCTGCCGGCCCAGTTTGGGGCAGAGCAGGCAAGCAAGAGTGTCCCGCTAAGCCAAGCAGCTGGGGCAAGCCCACTCTGTGAGTCTGATGAGGAAGATGATGGGTCAGATGGCCAGCTGACAGCTAGAGAAGGCAGTGAGCCCCCGGGATCCGAGGTGCAGGGGAGTCACTCCCCTGTCCCTGCTGCATGGCTCACCAACAGCCCCACCCCTGCCTCACCCAGAAGCATCCCGGGCAGCAGCAGCCAGCACGGTTCTTCCCAGCTCGTGCAGAGCCCCAGCCTCCAGAGCAGCCGGGAAAGCCTGAACTCCTGTGGCTTTGTAGAAGGCAAGCCCAGGCCTATGGGCTCCCCCAGGCTGGGCATCGCCAGCCTTTCCAAGACCTCAGAGTACAAGCCGGCCAGCTCTCCTTCCCAGAGGTGCAAAGTCTACACCCAGAAGGGTGTCCCGCCTTCTCCTGCCCCCCTGCCCACCTTCAGCAAGGATGTGGGCGTGGTATCTAGTGAGTCCCTGCTGCAGCCCAAGGTACGTACACCCCCGGTTGGAATGAGCCCCCAGGTTTTGAAGAAATCCATGTCTACTGGGAGTGAAGTGTTCCCAGAAACCCCTGTGGATGCTGAACATCAGGCAGCAACTTCTCCAGATGCCAAGAAGGAGATACTGAGCACCACGATGGTGACAGTGCAGCAGCCCCTGGAGCTGAACGGTGAGGACGAGCTGGTGTTCACGCTGGTGGAGGAGCTGACCATCAGCGGGGTCCTGGGCGGCGGCCGCCCCACCAGCATCATCAGCTTCAACAGCGACTGCTCGGTGCAGGCCTTGGCCTCGGGCTCCAGGCCCGTCAGCATCATCGGCAGCGTCAGCGAGGACCTGGAGTGCTACTCAAACGTGGCTCCCGTCTCCGAGGTCAGCATCACGCAGTTCTTGCCCCTCCCGAAACTGAACCCGGAGGAGAAGGCCCGGGAGGCAGGGAGCAGGCGTTCCTCCATCAGCTCCTGGCTGAGTGAGATGAGCACAGGCAGTGACAGCGAGCCGCCCTGCCACAGTTTCATAGCCCAGACGTGTTTCGGGCACGGGGAGGCGATGGCAGATCCTCCGGCCTCGGAGTTCGTCAGCGGCATCCAGAACACCGCTGTGGTGTGCCGAGAGAAGCCCAAGGCGGGCCCCGACAATTTGCTCATCTTGTCGGAAATGGGGGACGACTCCTTCAACAAAGCAACCCCCATCAAAGGCTGTAAGATATCCACGCTGGGCAAAGCCATGGTCACCATCTCTAACACGGCCAGCCTGAGCAACTGCGAAGGGTACATCCCCATGAAGACCAACATTACGGTTTACCCCTGCATCGCCGTGAGCCCCCGGAACGTCCAAGAGCCCGAGGCGTCCCTTGCCACCGTCAGCTCAGTCCCCAAAGCAGCCCGGTCTCAGGAGAGCAAGGAAAGTGGTGCAAAGAAAGAGATGAAATTTGAGGACCCCTGGCTGAAACGAGAAGAGGAGGTAAAAAAAGAGAATGCCTGTCCCCCCGAAGCAGGGATTAGGCACGAGACTGCCACAGGCCCCCCAAAGCCTGAGGCCAGAGCAGACCAGGACAGGAAGGCGAGCCCCAGTGACGGGCTGAGCAGCAGCGGCGGTGAGGTATCTGCCTCCCCCGTGGCCGACAACTTCAGGAGGGTTGTGGATGGCTGTGAGATGGCCCTGCCCAGTGTGGCTGCCCAGAGCCCTGTGCATCTCAACAAAAGCCTGAAGTCGAGCAGCCTTCCCAGGGCTTTTCAGAAAGCCAGCAGGCAGGAGGAACCCGACAGCCTCTTCTCTCACTGCCCTGCCGAGACCAACGGCATCGGCCCGGCTTCCAGCACCCAGCCCTCCAAGGCCACCCTGGAGAGGAAGGTGGCGTCACCCAAGCACTGTGTCCTGGCTCGGCCCAAAGGGACTCCCCCGCTGCCCCCTGTCCGAAAGTCCAGCTTGGACCAGAAGAACCGGGCCAGCCCCCAGCACAGCGCCTGCAGCAGCAGTTCCAGCAGTCCCTTGAACCAACCGGCGCCCTTCTCGGCCAGCTTCCCGGACGAGCCCAGCGGCAAGATGAAGGATGCCGGCAGCAGCAGCAAGCTCTTCGGTGCCAAACTGGAGCAGCTGGCCAGCAGGACCAACTCTCTCGGCAGGACAACAGTCAGCCACTACGAATGCCTCTCGCTGGAGCGGGCCGAGAGCCTGTCCTCCGTGAGCTCCAGGCTGCACGCGGGGAAGGACAGCACCATGCCCCGCACAGGGAGGAGCCCGGGCCGCAGCGCCGGGGCCTCGCCCACCAACCCGGGCCCCGCGCAGTCGGCCGGGGCCTCGCCCAAGGCCAGCCAGTCCAAGATCTCCGCCGTGAGCAAGCTGCTCCTGGCCAGCCCCAAGGCCCGCAGCCTGTCCACCTCCACCACCAAGACCCTGAGCTTCTCCACCAAGTCCCTGCCGCAGGCGGTGGGCCAGAGCTCCGGCCCGCCCCCCGGCGGGAAGCACATGTCCTGGTCCACCCAATCGCTGAGCCGGAGCCGGGGCTCGGGCCTGGCGTCCAAGCTGCCGCTGCGGGCGGTGAACGGGCGCATCTCGGAGCTGCTGCAGGGCGGCGCGGGCCCCCGGGGGCCGCCGGGGCGCGCGGGGCCCGAGGCGGAGGAGCGCGCGGCCCCCGCCGACGACCGCCCGCCACCCGCCGTCCCGCTGCCCTCGCCCTACAGCAAGATCACGCCGCCGCGCAGGCCCCACCGCTGCAGCAGCGGCCACGGCAGCGACAACAGCAGCGTGCTGAGCGGGGAGCTGCCGCCCGCCATGGGCAAGACGGCGCTCTTCTACCACAGCGGCGGCAGCAGCGGCTACGAGAGCATGATGCGCGACAGCGAGGCCACCGGCAGCGCGTCGTCCGCCCAGGACTCCATGAGCGAGAACAGCAGCTCCGTGGGCGGGCGCTGCCGCAGCCTCAAAGCCCCGAAGAAGCGCGCCAACTCAGGTAGGCTCGGGTCCAGGCATCGACGGGCGGAGGGCGGGCCCCAGGACTCGGGGATGGGCGCCCCTGTCCCCAACCGCCTGTCATCTGCTGCGGACAGAGCCATGGAGGGCTTCACTGTCACACCACAGGCAAGTGCAGACGCTGGAATGTTCCGGTCCAAATGTAGGGACTGTGGTCAATGCACATCATAAACCATTTGTTTGCCTCAAATCAAAGAAACCAACCTCAAGGGACCCATGCAGTCATGCTGTAATTCTAGATGTTATGATGTAGATCGCCCCATTCACCCACCCCATCACAGATCGTGAAATACGATGAGGATGTTAGCCTCCCAGCATGTTCAGGAGTCATCGCGGCTGTCAGAATTTCGATGTCTTTATTTCCCTGGCGGTGTATGCGTCAGGCTTTGATCTATTTTGACGGTGCTCTACGTCAGACCCTCAGCCCTGAGTCTCAGCAGCAGACCTGGGAGCAGAACCCCCCGTATAAGACAAGTGGAGAACAGAAATCCATTCAGTATAACATGACAGCTGTTGGGTCCTATTTTCAGGGTCAAGGGCATTCAAATGTATTGATAGCAGTTACTAAAGATAACAAGAAGTTTACCTAAGCCAGAGCCTTTGACAAAAAAAAAAAAAATCTGGCCTTCCCAGTACTTGGTTGTTAAACCTTATTATTACAATCTACCCAGTCTTGGTCTTCAAAGTCCAGATTATCGTGTGACGTTTGCTATGTGCTCACATGAGTTTGAGTGTCACAGAGTGCTTTCACGTACTCTAATTTAGCATCTTGAATCTACCAATCCAATTTATTCTTACAATAGCTTTACTCTTTTTTTGACTTGTATTGTTTGGTTTGGCTGTTACACTGGAGTAAAGAGGAAGAAAAACTAAAATAACCACTTGGAGAGTGGACCACAGGCTCTACACGTGTCCTTGCTTGCTGCTACCTCCTTTTGTAAATGCTGTTCTCGAGGGTCCCTTGTTAGGTTAGGCTGTTTGTGTAAAATCAAAGCACCAGGCTGGGTGCCAGAGATGGGATTTAACAGAGAGTGCGGAGGGCATCGGACTGCCGTGAGCAGCTGCCGTAGATCCCAGGCTCCATAATGGATGTGGCAGTGGAGATATGCTCCTTGCAGGCTGGGTGACCTTGTCTCGCTTATTTATGATTATTATTAAGAAAAATGCTGGCTGTCAGACATGATCAGCATAAATCAAAAACAACTTCTTTAAGAGAAGCCATAAAACTCCTCAAAGGAAATTCCTAGCTCAATGGCCTGATTTTACAATTACTAGAGACATTTGGAACTGCAGAGGAGACAGGCAGTTATCTGTTAGTGAAGGTTGCTTTAATGCTTTGGTTATTTCCTTAGTGACAATGAACTAGAAATATACTGCCAGGAAGAGAACCTTGAGTTTTCTGAGTGCTTTGTAGTACAGGTAACAGTGGAAACAACCAAACATCACGATGGTTCACCTCTCCAGTCCCATTCCTGGAGATCCATGTCGGCGGAGAGTGTGCAGAATTCGACCTGGTGCAGTGGGATGACTGATCTAGAAAGCAGGAGACTTGGGGTCTTGGGCTGTGTGACCTTTAGGGAATAACTATACTCTCTGGGCTTCAGTATTCTCATGTCAAAGTAAAATGAAGGGGTTGGTAGAGAACCACCATGGTTTCTCTGATGCTCACGTTGTAGAAGTTGGTGCAAATAATATAAAGAATATTGGTGGTAATATGACTTCCTTTCCATAAGATGATCCGTAGTCAATGGGATTTATTTTTAAGTTGTTAAATATTGATCAGGCCTCTTCTGTGCAGTTAGAGCTTGGTGATATGGAAGTTGCAAGTGTGGTTGGGGAGGAGCAGGCAGTGTAGAAGACAAGGCCACTGTGAGAAGTGTGTAATCTCACTGACGAGCAAGGATGAAGAGTGTGGAACAGGGAACAGTGAACCATGAACCAAGGTGCCTTGCCAAGTGCTGAGTGAGGTCGTGAGAGCTAAGGGTAGGAAGTATTTAGACAAAGAGGGTCCAGAACATTGAAGAAGGCTACAGGGAAACATTGGGATTGAGCCAGGCCTTAAAGGATGCTGGGACAAAGCGGGTAAAGGGCATTGTAGGCTGAGGCAGTGATGGGAGCACGAGCTTGAGGCAGTAAGAGCATGGTTTACGGATAAAGAGTGGGATTAACTCAACAAGGGGGATATTCTTTTTTTTTTTTTAACTTTTTTTTGGGGGTTTATTTATTTATGGCTGTGTTGGGTCTTCGTTTCTGTGTGAGGGCTTCCTCTAGTTGCGGCAAGTGGGGGCCACTCTTCATCGCGGTGCGCGGGCCTCTCACTGTCGTGGCCTCTCTTGTTGCGGAGCACAGGCTCCAGACGCGCAGGCTCAGTAGTTGTGGCTCACGGGCCTAGTTGCTCCGCAGCATGTGGGATCTTCCCAGACCAGGGCTCGAACCCGTGTCCCCTGCATTGGCAGGCAGATTCTCAACCACTGCGCCACCAGGGAAGCCCCAAGGGGGATATTCTTAATGTATGTAATAACGGACAGAAGATGTAAGCCCAGATCAAGTTATTCCTTGAACATCTGGCAACTGTGATAAGAATTATTGCAGTTGGCAATGGGGAGTCATCATAGGTTCTTGGCTGAGAGTGTCATAAGGTGACAGAAGCTGTGGGCTGCTTTCTGTAGATGGATTTTCATCAATCCCTCCACCGTTCCTTGCCAGCTCCCCCGTGGTAGGTACACGAATGTGTACATGTAGCCATTAGCCATGAAGTAGAGTGAAGACAGCCAGATCGGGTGGGGAGCGAATGTCCACCCTGCCCAGAGGGCATTCAGTTGCTAAGAGGATGGAAATCGGTGATGGGCAGTTTATGGCATGGTTACATCAGCTTGGACCCCTGAGGCCCCATCCTTTCAGTGATAGCTCTTTGGTATCATGTATCATGTGGGCTCTCCCGGACACTCTCTCTCTTCTTCCTCATGTTCCGACACTTCACCCCAAACCTGGTGTGTTACCCCCTTGGCTTCTCTCTTTTTTTTTTTCCTTGTCTCTCAGGCTGGCTGGGGAAATATGAAAATTAGATCAGCACCTTGGTCTGAGTGAAGTTCATTTCCACTGTAGCAGGCCCAGGTGTGGTGTGACACAGCATCCAGAAAGCCCAGGAGAGAAGCCAGCCAGGGAGTGTGTCGGTTCTGAGATGTGCCCAGGGCTTGATCTGCCTGGACGTGAACTCCTGAGGGGCCTGTTCGGCACTTGACTCAGCCTGTTGGGTCCCCAGTGCTGGGCTGGTACAGGTTACCATGAATCAGTTGGACACCATTGATTGATGGCATTTGTTGGTTGGCTGGCTGACAGTGTGGTCCTGCAAGTTAGCTGAGTTCTTTTCTATGTACTTCTCGTATCTCGCCCTGCTGGTGACCTGTGTTTTAGACATTAAGCCTATCCTCTATTTTCTTTCCCACTCTAAGCACCAAACACTGTGCCTTCCCTTCTCTGGGTGCTGAGTAAACATTACTGACCGATGGGTTGCTGGGTTCAGTTAGCAGATCCACTGCACCAAAATCTGTGACCAGTTACTCCTCCAAAGGGCCTAGAGCACCATGGTTCACTCTGTCCGTACCCCTCGGTTCGTTCGGTTCTCAGGTGCAATCTTATTTTGTTTTAATGAATTCAGGAAACACAGTGGTTCCTGGCTTAATGAAAACGGGGATAAGGCAAGCAGCTTCTTGGCAGCTGTAAGATTTCTAGAGTGTTTCTAAGAGACTCTACCTAGAAACGGATGAGAAAGGGTTCCAAATGAGATAGCCTTTTTGACTGTAAGTCGGGAACTACTAGAAAAGTAATTGGCTCCCTAGGACACCGAGGAAGCCCCTTAGAGTGGAGAGCGGGTGGAGGCAGGTGTGGGGCTGAGAGGCCTAGGGCAAGCGTGTGAGGGGCCTGGGCAATGCGGCCGGGCCCCTCCCCATCTCCTGTCCAGCCTGGGAAGGGTTCACTCTTCAATTCAAGCTCTCCAGCAGCCCGTGCAGCCCCATCCTCATTCACCTGGGAGGCCGCGGAGCTGGCTCGTGCTGGCCAGTAAATCCACACACGCTGATCTTTCCCCTCCCCCTCCTCACCGCGGATGCCTGTGGGTCCTCCCGGCGTTCGTGCTTTCTGCTTTTTGACTCAGTGTCTTTCTAGTGCCTGTACCCTGAGTCGGAATAAAGACGGAGGGTGACGGAGGGAAAGCTGATGACGGCGGGTTCTCAGGGGCGGGCACTGGGGATGGACATTAGCATGTTCCCTGAGGAGCGTTGTGAGTCCTCGGCGCTCAGAATGCCCATGTTTCCTGACATTTGACCTAAGAAGCAGCAACTTCAGACTCCGTGTGGACACTTTTTAAAAAAAAATTTTTTTGGAGTAGAGTTGCTTTACAATGTTGTGTTAGTTTCTGCTGTACAGTAAAGTGAATCAGCTATATGTATACATATGTCCCCTCTTTTTTAGATTTCCTGCCCACTTAGGTCATCACAGAGCTTTGGGTAGAGTTCCCTGTGCTATACAGTAGGTTCTCATTAGTTATCCATTTTATACATAGTGGTGCATATATGTCGAATGGGGACACTTTTATCTGCACTCAGTGATGATAAAAATGGAAGGCCCAACATCAGACTCCTCACTGGGGCCATCAGTGCTGCGGAGGATAGAGTGGGGCGTGACAGGCCGGGGGCCCCTCCTGCTTCACGCAGGTGGCAGCCAAGCCTGGATGGGGAGGGGAGGGGGTGGGCTCAGGTCAGATCGGGGCCATTTCATGCAGCAAAGCTATTGGCATTTATCAGCTTAAGTGCTTTTTTTTTTTACACACTTGACGTCTCCATGTCCAGACTGAGTGCTGGGCTGATGAGCAGGGAGTGATAGAGAAGAAAAAGGAATCCTGACCCAATGGCATCAGGACGTGTGATCCCAAACCAGACAGCTGCATCTGACGGGGCCCCGCACCGCTGTTGCCCGACTAAGGCGCTTCCCCACAGCTTCTACAGCGGACACTTCCCTGACCTTCCAGCAACCTTGAAGGAAGTGGTTGTTGACAGGAACTAGGCTCAGCAGAAAGCTGGAAGCATCTGCTTGAGAGGTGGAGAGGGTGGAGCATGCTGAAAATCCAAGAAATCATATTTCTGTGGGGACCCAGACAAAGGCCCTGTGGTCAGTTCTCTCGTAGTGATGACGTGGCGTTTGGGCACCGTTGTTTCCTGTGCCCTTTCCAGCAGTGTGAGGGTGCCATCTCTCCCTCTGAAACTTCCTTCACAGCATTAAACTCCATCTCCTCTGGTGTGACCACATTCCCCTGCCCCTGCCCTCGGCTTTCCCCATCACACCCCAAGTAAGGCTCCCAGTGTACCTCTGGAGGAGACGAGAGGGGAGGGGAGGCTCTTCAGTGGTGGGTGCAAGACCTGGACGATATCAGTTCATTCATGGAATTGATTTACCAGTGACCAAATTCAGAACACTCAGAAAATCCAAGATAGCCGTTCACTACATGCAGGAGAAACCCCCAGACTGCAACTCACCCGACACTGGGCACTCACTTCCCACTCTGGCAGGGATTGATTGACGTGGTGAGGAAGTTGAGAAGATTGCAAAAAAGCATGGAAAGAAGGCAGTGGGAATTAGATTGCCTTCAGGGTATTTCTATTAAGCTACGATAGCCCAGTGGAATGTCATTCTCCATTCAGGCTTCTTTACTTTTCTTTCCCCAATCGGGGTGATCTCATAGGATGTCCTGGAGTGGTTTGGAAGGAGATAGAGAATGACCCTTATTCCTGATATGTTCCCATCTGATCACATCCCATCTGTGGTAACCAGACTCCTAGTTAGCCCCCAATGGTCCCTGCCTCCTGGTATTCACCATTGCTTTGTCCCCTCCCATACTATACTAGCGTTGGTCTCTGTGTGCAATAGAATAAGGTGGAAGTGAGTGATGGTATGTCGCTTTCAAGATTAGGCTGTGAAAGACACGGTAGCTGCTCTTTCCCGTTCTGGGTAAACCAGCTGCTATGCCATAAGTAGCCCTGTGGAGAGGCCCACCGGGCAATCAACTGAAACTCTGGCCAACAGCCACATGAGTGAGCTTAGAAGTGGATGCTGCAGCCCTAGTCAAGCCTTCAGATGATGGCAGCGCCATCTGACAGCTTGACTGCAGCTCACGAGAGACCCTGAGCCAGAACCGCCCAGTTAAATAAGCTGCTCCCAGCTCCCTGCCTCACAGGAATGTAGCTGCTGGGTTTAGGCTAATTTGTTACACGGTGATAGGTAACTGATACACCACCAATCCCATGACCCTCCTCAGTTCCTCCCCTATTTCTCACATAAACAGATCCTTAGAAGAGTCATCCCAGAAACGTCTGAACACGTGCACGCAGTGGATTAAACGACTGAGATGCCCATACGTGACTGACCTCGCTTTTAGAGGGGCTGTTGCTCCCTGACTTGTCCTCGGCATCAGGGGAGGTGAGGGGGAGGACCAGTCACCCTTCCTAGGGGCTGAGTACACGTTATCCAACGGAGGGGAGAGGGCTTCCTGGGAGCCCCATCACGAGTGTTTGCAGCCTGAGGAACTCGGGCTGCCTGGTGGCCAGGCCCGGTCTCCACCTGAAAGATGCTCAGACTCTCCCTGCCTCCGAGAGCTGGACATCCTCCCACTGATGCTCAGCGTTCCTCGGCCTCCCTGCATGTTCTGCAGCAGCCCCATCTGACGGGGGCTGGAGCTGAGCCCACAAAGGCAGAGCCGCTTGCTCAGAGTCAGCTAGCTTGATCAGACCGATTTAAAAAACCCAAAACTATCAGCTGGCTTATTTCCATTGTCAAGGAGACAGAGATTTACTTTGCTTCAGTGGTTGACACTTCCTAGTTTTCTAAGTCAGTGTGTGTGAGTGTGTGCGCATGCACGCGCATGTGCTCGTGCGTGCAAGCATGCATGAGATAAAGATCTGGGCCCAAAAAAGTGAGATTTGATATGAAATCAAGGAGCCTATAGGACAGAGTATGCTTTGTAGAGAAGATTAACTATCAATATGTACTTAGAGTCCCTCGTCGTCTCCTGAAGGAAAGCCCACCCACCCGTACTCTGAACAGTCCCGCGCTACCCGATCACCACCAGCACCTGGAGCTGCAGGTAGTGGCTTTTCACATTCCTAGCTCCCTAGGGTGGTGAGAAGGTCGTCCTGTGCCTTGGCCCCCTGATTCTATACCGAAGAGTTCTGGCTCTTTTTCTCTCTGAGCTTGTGGTACTTTAAGCTTTCTTTAGCAGTCAGTGGATCTCTCAAAGTTGGAGAAAAGTACACTGTCTTTCTTTCTGGAAGGGTCATCAGGCCACGCAGGCCATGGTGACCCAGCACTCGACAGGCAGAACCCACTGGAATTAGGGGGAGGAGGATGGAGGGAGAGCGGGGCAGAGAGGCCACTAACTCCTCCGGGGTTCCCTGAGCACCACGGGGATGGTGCTGTAAGGACCAGTGCTTCCCCCAACAGTAGCCCACTAGTGATACAGCCCGTCTCCCAGGTCCTCCAGAGAAACCACCAGACTGTGCATCCTTTGCATTCTCGGCGTTCCTCGGCCTCCCTACGTGTTCTGCAGCAGCCCCATCTGACTGCTGCTGTATCATGGCGTGCAAGCTCTCTTGCTCTCCTTCACTCTCGCTGAAATCTGACTGGATGGAGTCCACTCTATTTAAAAGCAGAATCAGCCCAGACTCTAAGTGCAGGTAGCCACGGCTTCAGGCAGACTCCGCCTTCTTTCCTCGGACTCAGGAGGGACCACATATCAATCCTGAGTTAAATTAGATCGGGCTCCCTTCAGCGTCAAGATAAACCGGTTGGGGTGGTGTCACGTTTCCCAACCATCCTCCTTCCAGGAGAAAGCAAGCTTCCTAGATGCCCCTTACTAGAGAGGGGAGCTGCCAGGTGGGTGTGCCTCAGCAGATGCAGCTGTTTGAGGGAGCACCGCCACCTACAGGCCCAGGCTTCCCTCCCAGGGGGCCAGGCCTGCAGCCTCCCAGCGGGAGAGGGGCCAGAACCAGGGGAACAAACATGGTAGTTGCCCGAAGCACGAGGCTAGATCCACTTCAGATGTGGGTGAAAAGATTAGGCCCCGTCCTCAGAAGCCAGGGCCTGGCTTCACTCACTCATGCCACCAGTCACCAGAAAACGTGGTGCTTGGTGCCGTGGTGCCCCCGGCCCTGCCAGTCCTATGGTGATTGCTTTTATAATCCTCTAGAGACCTGCCTCTAAGGGCACAAATCTCATGTTATCTGCTGGGCTGCAGCCCGCAGGCCCGCAAGCCTTGTAGTTGTCCAGCCTCGAGACCGAAGGAAGAGCCCAGAGACAGCGACAGAGACATCAATGGTGTTTGGACAGGGGATCTTACCCAAAGGGTCCTGGAGCCACACCCCAGCTTGTTCGGCAGGCAGGACACGGAAGGAGTCTCCACTACTCAGGGGAGAAGGAGGCTACCATTTATAGAGGGAATTGACGTCAGGTGGGCTCATCAGGACTGAGTAAGCCCTCTGATAAAGAGGATTGAATAGTCATGTGAGTGAAGCAGGGACCGGGCAAGCAGCGGATGTACAGAGAGCAAGAGAATAGCTGTCTTAAATGGCTTCACCATACAGTCTACCGTACATACCCTGCACCACCCTTACGATCTTGGTCCACCCCTCTTCTGCGATATCCCTGGCGTCAGGTGTGCAGAGGTGCCCTGCAACCAAATACCACAAATGCAGTACAGACACCAGCAGCGAAAGAGTATCAAGAGCCCAAGAGGCGGGCAATCTTTGGAGCCAGGTGCTTATCCGGTCGATTTTTCATAGAAGTTCACAGGAGGACGACAACGGCATCTCGCTGTAGACCCAGCAATCAAATTCATTTTGTAGTGAGGCCACCGTTGTCACCCAGTCCACAGACAGATTACCTCCGCTCAGACTAGGGATGAAATGTAAGATGTTTAACAGACGGATTACAGGGAAGATCGTGATCATTAGGCAAAATACAAGCAGTGTCAGCATCCTGAGATATCACCACCCCTGCCTGTGCTTTCATCCTGGCCTGCAGTACCATATTGCCTGTCCACCCCCAGTCCTCACAGCCGGTGCTGAATACTGGAGAGGCGATGTGATAGAATGGTGCCTTTCTCCAGTAGGGGCCCTGGATTAATTCCCTTAGTAGTCGGGGGGGCAGTGCAGGTAGAAGACAGGTACAACCTGTAGGTCCCTTTCTAATCCTATTCCCCACGAGGCAGCAAACCCAAACCACCAGGGACTTACCTGCCAGTCTCAGGACCATTTTATAACGTGTTCCCCTGGGGGTAGATCCTGTGGCCGGGGCCAAAGCGAGTTGTTGTCCTGACCGGTAGTTGGCAACGGTCCTTTGGTGGGCAACTGTTGAACTCAGGTTGTGTTGACTAGTTTCCGCTGGGTTAACATGGCGTCGGCACTGGGACGATTGCTCCTGGGATGTTCAGTTATAGCTCCTAGGGCTTGAGTTAGTCCCCTGGCCCACATGTTGAGAGAGCGAGTTCCCATCTCAGTTGTTGTTTAAGTAGCCCAGTCATCCTTTCCATTAGCCTGGCAGCAGCGGGGTCGTAAGGCAGGAGGAAATGCCAGTGTATGTCATGTTTATCGGCCCATTCCTGAGCTGCATGGCCCTTGGTCACTGTCAACGTCCATGGGGGTCCCATATGTCATGCTCAGCTGTCCTAGACGCCAGATAGGGGTTGTTTGCATTGCTGGGTGACTCGGGTAGGCCTTCTGTAACGTCTTCCACCTGTTGTAACGCACTGTAGACGGCAGATAGCTGTTGCTGCCACCACACTGCATCATTGCTCTGCCTCCTGCCAGAGCTGGGACCAGAGGCCCAAGGGCGCTCTTATTAGTTTGCCGTTGCCATGGGCCCCAACGAAACCCTTCTGGGTTAACTGGCCACATCCAATTCACAAGCCAGTTCCTGAGTTAATATCCCTAAAGCCTGGGCCTGTAATCGTTTAGGCATGGTAGGTCGGGGGTATGCTTGTCTTACCCGACCAGATAACACCCTTGATAGGTAATCCAGGTCCTTGCATTTTGTCTGTATTCACCAGCCATCCTTGGGCAGTCAGATGAGCCACGAGCACGGGGCTGCTACTTTTAAACTGGAAGGAGATCCGGAGGTTACGAAGAGAGCATTTATATAATGGAACAGAAAGACGTCTCTCACGGTGGACAGCTGCCACGGGGCCCCACTGCGGGGTTATCCCTGCAAACTTTGGGCCCTACCATGTTAGTGGACAGCCTCCTCGGGATTACCCCTGCCACTTTCCACTCCCGTCCTTTTTTCCCAACATCTCAGCACTCACAGGAGTTTCCTCGGTCTCCCAGCTACGCTCGCCAGTTCTTGGGCTGCACCCTGCAGGCCCACAAGCCTTGCGGTTACCCAGCCTCGAGACCGAAGGAAGAGCCCAGAGGCAGCAACAGAGGCATCAGTGGTTTACTGGTCAGAGGGATCTGATGCAAAGGGTCCTGGAGCGACACCCCACCATGTGCGGCAGACAAGATATGGCAATAGTCCTCACTACTTGGGGGAGAAGGAAGCTACCATTTATAGGGGGAATTGATGTCAGGTGGGCTCATTGGTTATCAGGGACTGATTAAGCCCTGTAATTAAGAGGATTGGGTAGTCATGTGAGTGAAGCAGGGACCGGTCAAGCAGGGGATTTATAGAGAACAAGAGCACAGCCATCTTAAATGGCCTAACCATACAGTCTCTATGATTTCTGTGTGTTTTTCATCTCCTCAAATAGATTATGAAGAAAAACAATCAAAAGGATATTCATGTTCAGTGAGCACCTACTAGGTGCCAAGTTCTGTGATGTTTAATCATAACCCATCCTTTGGGGAAATCGTTTATTATCTGATATTTTTATTTTTTATTTTGGTGGAGAATGTGGGCAATGGATTTTTTAAACAAGGGAATACTGAGACTTTGGGCAAGTTACTGAAGTCTTTTGTTCCTTAGTTTCTGCTTCTGTGAGAATTAAATTAGATACTAGGCTTGTCTGTGACAGAAAACCCCAATAACAATATAGAGATTAATTTCTCATGTAAAAGTCTGTGTAGGGGGTTTTAAGGGCAGTGAAAATACTCTGTGTGATCGTATCATGGTGGATACATATCACTGCACATTTGTCCAAACCACAGGATGTAAACACCAAGAGTGAACCCCAGTGTAAACTATGGACCCTGGGTATCCATATGGATAATGACATGTCAATGTAGGTTCAGTTGTAACACATGTACCACTGTGAAGGTCTCCAGGGTGTCAGGAATCCAGGTTCCTTCTCTTGTTTTTCTGTTGTTTATGATCTTCATGTCATGGACCGGCCAGCAGGCCCATATTCCATCCAGGACAAAGGCGAGAGGACGAGGAGAGCAGACCTCACCCTTTCAGGACACTTTCTAGCTGTTACACAGGGCACCTCTGCTTCTATTGCACTGGTGGAGCTTAAGTCACATGTACCTCACAGGGTACACCTGGGTGGCCGTGTGCCCTGCTCCAACTCGGGGTCTTCTGCAGAGGAAGAAGAGGAGGGCAGGTATTGGGGGGCAGCTAGCAGTCTCTGTCACAGTGTGTAAGGCACGATAAGTAGGGCCTGGCATAATCAGTGCTTATTCCAGTGTTGTTATTAGAAGCAAATAAACTCCTCCTACCACAATACCAAACACTAGGATCTTTTCTCACTAATGGAACATCTCTAATTTCACGGTAACCCTTGTCCATGCTGAGGGTGTGGCCAGGGTGACTCTCAGTTCTAGTGTCCTCCAGCCCGTGTGTTTCAAGGGGGAGACCACAGGTGGCTCGACAGGTGAGGGGGGACATCTGAGCTTGTGGAGGTAAATGCAAGTGCCAGGTAAGGAAGTGGATGCTGAGGCGGATGGTGGGAGGTTGGAGGGGTTCAAACACAGCTCTGCCACAGGCTCCGACAGGGCTGTCACGCCGCCACCCCTTGCATCAAAAATACATTTAATATGTCCATGCCACTCTCTCACTTTGTCACAGCTTACCCTTCCCTACCAAACGTAAAATAGATAGCTAGTGGGAAGCAGCCGCATAGCACAGGGAGATCAGCTTGGTGCTTTGTGACCACCTAGAGGGGTGGGATAGGGAGGGTGGGAGGGAGATGCAAGAGGGAGGAGATATGGGGATACATGTATTTGTATAGCTGATTCACTCTGTTATAAAGGAGAAACTAACACACCATTGTAAAGCAACTATACTCCAATAAAGATGTTAAAAAAATATTGAATGCATATAATTAAACAATGAAAAAAAATACATTTAAAAGATAGCAATTCAAAACGATTAACTTTAGGCTTAATCCCCTGCCTAGGTTCCCAGAGACGGAGGCTCATCCCGGCGCTGTCCCTTGACACCCCCTCCCCTGTGAGAAAACCGGCCAACAGCGCAGGGGTCCGTTGGGTGGACGGCCCCTTGCGCAGCACCCAGAGGGGCCTCGGGGAACCTTTTGAGATCAAAGTCTATGAAATCGACGACGTGGAGCGGCTGCAGCGGCGACGAGGGGGCAGCAGCAAGGTGCGCCTCCCCCTCCCCACGCGGTGGCGGTCCCCCAGCAGGTCCCGGGCTGACGCCGCGGCCGCGCCCGAGAGGAGGGCGCAGGCCACCGAGCCTGCCAGCGGCTTCCGGCGGGAGGCGGGCCCGTGCGCCCCGCTCGGGAGAGCAGCCTGCTTCTCCGCCCGGAGACCTCTGAAGGCTCAAAGGCCGGGGGAGCTGGTGGTCTTCCAGGCTCTCCTGGCTCCAGCTTGGAGCGCCCGCCGCCTTCTAAATTTGAGATATGCCAGGGATAGCCCTACCCCGTGAGGGGGCTGTCTGAGCTGAGCCCCCAGCTCCCTCCCAAACTTCCCAGTGACCTGCTCCTTTTGCACTGACCATAAGCACAAGTATTCCTTTCCAGAAGAGGTTGCCTGGGCTGGATTGGAGCTGAAGGTCCTTTCTCCTCCCCCCTCCACCCCCATCTCCTTCCCATCTGTGTACTAGGAGGTCATGTGCTTCAACGCAAAGCTGAAAATTCTGGAACATCGCCAGCAGAGAATTGCCGAGGTCCGAGCCAAGTACGAGTGGCTGATGAAGGAGCTGGAGACGACGAAACAGTATCTGATGCTGGATCCCAACAAGTGGCTCAGCGAATGTAAGGCCCGTTACTGCGATTCCTGGGTTCACCAGTTAAACAGGCCAGGCTGAGAGGGACACAGACGCTGTCTGAACCCGAGGGCCTTCCATGCCCACTGGCTGGAGATGGCCTCCCTGAGCGCAGGTGGGGGGGCAGGTGGGAGGGGTGTGGGCGGCAGCAGGGCAGCGAGTATTGCTCTTGCACGATTATTTCTTATGTGTCTCAGTCCAAAGCACCTGAAAATGAGATTTTTTTTTCCCCCTACATGTGGTGGACGATCACCCAGACATGAAGGCTATATTACCAATCTGCTCCCCGGCCACAAAAATCACATTGCATATCTAGCCTGAAAGAGACAAGAATTTATAGAGTGCTTAATAGGGTAGAATGTGCAATCCTAGAAAAGCCTCAAAAAGAACCCAGAAAGCAAGAAAAACATTTTTGAGTGAAAAGAATAACATTCACAGGGTTATTTCCATTTAATAGACAGCCCAGGATGACAGTAACCATCTAATAACAATTCAGAACAATTCTGCTCTCTTTGAAAGATGGATTCAATTTTCTTATTTATTTGTTTCTAACCATTCCATTTACCACAAAATAAAGCTCACATCTGGTCCCAACTGTTTCACTGATATGGGGCCCAATGCTAGACGACTTAGTCTCTGAAATAAAGTACATTACTTCCACTAAAATTCCTCTCCCTCCTTTCCTGGCCGGCACTCACCAGCTCTCCCCTCCAGGCCCTCAGCCTCCCTGTGCCTCCCTCTCTTCACGACTGTCCCCTGGAGGTCACATCACCCTCTCCCCAGTGCCGGGAGCATGACAGGCAGAGTCTGGGGCTTAGGTTTAAGAAACACTGGGTGAAACGATCCTGGGCAAAGAAGAAAGGACAGAATTTGCCGGTCTTCTAGCTGTGCCCTGCCACTTTCACAGTATGTCTTTAGGCGGCTTCCTTTCCATAGCACTGAGGTAATAACATCTCCCCTGAGTACCTCATGATCAAAAGAACCTAAAGGGAGGACAGGGCACTGGGACCAGTCTGTGATGCATCTTACCTTGTTGAGTTGTACCATTTGTGGTGACAACCGCCGTCCTGCAGACCCACTTTGGAGGCTGGCTGTGAGACCTTGGGTAAGACGCTTAACCTCTCTGAGCCTTGATTTCCTTAACTGTCAGATGGTAGGCACATAATGGTGCCTACCTCATAAGGTTGTTGTGAGAGTGAACGAGTTACTATCAGTCGAGTGCTGGTTACGCTGCCTGCCCATGATGAAGGAGCAATGTCTGGTAGTAATTAGCGTTCGTATTATCCCAGAGTTAACAAAATAGCTATCCTCAACAGGAGACATTTCCTCAGCACCTGCTTGCATGATGCAGCAAGGTAGGTCCCTTGTTAGAAATCTGGACAGAGACATGAACTCCTGCTCTCCAGGGTATTTCCATCTAAGGCTGTGATAGGGCAGACAAGACACGAACAAGGACATTAGCTGAAGTCTGGCCGCGGCATAAACATGGAGCCTAATGCTATGTTTCTCCCACGTGTGCACACCCTTTTCCTTCTTCCGTGAATCCTCAGGCACTTCGAGATCCCAGGGGTGCCCATTCAGCAGTTCCTCTTCCTTTTTGCTGTTTTCATTAACGTTTTTTGAGAGCTATTTATGCCTAAGGCAAGCTTGATAATTGTCTTCGTCTTACAAAGTCACATTTTTCCCAGGATGGGAGCAGCTTAAACGTGGGTACATATGTAGATGCTTCCAGGAAACGATCCCTTCCTTCTTGCCTTTGTTCATGTCAGGAATCAGGGATTTTTTTGATGCTGAGAAAGGTAATGAACAGAAGGCTACGTGAAAGGAGAAACACAGATTGTTTCTTCAAGATGAATTGAAACCAAGAATGACCCCCCAAAAATCAATGAGACTGTATTCTGACTATTCCCTGGGTGTGGGTAATAGGCTGGGTGTTGGCTAGAAAGAAATGTTCTGGAATCCATTTTTTTAAATTTCCAAGGTGATCCAATAATATAGCTGATGTGGTTATGGTATGCTGAGGGGTTTTGTTTGGTTTTTAAATATTAGACTGGTATTCAGGAGCCTCAGTCTCATTCCCAGCCCCGGTCCTTATTAACTGCGTAACCCTGCGCAGGACGTCTCACTTCTCTGAGCTCAGTCAAGTCTCCTATAAAAGCAGTCAGCCTTGATTTCAACCCTTGATGTTCCTGTAGCTTATTACAGTTCTCAGACCACATCCACATTCATCGTCTCTTTTTGGTTCTACTCTTCATGGCAACTCTAGTTAGGAAAGTAGGCAGACTAGGGATTATGACTCTTCTGTTACTTTTAAGGACCCTTTGCCAGCAAAGATTAGGCATGGCCGACCTGGGAGTCAAGTGCAGGTCTCCTGCCTTGGATTCCAGGGCCACCCCCACTGCCCTGTCCTCTCCATGCTGGGCCCTCTGTAGCAGCCTATCCCCCTGCCCAGTCACCACTGGACCAGGTAGTGGCCGGGGGCCAGGAGAGGGTGGCCTCAGATAATTGCCCTTGAGGAACTGAAGGAAACAGACTTTTAACTCTGTGCAGGCCTGAACATTAAGGACAGCATCTGGGTCCTAAATCTCAGCTTCTGAGGACAGAATCATAATTATTATTATTTTTAATTAAAGTATAGTTGATTTACAATGTGTTAATTTCTGCTGTAGAGCAAGGTGATTCAGTGACACACACACATACATCTATATTCTTTTTTATATTTTTTCCATTATGGTTTATCACAGGATACTGAATGTAGTTCCCTGTGCTATACAGTAGGACCTTGTTGTTTATTCATCCTATATATACTAGTTTGCATCTGCTAATCCCAAATTCCCAGTCCATCCCTCCCTACCCCCCCACCCCCTTGGCAACCACAAGTCCGTTCTTTATGTCTATGAGTCTAAGAATCGTAATTATTAACATAGATTCCATCATCACCCTAGTTCCCAAAGGACCAGTGAGTATATGAAACTGTACTAGGAAGTGCCAAGGGGCAGGGTCACTGCTTAGAGAGGCAGCTGCACACAGCTGTGTGAAGGACTAACCAGAGAGCAACACACTTATCTCAGCAGGCAGAGGTGTAAACATCGTTCAGTTGAGTCCCCAAAAAGGAAGGGCTTCTCCACACCTCAGCTTGAAGCTTTATTTATTTTCTAGTTAATAAAGAAAATGGTGCTGGTAGAGTCCCAAATCCTGTCATGGAGATGGTGGAGGTGGGGAGAGCTTGATGTCACTTTGTCCCTCAGTAGAGTCACAATAAAATGTCAGGGGTCTAACGTTATCATTGGAACGAAGGGCCCCAATATAACTACAAGTAGTAAAGTGTTCTGTTCTCGACCTGAGAGCGGCAGAGGGTTGGGCAGGAGGGTGCAGCAGCGCTGCCTAAGACCCTCTGGCGCAGGCACAGGTGCAGGCGCAGGTGCAGGCGCAGGTGAAGGTGCAGGTGCAGGCGCAGGTGAAGGTGCAGGCGCAGGTACAGGCGCAGGCGCAGGTACAGGCGCAGGTGCAGGTACAGGCGCAGGCGCAGGTACAGGTGCAGGTGCAGGTACAGGTACAGGTGCAGGTGCAGCAGCCGCGGGCCGGCACGGCTGAGCCGTCCGATCACCCTTCCCCGCTGGCCGCGCGTCTCCATCGGGCTTCTCCTTCTTTGCAGTTGACTTGGAGCAGGTTCTGGAGCTGGATTCCCTGGAGTACCTGGAAGCGCTGGAGTGCGTGACGGAGCGCCTGGAGAGCCGCGTCAACTTCTGCAAGGCGCACCTCATGATGATCACCTGCTTCGACATCACCTCCTGGCGCCGCTGACGGGAGCCGCCACCCGGCCGGCCCTCGCTCCCGATCCGCAGGCAGCCGCGCTCGGCGGGCCCTCGGTGCTGGCCGCGCTCAGTGACCACGGAAGGAGGACGAAGGTCGGTGGCAAGTCTGGAGTGAGCGTGGAGCGGAAGGCGATTTTTCTTTTGTTTTCTGTAGGAAAGGTGCAAACACCAAACACGCAGGAGAGGAGAAAATGATGGGAAACCCAAGGGACGTGGAAGCCCCCGTGAGACTGAAAAAGCACTTTGAGGAACTTTAAAGAACTTGTTTGTACATAAGAACTGCTGGCAAAAGAGACCTCACTCTTCTCCTGGTTTGTGAGAAAAAGCGAGGGTGGACGTGGGATTGCTGTGGAAAGCTAAAACAAAACAAGTTACTCCGAATGACTGATGAAGTGCCTTGCAAATCTTTGTTATTATCCAAACATTTATGTTCATACTTTCTTGTGTACAGATGGTGCTAGTCAAGATGAAAACAACAAAACGAACAAAAAAGAAAATCAAACACATTTTTGCAATGTATTTACAGCTCGTTTTCTCTTGGTGTTTTATCCTATTTCTGACTTGCTGTTTCTAAGTAAGTTGTGTTTGTAGAGCTATTTCCTAATCGGTATTGCATATGAATAAATGTTAACTGTCTGCTATGGTTCTGCTGGAAAGGCCACTCAAACAGAAGATAGAGACTTCCGGGCACAAGCCAGTGTGTTTCCAAAGAAGGTTGGAACAGCGGGTGATGCTCAATGCCAGCTCCTACGAGTGGCAGGGTCAGCGGGCAGACTCGGAGGTCGATCATGGAGCAGGTGCACGTGAGCTTGAGAGAAAAGAGAGGAGAAAGGGGTGCGTCTCTAGGGGGAAAGGAGCCTCTATGACCTGGGCCCTACTTACCCTTTGGGTGGGATGTTTGTTCCAAGTAGTTTCCCCTCCAAATCCTGAACACATATACTAGTTCCTTTACCCACGAATCCAGGGTTTTCATGGCCCTCATAACATTTTTCATATTCATTTTTTTTCCAAAGACTCTGGATGGAAACCTTGAACCAATCCAGCAGAGCCATATTTTTTTGCTCCCTAGTTTTGCAAATTTATTAGAGCAGAGGATTTTCCCCAGTTTGGAGACCTTCTTGGGCTTGTAGATGCTCAGAGACCCCAACAGTATTGGTCCAGAACAAGGATGGATGTGAGGTTGCACAGCTTTTCTGTTGCCCAGGGTGCTGCTTAAACGCAAGAAGTCCCAGTCCTCGTGTGAACCAAAGCCTCCATCCCAAGAAACAACTAGGCTTGGCCACTCAACCTTGACACCTGAAGGCAGAGAAAGTTTTCCTGTCATACATCACACACCTGTAATGAGGCAGGGCACAGAGTTTCATGCATATGGATGTACAGGGCTTGACTTTGGACCTCATTCTCAAATTGAGATGTTCATCCCTTAGGGACTATTATACCCATTTTAGTGATGGAAACCCAGGCACAGAGTGGTCAAGGGATTGTCTAATAACAGCTGTGGAACAGCAGGGCGTTCGCCTACCTTCCAGGTCAGGGCCTGCTCCCAGGCCCCTGCAGCCTGCCCACTGGTAGAGGTGCCCAGGGCTTTCCCTGTTCTTTTTGCCCTCAAATGCAGCGTATCTTCATGAACCTATTTCCAGGCGAGGCAGTCCTGGCTAACCAACTCCTCAGCCCCAGCTGCTCCCCAAGGAAAAGGAACCTTTGCATTTCCTTGACAATGCTCTTCAGGACACGTGTAGCCCAGCATAGCTCAGCTGAACTCAGTAAGTGGGAACCGTAGTCTTGTGAGCTTCACAGTACCAGTCCTTTACTGGTCAGAACAGGGCACAGACGGCCCCATTAGCTTTGTTTGGGAAGTCAGCCCGCTAGACTGGAAGCCAGCTCCGTGAATGACAAGTCTGGCTCTGTGTTTGGTTAGAGCACGCTCCTATGCAGAGGTGCACATAGAAGCTGCACTCCCATCTGACAGCTGCAACGGGCTACAATATGGTGAAAAGTTACTCCAGAGAGGATCATTTCCCCCTCTAGTTTAGCAAGTGTGTCTGTCCCCTTGGAAGGCAGGGCTCCCACACCCTAACCTCATTCTGCAGGGCAGCCCCATGGCTCTGGGCGCACCTCTGGTCTCAGCACTTGTGTTAATGGCCTTGTTCAACAGCAGCATAATGGAAGCTTCTGGACCCCAGAGGATGCCAATCTGTTGAGTTTGTTTGGGTTTTCCATTCGGCACCTCTTTGGTTGCTGGTTTGATACACACCACTTCATGAAAAGCCTTTAATTGAGGGATTGTCACAGGTGAGTATCCTAGTCTTTGCTGGAAACAAACGCACTTGATTAGTAATCAGTGTCCTTAGCTTTTGCCCTGGCCATGTCTTTCCCACAGGTTACCTCACTGTGCTGACTTCCTTAGCAGGCCAACACTGGGGCCTTCGTGCCTTTCCTGGAGTGAGACTAAGTGGAAACATCTACAGAAATTAAAATCTTGATCAGTGGAAACTTTCCTAGGGGAGTGGCCTTCTGCTTGCCTCCTGCCTAAACCTGCTTTATATGTTTGTAGCAACTTTATGAGATAGATAGCCAAAGGGCTGAATGAGACCAGGAGCTCTCTTGCCAAGTCAGATTGGCCTCGCAAGATGCCACACCGTGGAGCTTCTCACAGGATGCTTTTGGCCGTGGTGTAGGAGAACAACTTGGCATGGAGGTTGTCCATTGGCTTTTTTCCTTTTTTTTTCTTTTCCTTTCTTTTCTTTTCTAACGTAAGTAAGCTACAAACATCTTAACACACCAAGTATTTGTAAACCATGTGAAGAAATCATGATTTTTATGCTATAATGTGCTTATTCCTGGTTCTACCTATAAGTTGATTGTACAGCTGGTCAGCTGTTCTGTAGCAGTTCTAATAACTGAAGAACACCTCATTCAATGGCCAGGTGTGAGGTAGGTCCAGGTCTCCTTGTGGTCTTGGTGACAGATAACCTAAGAAGGCAAAGGGAATGTCAAAGAAGCCATTATTCCATTTTATTATCCACAAATGAAAGGACCAGAAAAATATTTATTTGAAATTAACATTTATACGTGGAAGCCTTAATTCTTTGTCTGAAATCTGTTCCCCTCTCCAAATAGTTTAGTGTAAGGTGGAAGCAAAACTCAGAGCCCAAAAGGGGAATAGTGATGTTGTTTCCGGGGAGTGAATCCATATTGCATTTCATGATGGTGTTTCATGTTGCCACAGAGTGAGAGTTTGCTTTATCCTGGGCTTTCAAGCCCCACCTGAGAGCTGCAACTTTTGATCTTCTTGTCCTTGAATTCCCCTCTACATCATGGGGAAGCTGTCACTAACTTTCATCTCTTTCAGATTTGAAATCGAAACATCCTGTCTGTTGTTTTATCTGCAGTTGCTATTCTGAAGGTGGGGAGCTTGAGATGCAAATGCAGAGGTTGGTCCTGTGTTGACTCAGGTGGGGCTCATGCAAGGGACCCCATGCTGGGGAGAGGAGAGAGCTGGGATAAAATACCATGCAGCCCAGAGTGGGGAATTCGGCAGGCAGGAATCTCGCCATTTGTCATAAATTAGTCTTAAGCTTGGAGTCTGTGTTCCTGGAAGGTGGTGGTGACTTCATCATAGCCGCAAAACCCATCCAGGGCAGTGGTTCAAAAAGTCTGACACACACACATATATATCTTGTGCCGGTTCTCGGATTTCTGTTCATGTTGAGCAAGAGCCCTTTTCTGGGCTTCAGATTCTGATGCTGATCATGAATTTTGGTTAATCCATCAGCCTTTTAGGTGTTACTATTCAAAAGCAGCTGTCTGATCTGGGTTTCTTGGGTTAGAGGCAGGGCTTGCAAGAGCCCAAGCATTTGTTAGCACAGTTGCCTGTGTCATTGGCCACTGCTGATCTGTAATCAAGGCTCCCACCATAAATAATGATGTGGTGAACATTTTTAAATCCCTATTCCAAGAAGGGTTTGGGCTGTAACAGAAATTACTAAAGATGAGTTAATTTCAAAATTGAAACCAGAAAAATTCATGAATTTATTCAGTGTTCTTTTCCTGCTGGAAGATTAGCCCCACTCCTTGAGCACATATTTAAAGATTTCCTCACTTTTAAAGGCAGTGTATTTTAAACCCTGAAACCATGCAAGTAAGAAACACGTTGAAAGCCCTGTTCTTGACAAACTGATGCTGAATAAATCATCCATTGGCGCTGGCCCTGGGGCCTGCCTGCCGCCACACAGGCAGTACGGCCCATCTTCCCCCATAGGGCACGCTCTTCAACACTGTCACGCTGAAACTTGACTGCCTCAAGAAAGGCCCGTGCAGCCCACTTTTCTCTATGCCCAGTGAAGCAAAACTGACACTCAGTTTCATTGACAAATGCCAGCAAATGTTCTAAAAAAATTTTTTTTCGGGGGGGAGGCAGTAGTGGATGGACAGGTAATAGAATATAGTGTTCCTTTGGGTTATAATCTCTCTTTCTCCTCCTCCAGCAAAGATCTGTCAACATTTGTGGGTAAAAACTCACAAATTGTGTCCCTTAGCAATCTTCCCGACAAAATACACATCTATTCCAAGCCGCTTGTCATTTCCAGATAACAGCATAATTCCAATCCAGGAGAAGCTCATCTTCTCAGAAAAAGTGTTTGCAAAGTTTTAGAAGCTGCTTATCCATCCCCAAACAATGCCTTCTGCTTTGGGGTGGCCCTGCTCGGAAACCAGAGACGATGTCATAATATCGGACATACTTGAGGCGCTTGAGGTGGCATCAAGCCTTTAGTGCATATAATCAATATTCTCTAGATGCAGTTCCCAGCGTCCATGTGTGTAGGGCGAGTGCTGAAATCCTGGCACTCACACATCTATTTTATGTAGATGTAGAAATTACCTTCTATCCTAAAGAGGCTCACTGTTTCATTCCCCATACTGCTAACCAACACCCCACATTGTCATATTCAGTTTATGAAGAAGTTATAATTTATTTGTAAACTCAGGATGTTGTTTTGTGGCGCCTCGTGTTTTATAATTTATTTATACACCATGGTTGGAAATGCTATCCAAGTGCTATGCATCAAAGTGTAAGTTTGGTGGATCTGCCTATGGCTGTTTTTTCTCCTCACTGTAGCAAGCTCTGTTAACAGAGACACAGGCAGCGGGGAGGAAAGAGAAATAAAACAGGAGAACAGGGATTAGGATCCAATCCTCAAAGTACAGGGCTTAGTTCAAAATCTAATTTGTTTCTGAAGTAAGTAGCTGAAAAGGAAAAGATCATTTCCTTTTGAATTTGATGATAACGGTCTTGGAAGTCAGCCTCCACAGGCCTGAGTGAAAGAGGATCCAGCCTCCTCCTGCTGGTTCAACACTAAATTTCTGAAAAGTGCAGACAGTATTAGGTTCCTACATTTCCCTAAGACGTCCCACCTCCCACCCCTGCTGTTACTGAAGGGGTTTGGAGAAGGAAACTGAAGTTCCTTACCTTGGATATATATAGTACATGTTTTTTCTGGACAAACCAAAGCACTTTAGTGAGTCTTACAACCCATAATACTTAAAGCATCTTGTCCCCTCACTGGATCCCTGAGAGGCCAGGAGGGGCTGGGGTCAGTAGTCTCATTTGAGAGGCAGCTAAACCTAGGAGAAAAAGCCTTGAGCTCAGAGTAAGGAAACCAGGCTCCAGGCCTGCTTTCCTCACTCGCTATGCAACCTTGGGCAAGTCGCTTCACTTTGCTGGGCCTCGGGGTCCCAATGGAAGGTTGGGGGTCATAATAGCTGCCCTTCTGGGAGAGTGTAAAGAGAAAATGGTATAGTTGTTGGTTAGTGCTTTGAAGAAATGAAAGCTCTGTTCAGGAGCTGGGGATAATCATTTTAGATGAAGAAACTGAAGTCAATAGCCAATGATTGGCCCAAGTTCACAGAGTAGTTTTACAGCAGAACTGGGATCTGAGTCCGGCATCTCGGACTCTTCCCATGACGTGCTGTTGCACCAGGTCTGTGTGAATATGTGGACACACACCACACCGATGTACTGACGTGTGTGTGCATGGGGGTGTATACGGATGCATGTGTACAGAAGGTATGTGGCATGGTGGAAGAACATAGGACAGAAAACCTGCGTTCTAACTCCAGTTTTGACAATAGTCCTATGGCCTTGGATATATTACCCAACGTTTCTGGAACACAGTTTTCTAATCTGTAAAATTAGGGCAGTGTGCTAAATGATCTTTGTGGTTCCTTCAGCTCTAGTCATGTATGTATGTGTATATAAATATGCTAATCTGTAGAAATGGGCCAATTTGAAAACTGGAGACAAGACCTGCCCAAGTGCATTCACTGTGTCAGAAACAGCGAATTCATAAACAAGTTCATAAACTCTTCCTTTAAATTCAATGGTGGTATTTAATGTCATTGTTTTAAATTCACTATTTGGATAAAAGATTGGTGCCATTTTAAAAATTAAGTTCATAGCTTACAAGTGTTTGCTGTTAAAAACTTTTAATAAAATTCATTTGTTAAAGTCAGAAATTCAACTATTCTGTACTTGGGTAGGTCCCAACAGCCTATTTGCAAACAGGCTGGTTTTGTGTATGGGCCTTCGCATAGCGATATAAGTTAGCTGTTGGCTTGATCGTGATAAATGTGAGCAGGCTACCTGGAGAACAGTCTGGAAAAGAAAGTTATAGTTCTCAAAACCTGGTGACATGACTTCATTAAGCTGTGTGCCATTTCCAGTGTGAAGACATTGTTTGCTGGCTACGATCTCTGACTTTTTGTGGCATATGAGGTGAAAAATGTTGTCGAAAAAGAATCTGGTGTTTAAAAAGAATCAAACTATGGTGGCATTAAATGTTCACTTTTCTCCTACTCAGAGTCATGAATTCCTCTATCCAGTTCATCCTTCTGAACAGAGGGGGAAACAATTCAAGGCCCGGGCGGATCCCTCTCACTAGAGCAACACCTTGGCTGAGGACTTGCTCCCAGGCCCCAGGGCCTTCCTAGGATGAGACCTGTCTCTTCCCACTGTGGGGCTGGCCTCCAACAAGTTCAGAAGCTCGGGCGGGGGTGGGTGGATGTTGGGCTCAGTCCCAGAGCCCTGGCATTGTCCTGCGTCCCTGAGAGTCACGGGGCTGGTGATCACACATGAAACGTGTCAAGAAGCTAGGTGTTGATGTGGTGATGGCTTTGTTGGACTGGTGACTTTCCCTCAGTCCAGTGCCTCTGGGGCTGGCACAGAATAAAGGCCTTCACGGTCACTGCGGATTGCTTGGGCCTGGACACACAGCCCCTTGTTACAACTGTGCTTGTCTCACCTGTAACTGGATACACTCAGGTAAGAAAGCAGAAACAGGTCAGAAACTGGAAGAAGGCCTAGGGTTCCCCACCCTCAAGGACAGTCTCTTTCCCTCCCCTGAAGATACTCCCTTGGGCAGCATGAGGCACTTCCCGAGACGCTGGTACCTCGTCCGTCCAATCAACGAGTGCTCCACAGTCCGAGAGAGAGTGCAGCAGCCACTCCTAGCAAATCATACTCTTTATTCCTGGCACAGCCCTGCTCTGAATCCGTATCTCCTACTCTGCTGATCTGGCCTGGACACGCACAGCTCCAGCTACCCCTTTCTTTTGTCCCCAAATGCTAGACCAGACCCTCCTGGGCTCCCTTTGGGCCACTGTAGCAGAAGCCGTGAGTTCTTAAGAAGCCAGGAGCCATAGGGTTTTCTAGACATAATGCCTTCAACAGAACAGCTGGTGGAGTGGCCACCTAACTCTGACCATCCCCTGGGAGAGGAGAGACCATAAAGGCAGCACCTAGAACTGCTTCTAACCCCTTGCTCTTCCCCCTCCCTCAGGGGAGGACTACCAAATATATGACCTTATTGCATTTGTCTCCTAAACCATTAAACTCTCCAAATTGTTATTAACATAGCTGTTATGCTTTTCATCCTTTCCATCCTGTCTTCTGGTCTCAGGGAAGACACAAACACTCTGTCTACCACGGCACTGTGGCACACCCCTCCAGACATTGGGGGCTGGAAGGACGTAAAAACCAAAGCAAGGTGACACCACCTTCCAGCAGCAGTAGCAGATTGGGCCATCCCTGCATCTGCGTGGAGAAAATGCCGTCCTGTCTCACTTAGGGCCTGTTGCATTGTCTGACGCTTCTGCACTCTCTTCTAGTTGAAGGCTTTGTTTCCAGAAAACCTTTATAAACATACAGAGCACTTGAGTGTAAACACACTGGCCTGTCAGCAGCCAATGTGCCCCAGCACCCATGGGTATCTCTTGTTCTTCTATATCCCCAGCGTCTAGAACAGAGTCTGGAACATGGTACTCAAACAATACTAGTTGAATGCATGAATGAATGAATGAATGAATGAATGAAAGGATCACCTTTGGAAGAAGAAGAGGAAACAGAAAAAACCTGGGCAGGAGTCTGCAGAAATGTCAGGCTTCTTTAACAAAAGAACCAAAGGTCTGCATTGCAAATGCCCCGTTTGGGATTAAGTCCCTGATTCACAATGGACACCAGGCCCACACCAGGCAAACCCGTGCCCTTGCTTTGCCATACACACAGACTTGACTTCTCTATCACTGAGCAGCCTTGGCCTTCAGGCCTCCTAGAGATGGAAGAGTGGTGTTCAAGCACACGGATGCCTACTCACCATTTACAAAGTCATCACGGAACAAATCTTTAGCGAGCACTTGCTTTGTCTCACACACTGCTGGGGCTGATGAACAAAACAGACACCGGCCTCCGAGAACTCAGTAAGTTGACAACACCAGCTGGCAAACCGAAACCCTAGTACAAAGAGGCAAACACAGCCCTCCTCAAAGTAGGGTGCAAGCTTCTTTTGCCAACCTCCGACCACACCACATGCCCCTTTTCCTCTATTTGGGGCCTTGGGCCAGGCCTCACCTCCAGAAGAGTCTTCTTGGGTCCAAGGTTGGGAGGGCAAGGAGAAGGGAAGGAGGGAGAGAGAATACGAATAGGTCACCCTGCAAGTCACTTTTTTTCTGCGATGGAAATTCACTCCCCATGGAGCCCCCCACCTGTCTGCTGGGCCTGGCCATCCCTAGTGCCACTCAGCTGGGTCCTCCAGCCCTTGCTCATAAGCCTTCTCCCTGCATTTGCCAAGAGTTTGAGAAGAATCCAGGAGGCCGGGGGTTTAGGAGTGAGGGGTAGACTGTCCCCCCAAGCCACCTGACCTCTCCATCAGGGGAAGTGACCTGGAGGCACCCAAGGAAGTTGCTCTGGGTACCTCCTGTGTGCTGGGTAAACAGTGTGTCATCTGTTTATTTTTCATTTGTAATTGTTAAATTGCCCTTGTTCTGCCCGTCCTTTGGGCCCCTTCCCTCCGTAGCGGTCCCAGGTCCAGACGTGTACATTACACCACTTTGCCTGTGCTCAGAAGAAAAACTCAAAATAAAGGCTTTCCACCAGACCACAGAGCTCCACAAACCCCAAGTTCCCTAAAAAGCCAGCAAGAAAAAGGCCTTTTTTTTTTTTAAACTGGGCTTTTGAAAAGCTGGAAGTTGAAAATAAAAATTACCTTTAATCTCACTCCAGAGAACCACTGTCATAATAGACACACACAAACACCTTTACAACTTTTGGATAATCACAGACTTAACCCTTTTTTGGAATCTGCTTTCTTCCCCCTTAATAATTCTACCATACACATGTATTTCCCCAGTCAAAAACATGTGCTCTTACAACTGATTTTAACGGCTGCAGAACATTCCATTAGGTAGATTGACCATCATTTTAGTACTACAGTTCCCTGCTATTTGACCTTAACATTGTTTCCACTTTTTTGCTATGATAAGTTACACTATAATAAACATTTTGAACATATAACTCTTTTTTGCCTCTCTGGCAAGTCCCTTAAGATAAATTCCTAGAAGTGAAATAGCTGTAACAAGAGGAATAAAACATTACAAGTCGTTTTATACACATGGAGAGTGGCCATTTTTAATCATCCACCCAGAACAGTACTTCGAGGCCTCCCCTGATGGCCCCATTTACAGTCATCTCTTCCTCTCTAAACTCCTATTTCATTGATTCACTTATTTGTTCACTCCACAAATATGTATCAAGGAGTTCCAAAGTGGGACGCACTCTTGCTGTAAAATGCACCAAGTTCTTACTATATTCCTTTGCATCTAATGTAGGACAGGTGTATCTGTCCCTAAATATTAAGCTCTGGATGTGTAGCAGAGGCAAAACTTTACCTCGACTCTCTTAGGGTCTACTGCTGGGCCTTAGAATTAAATTGACATAAGACAGATTAACAGGAGAAAAGTAAACACATTTATTTAATATAAGCTTTAAGTGCCACGGGAGCCTTCATAAAAAAATGAAGACCCAAAGAAGTGGCAAAACCTAAATGCTTTTAAGCTCTGCTGAAGAAAGAGAGGCAGCTGTGGAAACGGAACTAAAATATGTCAGGAGGCTAAAGGAAGATGAGTTATTTTAACAAGTCTGTTTGTACAGATTTCTCTCAGCCTTGACTCCCTATCCCTGATGATAAGAACGTTTCTTTTCTCCTGGTATTGGGAGGGCATTTTTCATATGGGAGTTATATCTCCTGTTTTCAGGAAGAAAGGGGGAGATCAGAACATCCTTCTTGCATCTGCTGTTTTTCAAGCACCTTTAGCTCAAAATAATCCTCATGCTGAGCTGGCATGTTTTGGGCGGCAGGTTCTGCAACTCTTCCAAGAGTAGAAGATTTTTCTATGGCCCCAGGTGTCAACCACAGTGCTGGGCACAAAATAAGTATTAGGATACAGAGGGTTTGGGTCATCACTCTCAGAAAGGAACTTTTATATACATTATAAATATACATGTTTTGGGAACACTTCCCTGAGAATTCCGACATATGTCTTCCACTCTTCACTCTTCATGTCTTCAAGAAGTCATGAAGCCTGGGTGCTGGTTTGAGAACTGCGTCCCTCAGTCAACTTTGAGGGAGTCACAGAACATCTCTGGGCTCAGATTCCTTGTCTGTGTAGAAGGGAAGCCTCATCTGTGTGGCCTGGGTCCTTCGGGCTTGTTCTGAGGATGAAAGGAGACACTATGCGGGAGGATGTCAGAATCTGGTAAGTGCTCACCAGATGTAAGGTAGTAGAGTGCTAGGCATTTGTTCTAATAATTGGAACAAAGACCCTTCCGACAGCCTTCACTTCTCCCATTGGCCTCATTCAGCACTTGTCCGTTCGTTTATAAATGTCAGTGGCCTCCATCTGTTCGACGCAGACGGGCTGGCTGTCCCCCACTCCCTAAACTCTGCTCCCAGGTGGGATGATTGATGAAGGCCCAGGTGGTGGGATTCTGTTACACGTGTAACTTTCTTCCCGTGGCCGCGCCTGCTCTCCGTCCTCGGGCACTCGGAGGAGACCCCGGTCGAGCGGGGCAGGCAGCTGGCTCCAAGAGCCGCCAGCCCTTCCCTGAGCGGAGGGCACACGGGACCAAGTAGAGCCCCAGACCCAGGGCCTCGCGCCAAACGGACAGGCCTGGGCTCGCTGGATGCAGATACCCACGTCAGGCCATGATGGTCCAGCTTATGGTTTTCAAGTCGACCACATGTCTTCAATCTCTCTTATTTTACTGAGAGAAATAATTTCAAAATGCCTTAGTTATTAATTCATGAGCCTCCTGGTTTGATTCAGATAATGTGATTTAAAGTGTTTATTACGGGGGCTTCTTTGGTGCGGATCAGAGTCCTTCACGTGCTGACTAGCCCTGCTGGATGGTGCCTCCAGACTTCACTGCAGAAGCGGACTAACTACCCCGGAGGTGTTCACTGAAACTCCCAGGCACCGCTGTTCACACTGAACGCTTTAAAGTACGGGAGCAGCCCGGGAACAGCACAGTGCGCAGGCGCTGCGCCGGGGCGGCCGGGCCACTCTGCGCACGCGCCCGCTCTCCCAAGCGGAAAGGACAGGGCCCGGCGGGGCAGGTTGTGGGGGTAGCTGCCGGGTCTGCGCTCTCGACTCTCCCGCGGTCGCCGCGCCACGGCTGACCCGGATGCGGGCGGTGATGGAGTCTGTCGAATACCAGTGCCCTGAGACCGCACTGTACTCGCACGTGCCTGTCAGAGGAGAGGCAACCCCACCCTCAAGGCCTGTGCGGCCGCCGAAGAATCCGACGGCTTGCAGAAGTGACGGGCACGTAGCGCCCGGGTCCCGGGCTCAGCCTGGCGGAGGGCGGGGCGTCCCAGTCCAGCCCTCGGCTCCGACGCAAGGCGAGGAGGACGGTGGTGTGGGGGCGATGCTCGCCTCGGCGCACGCGCCAGGGATCGGCCGTCCTCCGTGTCCACCAAGGCGCGGAGCTCTTGGGGGCGGGGACCGCGCTGCCGCGAGCCCCGCGCTCTAGCGTCAGCCTCAGCGCACCCCACGTTACCCGGCAACCCACACCCGCCCGGGCGGTCCCGCTGCCCTCGGCCTGAGCAACTTCAGTGCTGGCTAATCAGACGACACCATCCTCGGGTTGCTGATCTTTCTGGAAAGTTTTAACTGTGGAGGAGAAAGGAAAAGTCTTAGCTTTAGAAGCTAGGCCTGCCTTGAGGGAGTGGCAGACAGGTTGAGGGGCCTGGATCTCTAAGAAGTAGAGAGGAGGCTGGAGGTAAGAAAGGTTCCAAGGCTGAGAGGAGACCCCGGTTTTACCTTCTCCACAGTCTCTCTCAGCCCCCGAGCTCCTGCTCCCGGAGTTTCCTTTTTGGGCACCTGAAAAGCTGAACTGACTTTACCCGCCCTCTTGGCCCCCCCTCCCGTCCCCCCCAATTCCCGGGGAATATTTTCATCCATCCCGGTCCTTGTCTGTTTCACTCAGCATGACGTGCTTTTTAATAGGCAGGGGAGGCTGTGCTGTAAAATGGCCGAGTAAGCGCCTTAGACAACGGGCACTGCACCAGCCCGGAGAAGGGAGCGACTTGAGCCCTCAGGCTTCTCACATCTCTCATGAGGCCACTTAGTTTGTCTGTGTCCCACAGCAGCTGAGAGCCTAAGTCACGGCAAAGGATTGGGGACTTTTCCGTTCAGGGGTTCTTGGGACGGAAGTATCTCCTTGTCCCTGATGGCACGTTTCGAGTCACTCAGGCACAGACAGGCCGAGGGGCTTGATCCACGATGCATCTCTCTGCAGCCTCCTGAGCCATCTCAGGCTCCAGGCCAGTGACAGTTCCTCTACCGGCCCCAACTCATGATTTAAGCATGGTTCAGCCCCTCCATACTCCTGCAGGACCCACGGGGTGAATCCGCATCCTTTTTCCGTATGTACACACATCCTACTGGTTTCGTTTCTCTGGAGAACCCTAATACAGGCTGCCTCCCACCGTGACTGTGGAACTCATTTTTCTCTAATAAGAGGTCCCTTTGGGAGAGCTCAATAAGAAAAAAGAAAAACCCTCATTAGGACTGTCCACAGGAGCAGTGACTGCGTGAACCCTAATTACTGCCCTTGAATTAGTCTTTTCTAGTTGCAAAGGAAGAAATCTCTAAGGTCCTTATTAAAACGTAGGAAATTTCTAAAGAATGGTAAATTGAGAATGCTTGAGTCTTTTTTTTTTTCCTGCATCGACAGGAACATAACAGGTCCTGAGGGCTTCTGGACCCCAACCAGTTCAGCCCAGCACGGCTGCACCCAACACGTCCCTTGGAAGGGAAGAAGCGGTAAGTAGTAACTCGTGTATAGAGCACTTTACACTATACTAAGTGGTTTCGTATTTATTAGTGCCTTTGATCTTCAGCACCACCCGCTTTGAGGTAAGTATTAGCTCGCCTCTTTGGACAAGTCAGAAAGTGAGAGGCAAGGTGGGAAAAGCATGTGAAAAGAACAGAAAGGAGGACCTGGTTGTTAGTTCATTCATGCACTCATTGCACAAATATTTATTGGTTACCACAACGTGTCACAGATGCTGGAAGCTGTAGAGACATCAGTGAATGAGGTAGTCATGGTCCAAATCCTTACGGAGCTTAGAGTCCAACACACATTTCTTCCACACCTGCCCCTGGCAAGGTACTGTTGGCGAAGTCCAAGTGTGAGGCAGCCCAGCTTAATGGAAGGCTTTCCAAGTCTGAAAGGTGCCCTCCTGTGAGCTTCCTTATCAGCTCTAGCTCACCTCTGCCACAGTGTTGCTCACTTTCCCTTCCGTGGCAATTGCCTATTGAATCATCTTTCTCCCCCTGTTGGCCTAGAACTCCCCGGGAGCAGGATCATTCTCCAGCCCAGCACAGTATCTGGCCCACAGTTCTTAAGGCATATTTATCCACTGATGACCTATTATAAGCCAAGCACTGTGTCAGTAGCTGAGGCTGCAGAAAAGGAAGAAACCCAGGCCCTTTCCTCTAGAGATTTGGAGTCTAGTGGGGAGAATGAGAAGTAAAGAAGCAATTATGTTGATGTGAAAAGATTTGAGGGGAATGAATAGATGCTCAAGCAGCACAGAGGAGGAAATGCTTGGAAAGATCAGGAAGAATGAGCAGAAAGTTTCCAAGGGCATCGGGGGGAAGGCAAGAGGGCATTCGGCATAGAGTAAGTAGCACGAGCACAGGGACATGAGGGAACAGACTGCCGGGAGCTTGGCTTGGCTGCAGGGTAGGAGGCTTCTGGGCAGCTGGAGGAAGATGAGGCTGGAAGCCCTGTCAAAGGCCACAGGCTGGCAAGCACAGGGGCAAATAGTGGGCAAGGGCACTTGGCACTGGTGGACAGGACTGAATCATTTTTGCCCTTTAACCTCATGGTAGGAAAAAAATGCCCCTCAGACATAAAAATCACAAAATGCTTGTGTTGGAAGCGAACTCAGAAGTTACTCATTTAGTCCAGTTGTCACTGGATGTAGAGGTGATTTACCCAAGGTCACAAAGCTTATGGTAGAGATAGGACACAAGAAGTCTCCTGGTCTTTTTCACAAACATCCTATACCCTCAGGCGATGCCTGCACTTTCATATTCTCAGGAAGAGCCTTCAACAAACAGTCCCTTGTTTTTCTAAGATGCTAACCTCTCTAGCTCCATCAGAATCTTATTCTCATTTATAGAAAACTCTCAGGAACTGTCTAGTGTGTCAACAACTTATCTCAGATAATTAGGAAAAAAACCCTTTTTGTCCTGTACTTGCAACTTTTCTGGAATTTTGAGATTGTTTTTTAAAAATCCCAATAGGAGGAGCTTCAAGATGGCGGAGGAGTAAGACGTGGAGATCACCTTCCTCCCCACAAACACATCAGAAATACATCTACATGTGGAACAACTCCTTCAGAACACCTACTGAACGCTGGCAGAAGACCTCAAACCTCCCAAAAGGCAAGAAACTCCCCACGTACCTGGGTAGGGCAAACGAAAAAAGAAAAAACAGAGACAAAAGAGTAGGGACGGGACCTGCACCAGTGGGAGGGAGCTGTGAAGGAGGAAAGGTTTCCACACACTAGGAAACCCCTTCACTGGCGGAGATAGGGGGTGGTTGGGGGGAAGCTTCGGAGCCACAGAGGAGAGCGCAGCAACAGGGGTGCGGAGGGCAAAGCGGAGAGATTCCCGCACAGAGGATCGGTGCCGAGCAGCACTCACCAGCCCGAGAGGCTTGTCTGCTCACCCGCCGGGGTGGGCGGGGGCTGGGAGCTGAGGCTTGGGCTTCGGAGGTCGGATCGCAGGGGAGAGGACTGGGGTTGGCTGCGTGAACACAGCCTGAAGGGGACTAGTGCGCCATGGCTAGCCGGGAGGGAGTCCGGGGAAAGGTCTGGAGCTGCCGAAGAGACAAGAGACTTTTTCTTGCCTCTTTGTTTCCTGGTGCGCGAGGAGAGGGGATTAAGAGCGCCGCTTAAAGGAGCTCCAGAGACGGGAGTGAGCCGCAGCTAACAGCGCGGACCCCAGAGACGGGCATGAGACGCTAAGGCTGCTGCTGCAGCCACCAAGAAGCCTGTGTGCAAGCACAGGTCACTCTCCACACCTCCCCTCCCGGGAGCCTGTGCAGCCCGCCACTGCCAGGGTCCCGTGATCCAGGGACAACCTCCCTGGGAGAACACACGACGCCTCAGGCTGTTGCAATGTTAGCTGGCCTCTGCTGCCGCAGGCTCGCCCAGCACTTCATACCCCTCCCTCCCCCCGGCCTGAGTGAGCCAGAGCCCCCGCATCAGCTGCTACTTTAATCCCGTCCTGTCTGAGAGAAGAACAGATGCCCTCAGGCGACCTACACGCAGAGGCGGGGCCAAATCCAAAGCTGAAACCCAGGAGCTGTGCGAACAAAGAAAAGAAAGGGAAATCTCTCCCAGCACCCTCAGGAACAGCGGATTAAATCTCCACAATCAACTTGATGTACCTGCATCTGTGGAATACCTGAATAGGCAACGCATCATCCCAAATTGAGGAGGTGGACTTTGGGAGCAACGATATATATATATTTTTCCCTTTTTCTCTTTTTGTGAGTGTGTATGTGTATGCTTCTGTGTGTGATTTTCTCTGTGTAGCTTTGCTTTTACCATTTGTCATAGGGTTCTGTCCTTTTTTTTTTTTAATTTTTTTAAATAATTTTTTTCTTTTTTCTTTTAATAACTTTATTTTATTTTATCTTCTTTCTTTCTTTCCTTCTTTTTTTTTTCTCCCTTTTATTCTGAGCCATGGGGATGACAGGGTCTTGATGCTCCAGCCAGGTGTCAGGGCTGTGCCTCTGAGGTGGGAGAGCCGAGTTCAGGACACTGGTCCACAAGAGACCTCCCAGCTCCACGTAATATCAAACGGCGAAAATCTCCCAGAGATCTCCATCTCAACACCAAGACCCAGCTCCACTCAATGACCAGCAAGCTACAGTGCTGGACAACCTGTGCCAAACAACTAGCAAGACAGTAACACAACCCCCCCATTAGCAGACAGGCTGCCTAAAATCATAATAAGGCCACAGACACCCCAAAACACACCACCAAACGTGGACCTGCCCACCAGAAAGACAAGATCCAGCCTCATCCACTGGAACACAGTCACTAGTCCCCTCCACCAGGAAGCCTACACAACCCACTGAACCAACCTTAGCCACTGGGGACAGACACCAAAAACAACGGGAACTATGAGCCTGCAGCCTGCGAAAAGGAGACCCCAAACACAGTAAGATAAGCAAAATGAGAAGACAGAGAAACACACAGCAGATGAAGGAGCAAGGCAAAAAACCACCAGACCTAACAAATGAAGAGGAAATAGGCAGTCTACCTGAAAAAGAATTCAGAATAATGATAGTAAAGATGATCCAAAATCTTGGAAACAGAATGGAGAAAATACCGGAAACGTTTAACAAGGACCTAGAAGAACTAAAGAGCAAACAAACAGTATGGACAACACAATCAATGAAATTAAAAATTCTCTAGAAGGAATCAATAGCAGAATAACTGAGGCAGAAGAATGGATAAGTGACCTGGAAGATAAAATAGTGGAAATAACTACTGCAGAGCAGAATAAAGAAAAAAGAATGAAAAGAATTGAGGACAGTCTCAAGAGACCTCTGGGACAACACTAAACACAACAACATTCGAATTATAGGGGTCCCAGAAGAAGAAGAAGAAGAGAAAAAGAAAGGGACTGAGAAAATATTTGAAGATACTATGGTTGAAAACTTCCCTAATATGGGAAAGGAAATAGTTAATCAAGCCCAGAAAGTGCAGAGAGTCCCATACAGGATAAATCCAAGGAGAAACACTCCAAGATACCTATTAATCAAACTATCAAAAATTAAATACAAAGAAAAAATATTAAAAGCAGCAAGGGAAACACAACAAATAACATACAAGAGAATCCCCGTAAGGTTAACAGCTGATCTTTCAGCAGAAACTCTGCAAGCCAGAAGGGAGTGGCAGGACATATTTAAAGTGATGAAGGGGAAAAACCTACAACCAAGATTACTCTAACCAGCAAGGATCTCATTCAGATTTGATGGAGAAATTAAAACCCTTACAGACAAGCAAAAGCTAAGAGAATTCAGCACCACCAAACCAGCTTTACAACAAATGCTAAAGGAACTTCTCTAGGCAGAAAACACAAGAGAAGGAAAAGACCTACAATAACAAACCCAAAACAATTAAGAAAATGGTAATAGGAACATACATATAGATAATTACCTTAAATGTAAGTGGATTAAATGCTCCCACCAAAAGAAATAGACTGGCTGAATGGATACAAAAACAAGACCCATATATATGCTGTCTACAAGAGACCCACTTCAGACCTAGGGACACATACAGACTGAAAGGGAGGGGATGGAAAAAGATATTCCATGCAAATGAAAATCAAAAGAAAGCTGGAGTAGCAACTCTCATATCAGACAAAATAGACTTTAAAACAAAGACTATTACAAGAGACAAAGAAGGACACTACATAATGATCAAGGGATCAATCCAAGAAGAAGATATAACAATTGTAAATATTTATGCACCCAACACGGGAACACCTCAATACATAAGGCAAATGCAAACAGCCATAAAAGGGGAAATCGACAGCAACACAATCATAGTAGGGGACTTTAACACCCCACTTTCACCAATGGACAGATCATCCAAAATGAAAACAAATAAGGAAACACAAGCTTTAAATGATACATTAAACAAGATGGACTTAATTGATATTTATAGGACATTCCATCCAAAAACAACACATTCTTCTCAAGTGCTCATGGAACATTCTCTAGGATAGATCATATATTGGGTCACAAATCAAGCCTTGGTAAATTTAAGAAAATTGGAATCGTATAAGTATCTTTTCCAACCATAATGCTATGAGACTAGATATCAATTACAGGAAAAAGCCCTGTAAAAAATACAAACACATGGAGGCTAAACAATACACTACTTAATAACCAAGAGATCACTGAAGAGATCAAAGAAGAAATCAAAAAATACCTAGAAACAAATGACAATGAAAACACGACGACCCAAAACCTGTGGGATTCAGCAAAAGCAGTTCTAAGAGGGAAGTTTATAGCAATACAATCCTACCTTAAGAAACAAGAAACATCTCAAATGAACAACCTAACGTTACACCTAAAGCATTTAGAGAAAGAAGAACAAAAAAAACCCCAAAGTTAGCAGAAGGAAAGAAATCATAAAGATCAGATCAGAAATAAATGAAAAAGAAATGAAGGAAACAATAGCAAAGATCAATAAAACTAAAAGCTGGTTCTTTGAGAAGATAAACAAAATTGATAAACCATTCCCCAGACTCATCAAGAAAAAAAGGGAGAAGACTCAAATCAATAGAATTAGAAATGAAAAAGGGGAAGTAACAACTGACACTGCAGAAATACAAAGGATCATGAGAGATTACTACAAGCAACTATATGCCAATAAAATGGACAACCTGGAAGAAATGGACAAATTCTTAGAAATGCACAACCTTCCGAGACTGAAACAGGAAGAAATAGAAAATCTGAACAGACCAATCACAAGCAATGAAATTGAAACTGGTTAAAAATCTTCCAGCAAACAAAAGCCCAGGACCAGATGGTTTCACAGGTGAATTCTATCAAACATTTAGAGAAGAGCTAACACCTATCCTTCTCAAATTCTTCCAAAATATAGCAGAGGGAGGAACACTCCCAAACTCATTCTACGAGGCCACCATCACCCTGATACCAAAACCAGAGAAAGATGTCACAAAGAAAGAAAACTACAGGCCAGTATCACTGATGAACATAGATGCAAAAATCCTTAACAAAATACTAGCAAACAGAATACAACAGCACATTAAAAGGATCATACACCATGATCAAGTGGGGTGTATCCCAGGAATGCAGGGATTCTTCAGTATACACAAATCAATCAATGTGATACACCATATTAACAAAATGAAGGAGAAAAACCATATGATCATCTCAATAGATGCAGAGAAAGCTTTCGACAAAATTCAACACCCATTTATGATAAAAACCCTCCAGAAAGTAGGCATAGAGGGAACTTTCCTCAACATAATAAAGGCCATATATGACAAACCGACAGCCAACATCGTCCTCGATGGTGAAAAACTGAAACCATTTGCACTAAGATCAGGAACAAGACAAGGTTGCCCACTCTCACCACTATTATTCAACATAGTTTGGAGGTTTTAGCCACAGCAGTCAGAGAAGAAAAAGAAATAAAAGGAATCCAAATAGGAAAAGAAGAAGTAAAGCTGTCACTGTTTGCAGATGACATGATACTATACATAGAGAATCCTAAAGATGCTACCAGAAAACTACTAGAGCTAGTCAATGAATTTGGTAAAGTAGCAGGATACAAAATTAATGGACAGAAATCTCTTGCATTCCTATACACTAATGATGAAAAATCTGAAAGTGAAATTAAGAAAACACTCCCATTTACTACTGCAACAAGAAGAATAAAATATCTAGGAATAAACCTACCTAAGGAGACAAAAGACCTGTATGCAGAAAATTATAAGACACTGATGAAAGAAATTAAAAATGATGCAAACAGATGGAGAGATATACCATGTTCTTGGATTGGAAGAGTCAACATTGTGAAATTGACTATACTACCCAAAGCAATCTACAGATTCATTGCAGTCCCTATCAAACTACCACTGGCATTTTTCACAGAACTAGATCAAAAAATTTCATAATTTGTATGGAAACACAAAGGACCCCGAATAGCCAAAGCAATCTTGAGAACGAAAAATGGAGCTGGAGGAATCAGGCTCCCTGACTTCAGACTATACTACAAAGCTCCAGTAATCAAGACAGTATGGTACTGGCACAAAAACAGAAATATAGATCAATGGAACAGGATAGAAAGCCCAGAGATAAACCCACGCACATATGGTCACCTTATCTTTGATAAAGGAGGCAAGAATACACAGTGGAGAAAAGACAGCCTCTTCAATACGTGGTGCTGGGAAAACTGGACAGCTATATGTAAAAGAATGAAATTAGAACACTCCCTAACACCATACACAAAAATAAACTCAAAATGGATTAAAGACCTAAATGTAAGGCCAGACACTACCAAACTCTTAGAGGAAAACATAGGCCGAACACTCTATGACATGAATCACAGCAAGATCCTTTTTGACCCACCGCCTAGAGAAATGGAAATAAAACCACAAATAAACAAATGGGACCTAATGAAACTTAAAAGCTTTTGCACAGCAAAGGAAACCATAAACAAGACCAAAAGACAACCCTCAGAATGGGAGAAAATATTTGCAAATGAAGCAACTGACGAAGGATTAATCTGAAAAAATTACAAGCAGCTTATTCAGCTCAATATCAAAAATCAAACAACCCAATCCAAAAATGGGCAAAAGACCTAAATAGACATTTCTCCAATGAAGATATGCAGATTGCCAACAAACACATGAAAGAATGCTCAACATGATTAATCATTAGAGAAATGCAAATCAAAACTACAATGAGATATCATCTCACACCGGTCAGAATGGCCATCATCAAAAAATCTACAAACAATAAATGCTAGAGAGGGTGTGGAGAAAAGGGAACCCTCTTACACATTTGGCGGGAATGTAAATTGATACAGCCACTATGGAGAACAGTATGGAGGTTCCTTAAAAAGCTAAAAATAGGACTACCATACGACCCAGCAATCCCACTATTGGGCATATAGTCTGAGAAAACCATAATTCAGAAAGAGTCGTGTACCAAAATGTTCATTGCAGCTCTATTTGCAATAGCCAGGACATGGAAGCAACCTAAGTGTCCATCAACAGATGAATGGATAAGGAAGATGTGGCACATATATGCAATGGAATATTACTCAGCCATAAAAAGAAACGAAATTGAGTTATTTGTAGTGAGGTGGATGGACCTAGAGTCTGTCATACAGAGTGAAGTAAGTCAGACAGAGAAAAACAAATACCGTATGCTAACACATATATATGGAATGTAAAAAAAAGAAAAGGTCCTGAAGAACCTAGGGGCAAGACAGGAATAAAGACACAGACCTACTAGAGAATAGACTTGAGGATATGGGGAGGGGGAATGGTAAGCTGGGACAAAGTGAGAGAGTGGCATGGACATATATACACTACCAAACGTAAAATAGATAGGTAGTGAGAAGCAGCCACATAGCACAGGGAGATCAGCTCGGTGCGTTGTGACCACCTAGAGGGGTGGCATAGGGAGGGTGGGAGGGAGGGAGATGCAAGAGTGAAGAGATATGGAGACATATGTATATATATAACTGATTCACTTTGTTGTAAAGCAGAAACTAACACACCATTGTAAAACAATTATACTCCAATAAAGATGTTAAAAAAAAATCCCAATAGTAATAATGGTTAATATATTAGTTTACTAGGGCTGCAATAATAAAATACCACAGGCTTAAACAACAGAAATGTATCTTCTTACTGTTCTGGAGACTGAAGTCCAAGATCAAAGTGCTGTCAGGGTTGGTTTCCTCCAAGGGCCTCTCCCCTTGGCTTGTAGATGCCCATCCTCTTGCTGTCTCTTCACATCATCTTTTCTCTGCACACATCCCTCTGGTATTTCTTTGTATGTCCAAATTTCCTCTTCTTTTAAGGACACCAGTCAGATTGGATTAAGGCCCATCCTAATAGCCTCATTTTAAGTCAGCCACCTCTGTAAAGGCCTGGTGTCCAAATACAGTCATATTCTGAGGTACTGGGGGTTAGGATTTCAACATATGAATTTGAGGGGGAGACAGAATTCAGCCCATAATAGTTAACTTCTTCACTGTCCTGACTCCTCTCTCTTAGAGTCAAATACCCTCTATTTTCTGGGGATTAGCAATGAAGAGTCTCTAGAAGGCTCATTCCATGTCTTCAGCACCCAGGAGATGGGTACTTAGTGACTGAAAATCACATATTATTGTTTTGCCTGCTCTGTGTCTTCACTACTGGACAGTGAGCTCTGATGGGCTCTGCAGTGTCTGTTTCCCAGTAGCCAGCACAGGGCCTTGCACAAAATAGATATATTTTCACTGGGTAAGTGGGTTCAGTAGTCACATAGCAGTTAATCTGAAGTTTTTTAAGAAAACCAGAACAGCAAAGAACTAGATAATATTTAACCTTGTGTAGTAGTTAGAAATGCATACTCTATACATAGGAAGTACAAACCCATAGAGTGAACTCCCAGAGCATGGTTTTCACATGTGCTTGAAATGTGATGAGTCCGTGTTCCCCAAAAACTCATGAAAATCCAGTAATAGCCCAATATTTAATGTATGAAAAAGCTACCTAAATCATAGGGGAATGTTGCACAATCAGTAGGGGCACAATCAATTTTCATATCTAATTCTTGTTTTTGTTTCACATTTGTGATTGTAAATGCATATGTAGCCATATGAACATCAACATCAATATGTGATTTCTATAGGAGATTCTCAAAAGGTAGGAAGCCTGTCTGTCTTACTAGCATTTTGCAAAACTCAGCACATTGCTATGTGCAGGGGCATTCAAATCATGAAATATCTCAGAAATTAGTCTATGGGTGATGCTTGTTACTTTTACAGGTTTTGCTTAGACTTTCTCACACTCTGTTATTCTAGAGGCACTGGTTTATTAAATGTGAGGAGAAAAATGCCTGCAGTAGAGTGGTTGATGCAGCAGAGAGAGAGAGAAGAGAAGAGAAGAAAAGAAAAAGAAGGGTGAGTAATTCCAATTCACTCATAGTGGGTCATGCTTCTTAACTCAGCTACAGGGAAATCCCAATTCATGCAAAAATCATTCTGTCTTTATTATTCCATCATCTAGGGGTGTCTATGGTGATTTGAGTCCTCCTTTTCTGAAAACAGAAGATCAGCACACGTGTCTTAACAATACATTCCTCTTGTTCCTACTGAAATTTATATTAGTGACCACATTTGATTGCAGTATAACCTGGCTCAGGCCCCCTGCTGGGATCTTACAGACCATTGTTAATGCGGACTCCTTCAGGGGCTGTGATTTGGGACTCAATTTGCTGTAAGATTGTCCTGAGTGTCACCTTAGTAATTGAAGATCATATGACCCGTGAAACACATTGAACTGAAAGATGGCACCTCTTGGAAATTAATGTCAAATTGTCTCCAATAGTAAAAAGGCCCTAGCCATTGTATATGAAGTGAATGTTGCTGTATCTGAGATGGTAAGGGGTGAAGAGAAGGGTGCTCCACCCACATGCCTTAAGCGGGGCCTACAGGGTCTCAGAGAAGAGCCTTCCCCAATAAATATCTCAAGGCTCAGCACACAGATTGGGCAGCCCAGCAAACCGTCTGGTTGATTTTGATGGCCCTTACCTTCTTTTTAACCAAAAATACACATGTGGTTTAGCAAAGGATTTTTATTCTGATTGTACGTATAAAGGCTGTTTAAATGTCAAATCTGGCCAAACAAAAGGCAGTTTGGCTAATCACTAGGGAAATGCAAATCAAAAGCACAATGAGATACCACTTCTCACCCATTAGAATGGTTAGTATTAGGAAGGAAGGGAGGAAAGGAAGGAAGGAAGGAAGGAAATAACAAGTGTTAGTTAGCAAGAATATGAAGAAGTTGGAACCCTTGTGCATTGCAGAGAGGAATGTAAAATGGTGCAGCTACTGTGAAAAACAGTACAGCAGTTCCTCAAAAAATTAAACATAGGATTATCATATGTAATTCCCCTTCTGGGTATGTACACAAAAGAATTGAAAGGAAGTACTTGAAAAGAAATCTGTATGCCAACGTTCGTAGCAGCATTATTCACAATAGCCAAAAGGTTGAAACAACCCAAATGGCCATTGACTGAAAAACCAAATGTGATATATATGCAACACACACACACACACACACACACACACGCACACTGGCATGTTTGTTAGCCTTAAAAAGGAACTAAATTCTGATACATGCTACAAGACGGATGAACCTTGAAGATGTGCTAAGTGAAATAAACCAGAAACAAAAGGACAGATATTGTATGATTCTATTTATACCTAGAATGGTCAAATTCATGGAGACAGAAAGTAAAATGGTGTTTTCAGGAGGCTGCAGGGAGAGAGGAATGAAGGGTTATTGTTTAATGGGTATAGAATTTCAGTTTTGCAGGTGGAAAGAGTTCTGGAGATTGGTTGCACAACAATTGGAATGTACTCAATGTCATGGAACTTTACATTTAAAAATAGTTAAAATGGTGAATTGCTTGTTATATATATTTTACTATAATTTCTTTTTTAAAGTGGTAATTTGGTTGTCAAAATATTGGAGTTGTTTATGTGGACAAAAAAATAAACGTGTGAAATCTGCCCTGGAAAAACCTAGGCATTCAGATAGCCCCCTTGTAACTGTGTTATAGGTAAGATAACTCAAGACCAGGAGACCCTGGGGAGAAGCAGGCAGAACCATAGAGATGGAGAGAAGGGAGGGTGTCTGTCTATGTCCCTGGCATCATGTGCAGTGGTGACTTGCTCATCTTTACCTGATGGCTCTGGCTCCAGAGAAGGCCAGCCCTAGTGCCTTTGTCTATCCCAGAGGCTCTTTTGGAAACTTCAGCCAAATCAGCTCCTTTGCAACCTTATTCTACCGCAGGTACTTTTGTTGTTCCTTCTTTTCATGGTGACTCTGTTGGTTCTGAATTTAGCCAAGCCGAGTGGGATGGCCTGCATAAGGGCCCTTGAATACATTGCCTTCATTCTCACATATGTCTTCCTTTCAACTCTCACCCCAGTACAAGGCACAGGCAGCAACATTCCCCCATGTGTTCTACAGCAGAGATCAGAGCCAAACTTACCCTGACAGTATTAGAACTTATAAGCCATAGCATACAGGCACTCTTAAGTGATTCTACTATAAAAAAATTTCCAATGATTTATCTGATCACTTGGAGGGACCAGATACAGTATGGTAATGATCTTTTTACAAATGCGAGAGTACTTTTAATGAAGCAAAATCCCCTTGAGCGGAGATCGAGTCAATATTTTTTATCCCATTATTCAAGGTATTTTATACTTTGGCTTCAACTCTTCCCACTACACTGATATCAAAAGAGACTGTGAGAAGCTGAAAAGCTGAGCAGCACTTTGGACAGCTTCATGGGAATATGGGACAAAAACTGGGTCTAGGGCTCAACAACAGGGACCTGATAATCCCCTCTACTTTGGGTTGTAACCCCAAAGGGCTATACCCTAGGAGTAAGGGTGAACTGGGGTGGACTGAAATTCAGCACAAATCATCTCAATTCTTGAAAATAGACTAAAGTTATCTAAGATTGCTACTTTGCATAGCCAAGATAACATTTTCCAATGTCTTATTTCTATAACTTTTTATAACGATGTTAACACTCAATTAAAATATAATCAGGCATACAAAGATAAAAACAACTTGAAGGAAAACCAAAAGAAACAACATATACTTCAAACAAACAGTTACATGGAGGCCCAGATAATGGCATGATCAGATACAGACTTTCAAATAAATAAGCTTAATATATTCAAGAAGAAGAAAAACAAAATTAAGAATTTGTACAGAAACTGGCTATTCTAAAACAGAACTTCTGTAACTAAGAAATAAAGTAGCACAAAGTAAGAACTAAGTAGTTAGGTTTAATAGCAGATTAGACTCAGAGAAAGAAAGAACTAATAAACTGGAAAAAAATTAAATGAAAATATTCAGGATGAAGTGACACAGTCAAAAGAACGGAAAATACAAGAGCAGGTAAGAGACAAGGGGGACACAGAAAGAAGGTCTAACATATACGGAATTGGAGTCTCTGAAGAAGCAAGATAATGAGTCAGAAGCAATAGTTGAACAGATATTTGCTGAGACTTTTCCATAACAGACGAAAGACATCAAACCACCACTGGTTTAAGGAGACCTACCAACTCCAATTAGGGTAAATGAAAAGAAATTGCAAACTGGACACGTCACAGTAACACTGCTAAAAAGGAAAAACAAAGAGCTGCATGGAGAAAAAACATTATCAAAGAAGCAACAATAGAACAATATATGACTTCTCAACAGAAACTATGGAAATTGAAGACAATAGAATAAAATCCTCAAGTGCTGAATGAAAGTATCTGCCACTTAGAATTCCAATGAAAATATACTTCAAAATTGAAGGTGAGATGAAGGCATTTTCAGACAAACAAGAACTGAGAGAATTCATTATCAGCAGATCCACCATTAAGAAAATACTAAAGGGAATTTTTTCCAGGAAAGTGACCCCAGATGGAAGTTCAGAAATGCAGAGAGAAATGAGCAAGAAATAGGGTAAACATGTGGAAAATCTAAGTGAACATTGATGCTATAAAACAACAATCTCATGGGATTTAAAGTATTTAAATAATACAAATACACAACAAAGATAGCATGCAAATCAGGAGAAATTAAATGAACATAAATTCTAAGATTATTGCATTGTTTGGGAGGCAAGTAAAAGTACTAGGAAATATTAGACATTGGTAAGTCAAGGACACATTTTGTAATTTTTAAGTAATCACTAAAAAATAGTATGAGGGAGAGGGCAGGCAGCAGAAGCAAGAAGAGTGACAATTCTGCAGCCTGTGGAAAGAAAACCACATTCACAGAAAGATAGACAAAATGAAAAGGCAGAGGACTTTGTACCAGATGAAGGAACAAGATAAAACCCCAGAAAAACAACTAAATGAAGTGGAGATAGGCAACCTTCCAGAAAAAGAATTCAGAATAATGAGAGTGAAGATAATCCAGGACCTCGGAAACAGAATGGAGGCAAAGATCTAGAAGATGCAAGAAATGTTTAACAAACACCTAGGAGAATTAAAGAAAAAACACCTAGAAGAATTAAAGAACAAACACACAGAGATGAACAATACAATAACTGAAATGAAAAATACACTAGAAGGAATCAATAGCAGAGTAACTGAGGCAGAAGAACAGATAAGTGACCTGGAAGACAGAATGGTGGAATTCACTGGTGCAGAACAGAATAAAGAAAAAAGAATGAAAATAAATGAAGACAGCCTAAGAGACCTCTGGGACAACCTTAAACACACCAACATTTGCATTATAGGGGTCCCAAAAGGAGAAGAGAGAGAGAAAGGACCAGAGAAAATGTTTGAAGAGATTATAGGCGAAATCTTTCCTAACATGGGAAAGGAAATAGCCACCCAAGTCCAGGAAACACAGAGTCTCCCAGGCAGGATAACCCCAAGGAGAAACATGGAAGACACATAGATATCAAATTGACAAATATTAAAGACAAAAATTATTGAAAGCAACAAGGGAAAACCAACAAATAACATACAAGGGAACTCCCAAAAGGTTAACAGCTGACTTCTCAGCAGAAACTCTACAAGCCAGAAGGGAGTGGCACGATATACTTAAAGTGATGAAAGGGAAGAACCTACAACCAAGATTACTCTACCCGGCAAGGATCTCATTCAGATTCAACGGAGAAATCAAAAGCTTTACAGACAAGCAAAAGCTAAGAGAATTCAGCACCACCAAACCAGCTCTACAACAAATGCTAAAGGAACTTCTCTAAGTGGGAAACACAAGAGAAGAAAAGGACCTACAAAAACAAACCCAAAACAATTAAGAAAATGGTCATAGGAACATACATATCGATAATTACCTTTAACGTGAATGGATTAAATGCTCCAACTAAAAGACACAGGCTCGCTGAATGGATACAAGGACAAGACCCATACATATGCTGTCTACAAGAGACCCACTTCAGACCTAGGGACACATACAGACTGAAAGTAGGGGATGGAAAAAGATATTCCATACAAATGGAAATCAAAACAAAGCTGGAGTAGCAATACTCATAGCAGATAAAATAGACTTTAAAATAAAGAATGTTACATGAGATGAGGAAGGACACTACATAGTGATCAAGGGAACAATCCAAGAAGAAGATATAACAATTATAAATATATATGCACCCAACATAAGAGCATCTCAATACATAAGGCAACTGCTAACAGCTTTAAAAGAGGAAATCGACAGTAACACAATAATAGTGGGGGACTTTAATGCCTCACTTACACCAATGGACAGATCATCCAGACAGAAAATTAATAAGGAAGCACAAGCGTTAAATGACACAATAGTCCAGATAGATTTAATTAATATTTATACAACATTCCATCCGAAACCAGCAGATGACACTTTCTTCTCAAGTGGGCACGAAACATTCTACAGGATAGATCACATCTTGGGTCACAAATCCGCCTCAGTAAATTTAAGGAAATTGAAATCATATCAAGCATCTTTTCGGACCACAACGCTATGAGATTAGAAATCAATTACAGGGAAGAAAACGTAAAAAACACAAACAAACACATGGAGGCTAAACAATACGTTACTAAATAACCAAGAGATCACTGCAGAAATCAAAGTGGAAATCAAAAAATACTTAGGGACAAATGACAATGAAAACATGATGATCCAAAACCTATGGGATACATCAAAAGCAGTTCTAAGAGGGAAGTTTATAGCCCTACAATCCTACCTCAAGAAACAAGAAAAATCTCAAATAAGCAATCTAACCTTACATCTAAAGGAACTACAGAAAGAAGAACAAACAAACCTCAAAGTTAGTAGAAGGAAGGAGATCATAAAGATCAGAGCAGAAATAAATGAAAAAGAAATGAAGGAAACAAAGGCAAAGATCAATAAAACGAAAAGCTGGTTCTCTGAGAAGATAAACAAAAGTGAGAAACCTTTAGCCAGACTCATCCAGAAAACGAGGGAGAGGACTCAAATCAATAAAATTAGAAATGAAAAAGGACAAGTTACAATGGACACCCCAGAGATACAGAGCATCATGAGAGACTACTACACGCAACTCTATGCCAATAAAATGGACAACCTGGAGGAAATGGACAAATTCTTAGAAAGGGATAACCTTCCAAGACTGAACCAGGAAGAAATAGAAAATATGAACAGACCAATCACAAGTAATGAAATTGAAACTCTGATTAAAAGTCTTCCAACAAACAAAAGTCCAGGACCAGATGGCTTCACAGCTGAATTCTATCAAACATTTAGAGAAGAGCTAGCACCCATTCTTCTCAAACTCATCCAAAAAATTGCAGAAGGAACACTCCCAAACTCATTCTATGAGGCCACCATCACCCTGATACCAAAACCAGACAAAGATACTACAAAAAAAGAAAATTACAAACCAGTATCACTGATGAATATTGATGCAAAAATCCTCAACAAAATAGTAGCAAACAGAATGCAAACAACACATTAAAAGCATCATACACCATGATCAAGTGGGATTTATCCCAGGAATGCAAGGATTCTTCAATATATGCAAATCGATCAATGTGATACACCATATTAACAAATTGAAGAAGAAAAACCATTTGATCATCTCAATAGATGCAGAAAAAGCTTTTGACAAAATTCAACACCCATTTATGATAAAAACTCTGCAGAAAGTGGGCACAGAGGGAACCTACCTCAACATAATAAAGGCCATATACGACAAACCCACAGCAAACATCATTCTCACTGGTGACAAACTGAAAGCATTTCCTCTAAGATCAGGAACAAGATGAGGATGTACACCTTCGCCACTGTTATTCAACATAGTTTTGGAAGTCCTAGCCACAGTAGTCAGAGAAGAAAAAGAAATAAAAGGAATACAAATTGGAAAAGAAGAAGTAAAACTGTCACTGTTTGCAGATGATGACATGATACTATACATAGAGAATCCTAAAGAGGCCACCTGAAAACTACTAGAGCTAATCAATGAATTTGGTAAAGTTGCAGGATACAAAATTAATGCACAGGAATCTCTTGCATTCCTATACACTAACAACGAGAGATCAGAAAGAGAAATTAAGGAAACAATCCCATTCACCATTACAACAAAAATAATAAAACACCTAGGAAACATACCTAAGGAGGTAAAGACCTGTACTCAGAAAACTGTAAGACACTAATGAAAGAAATCAAAGAAAACACAAACAGATGGAGAGATATACCATGTTCTTGGATTGGAAGAATCAATATTGTGCAAATGACTATACTACCCAAAGCAATCTACAGATTCAACGCAATCCCTATCAAATTACCAGTGGCAGTTTTTATAGAACTAGAACAAAAAATCTTAAAATTTGTATGGAGACACAAAAGACCCCGAATAGCCAAAGCAGGCTTGAGGGAAAAAAACGGAGCTGGAGGAATCAGACTCCCTGACTTCAGACTATACTACAAAGCTACAGTAATCAAGACAATATGGTACTGGCACAAAAACAGAAATATAGATCAATGGAACAGGATAGAAAGCCCAGAGAGAAACCCAGACACCTATGGTCAACTAATCAATGACAAAGGAGGCAAGGATATACAATGCAGAAAAGACAGTCTCTTCAATAAGTGGTGCTGAGAAAACTGGACAGCTAGCTACATGTAAAAGAATGAAATTAGAACACTCCCTAACACCATACACAAAAATAAACTCAAAATGGATTAGAGAATTAAATGTAAGACTGGACTCTATAAAACTCTTAGAGGAAAACATAGGAAGAACACTCTTTGACACAAATCACAGCAAGATTGTTTTCTGACCCATCTCCTAGAGTAATGGAAATAAAAACAAAAATAAACAAATGGGACCTAATGAAACTTAAAAGCTTTCGCAAGCAAAGGAAACTACAAACAAGACGAAAAGACAACCCTCAGAATGGGAGAAAATATTTGCAAATGAATCAACGGACAAAGGATTAATCTCCAAACCATATGAACACCTCATTCAGCTTAATATTAAAAAAAAAACAACCCAATCAAAAAATGGGCAGAAGACCTAAATAGACATTTCTCTGAAGAAGACATACAGATGGCCAAGAAACACATGGAAAGCTGCTCAACATCACTAATTATTAGAGAAATGCAAATCAAAACTACAATGAGGTATCTCCTCACACCAGTTAGAATGGGCATCATCAGAAAATCTGATAAATGCTGGAAGTCTAAAGGGGGAAACAAACAATAAATGCTGGAGAGGGTGTGAAGAAAAGGGGATCCTCTTGCACTGTTGGTGGGAATGTAAATTGATACAGCCACTATGGAGAACAGTATGGAGGTTCCTTAAAAGACTAAAAATAGGATTACTGTATGACTCAGCAATCCCACTACTCGTCATACACCCAGAGAAAATCATAATTCAAAAAGACACATGCACCCCACAGTTCATTGCTGTACTATTTACAATAGCCAGGTCATGGAAGCAACCTAAATGCCCATCGACAGACGAATGGATAAGAAGATGTGGTCCATACATACAATGGAATATTACTCAGCCATAAAAAGGATTGAAATTGGGTCATTTGTAGAGACGTGGATGGATCTAGAGACTGTCATAAAGAGTGAAGTAAGCCAGAAAGAGAAAAACGAATATCGTATATTAACGCATATATGTGGAACCTAGAAAAATGGTACAGATGAACCAGTTTGCAGGGCAGAAATAGAGACACAGATGTAGAGAACAAACATATGGACACGAAGTGGGGAAAGTGGCGGGGCGGGGGTAATGGTGGTGGGATGAATTGGGGGATTGGGATTGACATATATACACTAATATATATAAAATAGATAACTAATAAGAACCTGCTGTATAAAAAATAAATAATATAAAATTCAAAACAAAATAGTATGAGGGTGTTAACTTCTAGCTAATGGAGGGGATAAAACATATAAAAAATTTAAATGAAGACAAGAAAGGAATATAGATCAATTGATACAAATGAAAGCACATAGTAAAACGATAGATTTAAACCCAAATAAATCAGTAGTTATATTAAGCAAACTAAATGCTCCAATGAAAAAATTTATGAGAAAGAATTTTTAAGAAAAAACAAAACCCATCTATTTTATGTTGTGTATAAGAGATCTGAATGATTAAAAAAAAGTTTGAAATCAAAAGATGGGGAAGAGATAGCTTTAACATTACTGGTTAATTAGAAACTGCTTATCAAAGTGCTTATATACATTTTATTCCCTAATATAGTAGTTTTTGTCATCTATGGCCTGCTCAACACTTGTACTATCAGATTTTTAAAAACCATCCAGTCTGATGAATGCATAGTAATGTTTTATTGTGGGTTAAATTTGGATTTCTCTGATTACTAATGTTGTTGAGTGCAAGATCATATGCTTTTTTCAGGCCCTTGGATTTCCTCTTTTGCCTGTTTAGATTTTCTGCCATTTGAGTTATTTGCCTTTTTTTGTTGGTATATATTAATGAGTTTATTAAACGTGCTAGTCTTTTGTAACTTCATGGCTTGAATTTACATTTTTAAGTGTGTTTTTTCATCAAATCTTCCATAGGAGAATCACATACTGATGACTAATTCAGAGCACAAACCATGGCCATAGGACAGTACCCAACATCCTTTGCTTGTCTCTAAATTGGTGTTTTAACTGAAACTTCATTAGACCATCCACTATTCTGTCAGCTCAGTTACTTCTGGAAGATAAGGGTACATGATAAGAGTGGTATATTTCATGGACTTGAGCATGTTACCATATTTCTTTTGCTGTAAAATGAGTTTCTCAGAAGCACTGTTGTGTAGGATACTGGGAAAGTAAGACATTCTGTGAGTCCATGGACAGTGGTTCTGGCAGAGACATTGTGGAGAAGGAAGGCTAATCATACAAGTACACACACATGTATATTTTACACATATGTATATAAATATATATTTACATAAATATAGATTATAGTATATATATTTGTGTGGAATATATATATTCTATTCCAGTAAGAACCAATAATTTTACCTTCATAATGAAAAATATCCAATATAATTAATCTCAGTTTGTCTCCAGATGACTGGCTGGTCTCTCTAGGAAATGGTGGACTTTTGGGGTCTCTGATATATTTATATATATGATACACTTATACTCATTTATATAAATATAAATGATATATTTATATCATTATAATGATTATATTTATTACATATTATTATATAATGCATAATATATAATTGTTACTATATAATTTTAATGATTATAATGGTATAGTGATTATAATGATTAATAATGATTCTTAAATCTTTTATTTCTTTTTCTTGCCTTATGACACTGGCTAGGAGCTCCTGTACAATGCTGAGAAAATATTTCTTGATAGAATATTTCTTTTTTTTAAATGAAATATATTTGACATATAACATTGTGTAAGTTTAAGGTGTACAAAATATTGATATGATATATTTATATATGAATGCCATTGTAGTGCTAGCACCTCTATCACATCAAATAATAATCATTTCTTTTTTTGTGATGGTAACAATTAAGATTTAGTCTCTTAGCAAGTTTGATGATTACAATACAATATTTTTGTCTGTATTCACTATACTGTGCATTAGATCTCCAGAACTTATCTACTAATAAAGACGAACTTTCAATGTTCACTGTTAAGTATGATGCTTGTTATATGTTTTTGTAGATATCCTTCACCTTTTAAGACTTTTCCTTCTATTATTAAGTTGCTGAGATCTTAGTTAATCATGAAAAGATGTTGAGTTTTATCAAATGCTTTTTCTGCACATCCTAAGATGTTCACATGATAACATCTCTCTAATGTGTTAATGTAGTGGATTTACTGGATGTGTTATCCCTTTTATTTGTGCTAACTTTGGCTTAGCAGTATATTAAGTATTGCTAACTTTGATTTGCTAATATTTGTTTAGGATTCTTACACCTATATTCTTGAGTGAAATTGGTTTGTGCTTTTTCCCTTCTATACTGTCAGATTTTGGTACTAAGGCAAAAACGTGTAAATTAGTTGGGAAGTATTCCTTACTATTCTCTTCCTTGGAACAAAATTGTGAACGGTTGCATTTTTTTCTTCCTTAAATGTTTTGGTGGAATGCACTAGTGAAACCAACTCAGCTTTTCATTATCTTTTTAGGAAGAGTATGAAAGAGTATAAAGTGTTCATTGTTATTCATTAGTGGATATATAATTTTTCAGATTTTTAATCATTTTTTTGAGTCAGCTTTGGTAAGTTGTATTCTTCTAGGAATTTGTTCATTTTCATATCTTTTCAAGAATTTTGGTATAAAGTTGTTAAAAATTCTCTTATTTAATGCTGAGGCATCTGGATTGCTGTTCCCTTTTCATTTCGAATACTGCATATTTGTAGCTCCTCTTTTTTCTTCATTAATTTTGCCAGAGGTTTGTCAGTTTATTAGTCTTTTCAAAAAATAGACTTTTTATTGTTATTGATCCACTCTATTTTGTGCTTACTTTGTGTTTTCTCAAACTCTGCTCTGCTCTTTATCATTTCCTTCCTTCTACTTTTGTCCAGTATATTTTCTGAGCTTTTTCTAAGCTCTTGAGATAGGTTCTTAGCTCATTTATTTTTGGCCTAATTTTCTCTTTGAACAATACAAGGACCTTAGAACATTTCTAATGTATATATTTATGACTATTAATATCTGATTAACTATGACTGATCATACAAGTTTTTGTTTGTTATCATTCAGTTAGAATATGTTTGTATTTCGATTGTAATTTTTTCTTTGATCTTTGAGTTAATATATCATTATCATTGTTGATATGTCTATTTCCATTAATAATTCTGTTCATTTCTACTTTATATATACTAATGCTATATTATTATGTGTCTACAAATTTTAGAATTGTTGTATCTTCCTGGTAGATAGAATATTTTACCTTGATTAATGCCTCTATGTTTAATAATACCTTTTGCCTTAAAGTCTATTATATTTATTAATTATTAATAGCCACACCAGATTTCTCTTGGTTAGTATGTGCATAACATACCTTTTTCTTTTACCTTAAAATTCTGTACCCCTATGTTTAGATGTCTCTCTTTAAGAGCATATAGTTGGACTTTTGAAATCCAATCTGATATTATTTTAGTGGAAACATTTACTGTGTATTTACTCTGTTTACTAAATTACATTTAGTGTAAATACTGATATATTTAGATTTAAATCTAATATCTTATTTTGTGCTTAAAATTTCCCTCTTATTTTAAAATGTCTGCCTCCCTGCTTCCCCCTCCCCTACTCTTTTGATAAGAGATGTCTGAGTATTTTTAAAAATAATTCCCTTTTCTCTTCTAAGAGTTTGTAAGTTATACACTCTGACTCTGTCCTGTTGGTGGCTACCCTAGAAATTAAAACATGCATAATTAATTTATCAAGGTATAAAGTTAATCAAACTCTTTACCCTTGTATGGTTTGGACCATACAAGGACCTTAGAACATTTCAACATTATTTACTCCCTCCTTGTATACTTTTATTGTTATCTAGTGTTTATGTCTCATTTTTTAACCCTAGTAGACATTATTATTACTCTTTTGTAAAGATAAACTTCATTTGTATTTGTCCAAATAGTAGCCATTTTCCTTCTTTTCCATTTCTTTTTGCAACTCTGACCTTCCATCTGTGATTACTTTCCTTCCGCATCATGCACACCTTTTAGGATTTTTTTTCCAGTAAGGGACTTTTAATAAGCTCTCTTGGATTTTGGTTTTAAATGTCTTCATTTCACCTTACTATTGAAAGATACCTTTGCAGGGTTTAATATTCTAGGGTGACCATTATTTTCTTTCATCAATTTCATTGATCAATTTCATCAATGGAAAACAGCATTCCATTCTTTCTGACTTCTAGTGGTGCTGATGAGAAATCACCTGTGACTCTAACTGGCATTCTTTTGAAGGTAATCTGCCTTTTTACTTTGGTTGCTTTTAAGATTTTCTCTTTTTTCACTTTTCTTAAATTCACAGTGATGTACCTGTTGTGAATTTCTTGTTATTTATCATGCTTGAAATTCATTGGATCTTTTAATCTGTGGATTAATGCTTTTATCAGTTTTGAAAAATTTTCAACCATTATGTGCTGCGTATTCTTACTCCTCTATCCTTATGGGCCTTATTAGATCAAGTGTATGGTAGACCTGATTACTATTTCCTCCTCACCTTTTCACTTATTTACTATATTTTCCATGTTTTTCTCTCACTGTGCTGCATTATGAATAATTTCTTCAGACCCATCTGCCAGTCCACGAATTTTTTCTTCTACTCCGACCAAATGGCTACCAAGGGTATCCACTGCAGTTTTCATTTCAGTTATTGTATTTTTTATCTCTAGACTCTGTATGATTCTTTTTCAAATATACTGTTTCACTTCTTATTATTCCTTATTCTCTGTAGTTTAAAAATCTATCACTTATTAATTTAAATAGTGAATGTAATTGTTTTAAAGTACGTCTATGATATTTCTGTATTTGGGATGTGAGCGTGTTGCTGCCGTTTGTTGTTTTCCTGGTACATACCCGTGTCACCTTTGTTCTTCAGTTCCTGATTACCATTGACTGGTCAGTCACTGACCTTGAAAAATGACTTGAGGGCTTTCCCAGAGGCCAAGGATGAATGTACCCTTCTCCAGTGAGGTTTTTCATTTGCTTCTGCCAGAGACTAGGGGACATTATCAGCTGAGAATCATCCCAAGTCAGTTCACAACCTGAGGCTCCTTGGTCAGCCCAGACTTTGCCTGCTTGGATAGTAAATTCACATAAGGACTAGGCTTTAGGCACTAGAGTTACAGAGTCTTCTTTTTGCCTCCCCTTTCCTTTCATTTTTAATTTATTATTCTTTTCAACATGAAGACATTCCTGAGCCTATCTCCCCTTACAATAAGTATTTAGCCTTTTGGGGTCCCAGTTCAATATAAACAGAATCTCTCTTAAGTCTTACCACTTTAGGGATTTCATGAGACTTAACTTTTGTCCCCTTTTCCCCATACAGCCTCTGAAATCCAAGTATGCGGCACTGACAAATGCCTTTCATGGGCAAGCAGCTTTGGTTCTGATATCTAATAGTTCACTAACCTCTCTGTTACAGGCTTTCATCCAAAAATTAGCCTCGAGGTTCCTCAGTGTTTCTCACTCTCTTCAGTGTTTTAAACGTTATTCTTGTGTTTTCCCCCTGGCATTTTTCACTGTTCTTGATGAGAGAGTTGTGACACAAAACTCAGCATTCCATAATCAGAAGGCATAAAGTGTCCAATCAGTTTTTATGGAATCTTATTCTAAATTATGAATGGATAGCCAGTGGTCACCAGATATTTGAGAAAAAAATATTATATGAATGATTGATAGAGACTAAAACAAACAAAAAGAAAAGGTAATTTGGTAGAAACAAATTATGCAGAGAAAAATAAATTAACCTCTCCCCACTATCATTATCTCTTTGTCCTTAGAGAGATAAGATACTGAATCCGTAAAACAAGAACAAGATGCTATTTTAAAAGAACACTGGAGAATAAAACAAGAGCTCTTGAAAGTTAAAAAAATAATGCTAGCAGAAGTGAAAAAATTCCTATAAAAATTTGAGACTTAAAGTGTAGAGAATCTTTCATAAAGTAAGACAAAAATAGAAAATAGGAAAGAGAGAGAGACAAGATAAGAAAATTAGAGTATTAAAATCATTCAGTAGCTTCCTAAGAAAGTTTTCATTGGAAATACAATTTGGGAGACTTACAGTCCTTATTCTACATTTACTTTTTTAAAAAATTAATTTATTTAATTTATTTATTTTTGGCTGCGTTGGGTCTTTGTTGCTGCACCTGGGCTTTCTCTAGTTGTGGCGAGCGGGGGCTACTCTTCGTTGCGGTGCATGGGCTTCTCATTGTGGTGGCTTCTCTTATTGCAGAGCAGGGCTCTAGGCACGCGAGCTTCAGTAGTCGTGGCACGTGGGCTCAGTAGTCATGGCTTGCAGGTTCTAGAGCGCAGGCTCAGTAGTTGTGGCGCATGGGCTTAGTTGCTCTGCAGCATGTGGGATCTTCCCGGACCGGGGCTCGAACCCATGTCCCCTGCATTGGCAGGTGGATTCTTAACCACTGTGCCACCAGGGAAGCCCTGCATTTACTTTTAATATACTAGGTAGGTTGGCATTTATCTTTCAAATTGGGGGTTGTAAATAATATTCTCTCACAGTTACAGTTAATAATGCATTTGCAGATTTTTGCTTCCTATTCCTGTGACTTTTGGATCTGCTGGCTTAAATGTCTTTCTAAGGGAGGAATGATTCCTCAGGGAATGCAAAAGTGGCTCCATTATTATGGGAACTGAGACTGCCATGTAGTCTTTTGGGGCTCTTCATGCCTCTGTGTCAACAGGGGAAGAGCAGATTACTGATCTGGTTGAACTGACTGATCTCAGTATCAAATTGCTGCTATACAATGGGGTGAAGGAGGACCATGTCTGAACCCAGGGGATTCTCTGAAGTGCATCTTAGCAGTTGTATAACTAGTTTAATGAAGATTGATGCAACCCACAAAGGCAAAACCACTAAGGATCCGGACAGTTCAGGAATGAAAATCTGAATCATTTCACCAGGTCAGCACCTTGACAAGGCAAGGTGCTGACTGAAGACAAGAAGATCATAGAATGGGTAGTAGAAGAATGAATTTTAAAATATCAACCAACTCATGAATTTTTAAGTGTCAAGAACCATGTGAGGAAGGTTGGTAGTGCTTACTTTTGTAACTGGAAGCTGGATTGTCATGGAATAGAGTTCTTATGGAATGCTTTTGAAAATCCTAGCCAAAGGAACTCAGTGCAAAAAATTAAAGCAAAGTCAAAAAGCAAATGCCAAGCTGAGAGATTAAATATTATAAAGGGAAAATCTCCCTAATATATAAAGATCAAGAGGAAAAAAACCTTTAAAAATCTGGTAGAAAAATGGACAAAAGACATGTAAGGATAGTTCACAAAAGATAGGCAAAAGGCCTTTAAATATTTGAAGACATCCAACTTCACTAATAAGAAAAATGCAAATTTAAACTACATTGAGATACCATTTCTCACCTATCAGCTTAGAAGAATCCACTCTGTTGGCAAGGCTGAGGGGAAACAGGCATTATTTTTTTTTTAATTAATTATTTATTTATTTATTTGTTTGTTTATTTATTTATTTTTGGCTGTGTTGGGTCTTCGTTTCTGTGCGAGGGCTTTCTCTAGTTGCGGCAAGCAGGGGCCACTCTTCATCGCGGTGCGCGGGCCTCTCACTATCGCGGCCTCTCTTGTTGCGGAGCACAGGCTCCAGACGCGCAGGCTCAGTAATTCTGGCTCACGGGCCTAGTTGCTCTGCGGCATGAGGGATCTTCCCAGACCAGGGCTCGAACCCGTGTCCCCTGCATTGGCAGGCAGATTCTCAACCACTGCGCCACCAGGGAAGCCCCACAGGCATTATTTTATAACCCCTCTCAAGGTAAATTTGACAGTACCTAATAAAATTACATATACATTTACCCTTTGACTCAGCAATTCCACTTTTAGGAAATTATCCTGAAGATACATCTCTAGCAATATGAAAAAACATAGGTACAAGGTTTTTCATTATGGCATTATTTGTAATAGCAAAATATAATCTATGTTAATACATATTATATTGATATTTATATGCCAGCGTAAGTCAGTAATGGGGCAAACCCTAAAGTTGAATAAAAAAAGAAACAAACCTAATTGGATATCAAATTGATTACATAATCACACAGGAAAATTTAATTCAAATAATTTTTAAACAGTATTTTGAAAATACAACCTTTTTTTGCCTAAGAACAAAAAGCACTAGAAAAGAATCTTAAATTTCACTTAGTAGGTTTGCTGTTAGTAATGGTTGTAGGCATAATTTCAGAACTATTTTGTGTGTATGAGAGAAGTACAAATATGGAAGGAGAAAGAGGAAGAATACCCAGGATGCTGGATTTTAATTGGTGGTATCAGTGTGAGCTCACGATTTTAAAAAGGCCTAGAAAGCAGTGACTCCCTAGGAGCAATAAGCAAACACAGTGCCTGGATCAGGGCTTCTAAATACCATTCCTTAGTAAAAGAAACCAGAGCTCCTTAAAGAATGGTTAGTTCTAGGTCTAGAGTGCAAAAGTGTAAGGTGAGCCTGGAATATCTTGCTGCACCCCAAAGCAAAAAAGTGTTTCCCAAATCACAGCAACACAGGACACAGGATCCAGCTTGAAGACGATCCCAGTAGCCAAGGCTGATACAACTTGAACATCAAAAAGAATAATTCTGGTTATAGACTATAACATATCTGAATGCTTTTTTAAAAAGAAAAAGGAAGAGGCTTGGGCTAGACCTTTGAGAATGGATTCAATTTAAATAGATGGAGAAGAAAGGTGGTTTAGTCAGTATGAACAAAAGAAGGCAGTGATAAAGAAGAGGGCATAATTCAGGAGCTCAGGGTGGGGGGGGGGCAGTTGGTCCAGCTAGGTTGTCAGGGCCACACAGGGATCAGTAAGTGTAAGATTTGGTAGTTTAGACCATCAATGCCAATCTGAAGATTAGACTTCGAGTGTGGTGGCAATGGGGAGCCGCTGTAAGTTTTTGAGCAGAGGAGTTATATGAGGAAATGACGGAATAGGTGTTTTGGGGAGATGACTGGCAGCTAGATGGAGGACAGGGGACAGAGGGATGGCAAGCAAGGAGGTCAGCGAGGAAGTCTTTGCAGAGGTGCTGGGGGCCTGCGAAGAGCCTGGAAATGGCTGGGGATAAAAATGGCCGAAATTTAAAAAAGCATTTCAGAGGATGAATAGACAGAACTTATTCCTCTGATAAGGGGCAAGGGAAGAGTCAGTGGCTCTGAGTTTCTGTGCTGAAGGGTAGAAGGATGATGATGGAGCTGAGCTAAATATGAAGAGCAGATAATTGAGTTTTGATATATTTTGAACTGGTTTTGAATATAGTGACTGTGAACCAATAGCATTTTGATGTTTACAAACCTCAAAAAGGTCGAGTGTCCCACTTTGTGTGTGGGGGGTACTGCTGGGCTTTCTCAGTCAGCTTGATCTCTTACAGAGCTCAGGTGAAAGCAGGGCTCTGGTGTCTTCCCAAAGCTGCTGCCAGTGATAGGATTTTGTACTGCTTCACAGACAATGCTCAGAACCATGTCCCTGTGGAACCCCAGTGGGCTACTCTCAGTGAGTATAACATCACCTCCTGGTTGGGCCAGAAAAGAATTTTCAGGGCATAACTCGAGGCAGGGGGCTCCCACGTATGAAATTGCTCTTTCATCCCTGCAGTGAAGCTTGAATGAGGGGACTCTGTGCTTTGTGGCTGTCTGGCTTCATCAGAGGATGGCTGCCCTCTTCACCCACCCGGCGCTCTTGCTTGGCTAGAGGAAGGCTGTCCTGAGCTCTCATAGTGAGCAGGCTTCCCAGGCAGCCTTCCTCCCCTGCACTCTTGGCATTCACATGGCATGGCCATAAATTATGCCCAGCGTGTTCATTTTCAGTTTAAATGTGTTCTCATCCCAGAGGAGCAACTAATGGCGTCAAGTTACTGATGTGAAAAAAGCCTGCCGCTACAGTGACTATGGATTAATGAAATAGCAGGCATGGAGGCTGGGGCAGCAATAAATTGTCAGCCACCGGTGACATGGATTTTAAATTATATTCTCCATCTCCTTTCCCCTTCTCCAAAATTATTTAGCTGTAGAGTTGTTTGGTAAATGTTTACCATTGCTTAAATATTTGCTTTCCATTAGAAGTTGGCGCAGGCTGGGCCCCTTCCTTTAAAGGAGCTTTGCTCAGAAAACTGGAGGTGGGCTGAGAGGGATTTAAAAGCCTATCATGCTTTCTCTAGGAGGCGTGAAGGCAAATCTCTTAATCCAGGATCATCACTGACTGATAACTTTCATTCAGAATATTGGCAAACATGGGGCTCTATTGGTGAACTCTGCTCATTTGGCACGTAAGTTACGACCTCTACCTTCTGTTATGGCCTTTTTCTTTTCCTAATGAGTTTAAAATTAGGAACCAATACAATGCACAGTGTTTCTGAAAGGCAGCAAGTCTATTTTTCATTAGATGACCCCAGGGAATCCATTGATGGGCCGTAGGGAGTTCAAGAATCCCTGATCCTACAAGCAAATGTGAACAAGCAACTTGCTCATATGTATATATGTTTTTCTAGAAAGAAGGTCTGTGGGTTTCATCAAATTCATTAAATGTTCCGTAACACCAAGATAGCTTAAGGGCTGCCATGGGGGACTGCATAAACGTCTACAACGTCTTTCTCTCCCAAGATCTATGCCCTTGTGATAGACTTTGTGGGCCCTCTGACTGAGTCTATCCACCCTTGACTCTGGGCCGGCACTGTGATTGGCTCTGGCCCATGGGACATTAGTAAAGGTGATACAAGCAGATTTGAAAAGTGCTTGCACTTCGGGGCTTGCCTACTTACTGTTCCTGGAACCCTGCTGCAACATCAACAAGGCTGGGCTAGCCCAATGAGCTACATGGCCCCAGTCACCCTTGTTTCCCCAGCTGACCCCCCAGCAACTGCAGACAGTGAGTGTGCCCAGCTGAGACCAGCCAAGCCAAGGTCTATGGATTTCATTAAAACCACTAAACGTTCCATAATGCCAAAAGAGTGCAAGGGCTGCTATGGTGGACTGCATACACGGCCACAACTTCTTCCTCTCCACACATCCATGCTCTTGCAGTGGGACTTTGCAAGGGCAGGGGTATGTGGAGCCTGGGCCAAACCAGAAGCAGTTGTCCAGCCAAACTGCTGACATACAGAATAGTGAACAAAGTAAGTGTTATTTGGGGATAGTTTATTATGCAGTAAAAGCTAAGTGATACAAATACCATATCATCACACAGTGTGCATTTTGAGGATGAGGGGCACACCTTATTCAGTCTTTATGTCTCTTTTTCCTAAAAACACAATAACCATTCAATATGTATTTGTTGAATTGGGTAGAACTGGTCTCTCAAAAAGACTGAGATTCAGCCACTTTCTCAAGGTCACTTAGTAAATCAGGAGAGATCCCAGAGCATCTAACTCCAGGCCTCAGTTTCCTTACTTATAAAATGGGCTTCAAAACACCTACCTCGTTGGGCTGCTGTGGCTATTAGAGATACTGTGTGCTTTAGAGGTGCCTGATACTTGATGGACAGTAGCCCGAGCCAAGCAAGCTGATGAAACGGCTGCAGAACTCATCAGCGTGCGGGAGATCAGGCATGTTTCAGTGATCACAGTGACCGCCAGGTGTTCACGTGGATTCCAGTTTCTAGGCGTCAGCTTTCTCTGCTGCAAAATGAGGTTGCTTCCTTCTGGCTCGACCAGACGTCCATGTGTCATTCTGACATGGCTGCTGCCGCAGTGCGGCCACGTGGCCGGAGGACGTGCCACTCCTTCTGGGGTGGTGGGGGAAGCTCCTGAGTTGCTGCTCTGGATTCTGCCATCACTCCCTGTATCTCATTTTCTCGCTTGTAAAATAAGGTGTGGGTGACAGGAAGCTGAGAATCCTGTCAGCTGCAGGAATCCAAGGGCTTCAGTAATACTACTGGAGTCTTCTCTAAGCCTGAGGGACTAAACTGCTCACAGGGTCACGGAGCCATGAAAGAAGTTATTATTTGCTAGAGGAAAAGAAAAGGTTTCTGTATTTGTCTAAAGCAGAAAGTGGAAAAGCAGGCCGTAGAATTGGGGAATAATAGCAAGAAAAAAGAAAAGAAAGCAAACCTGATTTGAGCTGGGATGTTAGAACCCTGCTTCCTGCAGGATAATGGAGCCCCATGCTATGTAGAGCACAGGGTCGAACCTTAGACATAGAGGTTTATAGAAGAAAATTCCCCTCCAAAAAGCATGACATACACAAAGGGTTATAAAGTGCTCAGAATGAGTTACACAAAGAGCCATGAGACGTATGAAAAACAGTTTTTTTTTTTCATTAAGAAGACCTCCTGTCCTTTTCTAATAAAACCTAACAAACATGACGTCTTTCTAGGATTTAGGGTAAAACTTCTTGTGTTGGAGATGATGTATCTGGAAGTGAATAATGGACACACATATCGTTTACTGCAAGCAGTGAAGACAACATCTGAAAATCCTGCTTCTTGCCAAAATGGACATTAAGTAAGTCTTTGCTTGGAAGCAAATATGAAAACATTGATTTTTATCCAACTATCCCGCCGTATATCTAAGGAGAAAAAGTTACAACTTATTCTGTTACGCTTTTAATAGGATTTTCTATCGTTAATGCTGAGATCTTAAACATTACCAGTGAGTAAGCAAAGAAAACAATTACCAGATGGCATTTTCAAACAAATTTTTTATATTTATTATAATCGTGCTTCTCTACAACTAAAGATTCATGTGGTGTGCAAACCATATGTCTGACTTTATTTACCAAAGTAAATACAGAACAGCATTCCCAATAGGGGAGGTTCACACAACAAACAAAATACAGTGTGTGACCTCAATAAGGCATTCAGTAAAGGTATAAGCTGTCTCTCCCTCTATGGGGGTTCCCTCAGGGTGCTCTGATGTTGGCATCACATTCTTCTAAGAGCAGAATCAAATCTTCAATCAGGCTGTGCTCCCTGCCATGTGTCACTCTCATAATATCAAAAGCCTAAAGGGAAAAGAAGGAAGACGGATTAGAACCCCAGATTAGGCAGGTCCCTGCCTGCTCCTCGTCGTTTCCCGTGACACCAGGAGCCCGAAGAAACCCAGGGTCTACAGTGTGAGCAGCGCGGTGGTTCTCCACACGAGCAGGGAAGCGACAAGGCTGATTTTGTAACGTGGTGCTTGGAAAGCAGACTGACTTACTACTTGAGTCATGCTGGGCCTGGTGTCCAACAACAATCTTCAGGGATTATTAGAGCTTAGGTTTGGTGTAGGTAAAGAGGTTTAAGAAGAGTTACTAAAACGATTAGGTAATATTAAAGATGAGCTACTATGCTGCTATCACCTTAAAATACAATTTTCATTTTTGCATGCTGCATTTAATTCTCATCTATAAGCACTGTGATACGTATAATGTATCCATATAATTTTTGTATTCTTTTCATGTCATATGACATTATAACATTGGCATTTTGACAGTCCCTGCCTTCACTCCCCATGTTCAATCTTCACTAAACCTTGCCAGTTCTACCTCCAAAATATTTCTGAAATCTGGATGGGTTTGTGACCACTTCAGTAATAGCGTGTGATGGAATTAATGCTACTGACTTCCAAAGCTAGGTCAGAAAGGCCATGCAGCCTTTGCCTTGTTCACTAGTACGTCTGCTCCTGGAACCATGAGCTTCCGTGCTGTGAGGAAGCCCAAGCCACATGGGGAAGCCAAGTGGAGATGCTCTGGTTGATAGTCCTAGCTGAGTCCATCTTTAAAGTCATCCTAGCCTAGACACCAGAAATGTGCATAAAGAAGTCTCCAGATGATTTCAGCCATCAGCCAGAAGATAGCCAGATTCCAGTCTTCCCAGCTGACACTGTGGAAAAGAGGCATTATGGAAAAGAGGCAAGCCATTCCTCTTGTGATCTGTTTGAATTCCTGATTCAAATCATCTGTGAGCATAATAAAAGGGTGGTTATTTTACTCTGCTAAGTTTTGGGATGGTTTGTTATCGAGCAATAAATAGCCAGAATATCCTCAAAAATATTTTTGCAATAAATTAGAGATAAACAGTATCATCCTGCACTGCCCAAACTGGGGGCTCCCCAACGGGGTGGGGGCACCAGACCCATTGTCTTCAATATGAATGTGCCTCAAGAGATAGGTAAAGAGACTTTGGGGCTGTTAAGCACCCAGAAAAGCACCTGCCTCGCAGTACCATGCTCCCAGCCTTGGCTGCACAGTAGTATCAACTGGGGGCTTTCAAAGGTACCAGCGTCCAAACCCCACACATGGTCAACTGAAGCCTATTCTCTGGGGGTGAGGCCTGGGCTCAGGAGATTCTAATGTGCCCTCAGGGTTGAGAACAACTGATACAGTAAGCTCTCACCAAATAATAACAACTATTTATTATTCAGTGGTGACTTATAGCCAACATAATTACCGTTTTAATGGCTGTGTACAATTCTTTTTTTTTTTTTAACATCTTTATTGGAGTATAATTGCTTTACAACGTTGTGTTTCTGTTTATAACAAAGTGAATCAGTTATACATATACATATGTTCCTATATCTCTTCCTTCTTGTGTCTCCCTCCCTCCCACCCTCCCTATCCCACCCCTCTAGGTGGTCACAAAGCACCGAGCTAATCTCCCTGTGCTATGCGGTTGCTTCCCACTAGCTATTTTACGTTTGGTAGTGTATATATGTCCATGCCACTCTCTCACTTTGTCCCAGCTTACCCTTCACCCTCCCCGTGTCCTCAAGTCCATTCTCTAGTAGGTCTGTGTCTTCATTCCCATCTTGCCACTAGGTTCTTCATGACCTTTTTTTTTTTTTTTCCTTAGATTCCATATATATGTGTTAGCATACTGTATTTGTTTTTCTCTTTCTGACTTACTTCACTCTGTATGACAGACTCTAACTCCATCCACCTCACTACAAAGAACTCAATTTCATTTCTTTTTATGGCTGAGTAATATTCCATTGTATATATGTGCCACATCTTCTTTATCCATTCATCCGATGATGGACACTTAGGTTGCTTCCATGTCCTGGCTATTGTAAATAGAGCTGCAATGAACATTGTGGTACATGACTCTTTTTGAATTATGGTTTGCTCAGGGTATATGCCCAGTAGTGGGATTGCTGGGTCATATGGTAGTTCTATTTTTAGTTTTTTAAGGAACCTCCATAGTGGAGGATAGTGGCTGTATCAACTTACATTCCCACCAACAGTGCAAGAGTGTTCCCTTTTCTCCACACCCTCTCCAGCATTTATTGTTTCTAGATTTTTTGATGATGGCCATTCTGACCGGTGTGAGATGATATCTCATTGTAGTTTTGACTTGCATTTCTCTACTGATTAATGATGTTGAGCATTCTTTCATGTGTTTGTTGGCCATGTGTATATCTTCTTTGGAGAAATGTCTATTTAGGTCTTCTGCCCATTTTTGGATTGGGTTGTTTGTTTTTTTGTTATTGAGCTGCATGAGCTGCTTGTAAATTTTGGAGATTAATCCTTTGTCAGTTGCTTCATTTGCAAATATTTTCTCCCATTCTGAGGGTTGTCGTTTGGTCTTGTTTATGGTTTCCTTTGCTGTGCAAAAGCTGATCTGCATGTTTTCAAACGTATTATAGCTCCAGCTTCCTTCCTCGCTGCCTTTCTTCCAGTCATACATTTCACTTTCTCTTCCCTTCCAGCTTTAAGAATAAGGCCTACTCCTCAAGAGACAAAGTTAATTGTGGCTGATCTGGAGTCTTCCTGTTCATTCCTGCTCATCCCACAGCACGGCAGGTGCCTGAGCGTCAGAAGGAGGCTTCCGGCCCTGCAGCCCTTCACGAACTGCAGAGCCACAGCCAGGAAGGGAAGCCACCTGGCCTTCCCCAGGCCTCACTTCCATACCTCCCAGCCTGCTTCCTTGTGGGAGGGCCATAAAGACCATCCGGTGCAATGTCCTCATGTCTGGCCTGAGAGGGAGCCCAGGGTGAACCCAGTGTTCATTCCGTGACTGCACAGTGCAGCCTCCACCGGCAAACAGTCTTGGTGACCAAGGAGAGGGCCTGGAGGGTCTCTGAGATGTGGCTTCTGGGACACCCTGAGGAGCCATGAGGTCTTCCTAGTCAAGATGCTGCTGGTTGTGACCTACGTTCTCGTATTTGGTGGTGGATGCAGCACCGGTAGCAAAAGTGGGGCGGGGGCAACCCCTGGGTGTGTATGTGTAGGATTTGAGATACTAAGATTAGAGGATCCTATCCACAGGGGTGGCTAGAAGCAGAGAGGAAATGGGCATAGCTGGGAGCAGAGGACCACATTGAAGAGACTGGAAAAAATCCATATCATTTGTCTAGAAGGTAAAACCAAGTATAAATAGGATTAACAAGTAAACACTGTAATTTTCTCTGAGTGATGGGTGGGGTAGAAGAGAAAAGGAGAGAAAGAAAGAAATAGGATTTAGTAATGTGCAAAATATGGCGATAACTATGTTCCCTGTGTGTGTGTGTGAGAGTGTGTGTGTGTGTGTGTGAGTAATACAGCAGGTTGAGTATACAGGACAGGAAGCCACAACTCAGACTTGGTCCGGCGGGACGTCTGGTCCTTGTCTTGGACATCACCTGGGCCCACAGGTGAGCTGGGGCAGCAGTTCTCAGCGATGTAGGAAGGGAGCCCTATGTAGCTGTCAGCACAGGCTGCCTCTGCATGGCGGCCACAGCCCCTCAGCCCAGCGAGAAGATGAGGAGGTCTTTTTTTTCCCCCCAAAACAAAGTTACAGTAAATCTCTGACAAACGAGGACAATTGTTTCCTGTAGCTCTGTGTCTCCCTTCTCTCAGCCCCTCCCAACTGCCACACGTGCACATGTCAGAGAGAACAATTTTGATTTAATTTCCTGCAGCAATATGTACAACAGATTAAGGAAATATAAAATCAGAGCCAGCCTGTGCTGGGAAAAGCTTATCTCTTTCCATTAAATTTTATTTTTTTAATGGTAGCATTTAAAAAGAGCCTGCCTGTAATCTTCCACAGAGGACCTATTTGAAGCCTTCAAGGGGGCGTTGCTGCCCCCCGTGTACTGACTCTAAATGTCACACGAGAAATGGAAGCACAGATTGTCTGCCACACGACAGGCATGGCTCACTCAGGAGTAAAGATAGGGTCTTTGAAAGATCGGGTCCCCAGAACTGATTTCAATCTCATCACAGCTTTTTTTTTTTTTTAAGTAATTGTAGAATTGTGGGTCATATATTAAATAAAATGAATTAAATTATGATTTAAAGTTGCAAACAATATAGCTTTCTTATTAATTTTTAATACAAATATATTAAGCTTATCAAGGATCTCATATACTCTCTACCAAAAGCCTGAGGGAATCCAGTAATGACTTCCCCAAGCAGGATTTAAATATGGATATAAATCAGAGGGAAAAGAAATGTATGCATGATAAAAACCTCTGGAATCAGATCACAAGAGAGGAAAATGCATGCAAGTTTTCTCACTCTGCCCACCTCAGGATGAAAGCAGAGTAGAGGGGTGGGAGGTGGTGGGCCTGCGCTGGGGCATCCAAAGCAGGACATGTAAGAAGACAGACCTACAACCCATCAAGCAGCTCCAGAGCCACGACAGCCCTTCACAAGGGGCAGCAGGAAATCCCAAAGCCTTGGATGACCTTCCTGAGCTCACAGCACCCCTGCTGACTCCACTGTGCTCTACACCTGTACAGAATCCACTGGAAGGACCTGTCCTCCTGGGAAGCAAGATTCCATAAAGAAAAGATCTATCCTTTAATACACTAAATATCGGCTAAGCTGCTGTCATGAATAAGACTTGGTCCTTGCCCTGGGAGGAGCTCTGGCACAGCCAGAAATCAGGGTTCTAGCAGGACAGTGTGTGATAAAGGGAGATGTAAGGTGCTGGGGGGTCCAGAGGAGAGACCCCAGAAGGGGTTACAGATGTGGTGAGCTCAGGTCTGTGCCTTCCAGTGGGAGTAGCTATTCCAGAAAGAGTTGCTGTTGTATTGTTATGTTTAACTAATCAATCGATCCAATGCATATTTATTGAGCACCTGAGAGACCCTGAAGACATCATGTCTCCTCCCTGAGCTCCGGTTTCCTCACTTGAATAATGAGGAGATTGGACTAGATAAATTCTATGGACAAACCAAGTCCCAGACACAGAGCTAGGAGGTGCAGGTTTGGTTTCATTTCAAAATGTGTTATTGATTTCTAATTTAACTCCACGGGGGGTCAGAGAATTTACTTTGTATGACAGGAATCCTTTTACATTTATTGAGACTTGTTTTATGGCCCAGAATATGGTCCTTCTTGGTATACAGTTTGTGGGTACTTGAAAAGAAGTGTATTTTGCTACTGCTGGGTGGAGTTTTATAAATGTCAATTTGATCCTGTTGTTTGATGGTGGTGTTGAATTCTTCTGTATCCTTGCTGGTTTTCTGTCTAGTTGTCCTGTCAGTAGTTGACAGGGAGTGTTGATGTCCCCAGCAATACTTGTATCCATAAGTCTATTGTCTATTTCTCCTTTTAGTTCTATCAGTTTTTGTTTCCCACATTTTGCAACTGGGTTGTTTGGTGCATACACATTTAGAATTGCTATGTATTTGTGGTTAAATTGACCTTTTTTTCCCATTATATAATGTCCTTCTCTGTCTTTGGCAACATTTTCTTTGCTCTAAAATCTACTTTATCTGATATTAATATAGCCACTCCAGCTTTCTTTTGATGAATGGTGTTTTCATGATATATCTTTTTCCATCGTTTTACTTTCAACGTGCCTTATATCACTGTATTTAAACCGAGTTGCCTATAGACAGCATACAGTTGGGTCATTAAAAAAATCCATTCTAATAATCTCTGTCATTTAATTAGTATATTTTAGGCAATTTATATTTTTTACATAGATCACTTGCATAATTAATGTGGTTATTCATATATTAGGGTTTTAAGTTTGCCATTTAAAAAAATTTTCTGTTCTGTTTTTTTCTTTTTTGCTTCTATTTTTCTTGCATTTCCAATGGATTACTTCTTTTTTTTAGAATTCTGTAATGTTTTTGAGTGTATTTGTGTGTGTACATATATATATATAGATATAGACATGTAATTGTCAAATATAATTGACCTAAATATTTCCACTATGTACATTTAGAACCACAGAAGACAGTGTTATAAATTTTGTTTCAACTGTCAAAGATTATCTAAAAAACTCAGGAGGAGAATGAAAGTCTATTTTACTTACCCTTACTTTTGCTTACCATGTCCTTTCTTCCTGATGTTCAAAGATTCCTGCCTTTATTATTTACTTTCTGTTTAGAGAATTCCTGTAGCGATCCTTTTAGAATAGGTCTGCTGGTGACAAATTCTCTTACTTTTCCTTCATCTGAGAATGTTTTGATTTTCCCTTAACTCTTGAAGGCTATTTTGCTGAGTATAGGTTTTTGGCTCAACAGTTCTTTTCTTTCAGTGCTTGAAAACTGCCACTTTCATCTGGCCTCCATGTTTGTTTGTTAATATTTATTTATTTGTTTGGCTGTACCGGGTCTTAGTTGCAGCACGCAGGATCTGTTTTTAGTTGCGGCATGCGGGATCTTTGTTGTGGCATGCGGGGTCTTAATTCCCTGACCAGGGATTGAACCCAGGCCCCCTGCATTGGGAGCACAGAGTCTTAATCACTGGACCACCAGGGAAGTCCCTGGCCTTCATCGCTTTTAATGAGAAAGCCACTGTAACTCAAATTGTTTTCCTCCTATAAGCAAGATGTCATTTTTCTCTTGCTGCTTTTTTTAAAAAATTTTTTAATTTTTAAAATTTTTTGCTGTGTTTGGTCTTTGTTGCTGCGTGCAGGCTTTTCTCTGGTTGTGGCAAGTGGGGGCTACTCTTGCGGTGTGCAGGCTTCTCATTGTGGTGGCCTCTCTTGTTGTGGAGCATGGATTCTAGGCACGTGGGCTTCAGTAGTTGTGGCACGTGGGCTCAGTAGTTGTGGTGTACAGGCTTAGTTGCTCTGCAGCATTTGGGATCTTCCTGGACCAGCGCTCGAACCCGTGTCTCCTGCATTGGCAGGCAGATTCTTAACCACTGCGCCACCAGGGAAGCCCCTCTCTTGCTGCTTTTAAGATATTTTTGTTGTCTTTAGTTTTCAGAAGTTTGTCTAGGATGAGTCTTGATGTGCATTTCTTTGGATTTTTCTTATTTGGATTCACTTAGTTTTTTTTTTTTCCTTTAAGTTCTTGTAGTTTTTTTTTTTTAATTTATTATTTTTTTATACAGCAGGTTCTTATTAGTCATCAATTTTATACACATCAGTGTATACATGTCAATCCCAATCTCCCAATTCATCCCACCACCACCACCACCCTCCTGTGGCTTTCCCCCCTTGGTGTCCATATGTTTGTTCTCTACATCTGTGTCTCTATTTCTGCCCTGCAAACCGGTTCATCTGTACCATTTTTCTAGATTCCACATATATGCATTAATATACGATATCTGTTTTTCTGACTTACTTCACTCTTTATGACAGTCTCTAGGTCCATCCACGTCTCTACAAATGACCCAATTTCGTTCCTTTTTATGGCTGAGTAATATTCCATTGTATATATGTACCACAACTTCTTTATCCATTACTCTGTTGATGGGCATTTAGGTTGCTTCCATGACCTGGCTATTGTAAACAGTGCTCCAATGAACATTGGGGTGCATGTGTCTTTTTGAAATATGGTTTTCTCTGGGTATATGCCCAGTAGTGGGATTGCTGGGTCATATAGTAATTCTGTTTTTAGTTTTTTAAGGAACCTCCATACTGTTCTCCATAGTGGCTGTATCAATTTACATTCCCACCAACAGTGCAAGAGGGTTCCCTTTTCTCCACACCCTCTCCAGCATTTGTTGTTTGTAGATTTTCTGATGATGGCCATTCTAACCGGTGTGAGGTGATACCTCATTGTAGTTTTATTTGCATTTGTCTAATAATTAGTGATGTTGAGCAGCTTTTCATGTGCTTTTTGGCCATGTGTATGTCTTCTTTGGAGAAATGTCTGTTTAGGTCTTCTGCCTATTTTTTGATTGGGTTGTTTGTTTTTTTAATATTGAGCTGCATGAGCTGGTTATATATTTTGGAGATTAATCCTTTGTCCATTGATTCATTTGCAAATATTTTCTCCCATTCTGAGGGTTGTCTTTTCGTCTTGTTTATAGTTTCCTTTGCTGTACGAAAGCTTTTAAGTTTCATTGGGTCCCATTTGTTTATTTTTGTTTTTATTTCCATTTCTCTAGGAGGTGGGTCAAAAAAGATCTTGCTGTGATTTATGTCAAAGAGTGTTCTTCCTATGCTTTCCTCTGAGAGTTTTAGTGTCCGGTCTTACATTTAGGTCTCTAGTCCATTTTGAGTTTATTTTTGTGGATGGTGTTAGGGAGTGTTCTAATTTCATTCTTTTACATGTAGCTGTCTGGTTTTCCCAGCAACATTTATTGAAGAGACTGTCTTTTCTCCATTGTATATCCTTGCCTCCTTTGTCATAGATTAGTTGACCATAGGTGCGTGGGTTTATCTCTGGGCTTTCTATCCTGTTCCATTGATCTATATTTCTGTTTTTGTGCCAGTACCATACTGTCTTGATTCCTCCAGCTCTGTTTTTTCCCCTCAAGATTGCTTTGGCTATTCGGGGTCTTTTGTGTCTCCATACAAATTTTAAGATTTTTTGTTCTAGTCCTGTAAAAAACGCCATTGGTAATTTGATAGGGATTGCACTGAATCTGTACATTGCCTTAGGCAGTATAGTCATTTTCACAATCAGTTACCTTCTTGAATTCCCAGGTAGATTTTTTTTATGTTCAGTGGCATTAATTGCATTCACATTGTTGTGGAACCACTACCACTATCCATTTCCAGAACTTCTGTGTTATCCCAAACTGAAACTGTGTACCCACTAAACAATAATTCTCCATTCCCTTCTCTCGCCAGCCCCTGGTTATCACTATTTTACTTTCTGTCTACTCTGTCTACTCTACTCTACATACCTCATATAAGTGGAATCATACAATATTTGTCCTTTTGTGACTGGCTTATTTCACATAATGTCTTCAAGGTTCATCCATGTGGTTTCATTTTTAAGGCTGAATAATATTTCATTGTCTGTATATTCCACATTTTATCTATTCATCTGTCCATGGACATTTAGGTTGTTTCCACCTTTTAGCTATTGTTAATAATGCTTGCTATGAACATTGGTGTACAAATATCTGTTCAAGTCCTTGCTTTCAATCCTTTTGTGTATATACCCTGAAGTGGAATTGCTGGATCAAATAGTAATTCTATGTTTCATATTCTTGAGGAAGTGCTATACTATTTTTCCACAGTGGCTGCCCCATTTTGCATTCCTGCCAGTAATGCATAAGGGTTCCAGTTTCTCCACATCCATACCAATACATGTTGTTTTCTGTTTTTTTCCTTAATAATAGCCATCTTAGCAGGTGAGTAGTATCTCATTGTGGTTGTGGTTTGCATTTCCCTAATGATTGGTGATGTTAAGCATCTTTTTATGTGATTTTTGGCTATTTGTATATCTTCTTTGGAGAAATGTCTATTCTGGTCCTTTGCCAATTTTTGAATTGGGCTGTTTTGGTATTGTTATTGAAGTTTAGGCATTCTCTCTATATTCTGGATATTATTCACTTATCAGATACGTGATTTGCAAATATTTTGTTCCATCCTGTGGGTTGCCTTTTTACTCTGTTGATAGCGTCCTTTGATGCACAAACATTTAAAATTTTGATGAAGTTCAATTTGTCTATTTTTTCGTTGTTGCCTGTGCCTTTGGTGGCACATCCAAAAAAATCATTGCCAAATCCAGTCTCATGAAGCTTTTCTTCTGTTTTCTTCTAAGAGTTTTATAGTTTTAGCTCTTATATTAGGTCTTTAATCCATGCATTAATTTTTTTAAATACAGTGTTAGGTAAGGGTCCAACTTTATTTTTTGCATGTGGATATCCAGTTTTCTCAGCACTGTTTATTGAATGGACTGTCCTTTCCTCACTGAGTGGTCTTGGCACCCTTGTCAAAAATTATTTGACATATATCTGAGAGTTTATTTCTGGCTCTCTATTCAATTTCATTGGCTTATATGGCTGTCTTTATGCCAGTACCATGTTGTTTCGATTACTGTAGTTTTGTAGCAAAATTTGAAATCAGAAAGTGTGAGTCCTCCAACTTTTTTTTTTTCTTTTTCAATATTGTTATGCTGTTGGGGTCTTGAGGTTTCATATGGATTTTAGGATGGATTTTTTCCAATTCTAAAAAAAAAATGTCAGTGGGATTTTGACAGAGATTGCATTGAATCTATAGATTGCTTTAGGTTGTATTGACATCTTAAAATGATATTAAATCTTTCAGTCATGAACATGGAATATTATTCTGTTTATGTCATCTTTAATTTTTTTCAGCAATGTTTTATAGTCTTCAGTGTATAAGTCTTTTACCTCCTTGATTAAGTTAATTACTAATTATTTTATTCTGTAAGATGCTATTATAAGTGGAACTGTTTTCTCAATTTCTTTTTGGAATCATTCCCTGTCAGTGTATAGAAGAAACACAACTGACTTTTGCATGTTAATTTTACATCCTCCCACTTTGCTGAATTTCTTAGTTGAAACAATTTCTTTTGTGGTATCTCTAGGGTTTCCTACATATGAGATCATGTCATCTATGAAGAGAGAGAATTTTACTTTTTTTCAGTTTGAATGCTTTCACTATTATTTCTTCAAGTACTTTTTCCACTCTGCCCTCTTTCTCTTCTCTTTCTGGGACTCCACTGTTAGATCTTTTGTTATAGGTACCATGGGTCCCTGAAGCTCTGTTCAATTTTACCTTTTTTAGTCATTTTATCTCTGTTTTTTAGATTGGACAGCTTATATTGTTCTATCTTCAAGTTCATTATTAACTCATTCCTCTATTCTTTCCATTCTGTTGTTACGCTCCAGTCTGTATATTCTGGTAATTGTATTTATCAGTTCTTAAATTTCTGTTTGCTTCTTCTTTCTATCTACTATTTACTTGCTGAGGTGTTCTGTTTTTTCATTTGTTTTGAGGATGTTTGTAATTGCTTGTTTGAGCACATTTATGATTGGCTTTAAAATCTTTGTCAGATAATTCTAAAATCTGTTATCTTGGAGTTGCAATCTGTCGATTGTCTTTTTTTCCATGACGATTGAGCTCTTCCTTGTTCTTGGTATGGTGAGTGATTTTCAGTTGAAACCTGGACATTTTGAGTATTATGTTGAGATTCTGAATTTTATGTAAACTTTCTGTTTTAGCTGGCTCTCTGCAGTATTGCTCCAGCAGGAGTATGGCAGATGACACCATGTTACTGCCAGGTGGAAGTACAAGTCCAGGTTCCTCACTTGGTTCCTTGTCACTGCTGGGCTTACACTTTCTGGTAGGTAAATTTCTGCTTGTTTCCTGTAATGTGACTTAATCACTATGCTTTCGTTTTATGATTATTCTCTTAGTTATCTTCTCATTTTTTGGTTCAGAAACATACTCTTGAAACTGATATTCTCTATTTTAAGTCAGTAGGGGACAGTCATAAATATCAGAGCCAGGGACTGCCAAACAGTCCTTTGAAGGCACTACTGATGATTATGGCACATCACCTCTGCATGCCCTCTTGTCCTCCCCCTCTCCCTCCCATCTGTCCACATGTTAAGGTGATGTTATGCATTTAGAAGAGAGCTTTTTAACCTTGAGACCGCGGGCCTATAGAAAGTCCATGGAGAGGCTTCAGGTGGTCCCTAAAACCCCCTTCCCCACCAAATATTTTAAAAAATGTTGTGCAGTGTGGATACGGGGTGGGGGGCAGGGAGGTGGGATGAATTGGGAGATTGGGATTGACGTATGTGCACTGCCATGTGTAAAACAGATAGCTGGTGGGAACCTGCTGTATAGCACAGGGAGCGCAGCTCAGTGCTCTGGGGTGACCTAGATGGGTGGGATCGGGGGGGAGGGAGGTCCAAGAGGGAGGGGATATATGTATACATATAGCTGATTCTCTTCGTTGTACAGCAGAAACTAACACAACATTGTAAAGCAACTATACCCCAATTAAAAAAAAAAATGTGTGTATGTTCTTTTTCTCTGGTGAGTCAGTGGTCCTCAAACAATTCCTAAATAAGAGCATGACCAAAGAGGTTAAAAATCATTGTAGCAGATTAAGAAATGGGAGCAATAGACTTGCAGGCTCTAAATCATCCATTTAGAGGGACGTAAAATCGGGGTGCAGGCTGGAGTAGAGAGAGACCAGCATGTGCTTGGAGCTTTCCCTGGATGAGCTGGAATAGCTAATAACCACATGGGTATGAGAGGAGCTATGTTGGGGACTGGGCCTGAGCTCCCTATTCAGGTCCAGAAAAAGCTAAAAAGATCCTCAAAGTGTACAATGCTTCAACATAATGAAATGAGAAGAGAAAAAACATTACAGTGTAATATAAGAAATTTACATCTAAATAAAAAATGGTTACTGAGGGGGAAGAAGTTTGACTTTTTCCAGCCTGACTTCAGTTAACAAGGCACTACTAACAAAGCAGCTAGTCTAGCCCAGGGTGAGGGAGCTGGCAGCGTGCAGAGCTCACAGAAAAGAAGCAGGCTCACTGACAAGACAGGCCAGATGAGAATGGTTGCCCCTGAGGTCCAAGAAGTCAAATTAGTGGCTAACAAAATTCTTCTAAGAAATAAATGGAAGGAAATGAAAATAGATTAGAGACAGGAGAAAGCAAGAGGGAGGTACTGTGAAGGGACCCCAGGACTGTCCTGTGGCAGCAGTCACAAGAATTTCAGCTGAGCCCAGGGGAGATGGGAGCCTAAACCAAATCAGAGCTGGGCTAAGAGGATTCCTTTCCTGGAGGAGGCCGGGCCTAATTGAATCTATAACTAATTTTTGTTTCTGAAGCTTTTCTCAGTTTTGTTCCAAACTCAGCCTTTGAAACCCTTATTCAAACTCTTTTTGTCTTTCATCCTGTTATTCATACTGTCTTTCATCCTGTTATTTCCAGAGTTTCTAAGAAAGAATGTCTGGGGGTGCCAGTCTAAAGAGAACATCAGTTTAAAAAGGCAAGACTATATCTTCCCTTGCCCCTCTCTGGCTTACCTGAGCCCTGAGAAAGCTCAGGAGGAGAGGCTTTCTGCAGAACGAAACTGCCCTGCTTCTAGACTCACAGGTCCTATGAACTTGCAAAAAGACGGAGGTGTGCAGGCTGTCCCTCCGTGTGACACTGTGATTGATATATAATAAGAAATATATACTTGGTCTTCATCCCTATTTCTGGCACTGAGTTCCTAAAGCCCTTGGACTTTCCTAAGTGATGAAAATGATCAAGGTGTCTTTATTATTTTAATAAGGTGACTTTTAGAAGCACCTAAGGATGGGGGCTGGTTGCTAGGATAACCAAGCATATGATTAGAGGGTTGGAACTTTCAGGGAAGAGGAACTGGAGGTTGAATCAATCACCAATGGCCAGTGATTTAATCAATCATGCCTCTGTAGTGAAGCCTTCATAAAAACCCACAAGGACAGAGTTTGAAAGCTTCTAGGTTGGTGAACACATGGAGATTCGTGGAAAGTGGTGAACTCGGAGAGATGCCCTATATGCATCTCTTCCATCTGGCTGCTCCTGATCTGATGGCCTTTTATAATAAACTGGTGATCTAGTAAGCAAAATGTTTCTTGGAATCCTGTGAGCTGCTTTAGCAAATTAATCAAAGCCATGGTGGCATCCTTGGAACCTCTAAGCTATAGCCAGTCAGTCTGAAGCATATGTGACAACCTGGGCTTGTGACTGGCATCTGAAGTGTGGAAGGCGATCTCGTGGGGCAGTGGGATCTGATGCCATCTCCAGGTAGATGGTGTCAGAATTGAGTTGAACTACACCCAGCTGTGTCTGAGACTTGCTTGTTGAAGTGGGAAAACCCCTGCCACGCATTGGAATTGGGTGAGCAGAACCTTACCCTGCTAGTAAATGGTCAGCGTATGTCCTGAGAAGATCTGGCCCACTAGCCACATACATAGTACATATACATATTAGCTAAAAGAACAGGGCCAGGGTGGTGCTTTTAAAGACCTCTCCTCATTAAAAAAAGCCATTCATTCAAGTAGGTACTTGATAGAACTTGCTGTGTTCAGGGCACGTGTCTAGGTTTGGTAGCCCCAGGAGATACAAAAGGTATCTTGTGGAATTCCCACTCACCTCCAGGAAATGGAACACACCCATGTGAACTGCTGGGGAGCAGTTCTATAATATAATTGTTCAACAGGGGAAACACTGTATAACCCCAAACTCCAAACGCAAGTGCTAAAGGGACTGGGTAGTGAGGGAGTGATCAGAACAAGGGTTCCTACACAATAATAATAATCCTTTATACTCTCAAAACACTTGGGACTCAGGCAAACATACCCTTACACACTACCTTATCTACTTCTAAAATAACTCTATGGGGTAGGTATGCTCCTCATCTTTAAAATAAGAAAATTACATTCAGAGGGACTGAGACTTGCTTCAAGTCATAAAAGTAGTAAATGACGGGACCGGAACCTGAACTCTGAATCTGAGTGTCTTCCTACTACGTGACACTGCCGGGGTGAACATCTGCTTTCTGGTCGATAATCAGAACCCAGGAGACTCCGTGTCTTTTCCAGAGCCAAGCAGGAAGTTTGGGTAAGGCCATGACTAACCCCAGGCCTCACGACAGACGTTCCGATGCTGCTCGGAGGTCTTTCATTTGGCAGCCGTCAGCGTCCATATGTGGGCTTATCTTTGGCACCAGGAGCAGAAGATGCTAAAACAATCACCAAGGGAGGCTTCTGGAGGAAATGAGGCAAGCTGACAAGAAGGATGTGAGGAAGACAGAATGGAACAGGGCACGAAGGGTATAAAAGGGCAATACGAGTGTCGTAAGAAGGGCTGGTGATCCGCCTGGCCCACAGATATCCCGTGAATCTGTGTCTAGACGTCAGTGTGGGTTCGTTCACGCTTGTCTGTGCAGCTGAGGGTATGAGATGTCTCCACCAAGAGTCCTGCGTGCAATGGCAATGATAAAGCCTCACGTGAAGAGCAGAAAAGATCCAAATCCCCTCACATTTCTCCTTCACGTCCTCCTCGGAGTTGGCACCAGGAGCTCAGCGGGATCTGAAGGGATTTCTACACTGAGTCTTACTAGAGAGTCTCAGTTATTTGCTGGGCCAGTCTAGAGCCTTGGATTCCAGTCTGGATCTAATGACTTGTTCACGTCTCTGTCTCCTCCACTAAACTGTGAGGACAACACTGGGCCTTATTCAGATTCATAGAAGCATTTAATCAACACATGTTAGATTAAATCGAACAGACTGGACCTGGCTCTGGTTCAGTGTGACTCCAAGCCTTAGCTCCTTCAGTTTTCAAATGGATACGAACATGCCTGGCCCACTGGCCTCAGACGGCTGTCATCTGTCATGAGGGCCAGATCAGTCATGTACGTTTGAGCAGTATTAATACTTTCTAGTCCCATAAAACATCAAGGACTAATTTGATCACTTATAAAATACCTACTTGGAGGTGACCCTGGGTTGGGTCCATCATATACTTGGGAAATTTCCTCCACGTTGTTTTTCTGTCAGAACATTCACATAGTAGACCCTCAATGAGTCTCTTCTTTTCTGCCCAACTGATTTGACTGGCTGACAACCATTAGCCAGACCAGAAAAGGAAAGTTCTCCTGAGACTGCAGGAGGCTTCCAGTGTCCTTCCATCAGTCTGGTAAAGATGTCAGACAAGGCAAAGAGAACAGGAAGAGCTGAACACCTTCAGGAATCCTAGGGTTCTTCCTGTTGACCATGGGCTGATTTCAGTTAGAGATCAGGAAAAGGCAACAGGGCTAGCATTCAACAAAAACCAGCATTGGGGAATCTCACTTTTAAGAATCCCTTAGGCATTTGTTATTTTTCTCATCTAAATGTGGATCAGCCAGCCCCTAGACACTCCCTGAGAGATCCTGATTCAGGGCCCGGGTCTCTCCACCCTCCTGCGGACAAGGGCATTCGTGGCCCAGAGGACCCGGGAAAGTGCCAGGTGCTGCCCATGAAACCCCCCACACCAGCTCTCCATACCCGCCACCAGTGCCTGGACCAGATAAGCACATGAGCTCTGCCTTTGGAAGCCACGGTTTGGGTGAGGGGGAGCTCTGCCAGGGTGGAAAGCCCAAGACAGCCGAGAGCCCTGGGCCCTAGTGGCGGAGGAGACTCATGGAGAGGGTGAGGACAGGCGTCACTCTTTAACACTGCATTCCAACGCGGACCCAGTTCTCCCACTTAGTTTCTCCGCACTTACTGCTAGCACTGTATTGACCTCTCGCCCTTGCTCCCTTCCTCCCTTCTTCCTCCTTCCTCCAGCAGTGAATACTTCCTAAGTCCCAGACCTCACAGCCTCCTGGGGGGCGGGGCAGCAGGTATTCTTGCTGCCGTGTGATGAGTGCTCAGCCAGCAGAGTGAGCGGAGTTGTAGGGGGGCAGGGAGGACACAACATTCCAGCTGGGCCTTAAAGGGTCAGTAGAGTTCTGCCAGGCCCAGGGGCTGGGGTCGGGGGAGGGCATATAAGGCAAAGGAGACAGCTTTGAAAGGACCATGCCTGGGCAACGGTGAGTGGCTCAGTGTACACCAGCTGTGTGTGTGTGTGTGTGTGTGTGTGTATGTATGTGTGTGTGTATGTGTGTGTGTGTGTGTGTGTGTGTGTGTAGGTGGGCGGGGGGAGGCTGGAGGTGAGGAGGCTGCAAAGGTGGTCTGCAGACAGGTGGTCAGGGGGCTGGGAATGTGGATTCTGTTCTGTGGGTGGGAAGGCATGGAGAAGGGTGGCCTGTCCACGGTGGAGAAGGGCACAGGCGCAGTGGTGTCTGAGGCCAGTTTGCACCAGTTAGTAGGAGTTGATTGTTAAATTTTACTGATTTTTGTGAACTGGTTGATTCGACATTGGTAGTTTAAAATCAGCAACGGTGGGCATGTTTATACCAAAGGAATCGGCAAACATTACAAATCATTTTTTTTTTTTGAAGCTGGTTTTTAACATTTATGGGTACGTGTTTGTGTACAAATACGCGTGTGTGTCCATATGTGTGCTTGCACACGTGCATGCACACACGTGTGTAGAGTTGCTAGAAATCACAAGGAAGAGGCCTAGCAACAACCAGGAAAAAGTATTCCAGGCAGAACTACATGCGATCTTGGCACACTCACCAGCCTCAGATTCTTCATCGCTTGGGGAAACATGCCTTGATGTAACTGCAATTTGCCAACTTTCATTACCTGCACGCCTCTGACAGGATGGTTTCCTGGGAAAAAAATCCTGGAAGAAAACAAATGGCAAACAGTGTCAGTAGCTCTCACTGGTGCAGTCAGCATAGTCAGGAGACTATGAAAGTGGGAGCAAACGCTGGCTGTGAATGCCAGTGAGCCACTGAGAAGAATCAGCTTTGCCGCCGGGAGAACATGATACTGAGGGAAGAGGCACACTATTGGTCTCTTGTTCCCCAGAATGCCTTTTGCACTGGGCATTGCAGAAAAATGACAGGACTGGAATACCTCTCTAATAAACAATGAAAGAAGACAATCTGGACCTCTGCGTTTATATTTGGCAGGGGGTGTAGGGACCAGGTGCTAATCTTATCCTCCAACCTCCCCCGTGAAGCTCCAACACCCAGGATAGCCTTGGACCAGAAGCTGGCCCCTCAGTATATAATTGTTAAGTAAATGAATGAAAGCTTTCAGGACTCGCCATCTAGAAATGCCCACACGCTCCTTTTAACCGCAAAGCCCCCCGAGTCTCAGTGCAGAGACCATGGTTCACCACAGTGCACCTTCCTTACAGGCCCCGTGTATTTATTCTGTCATCACTGGACTCTGTTTCTTTGTTTGTTTTTGTTTTTAACATCTTTATTGGAGTATAATTGCTTTACGATGTTGTGTTAGTTTCTGCTTTATAACAAATTGAATCAGCTATGCCTATACATATATCCCCATATCCCCTCCCTTTTGCGTCTCCCTCCCACCCTCCCTATCCCACCCTTCTAGCTGGTCACAAAGCACCGAGCTGATCTCCCTGTGCTATGCAGCTGCTTCCCACTAGCTATCTGTTTTACATTTGGTAGTGTATATATATGTCCATGCCACTCTCCCACTTCGTCCCAGCTTACCCTTCCCCCTCCCTGTGTCCTCAAGTCCATTCTCTACGTCTGCATCTTTATTCCTGCCCCTAGGTTCATCAGAACCATTTTTTTTTTTAGATTCCATATATATATCACTGGACTCTTTGGATTCAGACACCCCATCTGTGTTTGCTGCCGTGTTGCATGTAGGAACTCTGTACATACTTGACCTCTTTCATACACAACAGAATAGAACAGGGTGTTGCAGTGGACTGAAGAATGAAAACCCAGGGCTATGTTTCAGACCCAGTGTTATTTCAACTCGATTCAACAAGAATGTATTATGTTAGATTCAACAATGTGTGTACAGTTTGGCCTCTTCTGCCCCCCACATCCTCTAGCCTGAGAGTCTCCTGAGCTCCTGCTGTACGTGCAAGATGGATCCTGGGGCCGGGGGACATACTATACTGTAGATATATGATCTTTTTCCTCAAGGCCCAATAATCCCATGAGACACAAGGCAAACATTCATACCACAGTTGAAAAATATCACAGAATAGAGCATGATTTAGTGTCCCGATGAAGCCTACGTTAACTAGTAGACGGCAATGCTCAGTTCAAGAGGGTGGAACTGAGAAAATGATACAGGAGTTATGAAAAAGGAGAGTTATGATGATGGGTTGGACCAGGGAAGGTTTCCTGGAAGAGGGAAAGAGGACTTAATCTGGCTCCCCAGGATCTGACAAGGTTTGTCTCGGTGGGGAGAACAGAAACGCATCCAAACTGTTGGATGGCACGAGCGAGGGTGCATTCCAGATGCTCCCCGTCCAGAGAACATAGGTGCCTGCCTGTAGGCCTCCAAAAGATAACCCTGAGTCGTGACTTATACGGGGCTTACCATGTGCCAAGCACTGTTCTGCTCTTCATTTATGAACTAGTCACGGAACCCACATTTAGGCTCTACTGTGTAATAAAGATGAGGGAGCTTTATCAGGAGAGACATGTATGTTCTCTGATTAGTGTACTATCTTCAAACCATCCCCTCTCCCTGAACCCCAACTCTTCCCCGCATGAAATGTGATATAGAAACCTTTTTCATTCAGGCTCTCAAAGAAGTGGAAAGCAGTACCTCAGAGAGAGGTATTTAAATTAATAGAAGGTCGGCCATGCTTCTTTTAAAGAACTGAAAAGGGAGGGGAGGGGGGAAACAAAGGGGACACCTGGGTCCTGGATTTCCCGTGGTCTTCTGAGCATGCCAAGAGATCAGTCACATCACCTCTCCCCCTTACAAAATGAACATCATTATCTACTTGTGTGGAAAAGATTTTAAGAGCCCCAGACAAAAGGCTTAAATATAGGACGCCACTGCCCTGTACTTAATTGCCCTGGACACTTTCCTTGAAAAGCACACCTGCATTTGGAACTTTATTTTATTGCTGTGAATGTGGCATAATTAAATTTAAAGGCCAAAATGTAATTTCATACTAATAATCATTCCATTAAGTGGATGTCTGTCACATCAGTTAGCAGAAGGAAAGAAAATCTTTGGTTCTATGGTGGCAGAGAAAGTGGTGCATATTTACTCCATGAAAGGTACTTGCTCTGGTTGCTTAAAGATATTAAAAAATGAAGTGGAGTTTAATCAGGAGAGGATGAGGAAGTGTCTGGGAGGGGGACTTCCACATAAATATTTACGGAGCAGCCTAACAGCTCTGGCAGGGGTGCTGAGTGTGTGCCTGGGTTGTTTCTGGAGGCCTCCCAGCTGACATATGGAATAAGCATCATGATTACTTGCTGGAATAGCACCCCAAGGAAAACTGGTGAAGCTCACTCCTGCTGGGAGAAGTTCTCTACCCAGGGCATGGGCTTTCATCAACTTCACCGTGTGTGACAGTGATGAGAGGAGGCCTGCAAGAGGTCTTCAATCACAGGACTGTCAGGAATCAAGGCCAGGCTGAGAGGCTGAACCAGAGAAGGAATCAGGGATGCCTGAGGACTGCGAGGACTAAAACAGGAGTTTGAGTGGGAAGGTGAGGGGAAGGTGTAGTAGCTAGGAGAGGCCAGGTACTGTGCCCAGTGCATAAAGGATGCAAGAAGCCCACGGTGAGTCCCTGCCCTTGCTTAGTATACAGTCTAACTGCAGATATGAAGCAAACTGAGTTATGATACAGAGAGGACTGTGAGAGCTGCCAGACCACGGCACAGACAATGGGTGCTCCAGAAGCAGTGGAGACCGCGGTGATCAGGGAGATTCCTTGGAGCAGCAGAGCTTGAGCTGGTTCAGATTGGAAGAGGGGATGGGCTGCTAGGACAGCATGTGGACCATGGGAAGGGCGGGTAGCTCTGGCAATAGTACAGGAGGCTGGAGACAAAGGGCCAGTGAATGCATGATCTGACCGGCAGCGAAGAAGAGCGGGAGAGGAGGTGCACCTGAGGCCAGGCTGTGCAGAGGCATCCACGCCAAGCTAGGAGGTTTAGACTTTGCTTGCAGGCAGCTGGGCACTACAGAGGGGGCTGAGGGTGTTTCATCAGAATAGGAAACAGGATAAATTGGAAAAGAGACTCTAGAGGCAGAGAGACCTGAGTCAGGCTGTGGTAATGAGAACAGAAAAGAAGGATCTGATGCAAAAAATGTCCTACAGCTGATTCAATGGGACTTGGAGACTTGCTGGGGTCTGGCAGTCAGAGCTGACTCCAAGATTCAGAAATTGAAATGCTGCCACAAAAAACACAAGCAAACTATGCAATAACAAAATCATTCAGCAAGGCATTCTACTTGTTTGGGTGTTATAAATTTTCTTTTCATGGGTACAGTGCTAGCAATCACATGGTCCAGGATGCTGGGCCTAGAATAGAAAAAGTGCCCTTGGTGTTTCTGTGGTGAGTAAGTGTATAGGAAGAAGGTGTTTAAACAAGCAGAGAAAAGGAGCAGCACACCTGCTAGCTTAATTCAGACCCATAAGCACCAAGATCTTGCTGCCATATTCTACAAGGAGGCTGAGGGTCAGGGAACTGGAACGTCTCAAGTTAAAAGGGAGTAGAGAAAAACATGGCAGGACCTATGCTGGCAGGACCTATGTTGTTGGTCTTGCTGAGGTTTTTCCACATGATGCAATTACCAATCACATTGATTCATTACAGGTAGCAGTTTTGACATTTATATGACAGGAAAAACCATTTATTGTTAGGATTATTTTTTAGAACTGATATAAAATACATCACTGAATTTAAAACAAGAGCTTAACTTGACTGTATAAACTGTATTTTAGAGTAACCAAATAGCTATAATGTATGAATTTTAGCTGATGTGAATTTTAGCTGATTAATGTGAAATCTAATTCTAATGATGGAATTAGAAAAATCAGCATTTTGCAACTCTTGAAGAATCCACGAAAAAAGTATCACTAGATGAAATCAGTAGATCAAAGAATGATGGAAAATTTTTAAATGGATAAATTAGGTTGTTACCATCTGAACCCACTGATCAGCCTTAGCATCACTAAAGTGGGACAGCCAGACATTACATGCTATCTGATATGATGCAATAAGAAGGATTTTACACCACCTATAAAGGATCCTTGCCAAAAAACAAAAACAGAAACAAAGAAACTGAATTTAATCAAGCCCATAAAGTTAAATTCCATTTCATAGGAAAAACAAGTGATAGAGGAACAAATAAAAGCAACCAGCTAAATTCGAGATATGGGAAATCCTACAGGACCTTCACCCAGGATCTTCAACAGGTCAATGGCATGAAAAGAAAAAGATGGCAGGGGAGGAGAACACTCTAGATTAAAAGAGACTTAAGAGATACAACAGTCAAATGTAATTTGTAGACCTTTTGCATCTTAAAATAACTGTAAAAAGACATTTCTGATTCAATCTAGGAAATCTGAACATGAAATGGCATTGTGGGTAAGAAAATGTCCACATTTTTCAGAGATACAAACTGAAGTATGCATGGATAAAATGATGTAATGACTGAGTTTTGATTTAAATTTCTTCAGCATAATTTCTCCTTCCAGCAATGGTGGGTTACCTTGTTTCAGACCAAACTCTGTGCTAAGAACAAGAAACGTTAGACAAAATATTTATAAAAATCTGTTTGAAGGTGTCAAAGAACCACAGAGGGACAGGGGTCTGGATGTGTCAAAGTGGCAGAAAGAACAGAAGCTCAAGTAGGTGATCCTTACCATTTGTTGCTGCTTTTCCCTTTGCTGATTTGAAAGTAGAGGCAGATAGGCTAAACAGCTGAGCAGAAGTTTTGGCAGTCTCAAGGATATGGAGACACAGAATTTGGAGTTCAGGGCTTAGCAAAGATGAAAAGGAGCGCTAGTAAACATCCCTGACTTTCATTTGTGACCCCCACCAAAGGGCTACAATCCAGGAATAGTGGTAAGCCAGAAACAGACTGGCCCTCACAAAGACTGAATCATTTCAAACCCTGATTGGAGTAAGGTGATCTGTTTCTACCCTGACTGCCAAAAGCAAAAGTAAATTCTCTCTGAAGGAAGATAACATAATCCTGAATCTCAATTATCTCTCTAATTTTTCTATACAGTGTCCTGCATTCAGTAAAATTATAACCAGGCATACAAAAAGACAAGAACTGTCTGAAAACCAAGAGAAAAACGTAGACAGTGAAACAAACCTACAGGTTTGCAGATATTGAGGCTCTAATAAATCAATTAAGAAATAATTATAATAAGTATGTTTGCAAACTTAATAATAGAAAATAATTTTAGCAGAAAAATGAAATTACATAAAACATAACCAATGAAAATTCTAGAACTGAAAAATAGAAAACTGAAATTAAGATCTCAATAGTTTAACATCAGACTTGTCACAGCCAAGGAAAGAATTAGAGAACTGGAAGGCAGGTCAAAAGAATATATCAGTTGCAAAAAAAAAAAAAAAAAAAAAAAGAATGTATCAGTTGCAAAACAAAGAGAGATGAGGAAATGGAAAATAAAGAGGAACACAGGTCTCGTATAGGTAAACTGGAATCTCAAATGAGAGATGGGAGAGAATGGCAGAAGCAATATCTAAAGCCATAATGGCTGAGAATTTTCAAAAGTAATGAAAGCTAAGAACTGCAAAAAGAATAAAATAATTCAAATAAGGGGAAAGGAGGGGGAAGTAAGGTGAGAGATAAAATAAGTGTTGCAAAATCTTGATAATTATTGAAACTGGATAATAGATATATGAAGGTTCATTATATTCTATTTTTGTGTATGTTTGAAATTTTTCATAATTAAAAAAGCAGGACACTGGGTTTTATTTTTTCACCTTCAGAAGTTATGGACTCTGGTAGATAACTGCCCCAAGTTTCAGAAGATTTTGGAATTTTACTTAATTCTAAGTCTTATATAGAAATGAAATGATACGCACAATGAGTGGCTTACAGTGGCCTTCCACACTGTCGAGACATCAGATCGACACTACTTGATAGCTAGAAGTACAGCAGATGTAACAGCAGCTCACACACAGCATTAAGAAGCTTTGCTCTAGGTCTTAAATCAAGTGTAGAAACTCATTGTCAAACACCATGGGTAACTGAGACAAGGAAGCATGAAAAGGCAGAGAGAGTCATAGGATGTTCCTTAGGGTCTGTTTGAGTTAAACCAGCTGCTGTATGGAAGTTATTTATGCCTTTGTGGTAGGGTAGCTTTATTTGTAATATGATACATTTTTGTTGTTGTTAGTTAAAAAAAAAATGATCCTAACATTGGGAAACAAAACCAAAGAAAAAAAGACAGACTATACTGGGAACTTCAGAACAAGGAGAACTATTTCTTACCATTTCTTAATTAATTCACACAGTTAGTCTGGAGAGGTGCTGTTCTCCAAGTGGGGTGATGAATCCTTACTTCTCCATTACCTCTACAGCTTGGTTCTGTTGGTGACAGGAGGATCAGGGCCATGAATTCTCACTTGTTTCCAAAAGAAAAAGGTCCTGGCTTCCAGCCTAGATTGAACCCTCACCTCTTGCTCCATCTGTGACATGTGCTGTCAGCCCCACAGCATTGAGAAAGATGGCTCTGCCACACACACGCCACCTCCTGCCACCTGAGTATAGGAAAATAAATTCATAGTGCTCTTATAATCCCACCACACATTACAATGGGATTTTACAGTGTTACACTGAGACTTTGTCTCAATGCAATGAGATTTTTCTTGGGTTTATTTTATGCCATAAAATGAGTAAGCAGGATCATTTCCTTACACAAAGAATGCATTTCTGCTTCTCTTAATTTCCCCCAAATAGGTCCTTCACTCACAAGGCAGAGCTTTCTTACTCTCAGAAAGAAGTTTGACAATTTATAATTATTTGTATATGATCCATTTTTCGAAAGAATCTCTAAATCAGATAATAAGTACAAGAGAGCTTTTTGTTTATTTTAAATGCTCATGTAATTCAGCCTCTGGAGCAGAGGTTTTATGGTAGATAAATTAGAATGAGGGAGTTAGAGGAGATTTGGATTTAAGACCTGGTTCTTCCAAGCAGTTAGCAGAGTGACCACTTCACATCACAATTAACCTGATGGTAAGAAAAGAGATGGGAGAATGTTTGGGACTGTCAACCACATATAAACACAAACTAGTATTATTAAGTTTCCAGGGATATTGGATGCAAGGTAATTAGTTGCAATGCATTTTTACATCCATATTGAGATAAATAATGGGAAAAAAAAATCACTCAATTTTGTTGCAAAGTGTAAAAAGATAGCCTAATAGCACCAAAATAGTTACATTCCAACAGCCAAAAGACCCACCTGGATCACCTGTATGTTTGCCTGTTTCTTTTTAAATGCAAGTTGAATATGTAGCAACACAAAGAGAAGCCTGGTGGGGTCTGGAGAAATTGAGAAGATACTGGCTGAGTAGCCAGGAGCTGCCTCCTTAAGGAAAGACTTATGATGCAGATAGGGTTAAGTGTCCAATTTTGAACCTAAAAGTTTGAGTTTTAGCTTTCTTTTTAGAAAAATGAACAGAGAAGACATTGCCCATACTTAATAACTTTCAACTTAGGTGTGCTTAGTTTCATTTAATGCTGATTTGTGCACAAATTTCCTGATGCTCTTTCCAGACCTGCTCATGTGCTGCCTGGCCCACTGGCAGTTTGGCTAACAGCAGGGAGACATCATAGGCCTGTCCATGCAGTTGGCCTTGCATGCAGCACAGTGGAAAGAACTGGTCAGAATCTTCCAGGCAGGCAGGATGGTACTCCACTGTATGCAAATAGTCCTTTTTAATACTCATAATGGTGAGAGTACTGTCCTTTGTCTGGCTTTTGCCTGTCTCATATCTTACAGCACTTTTTTTTTTAGGGTGTGGAATATTTAATACTATTTTGAAATATTTCAGAAAGGCCAGCCAGCATGACTGAATTATACTGTAACTCTAATTTAGTTATTAAGTCCTTAGGAAAAAAATGGCAGTGAGATTTTCATTAGAAAAGTTCCACTTGGGGATTTCCCTGGTGGTCCAGTGGGTAAGACTCCATGCTCCCAATGCAGGGGGCCTGGGTTTGATCCCTGGTCAGGGAACTAGATCCCACATGCATGCCGCAACTAAGAGTCCACATGCTGCAACTAAGAAGTCCGCCTGCCGCCACTAAAAGATCCTGCATGCCGCAATGAAGATCCTGCACACAGCAACTAAGACCTGGCACAGACAAAATAAATAAAAATAAAAATAAAAAATAAATTTTAAAAAAAGAAAAGAAAAGTTCTACTTGTCCTGTATAATGTCTATTTGTCCACTTATATGGGCAATAAAAGACACCTCTGAAGTTCTGGATATGTACTCTAAATCCCCTAAATATCTGAATACACAGATGGTCGTATCACTCTGAGATTATTTCCCTTGAGTAGAAATTTTAAAATTTATTTTCATAAATTATTTATTCATTTGGGCCTGTTCAGATTTATGAAAACTGTTTTAATGCTGTTTCTGGTAATATGGCAAGCTTAATAGCCATATTGATTATCTCACTGAAAACAATGTAAAATGCTAGATAATATATTTTTAAAAGTAATAACGTGCTGGCAAGATAGTAAAGAACTGTCAGGCCAAAATATAAATGAAGAGGTACCCTTGAGAAGTAAGTAGGATTGTGAAACCACTGCTATACTGGTGTGCTGAAACCTCTGGCTTCATCTGCTTTTTGGAGCTTGTGGGGCAGAAGAGCAAGCTCAGTGTCTACCCAATGGTGAAGGGTCTAATAGGGAAGCTTCCCCTCTTGCCAATCATGGGAGACAGATTACATTCAAAAGAGTCACAGTAAGGCTGACAGTGGAAGCCAGAAGCCAGTAGAATGATACCTTCAATGTGCCTAGGAAAAATTATTCCTAGTCCAGTATTCTGTATCCCCCAAAATATCTTTCAAGAATCAAGATGGAGAGGTAAAGGTTCAAGGTTACTTTTGGAGGTGATGAAAATGTTCTAGAATTGACTGTGGGGATGGTTGCACATATCTTTGAACATAATAAAAAAACAATGAATTGTACACTTTAAATGGGTAAACTGTATGGTAAGTGAATTAATTACATCTCAACAAAACTTTAACAAAAAGAATGAGACATTAGCACCCACAAAATGAAATACTTAGGTATAAATCTAACGAAATATATAGAAGATCTGTATAAGGAAAACTACAAAACTCTGATGAACAAAATCAGAATAAATGGAAAGATATTCCATGTTCACTGATAGGAAGAATCAATATTGTCAAAATGTCAGTTCTTCCCATCTTGATCTATAGATTCAATGCAATCCCAATCAAAATTCTAGCAAGTTATTTTGTGGATGTCAACAAACTGATTCTAAAGTTTTATGGAGAGACAAAAGACCCAGAATAGCCAGCACAATACTGAAGGAGAAGATTAAAACTGGAGGACTGACACTACCCAACTTCAAGACTTAATGTAAAGCTACAGTAATCAAGACAGTGTGGTACTGTATTTGTGAAAGAAAAGACAAAATGGATCAATGGAACAGAATGGACCCACATAAATACAGTCAACTGATCTTTGACCAAGAAGCAAAGGCAATACAATGGAACAAAGGCAGTTTTTTTTTTAACAAATGTTTCCGGAACAACTGGACATCCATATGCCAAAAAAAAAAAAAAAAATAGAATCTAGACACATATCTTAACACCCTTCACAAAAAAGAACTCAAAATTGATCTTGGGTATGGTGGTGCCTTTTTAGTTACAACAACAAAGACATGATCCATGAAAGAAGTAATTGATAAGCTGGACTTCATTAAATAAAAAACTTCTGCTCTGTAAAAGACAATGTCAAGAGAATGGGAAGATAAACCACAGACTGGGAGAAAATATTTGCAAAAGACACATCTGATAGAGGGTTGTTATCCTAAATTTAAAAAGAACTCTTAAAACGCAACAATAGGAAAAAAAACAATTTAAAAAGTGGGCCAAAAATCTGAACAGACATCTTACCAAAGAAGATACACAGATGGCAATTAAGGATATGAAAAGATGCCCCATATTATATGTCATCAGGGAAATGCAAACTAAAATAACAATGACATTATCAGTATACATCTATTAGAATAGCCAAAATCCAGAACACTGACAACACTAAATGCTGGCGAGGATGTGGAACAACAGTTTTCATTCATTGCTAGTGGGACTACAAAAGGGTACAGCCACTTTGGAAGAGTTTGGCGGTTTCTTGCAAAACTAAACATGCTAAACAGACTAAACCACAGTACCCAGGATTTGTGTGCCTTGGTATCTACCCAAAGGAGTTGAAAACTTAACATCCACACAAAAACCCACACATGGATATTTACAGCAGCTTTGTTCACAACTGCCCAAACTTGAAAGCAACAAAAATGTCCTTCAGTAGGTGAATGGATAAATAAACTATGGTACATCCAGACAACGGAATATTATCCAGTGCTAAAAAGAAATGACCTAGAGAGCATTAACCAAGATGGCGGAGTAGAAGGACGTGCTCTCACTCCCTCTTGCGAGAGCACCAGAATCACAACTGGCTGCTGGACAATCACTGACAGGAAGACCCTGGACTTCACCAAGGAGGATACCCCACGTCCAAGGACAGAGGAGAAGCCACAGTGAGACGGTAGGAGGGGCGCAATCCGAGTAAAATCAAATCCCATAACTGCTGGGTGGGTGACTCACAGACTGGCGAACACTTATACCACAGAAGTCCACCCACTGGAGTGAAGCTTCTGAGCCCCACGTCAGGCTTCCCAACCTGGGGGTCCTGCAACGGGAGGAGGAATTCCTAGAGAATCAGACTTTGAAGCCTAGTGGGAATTGATTGCAGGACTTCTACAGGACTGGGGGAAACAGAGACCCCACTCTTGGAGGGCACACACAAAGTAGTGTGCGCATCGGGACCCAGGGGAAGGAGCAGTGACCCTGGGGGAGACTGAACCAGACCTACCTGCTGGTGTTGGGGGGTCTCCTGCAGAGGCGGGGGGTGGCTCTGTTTCACCGTGGGGACAAGGACACTGGCAGCGGAGGTTCTGGGAAGTGCTCCTGGGCGTGAGCCCTCCCAGAGTCTGCCATTAACCCCACCAAAGAGCCCAGGTAGGCTCCAGTGTTGGGTTGCCTCAGGCAAAACAACCAGCAGGGAGGGAACCCAGCCCCACCCATCAACAGTCAAGTGGATTAAAGTTTTACTGAGCTCTGACCGCCACAGCAACAGTCAGCTCTACCCACCACCAGAGCCTCCCATCAAGCCTCTTAGATAACCTCAACCACCAGAGGGCAGACAGCAGAAGCAAGAAAAACTACAATCCTGCAGCCTGTGGACCAAAAACCACAGTTACAGAAAGACAGACAAGATGAAAAGGCAGAGGGCTATGTACCAGATGAAGGAACAAGAAAAAACCCCAGAAAAACAACTAAATGAAGTGGAGATAGGCAACCTTCCAAAAAAGAATTCAGAATAATGATAGTGAAGATGATCCAGGACCTCGGAATAAGAATGGAGGCAAAGATTGAGAAGATGCAAGAAATGATTAACAAAGACCTAGAAGAATTAAAGAACAAACAAACAGAGATGACCAATACAATAACTGAAATGAAAACTACACTAGAAGGAATCAATAGCAGAATTACTGAGGCAGAAGAACGGATAAGTGACCTGGAAGACAGAATGGTGGAATTCACTGCTGCGGAACAGACTAAAGAAAAAAGAATGAAAAGAAATGAAGACAGCCTAAGAGACCTCTGGGACAACATTAAACGCAACAACATTCGCATTATAGGGGTCCCAGAAGGAGAAGAGAGAGAGAAAGGACCAGAGAAAATATTTGAAGAGATTATAGCCGAAAACTTCCCTAACATGGGAAAGGAAATAGCCACCCAAGTCCAGGAAGCGCAGCGAGTCCCATACAGGATAAACCCAAGGAGAAACACGCCGAGACACATAGTAATCAAAGTGGCAAAAATTAAAGACAAAGAAAAATTATTGAAAGCAGCAAGGGAAAAACGACAAATAACATACAAGGGAACTCCCATAAGGTTAACAGCTGATTTCTCAGCAGAAACTCTACAAGCCAGAAGGGAGTGGCATGATATACTTAAAGTGATGAAAGGGAAGAACCTACAACCAAGATTACTCTACCCGGCAAGGATCTCATTTAGATTTGATGGAGAAATCAAAAGCTTTACAGACAAGCAAAAGCTACGAGAATTCAGCACCACCAAACCAGCTCTACAACAAATGCTAAAGGAACTTCTCTAAGTGGGAAACACAAGAGAAGAAAAGGACCTACAAAAACAAACCCAAAACAATTAAGAAAATGGTCATAGGAACATACATATCGATAATTACCTTAAACATGAATGGATTAAATGCCCCAACCAAAAGACATAGACTGGCTGAATGGATACAAAAACAAGACCCATATATATGCTGTCTACAAGAGACCCACTTTAGACCTAGGGACACATACAGACTGAAAGTGAGGGGATGGAAAAAGATATTCCATGCACATGGAAATCAAAAGAAAGCTGGAGTAGCTATACTCATATCAGATAAAATAGACTTTAAAATAAAGAATGTTACAAGAGACAAGGAAGGATACTACATAATGATCAAGGGATCAATCCAAGAAGAAGATATAACAATTATAAATATATATGCACCCAACATAGGAGCACCTCAATACATAAGGCAACTGCTAACAGCTATAAAAGAGGAAATCGACAGTAATACAATAATAGTGGGGGACTTTAACACGTCACTTACACCAATGGACAGATCATCCAAAATGAAAATGAATAAGGAAACAGAAGCTTTAAATGACACAATAGACCAGTTAGATTTACTTGATATATATAGGACATTCCATCCAAAAACAGCAGATTACACGTTCTTCTCAAGTGCGCACGGAACATTCTCCAGGATAGATCACATCTTGGGTCACAAATCAAGCCTCAGTAAATTTAAGAAAATTGAAATCATATCAAGCATCTTTTCGGACCACAACGCTATGAGATGAGAAATGAATTACAGGGAAAAAAACGTAAAACAGACAAACACATGGAGGCTAAACAATACGTTACTAAATAACCAAGAGATCACTGAAGAAATCAGAGAGGAAATCAAAAAATACCTAGAGACAAATGACAATGAAAACACGACGACCCAAAACCTATGGGATGCAGCAAAAGCAGTTCTAAGAGGGAAGTTTATAGCTATACAAGCCTACCTAAAGAAACAAGAAAAATCTCAAGTAAACAATCTAACCTTACACCTAAAGAAACTAGAGAAAGAAGAACAAACAAAACCCAAAGTTAGCAGAAGGAAAGAAATCATAAAGATCAGAGCAGAAATAAATGAAATAGAAACAAAGAAAACAATAGCAAAGATCAATAAAACTAAAAGTTGGTTCTTTGAGAAGATAAACAAAATTGATAAGCCATTAGCCAGACTCATCAAGAAAAAGGGGGAGAGGACTCAAATCAATAAAATCAGAAATGAAAAAGGAGAAGTTACAACAGACACCACAGAAATACAAAGCATCCTAAGAGACTACTACAAGCAACTTTATGCCAATAAAATGGACAACCTGGAAGAAATGGACACATTTTTAGGAAGGTATAACCTTCCAAGACTGAACAAGGAAGAAACAGAAGATATGAACAGACCAATCACAAGTAATGAAATTGAAACTGTGATTAAAAATCTTCCAACAAACAAAAGTACAGGACCAGATGGCTTCACAGGTGAATTCTATCAAACATTTAGAGAAGAGCTAACACCTATCCTTCTCAAACTCTTCCAAAAAATTGCAGAGGAAGGAACACTCCCAAACTCATTCTATGAGGCCACCATCACCCTGATACCAAAACCAGACAAAGACACTACAAAAAAAGAAAATTACAGACCAATATCACTGATGAATATAGATGCAAAAATCCTCAACAAAATACTAGCAAACAGAATCCAACAACACATTAAAAGGATCATACACCACGATCAAGTGGGATTTATCCCAGGCATGCAAGGATTCTTCAATATACGCAAATCAATCAATGTGATACACCATATTAACAAATTGAAGAATAAAAACCATATGATCATCTCAATAGATGCAGAAAAAGCTTTTGACAAAATTCAACACCCATTTATGATAAAAACTCTCCAGAAAGCGGGCATAGAGGGAACCTACCTCAACATAATAAAGGCCATATGTGACAAACCCACAGCAAACATCATTCTCAATGGTGAAAAAATGAAAGCATTTCCTCTAAGATCAGGAACGAGACAAGGATGTCCACTCTCACCACTATTATTCAACATAGTTCTGGAAGTCCTAGCCACGGCAATCAGAGGAGAAAAAGAAATAAAAGGAATACAAATTGGAAAAGAAGAAGTAAATCTGTCACTGTTTGCGGATGACATGATACTATACATAGAGAATCCTAAAACTGCCACCAGAAAACTGCTAGAGCTAATGAATGAATATGGTAAAGTTGCAGGATACAAAATGAATGCACAGAAATCTCTTGCATTCCTATACACTAATGATGAAAAATCTGAAAGAGAAATTATGGAAACACTCCCATTTACCACTGCAACAAAAAGAATAAAATACCTAGGAATAAACCTACCTAGGCAGACAAAAGACCTGTATGCAGAAAACTATAAGACACTGATGAAAGAAATTAAAGATGATACCAACAGATGGAGAGATATACCATGTTCTTGCACTGGAAGAATCAACATTGTGAAAATGAGTATACTACCCAAAGCAATCTACAGATTCAATGCAATCCCTATCAAATTACCAACGGCAATTTTTACGGAGCTAGAACAAATCATCTTAAAATTTGTATGGAGTCACAAAAGACCCCGAATAGCCAAAGCAGTCTTGAGGGAAAAAAATGGAGCTGGAGGAATCAGACTCCCTGACTTCAGACTATACTACAAAGCTACAGTAATCAAGACAATATGGTACTGGCACAAAAACAGAAACATAGATCAATGGAACAAGATAGAAAGCCCAGAGATTAACCCACGCACCTATGGTCAACTAATCTATGACAAAGGAGGCAAAGATATACAATGGAGAAAAGACAGTCTCTTCAATAAGTGGTGCTGGGAAAACTGGACAGCTATATGTAAAAGAATGAAATTAGAATACTCCCTAACACCATACACAAAAATAAACTCAAAATGGATTAGAGACCTAAATATAAGACTGGACACTATAAAACTCTTAGAGGAAAACATAGGAAGAACACTCTTTGACATAAATCACAGCAAGATCTTTTTTGATCCACCTCCTAGAGTAATGGAAATAAAAACAAAAGTAAACAAATGGGACCTAATGAAACTTCAAAGCTTTTGCACAGCAAAGGAAACCATGAACAAGACGAAAAGACAACCCTCGGAATGGGAGAAAGTATTTGCAAACGAATCAACGGACAAAGGATTAATCTCCAAAATATATAAACAGCTCATTCAGCTCAATGTTAAAGAAACAAACACCCCAATCCAAAAATGGGCAGAAGACCTAAATAGACATTTCTCCAAAGAAGACATACAGACGGCCACGAAGCACATGAAAAGATGCTCAACATCGCTAATTATTAGAGAAATGCAAATCAAAACTACAATGAGGTATCACCTCACACCGGTTAGAATGGGCATCATCAGAAAATCTACAAACAACAAATGCTGGAGAGGGTGTGGAGAAAAGGGAACCCTCTTGCACTGTTGGTGGGAATGTAAATTGATACAGCCACTATGGAGAACAATATGGAGGTTCCTTAAAAAACTAAAAATAGAATTACCATATGACCCAGCAATCCCACTACTGAGCATATACCCAGAGAAAACCATAATTCAAAAAGACACATGCACCCGAATGTTCATTGCAGCACTATTTACAATAGCCAGGTCATGGAAGCAACCTAAATGCCCATCAACAGACGAATGGATAAAGAAGTTGTGGTGCATATATACAATGGAATATTACTCAGCCATAAAAAGGAACGAAATTGAGTCATTTGTTGAGAAGTGGATGGATCTAGAGACTGTCATACAGAGTGAAGTAAGTCAGAGAAAAACAAATATCGTATATTAATGCATGTATGTGGAACCTAGAAAAATGGTACAGATGAGCCGGTTTGCAGGGCAGAAGTTGAGACACAGATGTAGAGAATGGACATATGGACACCAAGGGGGGAAAACTGCAGTGGGGTGGGGATGGTGGTGTGCTGAATTGGGCGATTGGGATTGACATGTATACACTGATGTGTATAAGATTGATGCCTAATAAGAACCTGCAGTATAAACAAACAAACAAACAAAACAACTAATACTAAACTTTCATTGGGTTATTTGTATGGAAATATGTTAATATAAATGTTTCAGACATTACATGAAATTTCTAAAAATCTTATATTTGTATTTGTATGGAAATATGTATGGAAATATGTTAATATAAATGTTTCAGACATTACATGAAATTTCTAAAAATCTTATATGTTCTGGTATAATATTATAAGTAATAATCCTAGTTATTACTTTAAAATGTATATCTCAGAAATAACTAATTTTCTTGTCAACTGCATTATTATGAACTTTCATCAAATCTTTAACTGTGGTCATTTTTAAGTCTTTTCTCATTTACAGACAGTTCTGGGTGTACTCTGATGCTTTTGCAAATATGTTCCTATTAAAGGGTTTCATCTTCAAGAAATTCATGGAAAAGACTCTGACAAGTACAGGTTTCTGGTAACTGACTGTACTGCTGAACTGAATGAATAAGCATTTTCAGAACTCTAATGAAAAACTGATGAACTCAAAAAAGTGCTAACAAAAGATCAAGATGAAAAAAAAAAATTTAATTACATGGGACTGAGTGAACTGATGAGGATGAGTATAATTTTTGTGACTTTCTGTCTGAATTAAAAAAAAAAATCCCACAAGGACTCAGAGGCAAAGAATATACAAATCAATTTTCACTGCAAAAAAAAAAAAAAAAAAAAAAAAAAAGAAATGACCTATCAAGCTATGAAAAGACATGGAGGAACCTTAAGTGTATAATACTAAGTGAAAGAAGCCAATCTGAAAGGGCTACATTCCAACTCTATGACATTCTGGAAAAGGCAAAACTATGGAGACAATAAAAAGATCAGTGGTTCCCAGGAGTTTACAGGTGAAGGAGGGATGAAGAGGCAGAGCACAGAGGATTTTTCAGGGCAGTGAAATACTCTATATGATACCATAATGATAGATACATGTCATTATACATTTGTCCAAACCCATAAAATGTACAACACCAAGAGTGAACCCTAATGTAAACTCTGGACTTTGGGTGACTGTGATGTGTCACTATAGGTTTGTCGATTGTAACAAATGTCCCACTCTGATGGGGAATGTTGATGATAAGCAAGGCTATGCATGTGTTGGGTAGGGAGTATATGGGAAGTCTCAGTACATTCCACTCAATTTTGCTGTGAACATAAAACTGTTTTTAAAAAAAGTAAGCCTTAAGTTAAAAAGAGGAATGAGGTTGAAATAAAGACATTTTTGGACAAAGAAAAACTGTGAATTTGTCATCTCAGATCTTAACAAAAGGAATTTCTAATTATGTACTTCTGGTAGAAGGAAAGTGAGCCAAGACGGGAAGTCTAAGGTGCAAGAAGGACTGAAGAATAAAGAGAATGCTTACATGGGTTAATCTACGAACACTGACAAACAAAACAATTTTAGGGGGTTAAAAATATGGTAAAAATAAAAAATACAATAAGCACATCATATATGTCAGTGGGGAAGAAAACAGGATTCAAGAATTCTAAAGTCCTTCTAAATCCAGGAAGAACTTACAGTGGTTACATGCATATTTACTTTATATTTCTTTAAGTAGTTCATCTATAATTTATATACCCTTTGGAAGGTAGGATATATTTAATAATAAAATAGTCTTAAATAACTTATTTAACATTCAGTTTTAATTTCTAGATACAAAGCCATTGTGTAAAGAACAATTAAATTAATTATAACCTATGAACTTAATGATCTCAAGATTGAGTATTAAAACAAGAAGGGAACACTGTGGTTTTAAAATTTTTTTTAAATTTATTTATTTTACTTATTTTTATCTTTGGCTGTGTTGGGTCTTTGTTGCTGTGCGCAGGCTTTCTCTAGTTGCAGTGAGCGGGGGCTACTCTTCGTTGCGGTGTGTGGGCTCCTCATTGTGGTAGCTTCTCTTGTTGCAGAGCATGGGCTCTAGATGCGCAGGCTTCAACAGATGTGGCACGCAGGCTCAGTAGTTGTGGCTTGTGGGTTCTAGAGTGCAGGCTCAGTAGTGTGGTGCACGGGCTTAATTGCTCCGTGGCATGTGGGATCCTCCCGGACTGGGGCTCGAACCCGTGTCCCCTGCATTGGCAGGCGGATTCTTAACCACTGAGCCACCAGGGAAGCCCAACACTGTGGTTTTTAAAATGTACATACTTTTCCTTTGTTTGGAAGGAAAAAATTAGATTTACAAAAAATTAACAACTAGTAAAAAGTTGCACAATCTAGTTTTAAATAGAAGATGAAATATAGTTTGCCATCAATAAGCTTAACCAAGTTGTATGTCTGTATCTATAATACAGTGTGTCTCTAACAAAACCAAGAGTGTTGCTGTTGACATGTATTCCAGAAGTGACAGGTACTTTTACTGAAATTCGCTGATACAGATGCCAAGCACTCAAGAGCCCCTAGCTCTTGAAGAAGTCTTAAGCTCCCAGAGCACAGGTGTTGGGAAGAGCTGGAATGTGTGCTGAGAAGCAGAGATGTTCTCCTTTTGCAGTGATTTTCAAAGGAAAATATAGTCTCTTGGGGCAGAGCAGATGGCACTGCTTAGATGTAGAATTGGCAAACTATGGCCCGAAGGCCAAATCCCACCTGCAGCATGTTTTCGTAAATAGTTTTATTGGCATACAGCAACACCTATTCATTTACATATTGTCTATGGCTGCTTTCGGGCTACAGAGCAGAATTGAGTAGGTGACGGTACGACTTGCAAAGCCTAAATGTTTACTACCTACCCCTTTACAGAAAAAGGTTGCAGACAGTTGGTCTAAATAGGAGTTTCTAGAAGTAAGAGGCTAGAGAGAGGACCTCATACAAAAAACACTCTACACAGACGGCAGACAGCAGAAGCAAAAAGAACTAAAGTTCAGCAGCCTGTGGAATGAAAACCACATTAACAGAAGGATAGACAAAATGAAAAGGCAGAGGACTATGTACCAGATGAAGGAACAAGATAAAACCCCCCAAAAACAATTAAATGAAGTGGAGATAGGCAACCTTCCAGAGAAAGAATTCAGAATAATGAGAGTGAAGATGATCCAGGACCTTGGAAAAAGAATGGAGGCAAAGATCGAGACGATGCAAGAAATGTTTAACAAAGACCTAGAAGAATTAAAGAACAAACAAACAGAGATGAAAATACAATAACTGCAATGAAAAATACTCTAGAAGGAATCAGTAGGAGAATAACTGAGGCAGAAGAACGGATAAGTGACCTGGAAGACAGAATGGTGGAATTCAAGGCCACGGAACAGAATAAGGAAAAAAGAATGAAAAGAAGGCAGTCTAAAAGACCTCTGGGACAAAATTAAACACACTAACATTCACATTATAGGGGTCCCAGAAGGAGAAGAGAGAGAGAAAGGACCCGAGAAAATATTTGAAGAGAGTATAGTTGAAAACTTCCCTAACATGAGAAAGGAAATAGCCACCCAAGTCCAGGAAGCGCAGAGAATCCCAGGCAGGATAAAGCCAAGGAGAAACACACTGAGCCACATAGTAATCAAATTGACAAAAATTAAAGACAAAGAAAAATTATTAAAAGCAACAAGGGAAAAATGACAAATAACATACAAGGGAACTCCCATAAGGTTAATATCTGACTTCTCAGCAGACACTCTACAAGCCAGAAGGGAGTGGCACAATATATTTAAAGTGATGAAAGGGAAGAACCTACAACCAAGATTACTCTACCTGGCAAGGATCTCATTCAGGTTCAACGGAGAAATAAAAAGCTTTACAGACAAGCAAAAGCTAAGAGAATTCAGCACCACCAAACCAGCTCTACAACAAATGCTAAAGGAACTTCTCTAAGTGGGAAACACAAGAGAAGAAAAGGACCTACAAAAACAAACCCATAACAATTAAGAAAATGGTCATAGGAACATACATATCGATAATTACCTTTAACGTGAATGGAGTCAATGCTCCAACCAAAAGACACAGGCTCGCTGAATGGATACAAAGACAAGACCCATACATATGCTGTCTACAAGAAACCCACTTCAGACCTAGGCACACATACAGACTGAAAGTGAGGGGATGGAAAAAGATATTCCATGCACATGGAAATCAAAACAAAGTTGAAGTAGCAATATTCATATCAGATAAAATAGACTTTAAAATAAAGAATGTTACAAGAGACAAGGAAGACAGTACATAATGATCAAGGGATCAATCCAAGAAGAAGATATAACAATTATAAATATATATGCACCCAACATAGGAACACCAATACATAAGGTAAATGCTAACAGCTATAAAAGAGGAAATTGACAGTAACACAATAATAGCGGGGGACTTTAACACCTCGTTTACACCAAAGGACAGATCATCCAGACAGAAAAATAATAAGGAAACACAAGTGTTAAATGACACAATAGACCGGATAGATTTAATTAATATTTATAGGACATTCCATCTGAAAACAGCAAATTACACTTTCTTTTCAAGTACACGTGGACCATTCTCCAGGATAGGTCACATCTTGAGTCACAAATCAAGCCTCGGTAAATTTAAGAAAACTGAAATCATATCAAGCATCTTTTCTGACCACAACGCTATGAGATTAGAAATCAATTACAGGGAAAAAAACGTAAAAAACACAAACACATGGAAGCTAAACAATACGTTACTAAATAACCAAGAGATCACTGAAGAAATCAAAGAGGAAATCAAAAAATACCTAGAGACAAATGACAATGAAAACATGATGATCCAAAACTATGGGATGCAGCAAAATCAGTTCTAAGAGGGAAGTTTATAGCAATACAATCCTCCCTCAAGAAACAAGAAAAATCTCAAATAAGCAATCTAACCTTACATCTAAAGGAACTACAGAAAAAAGAACAAAGAAAACCCAAAGTTAGTAGAAGGAAAGAAATCATAAAGATCAGAGCAGAAATAAATGAAATAGAAGCAAAGAAAAGAATAGCAAAGATCAATGAAACTAAAACCTGGTTCTTTGAGAAATAAACAAAATTGAGAAACCTTTAGCCAGACTCATCCAGAAAAAGAGGGAGAGGACTCTGAAATCAATAAAATTAGAAATGAAAAAGGGGAAGTTACAACAGACACCGCAGAAATACAAAGCATCGTGAGAGACTACTACAAGCAACTCTATGCCAATAAAATGGACAACCTGGAAGAAATGGACAAATTCTTAGAAAGGTATAACCTTCCAAGACTGAACCAGGAAGAAATAGAAAATATGAACAGACCAATCACAAGTAATGAAATTGAAACTGTGATTAAAAATCTTCCAACAAACAAAAGTACAGGACCAGATGGCTTCACAGATGAATTCTATCAAACATTTAGAGAAGAGCTAACACCCATCCCTCTCAAACTCTTCCAAAATATTGCAGAGGAAGGAACACTCCCAACCTCATTCTATGAGGCCACCATCACCCTGATACCAAAACCAGACAAAGATACTACAAGAAAAAAAAATTACAGACCAATATCACTGATGAATATAGATGCAAAAATCCTCAACAAAGTACTAGCAAACAGAATCCAACAACACATTAAAAGGATCATACACCATGATCAAGTGGGGTTTATCCCAGGGATGCAAGGATTCTTCAATATATGCAAATCAATCAATGTGATACACTATATTAACAAACTGAAGAAGAGAAACCATAGGATCATCTCAACAGATGCAGAAAGAGCTTTTGACAAAATTCAACACCCATTTATGATGAAAACTCTCCAGGAGGTGGGCATAGAGGGAACTTACCTCAACATAATAAAGGCCATATATGACAAACCCACAGCCAGCATCATTCTCAATCGTGAAAAACTGAAGGCATTTCCTCTAAGATCAGGAATAGGACAAGGATGCCCACTCTCGCCATTATTATTCAACATAGTTTTGGAAGTCCTAGCCACAGCAATCAGAGAAGAAAAAGAAATAAAAGGAATACAAATTGGAAAAGAAGAAGTAAAACTGTCTCTGTTTCCAGATGACATGATACTATACATAGAGAATCCTAAAGATGCCACCAGAAAACTAGCAGAGATAATCAGTGAATTGGATAAAGTTGCAGGATACAAAATTAATGCACAGAAATCTCTTGCATTCCTATACACTAGCAACAAAGGATCAGAAAGAGAAATTAAGGAAACAATCACATTCACCACTGCAACAAAAAGAATAAAATACCTAGGAATAAACCTGCCTAAGGAGGACCTGTACTCAGAAAATTACAAGACACCGATGAGAGAAATCAAAGAGGACACAAACATGGAGAGAAATACCATGTTCTTGAATTGGAAGAATCAATATTGTGCAAATGACTACACTACCCAAAGCAATCTACAGATTCAATGCAATCCCTATCAAATTACCAGTGGCAGTTTTTTTTTTTTTTTTAAATACAAATGCTCTAGTTTATTCATTTGAATTGCCATATAGCATTCCACAGACATTCTCTCCCTGGTGATCATTCAGGTTGTTTATAGGTTTTTACTACTACAAATCATGCTGCAGTGAACATTCTTGCACATGACTCTTCATACACGTGGAGGATTCACTAGGGAATATATTTAGAAGTGGGATTTCTGGGTTGCAGAGTATGCATATCCTCTATTTTACTTTGTGTGTGTGTGTGTGTGTGTGTGTGTGTGGTAACAACGTTTGACATGAGATCTACCCTCTTGACAAATTTTGAAGTGTACATTTTTGTTGACTATAAGTACAGTGTTGTATAGTCACATCTCTAGAGCTTATTTCTCTTGCTTGACTGAAACTTTTTGCCCATTGATTAATAACTCCCTGTTTACCCCCACCCCACCAGTCCCTAGCAACCACTATTCCACTTTTTGATTCTATGAATTTGAGTATTTTAGATACTCATATAAGTAGAATTGTGCAGTATTTGTTTTTCTGTGACTGGCTTACTTCACTTAGCATAATGTTCTCAAAGTTCATACATGTTGTCACATATTTCAGATTTCCCAGTGGCAGTTTTTACAGAACTAGAACAAAAAATCTAAAAATTTGTACGGAGACACAAAAGTCCCCAAATAGCCAAAGCAATCCTGAGGGAAAAAAACGGAGCTGGAGGAATCAGACTCCCTGACTTCAGACTATACTACAAAGCTACAGTAATCAAGACAATATGGTCCTGGCACATAAACAGAAATATAGATCAATGGAACAGGATAGAAAGCCCAGAGAGAAACCCACGCACCTATGGTCAACTAATCTATGACAAAGGAGGCAAGGAAATACAATGGAGAAAAGACTGTCTCTTCAATAAGTGTGCTGGGAAATCTGGACAGCTACATGTAAAAGAATGAAATTAGAACACTCCCTAACACCATACACAAAAATAAACTCAAAATGGATTAAAGACCTAAATGTAAGACTGGACACTATAAAACTCTTAGAGGATAACATAGGAAGAACACTCTTTGACATAAATCACAGCAAGATCTTTTTTGACCCACCTTCTAGAGTAATGAAAATAAAAACAAAAATAAACAAATGGGACCTAATGAAACATAAAAGCTTTTGCACAGCAAAGGAAACTATATACAAGATGAAAAGACAACCCTCAGAATGGGAGAAAATATTTGCAAACAAATCAACAGACAAAGGATTAATCTCCAAAATATACAAACAGCTCATGCAGCTCAATATTAACAAAACAAATAACACAATCATAAAATGGGCAGAAGACCTAAATAGACATTTCTCCAAAGAAGGCATAGAGATGGCCAAGAGGCACATGAAAAGCTGCTCAACATCACTAATTATTAGAGAAATGCAAATCAAAACTACAATGAGGTATCACCTCACACTGGTTAGAATGGGCATCATCAAAAAATCTACAAACAACAAATGCTGGAAAGGGTGTGGAGAAAAGGGAACCCTCTTGAACTGTTGGTGGGAATGTGAATTGATACAGCCACTATGGAGAACAGTATGGAGATTCCTTAAAAAACTAAAACTAGAATTACCATGACTCAGCAATCCCACTATTAGGCACATACCCAGAGAAAACCATATTTCAAAAAGACACATGCACCCCAATGTTCATTGGAGCACTGTTTACAATAGCCAGGTCATGGAAGCAACCTAAATGCCCATCGACAGAGTAATGGATAAAGAAGTTGTGGTACATATATACAATGGAATATTACTCAGCCATAAAAGGGAACGAAATTGGGTCATTTGTAGAGACGTGGATGGACCTGGAGACTGTCATACAGAGTGAAGTAAGCCAGAAAGAGATAAACAAATATTGTATATTAACGCATATATGTGGAATCTAGATAAATGCTGCAGATGAACCAGTTTGCAAGGCAGAAATAGAGACACAGATGTAGAGAACCAATGGATGGACACGAAAGGGGGAAAGTGGGGAGGGGTGGTGGTGGTGGGATGAATTGGGAGATTGGGATTGACATATATACACTAATATGTATAAAATAGATAACTAATAAGAACCTGCTGTATAAAAATAAATAAAATTAAATAAAAAAAGACCCTGTGTATATATGAAAATACATTTAGTTTATAAAAAAATACTCTACAATGGATAACTATGAATATGTATTAGATATGTGACTATATAGTTGTCTCCGTCAATAAGAAGAATAATGATAATTATACCAAATACTGTTAGAGTCCTTGCTACATACCAGGCACTGTTCTAACGACTTTGTTTGTTTCAGCTAAATTTATTCTAAAACAACCTATGCAAGTAAACTTTGGTAATGATGATGTGATTGGAGAGTCTCCTCTGCAAAAAACAAGTATAAAGCTGGACAAAACTGCCAAAAGCAACCACTTCAGGCCATGAGAAATTGACGAAAGTTAAACAACAAATTGAGAAGCTTTTATTCTCCAAGAAACAGCTAGAGCTTAGAGTAAGAAAAGCAGCAGTCCAGAGCCTGCTTGCCTGGGGCTGTTTGCATCCACCACCCCGACCTGAATGAGCCACAGAAGGACTGAGACAAGCTCTCCATATCACCTGGGTACCTGGGAAAGTGGACGTACATAAGGGAGACACGAGAAAGCCTGGCGAAAAGTAAAAGCCAAGGGAGACTTGAGAACTGGCTACGGTTTTGAATGCATACACCTCCCCACACACAGCAGCAGGTGGAAGGAAGCCTTACAGGTTCAAGGCCTTTGAGCAACACCTCTGCCCACATTACTGGCTGACCACTAAGCTATGCAGAACCCAGCAGTTTGCTTCTTGAATCTGTTCTCCTTCCCGTCTACCTCACTGCCTCGCCAAACCTCCCCAATCTAAGTTTTGCCTTAGATTAGCTCTGTGCACTTTGTTAACTTCTCATAATGCAACTAAAACATCTCCAATCAATTTCAATAGCCCCTAATACACAACTCTGATTCCACTGAGTACAAACATGCCAGCAGCCTGACATTACCTCTCACCACCAGAAGCCTACTGGTGAAACCAAATTCATCACTTAACTGAAAAAAAAAGTGTTGAAAAAATGTGAAACCAATGAATTTGCCAACATGGTTGTTTCACATAGAGAACCGGGAATCCAGCATCCAAATAAACAGCAGAATACTGTTGCTACTAGCTGTGTTTCCTTCCACTTAAGATGCCATTTGTGGAAAATATTTATCACAGTCTTCCATTTTCTCTGTGCAAAATCAAAGAGAATTGAGAAATGCCAAATTACATTGTCGTCACAAAGCCTGCCATAGAGTATCTCAGCTCTTACAAGCTATTCTCCAAAGACATTATTGATGTTCTACCAAGTTGATGGAATGATATAATTTGCTAGCAGGAAGAAAGGCTGGCAAACAGAACTGTGTTCATCAGAGCAATATCTTTACAATGCCTTATTCCATTTTCATTATTTTTCAAGATCACACATCATATCACAGGGCAGAACGGGCACCTTGCTACGCCCTAGATTTTTCAGTATTTTTACAGTTGGAAGTAGATCTTTTACACTTCTGCAAATTACAGCTATTCTTGCTATAAGGGGCTCTTTATGTTGCTAGGGAAGAGAACTCTCTCTAAAAGCCTATGTGGCCTTTGTTTACAGGCAGCTACCATCATTTTAGACTCATAAGTTCCTGTGGGGAGCAACCTCTTCCATAAGCAATTCATCAAGCCCAGTCCTGGTGCTGGACCAGGTCTAGAACTGACATTAAAGTTTTGCAGTAAGCACCATTTGTCTTCACTCTTTTCATCTCTCCTACTTCCTAGAAACTTTTTGTTTTTATCCAGGCTGGAGGACTCATCAGTGGTCTTCTCCGCGGTGCCTCACACACACTGCCTTCCCCAGTGCACCCCACTCCCCCAAAAAAGATCCCTCTTCACCCAATCAAAACTTGTAAGCTTCCTTTAGAAAAGTCTGATCTCATCAAGGTGTTAAAAGAAAGCAATCTTATTAGATTAAATTATAGTTGTTAATGATTGATAATTTCAGAGAGGCATTTGCATTTTGAAGGAGAAATTTTCATTAACCAGAAAGAATTTCAAATGGGTGAAATTCAAAACAATGTAACCAAGTGAATTTTCATCAGTGAGATGGAAAAGTATTTTTGGGCACAAGTACCTCACAGGATTTTAAAACACCATGGTGAGTTGAGGTTCACAAGTGTGGTAGCTGACAACCAAGCATGGTACAGTCAAGGTGAGCAATGTGCTGGTCACACCCTCAGCCTTGCTACTGAAATGTCCATTTGATTGCTTAGTCCTGTGAGGTAAATGCAAGATGCCAGGAAGGGCTTAAAACCACCTGACCAGGCTCCACCACAGTGAATACCAACAACTACCTTCTAGTTGTCAGTATTTGAAAACTTAATACTGTGAGCTCTGTCATCTGCATTCCTCCCCTTCTACCAATCTTTCATAGGACTGGGATGCCAGATGATATTCTTGGTACATGCCTCAGAGAGTAAAGGGGTGGGAGGTGCTTTGCTTACAATTATTAAAATGAATCATAGACTGTTTAGAGCTAGAAGGCATCAGAGATCACCTACTTCAACTCCTTCAATTTAAAGATGCTGTAACAGCCTAGAAAAGTTACTCTAAGTCCACTGACTTGCTCTAGGTCTTGTAGCATGATAATGCGCCATCCTTTGGGAACTGAAGGATATAACTCCTTTTAGAGATATTTTTGTAGGCAGCTCCCTAATGAGGCAAATGTCTCCATCACCACCCACCTATAAATGGAAAGCTGTTGCACAGAGGGGATGAGGGCCTTCTCAACCAAACACAGGGCAGGAATGGCACTAGAACCCAGTGCAATTTAGCATAGACCTGGTATTATTAGTAGTTTGCAACTTTGCAACCTATGGGCAAGCAAGGATTCCAATTAAAAAAAATCTTAGACCAATGGAAAATCTGTAGTCAACATTCAGTTATTTAATTGAATGGACAGAGAATAAGTGACTAGGGTAGCAGGGAATGACCCCAAATCTTTTATTGAAACCCCCAATCTTTTATCGGCTATAGAATATTATTTTTATTTATATTTGAGTAGAATTGTGTGGTCTGTGTTTTGGAAATTTCCTTCAAACTAAATACTGGTGCCAGACAAGTGAGGTCTAGTGTAAAGAGAATTTCATAAGCTTTCCATTGTACCTATTTCCACCATTTTCCAATTCCACTCAACACTAATAGCTGGCTTCTCTTAGCCTCTCTCAGAATGTTGCTGCCACAAGGACTATCAATTAGCTAATGGATTTCCCTGCTCAGGGGTTTGAACTTTCTAGCTGGAAAGCAAAGCTCCTCATATATTCTTGATCAAAGTAAAATCCCCATCATTGATGTGGCATATACCCTGGGGGAGACACACCAGGAGAATCCACTTATCTATTTGTTCATTAGTTCATTCATTCATTCATTCATTCATTCACCGTTACTGAGCACCCATTATATGCCAGGTATTATACAGATAAAGTGGGAAATAAGGCAGGCAATGGTTTCTGTCCTATCACTGTGGATGGGCCAGACACTGAGAAGTACTGACAGGTCTAGTGAGTACCAGGTAGGCTTCTATAGGGGTCTACAGCAGGGGATCTAATCTAAACTGGAGGGTCAGGAAAAATTTCCGAGAAGAGGAAACATTTTAGTTGGTGGATGATAGATGAGTCAAAATTAGACTGATGATGAATATTCTGGACAGAAGGAACAGTAGGTGAGAAGGTCTTTGGGCACACAACAACACTACATAGTCCAGGAACTGATAAAAAGTCCAGAGGGTTCTGAGTACAGAATGAAGGTGATATAGATAATACTGATTTGCAGTGAGGAAGAAAGGGTGCACTACTCTACCAGCCAGATCAGCTCAGTCAACCCTGGTGGTGAGTGAGGCAACATAAGACAGAGCCCGCCCTCATCCACCCACGCATGTGTCGGCTCCAAGCAAGGGAGCCTCGCCAGAGTCAGGGTCACGAAGCTCTTAGAGGGCAGGGCCTGGGGCTCAAGGGCGACTGGACCTTTCACACCTAGCTTCAAACCAGGCAGGCACCCAATAAATGTGAAGTCTACAAAAAAGGGAGAGAGGGGCACAAGCACATAATTAAAGACAGAGCAGCAGCTAAATTTTTGAAGCAGGAATTGCCACAGACAAGCCACAGTGGGAGGTGAATGTGCTTCCTGATTCTCTGGCACCGCTGCTTGAATCATTTGCATCGACACGGTTAACTTGAAGAAAGACATCTGAGCATCGTTATGGATCCACCCAAAGTTGAAACTTAGCAAGAGGGCTGAATTTGAATCCAAGACTCTGGATGGCTCTCTGTTCCATCTTAACCATCTGGCCCCACTGTTTTCCACTATGGAGTAATGAATTTTTTGCCTAATTCACTGTATATTCCTGAGTAAGGTTTATTTTGCAGTTGAAAAAGTACTACACCTACCTCAAAAGCCCAGGGAATATAAACACAGGTGACACAAAAGAATCCATTCTGTAATTAGGGACATGAATTTGGTCTTTGTCATTAAGAAAAGATGCACGGGAGAGGGCAAGAAAGGAGGCAGCTGCAGTGAGCTATTCAGCCAGCCTCTATGTCTTTAGTGAGCTGTGCCATTAAAAAGTGATGTCCCTATCAGACAAGCAATTCCTCCCCAGCATCTAAGAACTCAGTCGTTTCCTCAAACTGGCCTTTTTTTTTGCTCATCCACAAGGGACATCTTTATGAAACTGTGTGGGGCATTTTGCAGGGAATGAAATCAGCTGGGAGAAAGACAACGTGTTATTTCACCTAGGCAAAGAGGTCTGGCAAGCACAGCAAGAACCTTTCCAAATCCCTCTTGGGCACCAAAGTACTACTTGCAACACTTGTTAATGCAATGGATCAGTTTATCCTGCTAACTCGGTGACACTGCAGGACGGCATACGGAACCAGCAGCAGTCCCAGCTCGGGGCGCTGTGACACACGTGTCTCTGTCGGTAACCAACGTTTATGCGCTTACTGTCTATGTTTTCCTTGAGTAGGGCTGTGGAGCAGGGCTCAGCCAGATGGATTATCATTTTCTATAGTTAATGAGTTTATCTGTCTCTTAGGAAAGAAATGGAGAGAGAGACAGAGACAGAGAGACCGAGAGAGACAGAGAGAGAGAGAAAGGCAGGGGGAGGGAGGGAAACAGAGAGAATGTGTCCGTGCTCCTATGAGCATGCTGGTCTTTTTTAGCCTCCAGCCAGATTGCTTCTGATAGCCAGAGGGTCACATGTGTTTGGAAGCCACTGAAGAAGTGACACTGAGCAGCTACTGCAGGACAGGCAGCCTCCTCCCCTCCCCTCTTGTTTCTTTCTCCAGAATCACTGCCTGACTCCTTTTTCTCCGAGCCGCTCCCTCCCCCCATCACCAGCTCTCCTCTCATTCTTTCTGATTAGTTCTCATTGTCAGGCCCAATGACAGCTGATTAGATTTTTAAAAACATTCTAATCTTAAACACGTATATGTGTGTGTGTTAGTGGCATATGAAATTTCTTCCCCAAAAGACTGCTCTAAGGAATTCTGTTTATGTAACTGTTCTTGGCTTTTTCTCAAAATATGGATAAAAGAGTGCTGTGTGCCTAGAGGCTTTACATCCCTCCCTCCCCTCGATTCCTTGCCCCCGCTTCCTTCCTTCTTGGAATATTTATTGAGTACCAACAATTAGCCAAGCACTGTTCTAGGTGCTGGGTACTTTTCTAGAAAAGCGTTACCTCAGTTAATCCTTACAATAATGTGTGGTTAACATTATTATTTCCATTTTACATGTAAGAAAACTGCAGCTCATAGAGGTTAAATAATTGTCCTAAATCACATAACTAGTACAGTGCAAAACTGGTCTGTCTCTAGCTGGTAATCGTTTTATGGTGCTATAAGCTATTTGCAGACAGGTCTCTCTCTTTGTAATCAGATCTGTAATCAAACATGCCTAATTCTTCATGCCACCGTAGACTCCAAAAATTGATTTGTTAACGATGACAACCCACGGGCAAGATCCTGATCACTTTGGGAACAAGTCAAGAATGAGTTTCTAGACCTCTTCGCTTCTCAGTAAGCATGGAATTTTGACATCCCATTTGCTTGCCTTTTGGGGGTACCAAGCTCACGGGGAGCACAGGGAGCCTGTCAAAGTTATCTGCAGGCCACGACTTCAGAGAGATCTGAGAATTGTCTGTAGTTAACATACAGCTTCTTTACGAACAGGGGCCCTAGTAAACAGTTCAGAGTGCAGGAGCAGTCTGCAGGGTAGGGTTAGAGTGGAGGTGGGGTGGGCAAGAGGCGGAAATCAAAGTTCAAAGACAATGAAATCTTCGCAGGACTCCTCGCAGGCTCAGCTCGTTAATCTCAGCAGCTGCCCAGCGGCTACTGTCATCCAGTGCCATAATGATGACAAAATCTGCTTCCTTACGTTATAAATACTGTGTTAAAAGTAACAGCCTCTGATAAAGGCTTGAGTTTCAGAAGAGTCACCTCATGCCCTTTGCTGCATTTCTTGTCAGAAACCGTCTTCCACCTAGAGTCTCACTGTGCATCTTCTGGGGGTGGCAGACACAGTGCAGCACTAATTTGGCCATGATTTCCAGACCAGACTCAGGTGGGAATGAAGAAGGTGGTAGCAATTTCCTTCCTACTGGCGAGGCTTCGGCTTCCTCCAAGCCCTCTCAAACCCCCATGCTGTCACACTGAGCGAATGCCACCCAGAGGTCCACACCTCTGCAGCATGCACTAGTTTACCAGCCCTCTTTCCTCCAAATAGGCCCTCCTGGCATCCATGAGACACATCTCTCAAGCCCTCAGCCCTGCTCGCCGCCCACCACCCCCTCCCCCCAATCTCTCAGCCTCTGCCCTGCCCTCCACACAGCTCTTGTCTGCAGCGACTGCCCACGGAGGTTAGGCTGACATGCAAACTCCTAACCCTGGCCATGGGCCCCAGATGCCCTGGCTCACTCCTACCTCTCTTTCATAACTACACAGAATTTTATCCTTACTAATGCTTTTTTTTTTTTTTTTTTTTTTTGCCTTAAACCTGCATTGCCTGATGATAGTTACCCTGCTTTCTTTGGGTTAATGTTGTCATGGTATCTCTCTTTCCATCTTACTACTTTTAGCCATTTGGTGTTGCTTTCTCCTTAAGCAGCATGTAACTTTGTTTTTATTTTTAAACCCATCTGATAATCTCTATGTTTTAATAGTTAAATTTAATCACAATCCATTTATATTTACGGTGATACATGTGGATTTATAACCTTCTTGTCATTGTTATCTAGAATTTTGGTTTCACCTTTTGATAGAAACATGGGAAAAATAGTTACTTTGGTGGTCATTATTTATTGTTTTTACTGACATTTCAATAATTTCTATACTCACTATTGTTCCATGCATCCTAAAACTTCCCTCTGGGATTACTTTTCTTCTTGTAATATACATCATTTAACAATTCTTTTAGTGAGGTTCTTTGTACTTCCTAAAATATCTTTATTTCATTTTTGCTCTTGAAAGATAGTTTACCTACAGAGAATTCTTTCTCAACAATTATTTTCTTTAGCATGTTGAAGATATTCTTCCATGTGTTCTGGCATCGATGGCTGTTGTTGAGAAATGGCTGTCAACCTAACTGATATCAGGCTTTAAGATCCTTTATCCTTGATGTTTTGAAGTTTCACTACAATATGTCCAAGTTTGGATTTCTTTTATTGATCCTACTCAGTACTGGGAAGTATGCTTTAAATTTGAGGACTCATGTCTTTTAAAACTTCTGGCAAAATAAAAATTTGCTGGCTCTTTGTTCTGTTCTTTTGTTCAGAACCTCATATTAGAAGTCTATTGGAGAGTCTCCAAAATATACAAACAGCTCATACAACTCAACAACAACAAAAGCAAACAACCCAATCGAAAAATTGGCGGAAGACCTTAAGAGACATTTCTCCAAATAAGACATACAGATGGCCAGTAGGCACATGAAAAGATACTCAACATCACTAATTATTAGAGAAATGCAAATCAGACCTACAATGAGGTACTACCTCCCACTGCTGGAGAGGGTGTGGAGAAAAGGGAATCCTCCTACACTGTTGGTGGGAATGTAAGGTGGTGCAGCCACTATGGAAAACAGTGTGGAGGTTCCTCAAAAAATTAAAAATATAATTACCATATGATCCAGCAATCCCACTCCTGGGCATATACCTGGACAGAACTGTAATTCCACAAGATAACACACGGGGTCAGAGTTAAGATGGTGGAGTAGGAGGACGTGGAGTTTGCATCTCCTCACAGGGTACAGCAGGGAGGCATCGAATCCGTTCTCGAGGAGCACCTGCTGGGTGCTGGTGGGGGACCTCAGACACCTGGGGGTGGGGGCTGGGGGAGAGGAGCTCTTCCCGCACTTGGGGGCGCCCACTCATGGCGGGGGATCAGCAGGGATTGGGGGGGACCTTCGGGGGGTCAGGGGGATGGAGAGGAGTGCGGCAACTGGTCTGCGGGGGCTGGGATGAAGTGGGGCCTGTGCACGTGGTCCAGGCTGTGGACCTGCGCACTCTGGCCTGGGTTGTGTGCCTCCTGGTGGGGAGGGGAACTGGGTGCCAGACAGTAGGTTTTGGAGGGTGGACCCCGGGAGGGGACAGCTGTTGGCGGTGAGGAGACAGCCTGGAGTGGCAGGGGGAAGGGTTCCACAGCCGGAAGGTTGGCGGGGGCCTGGGCCGCCAGGGAAGCAGGGCGCCTGTGTTGAGTGGCGTGCAGAGAGCAGGGCCACCGTTGTGGTGCCCCTCGCTGCCCACCCTCCTTGGGCAGTGGCGGAGGCACACACCTGAGCAGGCTTGCCCACCCCTCAAGCCCCGGCAAGCCTGCTAGGGTCCCTGGCCTGAGCCCCGTCCCCGCCAAGGCTGCCTCTGACCACGAAGGTGCCAGGCATGGGACCTGCCGCCGCCAAAGCCTCTGTGGGCCGCATGGGTCCCAGTCCTGAGCCCTGCCCCCACCAAGGCCTCCTCTGGCTGCACAGGTCCCTGTGGACCCGAGCAATGCCCACCCAAAGGCTCTGTGGGCCATGTGGGTCCTGGCGGCCCGCTTGCCGCCCCTGACAAAACCTCCTCCGGCTTTGTGGGTCCAGGTGGACCGAGCGCCACCCCCCTCCAAAGCCTCCTCTGGCTGTGCTGGTCCCTGCAGATATGCCCGTGGAAGCCTGCGCCCCAGCTGGCCCATGTGGGCATGTGTGCTCCGGGCCAGCTTCAGGAGCAGAGACTGGTGAAAGGAACACATGCAGAGCTGGGGCTGGCACAGCGGGTCGAGAGACCTACCTAGAGGTCTTGGAGGCCCTCCTGGGGAGGCAGGGGTTGGATGTAGCTCACGGGTGGGGCAAGGACACTGATTGCAGAGGCACCAGGGAATTATTATTTTATTTATTTATTTTTAATTTTTAAATTTTATTTTTCCTGTTGTGTTTTGTGGTGGTGGTTTCAATTTTATTTTTTCTAGTATATTTTTTATTTTTCTAGTTTTATTTAATTTTTTATTCTTTATTATCGTCCTGCTCTTTTTTGTTTGTTGTCTTTTTGTTTTGTTTTGTTTGTTTTTGGGTTTTTTTTGCCACACAGTGCAGCTTGCAGGGTCCTGGTTCCCAGGCCAGCGATCGGGCTTGAGCCCTTGTGTGGGGAGCGCCGAATCCAGGCCACTGGGCTAACAGAGAACTTCAGGCTTCAGAGAATATTAATCGGTGTGACTCTCCCAGGGGTCCTCATCTCGGCACCAAGACCCGGCTCCAACCAACTGCCTGCAAACTCCAGTGCTGGGTGCCTCAGGCCAAACAACCACCAAGACAGGAACACAGCCCTACCCGTCAACAAAAATGAGATCACAGAGAAATATGTTACAGATGAAGGAGCAAGGTAAAAACCTACAAGACCAAATAAATGAAGAGGAAATAGACAATCTACCTGAAAAAGAATTCAGAGTAATGATAGTAAAGATGATCCAAAATCTCAGAAATAGAAAGGAGGCATGGATCGAGAAAATACAAGAAATGTTTAACAAGGAACTAGAAGAACTAAAGAACAAAAAACAGTGATGAACAACACAATAACTAAAATGAAAACTACACTAGAAAGAATCAATAGCAGAATAACTGAGGCAGAAGAACAATTAAGTGAGCTGGAAGATAGAATGGTGGCAATAACTGCCGAGGAGCAGAATAAAGAAAAAAAGAATGAAAAGAAATGAGGACAGTCTCAGAGACCTCTGGGACAACATTAAATGCACCAACAATTGAATGATAGGGGTCCCAGAAGAAGAAGAGAAAGAGAAAGGGTCTGAGAAAATATTTGAAGAGATTATAGTCAAAAACTTCCCTAACATGGGAAAGGAAATAGCTACCCAAGTCCAGGCGCAGAGAGTCCCATACAGGATAAACCCAAGGAGAAACACACCGAGACACATATTGATCAAACTAACAAAAATTTAATTCAAAGAAAAAATATTTAAAGCAGCAAGGGAAAGAGCAACAAATAACATACAAGAGAATCCCCATAAAGTTATCAGCTGATTTTTCAGTAGAAACTCTGCAGGCCAAAATAGAGTAGCAGGATATATTTAAAGTGAAGAAAGGGAAAAATCTACAACCAAGATTACTCTACTCAGCAAGGACCTTATTCAGATTCGACAGAGAAATCAAAAGCTTTAGAGATAAGCAAAAGCTAAGAGAATTCAGCACCACCAAACCAGCTTTACAACAAACGCTAAAGGAACTTCTCTAGGCAGGAAACACAAGAGAAGAAAAAGACCTACAAAAACAAACCCAAAACAATTAAGAAAACGGTAATAGAAACATACGTACTGATAATTACCTTAAATGTAAATGGATTAAATGCTCCAACCAAAAGACAGACTGGCTGAATGGATACAAAAACAAGACCCCTATATATGCTGTCTACAAGAGACCCAATTCAGACCTAGGGACACATACAGACTGAAAGTGAGGGGATGGAAAAAGATATTCCATGCAAATGAAAATCAAAACAAAGCTGGAGTAGCAATACTCATATCCGACAAAATAGACTTTAAAATAAAGAACATTACAAGAGACAAGGAAGGACACTACATAACGATCAAGGGATCAATCCAAGGAAAAGATGTAACAATTATAAATATATAGGCACCCAATGTAAGAGCACCTCAATGCATAAGGCAAATGCTGACAACCATAAAAGGGGAAATCGACAGTAACACAATAATAGTGGGGGACTTTAACACCTCACTTACACCAATGGACAGATCATCCAGACAGAAAATTAATACGGAAATACAACCTTTAAATGACACATTAGACCATATGGGCTTAATTGATATTTATAGGACATTACATCTGAGAGCAGCACAGTACACTTTCTCCTCAAGTGCACACGGAACATTCTCCAGGATAGATCACATCTTGGGTCACGAATCAAGCCTCGGTAAATTTAAGAAAACTGAAGTCATATCAAGCATCTTTTCCAACCACAATGCTATGAGATTACAAATCAATTACAGGAAAAAAAAACTGTAAAAAATACAAACACATGGAGGCTAAACAATATGCTACTAAATAACCAAGAGATCACTGAAGAAATCAAAGAGGAAATTAAAAAATACATAGAAACAAATGACAATGAAAACACGACGACCCAAAACCTATGGGATGCAGCAAAAGCAGTTCTAAGAGGGAATTTTATAGCAATACCATCCTACCTCAAGAAACAAGAAAAATGTCAAATAAGAGAAAGAAGAACAAAAAAAACCCAAAGTTAGCAGAAGGAAAGAAATCATAAAGATCAGATCAGAAATAAATGAAAAAGAAATGAAGGAAACGATAGCAAAGATCAAGGAAACTAAAAGCTGGTTCTTTGAGAAGATAAACAAAATTGATAAACCATTAGCCAGACTCATCAAGAAAAAAAGGGAAAAGAGTCAAATCAATAGAATTAGAAATGAAAAAGGAAAAGTAACAACTGACACCGCAGAAATACAAAGGATCGTGAAAGACTACTACAAGCAACTATATGCCAATAAAATGCACAACCTGGAAGAAATGGACAAATTCTTAGAAAGGTACAACCTTCAAGACTGAACCAGGAAGAAATAGAAAATACAAACATACCAAACACAAATAATGAAATTACTGTGATTAAACATCTTCCAACAAACAAAAGTCCAGGACCACCTGGCTTCAGAGGTGAATTCTATCAAACATTTAGAAAAGAGCTAACACCCAACGTTCTCAAACTCTTCCAAAAAAATTGCAGAGGAAGGGACACTCCCCAGCTATTCTACGAGGCCACAATCATCTTGATACCAAAACCAGATAAAGATATCACAAAAAAAGAAAATTACAGACCAATATCACTGATGAACATAGACGCAAAAATCCTCAGCAAAATACTAGCAAACGGAATCCAACAACACATTAAAAGGACCATACACCATGATCAAGTGGGATTTATCCAAGGGATGCAAGGCTTTTTCAATATATTTTGAAATATATTGAAAAAATATATTTTTCAATTATTCAATGCAAATCAACCAGTATGACACACCATATTAACAAATTGAAGAATAAAAAACATATCACCATCTCAATAGATGCAGAAAGCTTTTGACAAAACTCAACACCCATTTATGATAACAACTCTCCAGAAGGTGGGCATAGAGGGAACCTACCTCAACATAATAAAGGCCATATATGACAAACCTACAGCAAACGTCATTCTCAATGGCGAAAAACTGAAAGCTTTTCCTGTAAGATCAGGAAAAAGACAAGGATTTCCACTTTCACCACTGTTATTCAACATAGTTTTGAAAGTCCTAGCCACAGCAATCAGAAAAGAAAAAGAAATAAAAGAATCCAAATTGGAAAAGAAGAAGTAAAACTGTCACTGTTTGCAGATGACATGATACTATACATAGAAAATCCTAAAGATGCTACCAGAAAACTAATAGAGCTAGTCAATGAATTTGGTAAAGTAGCTACTGCAACACAAAGAATAAAATACCTAGGAATAAACCTACCTAAGGAGGCAAAAGACCTGTATTCAGAAAACTGTAACATACTGATGAAAGAAATCAAAGAGGACACAAACAGATGGAGAGATATACCGTGTTCTTGGATTGGGAGTATCAATATTGTGCAAATGACTATACTACCCAAGGCAATCTACAGATTCAATGCAATCCCTATCAAATTACCAATGGCATTTTTCATAGAACTACAACAAAAAACTTTACAATTTGTATGGAAACACAAAGACCCCGAATAGCCAAAGCAATCTTGAGAAAGAATAATGGAGCTGGAGGAATCAGGCTCCCTGACTTCACACTATACTACAAAGCTACAGTAATCTAGACAGTATGGTACTGGCACAAAAATAGAAATAAAGGTCAATGGAATAGGATAGAAAGCCCAAAGATAAACCCACGCACCTAGTCTCTGACAAAGGAGGCAAGAATAAAATGGAGAAAAGACAGTCTCTTCAATAAGTTAGGCTGGAAAAACTGGACACCTGCATGTTAAAGAATGAAATTAGAACACTCCCTAACACCACACACAAAAATAAACTGAAAATGGATCAAAGACCTAAATGTAAGGCCAGACACTATAAAACTCTTAGAGGAAAACATAGTAAGAACACTCTGACAAATCACAGCAAGATCTTTTTGACCCACCTCCTAGGGTAATGAAAATAAAAACAAAAATAAACAAATGGGACCTCATGAAACTTAAAAGCTTTTGCACAGCAAAGGAAACCATAAACAAGACGAAAAGACAACCCTCAGAATGGGAGAAAATATTTGCGAATGAAGCAACTGACAAGGGATTAATCTCCAAAATATACAAACAGCTCATGCAGCTCAATATTAAAAAAACAAACAACCTAATCCAAAAATGGGCAGAAGACCTAAATAGACTTTTCTCCAAAGAAGACATACAGATGGCCAAGAGGCACATGAAAAGCTGCTCAACATCATTAATTATTAGACAAATGCAAATAAAAACTACAGTGAGGTACCAGATCATACGGTTCAGATGGCCATCATCAAAAAATCTACAAACAATAAATGCTGAAGATGGTGTGGAGAAAAGGGAACCCTCTTGCACTGTTGGTGGGAATGTAAATTGATACAGCCACTATGGAGAACAGTATGGAGGTTCCTTAAAAAACTAAAAATAGAACTACCATATGACCCAGCAATCCCATTCCTGGGCATTTACCTGGAGAAAACCATAATTCCAAAAGATACACACACCCCAATATTCATTGCAGCACTATTTACAATAGCCAGGACATGGAAGCAACCTAAATGTCCATCACAGAGGAATGGATAAAAAAGATGTGGTATATATATACAATGGAATATTACTCAGCCATAAAAAGGAACAAAATTGTGCCATTTGCAGAGACATGAGTGGACCTAGAGATTGTCATTCTGAGTGAATTAAGTCAGAAAGAGAAAAACAAATATCATATAGTAACGCATATATGTGGAATTTAGCCAAATGGTACAAAAAACCTATTTGCAAAGCTGAAACAGAGACACAGACGTAGAGAACAAATGTATGGACACCAAGGGGGTTGGTGGGGTGGGATGGATTGGGAGATTGGGATTGACATCTGTACACTACTACGTATGAAGTAGATGACTGGTGAGTGCCTATTGTATAGCACAGGGGGAAAAAAACAAGAAGATATGATCTGTTTGCAAGACATATATGAAGTTAACCTTAAAAATGCATTCCAATATACATTAGGTGCAGACAAATACTGTTTGATTCCACTTGTATGAGGTACCTAGAATAGTTGAATTCATAGAGTCAGAAAGTACATCGATAGATGCCAGGGGCCAGGGGGTGGGGGATGGGGGCTGGGGAAGGGGGAAGGGGGAGTTAGTGTCAAAGGGGACAGAGTTTCAGTTTAGGAAAGTGAAAAATTCGGGAGATGGATGATGGTGAGAGTTGCAGAACATGAATGTACTTAGTGCCACTGAAATGTACAGTTAAATATGGTTAAAATAGTATGTTTTATATTATATGACTTTTACCACAAAAAAAATTTTTTTTAAATACATGCACCCCTATGTTCACAGCAGCAGCATTCACAATAGCCAAAACACGGAAACAACCTAAATGTACATCGACAGATGAATGGATAAGAAGATGTGGCACATATATACAATGGGATACTACTCAGCCATAAAAAAGAATGAAATAATGCCATTTGCAGCAACGTGGATGCAACTAGAGATTATCATACTAACTGAAGTAAGTCAGAAAGAGAAAGACAAATACCATGTAATATCATTTATATGTGGAATCTAAAATATGGCACAAATGAACCTATCTACAAAACAGAAACAGACTTAGAGATACAGAGAATAGACTTGTGGTTGCCAAGGAGGGGCTTGGGGGAGGGAAGGACTGGGAGTTTGGGATTAGCAGATGTAAACTATTATATACAGGATGGATAAACAACAAGGTCCTACTGTATCACACTGGGAGCTATATTGAATATCATGTGATAAACCATAATGGAAAAGAATATTAAAAAAAGAATGTCTCTATGTGTATAACTGAGTCACTTTGCTGTACAGCAGAGATTGACACATTGTAAATCAACTCTACTTCAATAAAATAAGTAAGTTAGTAAATAAATAAATAAGTTTATTGGAGAGTCTGAAAATATCTTTCATGCTCCTTAGCTGCTTTTTCATGTGTTAAAAAAATTTTTTTTCTCTCTGAGCTGTATTCGTTAAAATTTTTTAAATTAATTAATTAATTTTGAAATATAGTTGATGTATAATGTTATGCTAAGTTTCAGGTGTACAACATGGTGATTTGACAATTAAATACATCACAAAATGATCACTACAATAAGTCTAGTAACGATATGTCCCAATAAAAGTTATTACTGCATTATTGATGATATTTCTTATGCTGTATATTACATCCCCATGACTTATTCATTTTATAACAGCACTTTGTACTCCTTAGTTCCCTCCTATTTTGCGCCCCCCCCCAACCCTTTCTCTCTGGCAACAAGCCATTTGTTCTCTGTATCTGAGTCTTATCATTTTGTTTCACTTTGATTTTTTAGATTCCACATGTGAATAAGATTACACAGTATTTCACTTTCTCTGATTTGTTCACTTAGCCTCCAGAACCAATACCCTCTAGAAACATCCATGTCATCACAAGCTGCAAGACTTCCTTCTTTTTTATGGCTGAGAAATATTCCATTGTGTACATACACATACACACACACACTCCTCCCACATCCTCTTTATCCACTGATTTACTGTTGAACACTTAGGGGTGCATATATCTTTTATAATTAGTGGTTTTGTTTTCTTTAAGTAAATACTCAGAAGTGAAATTGCTGGATTCTATAGTAGTTAAATTTTTAATTTTTTGAGGAGTCTCCACACTGTTTCTCATAGTGGCTGCACCAATTTACATTCCCACCAACAGTGTATGAAAGGTTCCTTTTTCTCCCCAACCTCACCAAAATTTGTTATTCGTTATCTTTTTGATAATAGCCATTCTAACAGATGTGAGATGGTATCTCCTTGTTTTCACTTGCATTTCCCTGATGATTAGTAATATTAAGCATCTCTTCACATGCTTCTTGGTCATCTGTATGTGTTCTTTGGGAAAATGTCTATTCAGGTACTCTGCCCATTTTAAAATTGGGTTGTATGGTTTTTTTGACATTGACTTGTATTAGTTCATTGTATACTTTGGATCTTAACCCTTATCAGATGTACATAGTTTGAAAATATCTTCTCCCACTTGGCATGCTACCCTTTCATTTTGTTGATAGTCTCCTTCACTTGTGCAAAGCTTTTTAATTTGATATACTCTCATTTGTTTATTTTTGCTTTTGTTGCCCTTGTCTGAGGAGACATATCCAAAAAATATCGCTAAGACCAATGTCAAAGAATGTACTGCCTATGTTTTCTTCAAGAAGTTTTACAGTTCCAGGTCTTACATTTAAGCCTTTGATCCATTTTGAGCTTATTTTTGAATATGGTGTGAGGAAATGTTGTAATTTCATTCTCTTACATGTGGCTGCCCAGCTTTCCCAGCACCACTTCTTGAAGAGACTGTCTTTTCTCCATTTTATATTCTTGCCCCCTTTGTCATGGATTAATTTACTATATAAGTGTGAGTTTTATTTCTGGGCTCTCTATTCTGTTCTATTGATCTATGTGTCTTTTTTTTTTTTTTTTTTTTTTTTGCCAGTGCCACACTGATTTGATTACTGTAGCTTTGTAGCATAGTTTGAAATCAGGATGCATGATACCTCCAGCTTTGTTCTTCTTTCAGAAGATTGTTCTCTTCATCTCATGTTACAGTCTTTATTTTAAAGTCTATTTTGCTCTATGTAAGTATTGCTACCCCAGCTTTCTTTTGTTTCCATTTGCATGAAATATCTATTTCCATCCCCTCACTTTCAGTTTGTGTGTGTCTTTAGCTCTGAAGTGAGTCCCTTATAGGCAGCATATACATGGGTCTTGTTTTTTTAATCCACTCAGCCACTCTGTGTCTTTTACTTGGAGCATTAAGTCCATTTACATTAAAGTAATTATTGATAGGTATGTAGTTACTGCCATTTTGTTAATTGTTTTCTGGTTGTTTTTGTAGTTCCTTTCTTCTCATGCTCTCTTCCTTTGTGATTTGATGACTGTCTTTAGTCTTATGTTTTGATTCCTTTCTCTTTATTTATCTATTATCAGTCTTTGGTTTGTGGTTGCCATGAGGGGTGTGTGTGTGTATATATATAAAATTATTATATGTATGATTAAGTTGATGATCTCTTAAGCTTGAACACATTCTAACAGCCCTATATTTTTACTCCCTCAGCACATTTTGTTTCTGATATCATATTTCACATTATTTTTTGGTGTATCCCATAAGTACTTATTGTAGCTATAGATTATTTTACTACTTCTGTCTTTTAACTTTCCTACTAGCTTTATAAATGGTTGATATACTACTTTTACTGTATGTTTGCCTTTACCAGTGAGATTTTCCTTTTCATATTTTTTTTCTATATATAGTTGTGGCCTTTTTTTCCCCCACATAGAAAAAATATTTAACATTTCTTTTAAGGCCAGTTTACTGGTGATAAACTCTTTTAGCTTCTGCTTGGCTGTAAAACTCTTTTTTATTTCTCTTTCAGTTCTGAATGATAACTTTCTGAGTATTCTTAATTGTAGCTTTCTTTTTTTCTTTCAGCACTTTGAATATATTTGCCATTGTCTTCTGGCCTGCAACATTTCTGCTGAAAAGTCAGGTAATTGTCTTATGGGAGTTCCCTTGTACATAACTAGTTGCTTTCCTCTTGCTGCTTTTAAAATTCTCTCTTTATCTTTAATTTTTGCCATTTTAATCATAGTGTGTTTTTGTGTAGGCCTCTTTTGCTTCATATTGTTTGGGACTCTCTTTGCTTCCTGGACCTGGATGTCCGTTTCCTTCCCCAGGTTAAGGAAATTTTCAGCTATTATTTCTTCAAAAGAGTTCTCTGCCTCCTTTTCTCTCTCTTCTCCTTTTGGGACCTCTATAATGTGGATGTTTATACACTTGATATTGTCCCAGAGGTCCCTTAAACTATCTTCTTTTTTCATACTCTTTTTTTCTTTTTCTGTTCAGCTTGATTTCCATTACCCTGACTTCCAGATTACTGATCTGTTCTTCTGTATCATCGAATCTATTATTGATTCTCTCTAGTGATTTTTAAATTTGAGTTATCGTATTCTTTAGCTCTGATTGGTTCTTTTTATGTTTTCTCTTTGTTGAAGTTCTCACTGTGTTCATCCATTCTCCCAAGATCAGTGAGCATCTTTATGGTCACTACCTTGAACTCTTTATCAGGGAGATTGCTTATTTCTGTTTTGATTAATTCTTTTTCTGAGGTTTTGTCTTGTTCCTTTGTTTGGAACATATTCCTCTGTTTCCTCGTTTTGCTTAATTCTCTGTGTTTATTTCTGTGTATTAGGTAGGTCCATTATGTCTCCAAGTCTTGTCTTGGAGAAGTGGCTTTATGTTGGAGATGTCCTATTGGGCCCAGTAGCGTGCTCCCCTGGCCACCCGAGCTAGGGTCGCATGTACCCTTCTGTTGTGGCAGGGCTGATTACTGTGGGCATACTGGTAGGTGGGGTTGACCCCCAGCCCAGTTGGCTGCCAGGTCCTGCCGTGTGCGGTTGTTGCTAGTCTTTAGGTCATTGTCACACATAGCAACTCTGTAAGTAGTTGTGATTTTGGCATATCTATGGGAGAGGTGAGTTCGAGGTCTTCCTATTCTGCCATCTTAGTACCCCCCCCCCACCTCTGAACTGCATTCTAAACAAATTCCTAAGTACTATTTTTAAATTCAATATATTTCTATGGTTTTCTAATTTTAGGGACTATAGTTTTCATTTCTAGGGTCTATAATTGGTTCTTTTCCTCTTCTCCTATCCTATTTTCCCCAACCCTGGTAGATACTTTTTCTCTTTAAGGATTCAGAACATATTTAAAACTTTTATTCTATGATTTTATTTCCATATGGATTGAATTTATCTTCTGACTGTGGATTGGTTCACTTTCTTGATTTTATATTTCCTCATGTGTTTTGGAATTTTGGTGTGTAAATGCATTCTCAATGGGATGTTCCCTCTCATCTGTCTCTGTCCCTGTCTCTATTTGCACCATGTCCCCACAAGTGCCCAGGCCCCCATCTTGAACAGAATCTTAAATGATGGCTCAGGGATCCTACTCTCAGTGACAGAAATATTGCAAATCCAGTCACCAAGCCAGCAGGTAGTTTGGCTCAGGTCCTGGTCAGGATCCTGTGTCTGGGATTCTATACGTCTGTAGAGATACAAGCTTCATTTAAGCCATCCTCCTAGGCATTGGTTAGCACTTTTGTCAGCCTCCTGTCATATAAGTGAGGATGCCCTCTCTCACTTATAAACAGCCCTGGTTTTAAGCAGTGAGCCTGACTCTGCTTCCCACTTCATAGAGAACATATCTAGTCTTTGATACATTGCAGGAGTCAAATTACCCATCTTTCTGCCTGCTTTATCCCAGAGCTGGGCAGCCAGTGGCTTCAGCTCTGTACCTGCTTTGCATCTCCCTTCTTTTTCTGATCCACAGACCCTGGCAATAACATTTAAATTTCCCCTTGTTATATTTTGTCTCTTGTGGCTTAAAGCAGATCTAATAATGCCATCTTACCAAGAAATTCCCTGACTACCTTTATAACCTCATTTCATGCCCTTGGCCCATGTGTTCCAGTCACTTACTCTGGCATCTCCTCAGTTATCTGGTCAACCAAGACTTCTCCCACCTTAGGACCAGACACATGCCAGAGAGGAACAGCCAAGCACCAAAACCTCCGTGTTCCTCCTCTCCCCAAATGCCATTCTCACCTTTCCCATTTCAGCTTGAATACATCTTCTCAAAGAGTCCTTTTCTGACCACTGTATCTTAGACACTCCCCTGCCCCCTGCCAACGTATTTATTATGGTATCCAGTTAATTTTCTTCACAGCGAAGTTGCAAACAGCCATAAGATCTCAAAAACAGCAGCCAAAGGCCACACTTCTGTCTTTTTGGCCAAACTTACCTTTACAACTCACACTGACAGTAGTGCTATCTATGAATATAAAGGTCAAGATTATACATAGGAATGCCCTGATGTGAAAGGAAACATACTTCTTGGGTTGGGAAGCCTGATTTTCTTTTTGGGACTTAGATGATGGAATTATCTGGAAGTTGGTATTATGTTTAATAAGCAAAGACTCTGTTGTTTCAACATTTTACAGGAAGAAAATATAAAACTTTGTTAGGACTAATTGGGCTGATGAAGCAACTTATTTATTAGAAATTTTAAATTCTGGATTCTTATAGTAAAATAGAGACTGATATTTTATAAGTCTGTATAATAACAGAGTAGTGGCTAATAGAACACTTCCAAATAGAGACTCTGCCAGGACCTACTTTAATAAATAGTGAGGAACTGCCTGTGATCAGTAATGTTTATTTGGGATAGCATGTTGTAAAGACAGCATGAATATTTCCCCTATAATTTCCTACGTATTCATCATTTGCTTTTTAGTAAACATTTTTTTTCTTCTGTAGATACTGGAAATGTGAACATCAACCCAAGTCCTCTCTAAACTACCATAAATTCAAAACCAGTGAGGCCAGATCACTGGGGTTTGATTTGCACAAAACTCTTGCATATTTTGATCTGAATTTGGAAGGGAATATAGTATAGTCACTGCATGTACAGGGAGCTCTTTTACTACAACTCGATCATTGCCCCATTCTGCCAATTTCAATCAGGCAGCAAATATCAGTGAAGGGAGGAGACTCAGTGTTTCTTTCTCCTTCTTTCTCTCTCGCTCTCTCTACAGAAGGCATCACTATTCTGATTAGTCAAAAATGAAAGGCCACGATTATAGTGCAAATCCCCTGAGACATAACGATGAATTTGGAAGGACAGAAGACATATCTACACCAGCTACTGCACTCAGGAGTCAGATGATGGAGGAAATTCCTTCTTTGTTAGTATGAGTGAACGTTTTCAAAACAGTCACTACAAGGAACTTGCTATTCAAGTACCAAATTGCCGGACACAGAATATGAGGGGATTTGGTGTACTTTTCTTCTGAACAGGGCCTTCCTTCAAATGGCTGCTGATGCCAGTACAGGAAATGGCCAACTCTAAAGAGATTTCAGGTCTGCTACAAATGTGCATTACTGGTAGCTTTTCAAAACTGTGCCAAGATGTGTCTCCTCATTTGCTTCTAGGTTCCAAAAGAGAGCTGGACCAAGAGATTGCCAAGGCTCGTTACTAGTGGTCTGTTTCCTGTGTGTTCTAGGGAATTCATTTTCAAAAGCTGTAAGACTTTTCACGATATGGGTTCAAGGATGCTCAGCATTTGAGATTAGTAGCTTGGGGCATAGAAAACAGATAAAGATTAGGCATAAATGTCCAATGTTTCCCTACGTAAATGAATCACATTTCAGAAAGTAGAAATAATCTTAAATTTTTTTTTTTTTAAGAAATGATCTTACCTTTAAATATATATACGACTCTTGGCTGTTACTGGGTAATTCAAATTCCAGGAAACCACATGTGAGGATTCTCGCATCAAGTGGTTGCAGGTGAGCATGGCAGCCCCAGCTGCCCCATCCCTGCCCCACCACCCAGCCCAGGCTGTTACATCCCTGAGTAGAGGTGGTGCCGGACTTGGCTTCAGTCCCTCAGCCCTGCACAGAGGAGGCAGTTTCCAGCGCACGCCAGACGGGCCCCAGCCTGCAGGGAACTGCAGTCTGAGAAGCCTTTTGAGTGAGGAGCCTTGACTATTTAGTGTGCACACACATGCACGTGCACACACCTTGAGCCTTCTCCATGCTGAAGTGTCACCAGCTTCTCAGCCTACCCACTCCAGAGCAAGCAACAGAGGGGCAAGTATCATGGGTCTCGGGCTACCTGTTTTCTCCAGGCTGGGCTTGTCCCATGTAAGGCTGAACAAGAGCAGGGCAGGCATCCTTACTCTGCCACTTCTGGACTTCCGGTCGCTCCTGTGTTTCCATCTCTGGATTACCACTTCAAGCTTCACTCCTCACTCTCATTGTTCGAGTCTCTTCAGATCACCATCCTGCCTTTGCTCCCTATTTTCTTACTTCTCCTACTTCTTTCTTTCACCTCCCCCCAAGGACGCAGTCAGCCCCTGAGTCCCGTTGTTCTCTCCCTCCCGCAGCCTGTGCCGCAGTGTCCCTCTCCCATCACGTCCTGCTCCCTCCACTTCCAACTTCTCTCCCTGACGACATCCTTGTGACTTTCCCACAGCCCACATGTCCATACATCCAACACCGTGCTCCCCGTCCCCCCAAGCTCCCGGCGCTCTCGCTACTCTGCAGCGCGCCCCGGCCCTTCAGGGTCAGAGGCCCTTCCACTCCTCGAAGAAACAGCAGCATCCAGGAAGCAGGGCTGCGTGCGAAAGCGCCCCCTTCAGGTCAGGTGCAGAGTGCGACGGGCGGGTGAGCATCCTCCGACACAGGTGTGCAAGGAGCACAGCAAGGAGGTCACAGCGCGGGGCCGAGGCAGCTACGGCTCGGCCGGAAGGTCCACCACGTCCTGCCTCATCCAAAGGCTCGGTTCTACACATTCTGCTTCTTACACCCTGACCCAACCTCAGCTGTTCAGGACCCCAAAACTAGTTCCTGTGAACGGTGTGCCAGCAGCTCATCCACCAGAAACTGCAGGTAGTGCTGCCCTAGGCTGGAGGCACCATCTTCCACTCTAGAAGTCCCTCTCCTCTCCTTTCCAATGAAATGACAACTTTTGGGGCTTGAATGCACGGAGTCTGGGATATCTATGACAAGAAGTAGATTTAGTGGCCCTGAAGCAGACTAAATGATGAGTGAGTTTATGCAGATGAACATTTTCATGCTTTGCCGGAACGCGTAAATAACGTTAATCATGGGAGTAAACTGTGCTCCGCACGTTGCTCTGCCTGCATCCTGGCGGCAGCGCTGACACGAGGCATCCATCCTGCCCTGGAATAGGTTCTCTGTGATGTCTGCTCGTGAACCAGTGAGCCAGAGACGATTCCTGTGGCACCTCCAGCCCCGGGCTGCACCTGCCCACCTCGGGCTGCAGCGCAGGAATTCACACCAACCGCATGAGCAGCTGGCATCAACTCCAGACACCCCAAGGGGGCACCTGCACTTAATAACAAAAACCTGAGGCACCTAGCAGGCAGCAGCTGGCCTAAGACACATGCCCACTTCACCAGCCTCATTCGGGGCCATTCATCCCTCCCCATCCTTCATCTCCCCGTTGCCCCCAAGCACACTAGCCTTTGCACGAGTTCTTGAGTATCCCATATCCCTCCTGCCTCAGGACCTGTGGGCGAGCTTCTCTCCGAGGCTGGCCCATTGCCTCGGCTAATTCACATCACTTTCTCAGAACAGTGTACCCTTCCTAATGCCACCTCTCTCCACCCCAGACCACGTTAGGTCCTTCCATCTTAAGCTCTCATAACAGTGTATCCTCCCTTCATAGCTCTAACACAGTGCCGAACTACATGCTGTATTTTTAGACTCATGTCATTAAGGTATGCCTCTCACACCAGGGTGTGAGCTGCCTGGTGGCAGGATTCATATATGCTTTAAAAAAAAAAACTATATCTAAGAGTGCTTGGTACAGGGGAGATAAATAATAAATAGTTAAATATTTAAGAAGCTGATGAATGAATGGTAGTAAGAATGCAGAGACCTTAGGTGAGACAGAGAGCCCTATCATGCCTGTGTAAACAAGCAGTGGACTGTTGTAGGGCATACTGGCTGAGAACAATGAAATCTATGGATAGCAATGGATGAAAGCCTTGTTCTTAAAGACTATATTTTGTATAAAAGCATAAGGAAAGACTAGGATTTTTTTTGTAATTAATAATTTGTAATAAGGATCCTAAAACAAGCAGTAGACAACCCAGCACCGCCCATGGGAGAATGAGAGATGCCCAGGGGCAGGTCCCCAGGACCTGGGAGAAGGGTTCAGTCTGGCTGATGAAAGAGACTCTTTCCTTGGACACTGTGGCTAAACATTAGCACTACCTTCCCGATGGGGAAGAGACAGAAACTAAGAACAGGGCACATTTGTGGTTAGTTGTACATCATTGAATGAATTTTATGTAGTTCTCATTACACAGCATGGGACTTAGTGATTCTCGGCAAATTCTTTGTTCATCACATAAAATTCTGTGTTGAAGAAGCCCTCTAGATATTATGATGTAGGGGTGCCAGAACTCACTAGGTCCAATTTGGCTTTTAAAGTCAAGTTTCTGGTGGACAAACCAAATAAACAGCCCCACTTAGAGAATTCGATCTTAAAGAAGTTTATTTTTGTCTGGGTGTGCTACATATTATACCAGAACCAATTACAAATGTTTAAAATAGCTAAACTTTAAAAAATGTGTTTGATGCTTTTATATGTAAAAGCATTTTCAAAAACAATAATAATGTCAATAAACAGAGTATCAGATTTGACAAGGTAGATCACTAAGTGGTTGAAAAACTTCTCCCAGAGGATGTTGATTAACATTTCCCTCCGGCCTGGAGGGCACTGGAAACAGGCCATCCTTGGCCTGGATTTATTCAACGTCTGTAGCCACAATCTGGATAAAGATATTTATATAAGACATGTTTATCAAACCTGCAGCTGCTACGAAGTTCAGAGGTAGGGATAATAGTTCTATAATCTTGGCCATGTTACTTAATCCATTGGACTCTCCATTTCCTCATCTATAAAATGGGGATAATGATCCCTTTCTCAGAGAGTTATTGTGAAGAATTAACGAGCTAAAAGTATGTAAAGTGAGCCAATAAAGTTAGTTATCCTCCTTCATGTGCAGAGTGGTGGCATCAGGATTAAAAAAAAGTCTCAAGTTGGAAAAATAGTCTGAAACTAACAATTGTTATACCAAAATAAAAGGGGAACCCTACATTTAGTTCTCAAAAAAAATGACTTTAGGAAGGATCCACACAAAAACAATGGCACATGAAGAAAACAAATGAGTGGCAAACAAACAAACAAAAACAGAATATCAAAAAACAAACTTGGAATAATATCAAATCATGTTCTTCCAAAATATAACAATGTCATTTAGTCTTGATCAAGGCTTTGCTATAGCAGTCAGTCAGTCCTATCCGTTAAAGGAAGGTTGTGTGTTGTACAATTCAGTCCAATGATTCCTGGGGAACTGACTTCAGGAATGTATACACATTGCTGTGAACATATGCCACTGTATTTTATTTTATAATCATTTGATTTATTTAAAATATTTGAGTTACTTTCAGAGTACACCTGCATATAAGCAAAAACTTACTGAAAACTCACATAATGGGAGAGATCTGACCCAACAGTGTTCCTGGGATGGAGTTCTCCAAGTTTTCAGGGCCACCAGCCCAGCAGGCTCCTACAAGGCCACCACAGGCCTCAGCTACATGAGTCCTAGAGTCAGAGTCAAATACTAACCTCCGCTTCTCCCCAGATCATGAGCTGACTCTTTCTTCTTCTTTACTATAAATTGTAAAAATAGCTGCTTGATAGTAAGATCAAAACTAATTTTATTTATTTATTTAATTTCTTGCAAAATGATTCGTTGTTTTTAAGATGATTTTTTTTTTAAACTTCTTATGCCTCCCAAAGCAGGAGGATTGCTATATTAGAGATGGAATTTGATCATGCTTTGGATACCCCAGGTCACTGGCTACAGACTGTAGTCTAGGGCCTGGCTCTGGGCTCTGCAGCTTTCTGGCTTCTAAGGTGGTTCCAGTTTCTAGTGTTCCCTCATGGGTCTGTGTGTGACCTAAAATTCCAGAATTAAACAGAAAAATAACAAAAGTCAAGCTACGAAGAGGGCGGGGAATGGACTTGACTCTGCACTCTGGAAGGCCAGCATTGCTCTCTGAAATGATAGAATAAGAGGAAAAAGACAGGACCGGGAAGCCAGAGCCATGAGCCTTGTCCTGGTTCTGACCCTGGGCAAATTTCTTAACTCACTGAGATATGATCCTCTCATCTGTAAAGCGAGTGGCTGCAGCTAGATTGTCTTCAGAATCCTCTCCAGCTCTGAAATTCTATGATCTGTTAACGGCCTTAGCACATAGGTAGATTGGCCTTTTGGGGATTTATGGATTCCCCCCAAATCCCCACCAAGAGTGGCAGAAATGAGTTAAAAATCATGAATGTTTAAGACTCACAGGGCTGGCAGTGAAGCGCTACAGTTTCTAAAAATGTCTCCTATCTTTCCTCATTATCTGATTCACAGAACCTAATTTAACGGTGAAATTCCGGAACAGCATGCCAGAACCTCCGACTGTGACATGAAGGATGGTCATCTTGGGCATGGGGCTCAGTTATGAATGACTTGCCATATGCTCAAGCACTCTGTCATTTGCCTCCAGCTGTTTATACATCACACTGAGGCCAGGAGAAGTGCCAGTAACAAACCATCAGCAACAACAAAAATAGCAATTTATGCAAGGTTTTTGAGACACAATTGCTGCTGCTGCTGTAAAACATTTACCACTCCAAACTGGTATTTTAGGCTGAACTGTATGAACTTGCCAATTTCATAGATAAAAAATGATCAACTACCGGGCTTCCCTGGTGGCGCAGTGGTTGAGAGTCTGCCTGCTAATGCAGGGGACACGGGTTCGAGCCCTGGTCTGGGAAGATCCCACATGCCGCGGAGCAACTAGGCCCGTGAGCCACAACTACTGAGCCTGCGCGTCTGGAGCCTGTGCTCCGCAACAAGAGAGGCCGCGATAGTGAGAGGCCCGCGCACCGCGATGAAGAGTGGCTCCCGCTTGCCACAACTAGAGAAAGCCCTCGCACAGAAACGAAGACCCAACACAGCCAAAAATAAAATAAATTAATTTAAAAAAAAAAATGATCAACTACCGATAGTTTCATATGGTTAAATCTACACAAAGATCCCTGATAGCTGGGGAAAGTAGAATTCTACAGGCCTCCCTCTGTGTGCAGTACAATAGAAGGAAGATAGATGACAGTCCAAACACAAAGCCAGGACATGTAGAGGCTAAATGGTTCTTATATAACAAAAGGACAATTATGGAGATGCCTTCTGGAAGTAGTGCAATTAGGTGAGGATTCAAGGAAAAGAACAAATTCACTATTTCTAGAGTTAACAAAAATTAATAGAAAAATGACAAGAGTCACAAAGTTTCAAAAGTTTTTAAAAATTTGATGTACCTGATTATGAAGGCAACACAAGGGGAAACAGAGAGCTGGAGAGAAACAATGTTGTATCCTTTGAGCCCTGGATCCAGCTATGCCTGAAGCTAGATATTCCTGGACTTTTCAGTTACATGAGTCTTCCCATTACAAAACATACTCACACATACACACAAATAAGAATTATGATATACACAAAAGCTTATGATGCTAGACCAGACTCTCTTAAAATGTTGAAATGAATCACAGAGAGGCAGGACCCATTTCATATCAAAAATTCAAAAAAGCTTAGGCTTCTAGTCTGATTCACAAATCCACGGGGTCAAGGCCCAGGTAGCTGAAAACTACAGAGATGAATTGTTTATCTAAGATTCTGGGTAAAAGAAAAAAGAATATGTTTCCTGTCAAAACAGGAGAAATGAAAGAGAAGCTTCTTACATCCATAGATTCGGCCAGTGTGTTAGTGTCTAATGCAGAGCTGAGAAGGAAAGAGTCAGGCTATTTCACAGTTAGGTCTTCAGAATATAAGACAGAAGCAAGCTTGTTATGCCCTCATTCATAGGCAAGAAGTTGGAAGTGAGGTGAACTGTGTAAAATTACACAAGCCAAGAGCTAAGATTTGATTAAAATGATCAAATTATTAGATTAAAACTATTAGAATATTCCCATATTATTCTAATAATAAAAATATTAGAATAGTACTCAATGTTCCAAGTCAATTTTGTCTCTTTTCTGAGCTGGTTAAACATTTGCGGATGTGCAATGCAGAAAGTAAAATCTGCTCATTTGTGTCCTAAGTCTTCCTGCCTACATGCTGCTTTTATAATTTACTGTTTCAGGCAAATGAAGATTGATTTTAATTTACTGCCAAAATTTGTGTCATGGGAAAAGGATAAGTTGGAACCAAAAACATATTTTGCTTTTTACCCTCTATTAGTCACCATTTGAAAATCAGTACTCAGTGTTCACCCCATTCGTGGCTCCAGACAACCAAACGAAAATTGTGTACTCTTCCCAATTCCGACGGATGATGCGTTGTGCCATTATCCTGTGAGCTAATATGAGATTCAGTAGCTGCTGTCTCACCTGACACATATGCCTTCAGAATCCAGGCTCGAGCACATTACTTGAAGAATCTGCAGCGAGTTTAACATAACTTATACTCCCAAGTCCCTCACTACAGCTTCTGTACGCAGCATATGACTTGAGATAGAAGGGTAAAGAAACCAGAGAGTTTTTTTTTTTCTTTCTTATCCCATCATCGAATTGGTTTTGGACATTCCTTCCATCCCTGTGGCCATCTATTACATACTGAGGGCCTACTATGTGCCTTGGAACAAGTTAGCTGCTGGGAAGACGGTGATGAGTAAGACAGTCTTTCCAGTGGTTCAGCTTCTTTGTTATTCATAGGGATGATCAAAGGAAGAGACAGAGAAGAGGAAGAATTCTAGTCTGGAGAGGTGTGAGAAAGTATTCTAAAAGTACTCCAAAGTGGGGATGCAGAATTAAAATGTACCCAAAAAAGAATGCCAATGCTCCACCCCATAGGTCGGTAATTAAAACATTAGCAGCTAATATTTGTTGAGTGCTTATTTTGTACTGTGCATTTTGCTAAGGTGTAACTCCTTTAATCCTTATTACAACCCTGTGAGGTAGGTACTGTCAATATACTCACTTTAGAGACGGGAAGAATGAGGCTCAGGGAAGCTGAGAAACCCACGTCTAAAATAAGGGACCTCTAAAATAAAATAAACTAGGGGCTTCCCTGGTGGCGCAGTGGTTGAGAGTCTGCCTGCCAATGCAGGGGACACGGGTTCGAGCCCTGGTCTGGGAGGATCCCACATGCCGCGGAGCAACTGGGCCCGTGAGCCACACCTACTGAGCCCGCGCGTCTGGAGCCTGTGCTCCGCAACAAGAGAGGCCGCGATAGTGAGAGGCCCGCGCACCGCGATGAAGAGTGGCCCCCGCTTGCCACAACTAGAGAAGGCCCTCGCACAGAAACAAAGACCCAACACAGCCAAAAATAAATAAATAAATTAATTAAATAAAATAAAAAAAAGTTACAGGCTCACAGCAAGAATATACATACATATGTGTTTGTGTGAAAATATATATATATACAAAATAAATAAATAAAATAAAATAAAATAAGGGACCTCAAGGCAATGGAGTTGCAGCACAGCCCTATCTGACTCCTATCTAAACTCTTAGCTGCTATGCTATACTGCACAAATTTACTGGTAAACTTATATCCTGCCAATTTGGGACACGTGGTATTTCTCAAGATGAGTTTTCAAAATGGGTTAAAAAAAAAAAAGCCATGTCTTCTCAAAAGTTAGAAATGAATCTGACTGAGGACAGGGCCTGAAGGTGGGCCTCTGCTACAAATCACAAGTGAGGTGTGGTCCAGCCTCCGCCGCCCACATCGAATCCCCTCCCAGCCAGCACCTGAGCACGTCCTGCTGCCGCAGCCGGGCTGCGGACAGGTGGGAGCTCTGCTCCGGGTGCGCTCAGCTCTGCTTCTGGCCAGGGTCACTCTCCTCCGCACAGAGACCCGGGAGCTGACCAGGTCTCTATGGGAATGCCGGCCTCAGATCAGAAGTCAAGAAATTACTCATGAGCACAGACCTGCAATGCAAAGACATTTTTACCAACAAGGAGAAAAAAATGAGGAGAGCGAAGAAGGGAAGGAGAGAGGGAAAAAACACTCGGCCAAAGCCAGACAGGGTCAACCAATTAAGCCTCCCAACTTCTGGCCAAATGTTGATTCCTTGTTCGCTGGTGACAAGTCAGGAATGGACTCTAAATTGTGCAAATCTATTTGAGGGGAGCGAGGCTGGCAGTGGCGATATCAGTACTGGCACATGTTAATGAGAGCAGTAACAGCCAATTTGAAAATGGCCTTGCGTTCATGGACTGGTAGTATTTTCTGGTCTCTAAGAAACCAAATAAAAGTAAAATGCACCATTAATAACAAAACAATACTATCCCCCTTCCCTTTCAGAGACCCATCAGTGACTGCATCTGATCAAAGCTGAATTATTGAATGTCTGTAGATTAATCCCATAACTCTCAAGGGCCTGGAGTTTGTAATTTCCCTGAAAAAACAGGCACAATCTATACCGTGAAAAATTTAATTGCACTTTAATTACCAGTTAGGCTGACTAGCAATGAGATATGGGTGCCATCAATTCCTAACAGTCATTATGATTCTAAGGGAATTCTGAAGGGAAATAATTGAATCTCTGGTGAGTATTCTCTTCTTCTGCCACTGCCAAAATCAAAATGAGAACAGGAAAAGATGTAAAGGGTGATTCAGATTCTTCCAGATCATAACCCAGGACGGCCCCCAGCAATAATAAACTGGCCGTTCCCAGGCAGCTGCACTACACATTTGGTAATAGGCTAAGACACAAATCGGTTTCCTGCAGTTGAGTTCTGGTACGTTAAACAGATAAAGGCTCTGGGCTGGGGTGTTTCTTTCCGTTTTTAAAATCAGATCCAAGATAGCACACTCGTTTCTTGGTTTCTTGGCGCTGGGGCCCGTGTGGGCGTGTGCCCTCCACCTCCACAGCACACGCCCACACACGGGATCCTCTCCCACCTGTTTCCACGATGTTTCAAAAACATGATTTCTAAAGGAACAAGGGAAGAAAGTAACACTATCACGGAAGTCTCTAGCAAAAATGGAAAGCGGAAGAATTCAAGAGGGTACAAGTTGAGCCTTCTAACGCGTTCACTTTATCAGAGAACCGACTGCCTGGGGAAAGGTCAGCCTCCTGAGAGCTGGTGCAGGAGGTGAAGGGAGGTGAAGCCGACCACTCCTCTCCTGTCCTCAAGCCCATGTTGGCCTCCTAGACGCCCCAAGGTTCTTGAGGTGTCTGCCGTGTGTGTGTGTGTGTGTGTGTGTGTGTGTGTGTGTGTGTATGTGTGTTTCCATCTAGATTGCAGAATGCCTTGGCCTCTTCTGGGGGACACTGTCCCACGCCAGCACAAGACTTTTTATAATGGGAAGAAATGCAGCTGTGCTTTTTTAAAGTCAGGCTGGGGTCAAAATATGATCTTTCACAAGGTCTCCAAACAGCTTAGAGCTCTGTACTGACTGCAGCTGCTCTGTGCTGCCGGGTTCATCACCTCGGTGTTAGTGATCATTTGGTAGCTGGATTCCAATTTTGTCTGCCAGGTAAATGTTCAGATGTTCAGAATCATCTGCCACTTTTCTCTTCTCCAACTGTGTATCCGTTTGCCTTCTCCAAGCCTCTGTATCAAACCTGCACCAACATACAGTGCTGCACTGGGCTTGGGCGGGATTTGCATGTCCCTCTCTCAGGGATCCAGTAGCTCGGTTGAACAGCTCCCATCCCAGCCATGTGGGTCCCAATCTACAGAGGAAGCACAGGCCCTTTCTTACGGAGCCCCATGGTTCAAGAGGAGGAGGTAGCAGAGTGTAACTCTGCCATCAGTACTTAGAGGTACCCCTTCTCGGAGCGCCTGCCGTTGAGTTCCTTGGGGTGGTGGCTAGGCCCACGGACACAAGATACTCAGGTTAGGAACAAAGAGGGGGACAACGTCAGAACGCCATTCTACAGATCACCAAGTAAAGACTGCGAGCTTGTAGCATGAGGAAGCGAGACGCAGCAGACCTCCTCGCTCGGGCAAAGTGGACAGAAGGACAGCAGGGACGCCGAAGACAGGATCCAGGGCAGCCCAGCACAGAGCTGTTCTCAGGGCCACGCTGCTCAGGGGATAACTCCTGAGTGGGAAGGAACGGTAGCAGAAACTCTTCCATATCCTTGACAATTTATTATTCCTAAGCATTTGGAGTAAACTATACTGAGTCTTCATTATAGGTGGTGAGCTCTCTCTCGCTGTCATCTTCACCAAGCCCCAAGATAAAGGAACCCTCTAGGTAGCTGATATGCCCAATTTACCATCAGAGCCAAGATTCTGGTCTCAGAGGAGGCAAACCTAGGTACGCAGGCTGCTTTGGGCGCTATCCTTTTCACCAGCAGAAGCCGATTTCGCCAGGTTTAACAGTTCTCCCTGCCGCCTGGGCAGAAGGAGGCTTTCCTCCCTCCATTCATGCTCTGCGGGTGGAAGCCAGGATAGCACACCTCCTGAGTTAGAACGTCTCTTTTGAGCCAACACTGCCTCCTTTGCTGGGTACCAAGCAGAGGCCTCTTATGCAACAGGCTAGGAGAGGCTTGCGTTCACGGAACACAGAACCGAGAGTCTAGAACCTGTTCTGGAGCTCCTCAAGCGGGCCCAGCAACCTGGACTGATGAGCTGTCCTGGGACAAAGACCACCGCAACTGGGGGGCTCTAAGGGGGGGCATCCAGTCCGAGTCTCCCCCAAATGTTCCGCACTCCATTTCCAGAACTGTAAAGGTCCTCGTACAGACAGGAATGGAACTGACAAATGAGTATGAGTGGTCAGGAGGTCATTCTGCAGCACCGCCTCCCCGTCACTCACCGAAAGATGTATCTCCACTCGAGCCACTCCTTCCAGGCCAGGTGGGCCGGCTCGAGAACTGATTGACACCCTGAGCTGCACTCCTGCTGGTCCGCTCTCTTCGGAGCCTTGAGGGGCTGCACGTCCGTGGACCTGATCAGCAGCATTAGGTGTGAGGAGGCTGGCAAGGGACAGCCATCAGGGCTTCTGTGTCTAGCCCGTAGGAGCCCCGGGGTCTGCATCAGAATGCTGCAATTTGAATGACGGAACTGTCCTGGGAGCTGTGGAGAGAGGACCAGTTTCCAAAGAAGTCCTCAGTGGAAAACTGAAATACGATGGCGGCAGGATGCTACAAATGGATCCAGCTGCTGAAGCCACGTGGCCTGGGAGACTGAGAAAATGCTGTTGCCACATGGAGGCAGACGGAAAAAAAAAAATTACTAGGGAAGATTTTTTAGTAGCTATTGAGATTCTCAGATATTCTGGCCAAAGTCCCCAGTGCTCGTTGTCCTTCCGATATTATTTTCTCGCCTCCCTTCAGGCTCACTGGTGCATCTTCCAATTCAACAGGGCCTCCTGTCTCTGAACGGAGAACTAGTCCCTCTCGGAATTTAGAAGTGTGAAGGCTGCACTGCAGCTGTCACATTCGGGCAGGTCACTGATGCAGACTCCTCCGGCCTTCCCAATATCCTGTTGTGATGCGAATGAACACCGTGCAGCAGGTAAACAGAGCGCTGAAGTGCAAAGCACAACTCTAATTTATAGATCAAACACCTGCCATCAATTTAAACAGCAGTTATCTAACTTGAAAGTTGAGCGAGAGACTGAATGCCCCCTTGAAGCAAGCAATTTTGAAGCAGCAGTTCATGTATACAGATGTGTTTAAAGCCTACTTCAGAATGCTGTAATTATCATCAAAAAGACAGATTCCATTAGATATCTGTTATGCTTTTAGTATCTGTACTCCCAGACAGATTTGAACAAATGGTAAAAGCCTTGGGTTTCTTAACACTATACTTTTAACATTATTTCTTTAACGGACCGGGGCTTAGGATCTTCAGAATTTGGAAAACCATCTGATCAGAGGTTTTTGGAACAGATGATGATACAATTTGGCTGTTCCTGTCATTTTGCCTTTTCAACCACAATTCTATGTCCAGCCTCTCTCTCTACCAGATACATAACAAACTTAATATTTAGAGCAAGCTATCTTCCTAAACACAAATCAGTGAAGAGTGAAGGCATCTCTAATCACAAGCAAATAGTGGGGGCGGGGGGTGGGGTAGTGGTGGTGGGATGAATTGGGAGACTGGGATTGACATATATACACTAATATGTATAAAATAGATAACTAATAAGAACCTGCTGTATAAAAAATAAAAATAAATCACAAGCAAATAATAACCATCATTTCTTGAATGTTAAAAATTAGGCGATATGCGCTACAGGTGCACCATGGATATTATTCCATTAATACTTTTGATGAACTCTTGAAGGTTGGTATTATTACCTTCACGTCACAAATAATAAAAACTGAGGTTCTGAGAGGTTAACTATATTGCCTGAGATCACCCAGCTAGTAAGTGGAAGAATTTGGATTTGACCATGGGTTGGCTCCAAAGCCCTTGTTCTTTCCTCTACATCATACTAGCTTAGAAAAAGGCCCTTCTTTTCTGCATAGATTGTCTCCAAATGGATTTTCCATCTACAGGGATATGGAACGTCCTTCTGGAAGTAGGTGATGGTTATGTTCAGTGGCTGGACATTGGTTTGACCTCTGGGACATGAGTCAGCCCAAGAACAGGATTCGGCTGCAGGCCACATCAGTCAGGCAGGTCATTTCCCTCAGTGATATTTCTTCTCCCCCCAGGAAATCATAAGAATGGATTGGAGACCTTTTACATTCCTTATGATTCTAAAATTCTGTATGTTTCTGAGTCATGACTGCTTTACCCTCTGCACTGATGGGGACAGGCTCGTGCTCAGAAGGACCTGTACGATTTCAGTTCCCTGAATGTGCCAGCCCTCCTCAAGCAGGAGCTGGTCCCGTGGACTGTTAACACCCTCCCCGCTCCACCAGGTACCTCGACTGCTGTGTGATGAGTGGACAAGGCAAGGCGTGAATGCAGACATGTCTTCGCTGTGCTCTGTGGACGGTGTGCCTCCCAGTTTCCTCCTTTCTGACCAACGTGACACCTACAGCCTGAGTCAGCCCTGAGTGAGGGAGGTACGTTGTCTGGGAAAACGTGCTTGGGGTTGGGTCTAGAGAACCATCCCCTCATCAGGGTAACCTCCAGAGAACATTACCAGTCACTCGCCACGCATGAGAAACTCACCCAGTAGCAGGAATAAAAAGAGAGAGGCAGCCACTCAAAGGGGCGGGGTGATAGACAAGCACTACCCTGTTTATCAGGATATAGTAATTAGCACCTCTTTTTTTCTTTTTTGGTACAAGCTACTGTGAGTGAGTGAGTGAATCTGAAAAATGGGCAAGCCGGAGAGTTTGGTTTGAGCAAGGATGGAGAGGCAGCCTGGGTACGGAGGAAGACGAAGATGCAGAGTGGCAGTAATGGTGGTGAGACTGCTTCTTTCGTTTGCAAAGGTCCCTGAGGTAAAATTTACAAGGGTCAACGCACAGCCTGAGAGGCGAACCTCCCTCCCCCAGGTGCAGCCTCAGCAGCTGGCCTCAGAATAAGATTAAACGAATCCAACCCGTGAGGGAGGGAGGTTGCCCAGGCAGAAGAATCACGCCTTATAGATGGCAAGAAAGGAAGCTACTCCCTAGCCTAAGGGCATTTGGGAGAAGTACACGAATAGTAACTATCTGAAAAGAGACAACCAAAAAAGATTTCAAAGGCCAAGCCCCAGCCAAAGTAATCTACTCAACCTTTACAGCAAGGCTAAAGACTAGGTGGGTAATGGCCTACCCATCAAAGAGCTTATTATGATTTCTAGACGCTCCACAGAAGGGCTGCAAATAAGACCAGAGCTGGAGAAAGGCTCTGGAAACCACAAAGCACCAGTGGGACCAGGAGTAGCTGTCCTCAGGAGAAAGGCAAAATTTAGAGTTTAGATGTCATCAGAATATTAGCACCGAAACTGTTCTTTCATTTGGGTTACCTCATGGGGCCTCACCTATGCGTAGATGAATCACCGGTATGAAATGAGCTAAAATAGTAATTGTAGTTGCTTTTAGGTGATGGGGTTGTTTGGAGGAGTCCATTGTTGTACCTTTTTAAAAAAAACAATGATAGCATAACTTCCATAATCAGAAGGGAAAAAAGGGAAAATAAACAGAAGTCCAACTGCTGTCCTTCAGTCCTGTGAAAGCTGCAAAAAGGAACCTAAGTCCAGGTCAGCACACTTACTGTCTAGCAAAGGAGTAAAACATGACTATTACATGAACTATTAAATACGGTCTGAACTGCAGTTCCAAGGGAAAGCACTCAGATTTCTGGGATCCTCCTGCTTTGAACAGAAACAATTTAATAATGTCATATATAGCCATGTCCCATTGTCCAAACCACTGTCTTCACAGGAATATTAGAAAATTAAGGTGGAAAAATTTGTGAGGCAGCAGCAAGTGTAAGGACAGATACAGGTCAGCTTTTTGAAAGAAGATTCCTTCTTTCTTGATCTTCTCATTTAATTGGGGGCAAAAAGAGAACTTCCTTGTTACACCACACACTTGTTTCAAAGCCTTGTGCTTTTAACTGGACACGTGCAGCCCCAGAGACCTGTGGAATGGATGCTACCGCAGCATTTTATTTAGACGACATGTTTGATCTCCTGCGCTGTGTAACTGGCATTGCTGAGGAACTGCTCTTTCCAAAGGATTTGAGGTCACTTAGCTTGTACCGGCTCTGCTAGGAGCGCCAGTGAGGAAGACTTCGGGGCATTCCACCTGACAGAACTTTAGAATTCGCAGCAGGTATATTTTCCTCAGCTTCCGGATCCTTGGGAATGACCTTATACCATGGATTCCATCACACATACACTCTCTTCACTGAAGGCTCCCAGGACATCTTCGTCACAAAAGGGCCTCGGTTAGTGCTTGAGATGGAGTGTAAACCAAGCTCACAGAGGACCAGGTTGGACGAGGCCAGAGCAAGACAATGGTCTTGATCCCTTCTCTGCATCTCCAGTTACAGCCTCCAAGGAAAACAGCTTTAAGGCAAGCCAGGCAACCGATGCTACCAAATGGTGGGATCTTCAGTGTAAGAAACAGAAGACAGTCTTATATCCGTGATCCCTCCCCCCACTATGCCCCAGGGCTCCTTCCCAGACGCGCAGGGATGAAGACTCCATTTGTGGCTAAGCATTCCCACTGACTTGCCACGGGTTGGGGGCTCTAGTTTGGGATATGCTCCAGTCTTCCTTCTAAAGTTATGAACAGATTCAAAACTTAACAATGGAAATCTGGGACCCAGTGTTGCTCCTTACCCACAACTACAAGAAGCCAAATATCCCAACCAGAAGAAAACAGGAACACAGAGAAGGCTCTTGCTGACAAATGGAACATCATGGTGGCAGAACCAGAAGAGCTGCTGGTTAGCTCAGCATGAAGTGTCCCTTCCTCCCACCCAAGGGTGCACGTGGACATCACACCTGTGTTCCCCTTCTTCCCTCGGTCACCCAGTCCCAGCGGCGTGCTCTAATTTTTCTTGAAGTGTAGCTTATGGATAACCTCCATCAGAATAGTTGGGGCCAACCAAGGAGATATTAGAGAGTTGGGGCCTAGGGAATCTGTCTGCTTAACCCGCAAGTCACCCTGATGCATATTAGCATTTGAGCATCACACCCAAGGAAGTACTCAGATCCTGTTGCCAACAGCAACCTGATGGGTGGTGGCAGAGGCCACTGTGTCCCTGCAGCGCCCCCTCTGTGTGGTGCTGTCCTCCTCGATGGCATTAGAATACCCTTCACGGATAAGGATGGTGACGAAAGGTAACATCTTTGGCACTCTGTAGCCTACAAAGTTTCTCCATAGCCACTGTCTCGTCACATCAACCCCTCTGAGGTATGAATTAGAATCTCTCTTTTCACAAACTCAGAAATGATGTGCCCTAAAAATACTGCACAGCCTGCTGCTAAGTAGCTGAGTTGAGGCTGTGGACCTGGGTTTGGTGATTCTAAGGCCTATGATCCAGCCATTCGTTCGAGCTGCCCTTCAAGTGTCCACAGTGGCTGCCCTGCACCGTTTACCTTCTCTGGGTGAGTGGGGAAGATGCGGCTCACGGTTCTTTTAAAAGAGCAGCGCACCTCTGTGGAAGAAGATGGGCCAGGGGTACCTCAAAGAGATTTGGGGCAAAGCCTTGGGGTGTGGGGAGGGGTCAGCACGTCCAGTGAAGCTTAAAGGGGACAAAACGACAGATCCAGGAGGTCCTTCCTACAGCCAGCCACTACCAGATATCTATGGCAAGAAACCAAGATTTTCTCCAAACGGATTACAATTGAGCAGAAGAGAAAATCAAGTCTGTCTCCTTGCAGACCTCAGTGCTAAACGCCCCACAGAGAGCGTTCCTTGGGGGCACAGCACCCTCACTCTGTCCAGACAGGCCAGGGGGAGTGGGGCTCACTCTGGCGTTGGCTGTAATCATGCTCAGCTAAGCACGATCCTCAGACACACTTCGGAGTGGGAGACTGAAACAGTGCAATATTCAGCTGAGCCAGCGCAAGGCCAGATATCACGTAATCCAAGGCGACCTCCACTGTGAGAGGTCTCCTTTATCTGCGTAGAAAAAGCCATAGCCAGATGCCGCCAGCTGCTGCCCAGCCCCAGGGGCTCAGGCCGTTCACTGGGACACTATACGGGTGCGGCATCCTTTGCACGGTGCTCACTTCCCCAGCTGAGGTCGAGGACTCAGCGACCTTCTCCGCAACCCCACGGACCTCCGGTCCATGCTGCCACTGCCACTCCACGTGGCTCCTCCACCGGCCCACGTGGCACTTGGTCTCAATACCTTCTCTACTTCTTCAATCAAAAGACATTTGTACACATGTGGCATAAGGCCCATTTAAAAAAAATCCTCCAATGAGACTGTCCTCAAATCTACCAGAACAGGGCTGAACCAACGTGAGTGTTTAATGAACACAACTGGAGGATGAGCAAGACGTGCCCTGCTCCGTCAGCCCAGGGCGGGTGCCTCGACGCACCCAGATGCTGTGAGAGCAAAGGGGTTTTCATTCTCTGCCTCCCTAATTATTACAGTCTCTGTCTGCCACCCTCAGGCACTAGGGCCCTGCAGAGGGAGAGTTCAGTCCTTTGGTGTGAAATACAGAGTGACAGAGGCCTTCGGCTTCAGAAGAAAGGGGCTGGATAAGCAAGTACAAAAGGGAACACAGGAGCTTCCCAGGTGGCGCAGTGGTTAAGAATCCCCCTGCCAATGCAGAGGACACAGGTTTGAGCCCTGGTCCGGGAAGATCCCACATGCCGCAGAGCAACTAAACCCGTGCGCCACAACTACTGAGCCTGCGCTCTAGAGCCCGGGTGCTGCAACTACTGAAGCCGGCGCGCCTAGAGCCCGTGCTCCACCGCAATGAGAAGCCCGCACACCGCAAGGAAGAGTAGCCCCCGCTCGCCACAACTAGAGAAAGCCGGCGCGCAGCAACAAAGACCCAACGCAGCCACAAAAAAAAAAAAAAATTCTTAAAAAAAAAAAAAGGGAACACAGGAATGGTATTTAGAGGACCTGATTCATATCTTCTCTCTTTTCCATCTTCTTTAGGACAATTTTTAAATCCATTTTTTCTCTCTCTTCCTCCCTCTCTGCCCCTTCCCTAAGCTTTTCTGTGCTTGAGCTCTCCCTCCCCTCCCGCCTCCCCCAACACACAGAAGTGCGGTGCGCTCCTGTTTCCGAGGCTGTAGCATCTGTGCTCAGAGAAGCATACATTAGAAACGCAGGGAAGGAAGAGGAGAAATAAAAGCAAGTATCCTTTAAACCTGAACCATCTAAATCCTACCACCAGTCTCGGTAGGATTTATCAAATTCAGCCAAATGGCCAATTCTCATAGATGCTCATTCAAGAAGCTCTCACTGTGCCCACGTGCGCTTTACTGACTCTCTCTCTCATCTGTTTTTTTCCCCCAAGTCGTTCAATTAGGTGGTCGGGCGACCTTTCAGAGAAGCCTGGACGCGGGATTTCTGCTCTCCTTTTCCGCTGAAGAGAGGACGGGCACAGTGGCAAGAATGCCAAACGAGAAAAGAAACTTGGAATGACTTCCCCGATTCAGTCGCAGTCTTGCCCCGGGAGGAAACCGCACTGGCGCGGAAGCCCTGGCGGACCCCAGGCGCCGCGGGCCAGGCGAGGCTCCGTTCCGCGCTGCTCACCGCTGACTGCGCCGCGGGGAGCGGGGTGCGCGCCCGAATCACGGCGAGATGGCAGCCCTTCGCACGGAGGGACCCAGAGGCCCAGGGCCACGCTTTCCGTGACGCGGCGGCCTCCGTTCCCACTCATGTCTACAAGGGAGGCTCCTTGCTTTCGGCGCCGCCAGCTGATGAGCAGCGTCTGAAAGCGCCCGGGCCCAGGCCACTCAGCCCCGCTCCCGACGTGGGCGAAGACCGGGGGGATCCTGCACAGCCTTGGCCCTGGGGCGCCGCACACAGCTGGCCACTGACCAAAATACCTGTCACCATTTAGGCAAACGGCCTGAAAGAAGAGATGCTTCATAGTGGGGTATCTCCTCCACACTGGGCACCACTAAAGGTTTCCTGTATAAATGAACGGGGAGATGAAGGGGTGACAGGGCCAACAAAACGAAGTCATGGTTCTCTCAAACCGCAGGCGGAGCTTTCACTGAGGAACCTCTGACAACGAAGACCCACCAAGTGCTCAGCAGGGATCTGGATATGTCACCCTTAGGGAGGACCCCAGAGAAGCCACCCCAGACACACGAGAACACAGCTTTGCCATAAGGCAGACATTAAAGGAAGAAGTTCTACCACGACTCCT